>NC_140583.1:784045857-785245857 GCF_964204655.1 Triturus cristatus | reverse complement strand
CACGCCATGTAGCCTCCGGAGGTTCATGGCTGTGTTGCGGTGGGGCATGAAGCCCGACTGGTCTGGGTGCACCAGGTCACCGATCACTTTAACTGGACGGTTAGCAAGTAGTTTAGCAAGAATTCTGGAAACTGCGTTAAGGAGGGAGATGGGTCTATATGACGTACAGTTCGATCAGGGTTTGCCCTCTTTGTGGATTGTGACTATTGTGGCTATGTGCTGGTCAAGCTGTAACTCCCCTCGCTCCCTACTCTCAATAAACATAGCCCTCAGACACGGGCCAATCTGTCAGGTGCCAGTTTGTACAGTTCGATTGGGAGGCCATTGGGGCCCGAAGCCTTGCCTGCCTGGAGGCATCAAACTGCCGTCGCAATTTCATCATTTGTGAAGTTACTGTCTAAGAGCGCTCGCTCCTCAGATTGCAGGAGGGGAAGGGCAATGTCTCTGAGCAGGGATTGGGAGTCTTCTTCCGAGTATTGAGTGCGCGTGACGTATATGCTGCTATAGTGAGCTGCGAAGGCGTTAGCAATGGCTTGTGGGTCTGTGAGTGATTGACCGTCGTTATTGATCATTTCCGGCACCAGTCTGGATGCCATCTCTTTTTATGTCCAGCCACGCCAGGAACTTCTCGGCTTTATCACCAAGGTCATACACCCTACCCTCGGATTCCCTTGCAAAGGTTTTCGCCCTTTCCGTGGCTATCGCCTTGTACTCATCTCTTTTAAGCTGCAAGGCTGGAGTCTTTTCCGGCGTCACCACCTCCTCTAACTCCTTTTCTAGACCGAGGACTGCGATCTCAATTTCCACCAGGTCCTTCATTCTATCTTTGTGCTTACCAGCTATTAGGGAGAGCGCCTGCCCTCAGATCATTGTTTTAAACGCTTCCCACAACGTCTGGTAGGAGTCTACTGTACCCTCGTTTTCCTGGAAGTATTGATCCGTAGCCAACAATAGGGCCTTGCGTATTGCAGGGTCTCTGAGATACCACGGGTTGATGGGGGCCACGCTACCTACTCCCCCCGCCCCATTGCCACCTGGGTCCATACTGGGGAATGGTCGGATATACCTCTTGCCAGATGTCTTATTTCATTGATAAATGTTAGTTGTGTAGCTGGGACAATGACATAGTTGATTCGTGAAAAGCTGTTGTGCGCACCCGAGTGAAACATGTGTTGGACCCTGTCGGGGTGGAATGCTCTCCCTGCATCGGCTAATCTAAGTGCCTCCAGAAAGTCCGGCAACCATCTAGCAGCTGTACCAGTGTCCCGTGGGGGATATCTGTCTAACATTCCTGAGACCACTGAGTTAAAAATCCCCTCCCACCAGTAGTAGGCCTTCTGGCAGTGAGAGCAACACTGACCCAAGGTCCTTGAATGTGCGAGACTGCAGTCCAGGTGGGACATAGATTGACAAGCAAGTGACTGTGCGCGCCTCCCATTGTCCTGTGATACCTATAAAGTGCCCTAGGTCATCTGCCCATGTGGATTGCATCATAAAGAGAAGGGAATTCCGCATCATTATACCCACCCCTCGGGAACCAGTAGTGAATCCTGCGTGCGCTACTAATTTGTAGCCCAATCTGTTTAGTGCCTTGCAAGTATTGTCCACCAGATGGGTCTCCTGGAGGAGATCCACATCTGGTGCATGTCTCCTGATGTGTTGGGAGCACCACGCTGCGCTTGATCTTGACCACAACCCATTTACAATCCAGCTCAAAGCTTGAGTGCAGTCCCCGTGCATGTGTGTGAAAGTGATCGAAAGCTATCCGCTCCTCCAACGAAAAGATACTTTTTTGTGCTGACTTGTAACAAAATTAACAACATTATCCTGATCCCAACATTCCCCCTCCCTGCCCCCCTGTACTTTGGACCTTAAACTGCCCATAATTCTAACTTGCAGAGTGCCTGTCGCCCAACTTGAAACTAACAGTAGAAATGTGGGTATGAAAGGGTCGCTACCTCCCCCTTCTGCCCCCCCACAAAAACATAGTGTCTCTTCTGCTCCTCGAGATGGCGAGTTCCAAGAGTCATGCCTCTCCAATCACTGTTAAGCCTCTTAAATCAATGGCCACCCCCATGCCTTGATACCGGAGGCCCTCACCGATGCTGAGAGCCATAGAGTTTTGCAGGAAGGTCCTTTGCGCCCCAGTCTTTCGATCATATTGTGTCCAAGGAAGTGCGATAGCCGTCAGAGCTGAGGTTACGTTCCCTGACTCCCCGCCAATTCTCCAGCCAGTCTGATGCTGAATCCGGGGTGTCAAAGAACCAGGTTTTACCATAGTTCTCCACCAGTAGGCGCGCGGGGAACAGCATGGTGTATTTCAATCCTCTGTCTCGGAGCATCTTCTTTACCACTAAGAAGGATCTGTGTTGCCGCTGGGCTGCCTGCGTGAAGTTCGGGCAGAAGGTGATCGTGCATTTTCATACTTGAGTGGTGGGCCTGCCCTGGCATTCTGAAGGACTATGTCTCATTCGCGGTAGTTTAATACTCGTGCCAGCATCAGTCGCGGGGGAGCAGGTTTCGGCCGTCCCCTGGGACTCTGTGCGCTCTTTCTATCATAAAGAATTTGGAAAGGCCTTTAGGTTGGATGTGAGTAAGTATTAGGTCCTCAACAAATAGGTCTGGGGCCTGTCCCTCCGCTTGCTCAGGCACTCCCAAAATGCGCACGTTATTGTGACGAGTTTGCCCCTCATAGTCGTCGAGCTTACTCTCAGCAAACATACGAAAGGTCTGTAGCTCGCGTATCCCAGTCTGCAGCTGGGAGGTGTCATCCACCAGGCTCGTTGCGGTTACCTTTTCGTTTATCTTCAACAGATCTGCTCATATCAGCATGACGTCTGTGGATAGCACATCAATTCTTTGTTCCAGAGACGACCTCACTCCAGATATAGCCTCCATGACGTCTTTAAGCGTGAGCTCCGTAGGGTTGTCCTCAGTTCCACTGCCCACCTTGTCTCTGGTCCGCTGGTCTTGGGGTGAGGCCTTCGGACACTTGTAACGGTCCAATTTATTGTGCTGGACCAACCTGGACCCTTTCGAGCTCGACATTTTGGATGGGGTCAGTGTCGTCTCAAGTTTGTTACAGGAGGTACCACTCGCGGTCTTCGGGCCACCCAGGCAGCATCCCGTTAGTTGGGATACCCAACACTCACTAGCGCCCTTGTCACCAGTGACTGAGCTGAGATGGGGGCCGCAGCGGCCAGCAACAACAGGTTGGTGCAACCAGTTCTTCAGGGTATGTAGCCAGCACCTTTGGGCCCTTCAGCGCATGCAGTTCCCGGCCTCAGGTTGGAGCAAGCTGCTGGGGGTCTTTCTGCCCTGTTATTTGAGCACCGTAACTTCCCCCTGCTGTGCCACTTGCCTACTTGTTCAGAGTGCGTAGGTTGAATTCCGCATCAGCCACCACCATAGGTAGGAGTATGTCTTCAGCCCAGATCGAACACAAAGACCGGGCGCCAGGCCAGGAGGACATGTCTGGGTTGGCCGATATGGTCCGGACGTCCTCGGTGGAAGCGTGGGCGCCTCGGGGGTGCAGGATTTAGCCACAGCGCAATGCGCTTCATTCACTTGCAAGAGTGTGAGCGAGTGCCCTCGCCGTGCGTAGAGCTCCTGATGACTGGTCGGACCCAACGGTTGAGGTCCCTTGATGGCGCCCGGTCGGCGCCGCCGTGAATAGTCACGTCGTCAGCCGCTCCAGCAACTCTACTGCCCAGCTGCAGTGCGTGTGGAGGCCGCAGTCGGCGGTCGCTGGATCTCTGGATTGGGGGGGCGCATGGCTGCAATTGAGGTATTGGCAGAGTCAGTGGAGACTCCGGTTTCAGATTAGGAGCATTGAGACCAGATAATTGTGCCGGATAGTCGTGGCGTAGGGGCTTTAGGTCGGAGCTAGTCTAACCAGCAGCCGCCATGTAACGCTGCTTGGCCAAGCCCCTCGCGGAGTATTTCTTGTGTATTTCTTAAGGTATGCATGAGAGTCCAAATGAAGGGGTTCTAGATCTGTTACCACAAATTCCTTGGGGGATCAGTGTTGTCATGTTTTTAGGTTGCAAATACATTTGTTACCCTGTAAGGCTAGTGGTGCACTGTGGGCTAGCAGGACTGTTTGCCAACATATCCTAAGGGTGTGCACGGAATCAGTCTGGCACAATCCTGACATTTATGATGTTTAACAAACACACAGTTTTATCGGAGAGGTACAAGCCATGTGACAAATGCTTTCGGACTAAAAACTTTTTTTTTTTTAAATAACAGGTTCAGCCATGATGTGGAAAATATATTGTAGACTGTAGTGAGGATGCCACGGCAGACAGGTTTGCATTGAACCCATAATCATAATGCCAAAAGTGTAAATGAGATAGATGATGGATTGTGTCAAAATCGTACGAGGATATGAGTGAGTTACACCAAAATCATCAAACATATCGAAAACCATCCAGATATAATTTAAAAAGTAGTAGGGTGTAGCAAAGACAAACTGTGAGCCCTTGGTTAGTTAGGGCCTGAGTCACAAAGGTAAACTTACACTTTTGTATAAGTTTATGATTGCTTGCTATTTGCAAAGTTATTTTACTAGTAGTATATTTACAACTGGGTCGTCTCCACATATAAAAAGACAGGCCTGTCTTTTGTGTGAATCAAGGTGTTGGTACTTGCTTGTGGGGAAAAGAAAGATAATTAAAACATTGGAATGTTGGGAGCTCTATTGAAAACAATGGAGAGCTCCGGGATTCTAATGGCCGGTAGAAGCCCGGCGCTCCCACATTCCAATGTTGTCCTTCACAGCTGTTGCTGTGAACATAGGCCTCATGGAGTCCGAGGGGATTCCAGTCCCCTCTGGCACTGTGAGTCCTTTGTTAGAATATTCTGCCCTTTAGGTGTGGAATGTTCTAATTGCCTTATAACCCTTCATAATTGGGGTATACCGGCATTAAAGGCCCGCTCCCTTGTTAAAGGCCCTTGCCTTCGACTCCGCCCTTTAATGCTAGAGAGGGACTTTAATGCCCGGTACAGCAGGCTATAAGGCTATATTGGAACACTGCAATGTTGGAAGCTCCATTGAAAACAATGGAGTGCTCCGGTCTTCCAAGGGCCAGTAGAAGCCTGGAGCTTCAACATTCCGCTTTTGCTGTGAACAAAGGCCTCACGGAGTCCGAGGGGATTTCAATCCCTTTGAGCTCCAGAAGGCCTTTGTTTTATTTGTTAGAACATTCTGCCCTGTAGTTGTGGACTGTTCTAATAGCCTTATAGCTCTCTCTAGCTGGGCTAAAGCAGCATTAAAGACCTGCTCCCTTGTTAAAAGGTTGAGCCGACGCTGGAGAAGGCATTTAATGGCTGGCATAGCCCGCTACAGCGGGCTATAAAGCTATAGTAGGTTACAGTCTCAGCTTCTAGCTATCACTCTCCAGCTTCCTTCTGCTGCCTCTTATATACCTCCTTAAACTCACCCTTAGATTCTTATTTTATTTTCTGAGTGGCTTGTTTTGAGTTGATGCTTCGTCTGTCCTCCTTATGCGGTGAGATTGTTTGACCCTTTTTTTATTTTTATTTAAAACCTTCTGTTTGCATTGTAAGGTTCCTACGACCTCCCTTCTATCCGTGCTCCATTGACTCCCACAGTATTGCTCTCTACCCACTTTTGGGCATGATTAAGTGCCATGCATTGTCCTTGGTGTCTTTTGATTTGCACCAGAGGTGTTCTCCCTTCTTGCGTGCTGCTAGAGGATCCTACCTTACCCCCACCCTTAAGCCGACATGCCACCCACTTTGCCAGGTCTCTTTCTGACCTTTCTTTTATCTCCTCATGTTCAGTCATGGTGAGTCTGATCCAAATTGGGGGTGAGCAAATGACATCATTTTTATAATACATTTTCTTTTGCCATTCTGTAGGGTCAGTGGCTACCTCTTCTCAGTTATATAACATAGCTTGCTTAAGTCATAATTTCTTGCGTTCGCTAATTTTACCCCCAGAAAATGTCCTTCTCCGATGTTGAGCTGTTCCCACCTCTTGCGTCCAGAGTCGAGAAAAGTAACGCTGGTTTGTTCAGGCAATTGTTATCTTGCTATCACTATTTGAAGATCATTTTACTTGTTCTCATGATTTCAGCCTAGACACCAGCTTGTAATCTTTTGAAGGATCAATCTTGTGACCCCATGTGTGCTTTACTGTCACACTACGAGCTGGCTCCATACAGCCGTGCATGGAGGAGTTCCGGCCGCTTGATCTACAATTCAGACTATTCAGTGTTCTTTGTTAATAAACCCTTCAAGACTTCGATTGGCATGTGAGATGGTTTTCTTTGATACCAGCATGTAAGGTTATGTCAGGATCCATGTAGCATTTTCTCATTAAAAAAAAGCAAGTGGTATGAGTGTAAGTCATTAGTTTCTCTGAATGTATATGGTTAAGCCAACATGGAACTTCACTATCTTTGTGGTGTTCTTTGTTGAAGCAATTCCCTTTAAAATAAACTGACTGACAAACTTGCTGGAAAGGTTTATGGTGAGCATTTTGTAGAATATCATGGCAGTGGGCCCTAAATGAGTTCCCATTCTGTATAGTTTTTCCATTGGGCCGATGTTAATTTTGACACATCCTTGGAGCCGTTTTTCAAGTCTTGACTACCTTCAGGAGCTCCTGACATTTGGTTCAACAGCCCACATAAGAAAATCATTTCTCCACGGAAATGTTAGATACAGTGAGCAAGTTGTATGGGCCTTTCATCGGCTCAAGTGCATGACTGAACCAGTATGCTTTGGAAATTGCAGGAGGCGAAGTGACTTTTCTCTCCGCGTTTATTTTGAGATAAAACTGATATTTACATTTTAAGTTGAAGGGAAACTGAGAAGCAGAAAGGATAGGGCCACCATCTTTCTTCAGCCACCAGTCCCAAGATGACAACGCACATGTCTGTGAACAGTAGACATCCAGCACCTACAGATGGGGGCTAGTGATTTGTTGATTTCATCAACAGGGAGTGCAGACTCTAGTGTGGGACGGCAGGGACGCTGATCTCTGGTTTGAGAGCCATTGCTTCTTTTTTAGGTCTTGCCTGAGCCAGCCCATGCGCTGCTCTGGCGAGACATTTAGTAGCTGCTTTAAAAGTGCTACCTTGCCGGCCACCAGCTTGCTATTACGCGCAGAAGCACGCGTGACGTGCACAGCACTGTTTCCCGTCGCGCGCACCACTCGCATCACCACTCGCATTGCGATTATAGCAAAAGTAAATAAATAGATGTTTTTTTCTGTTTCTTTACTTTTGCTATAATCGCGGCACCCGCGTTTTACTTTTAATGTTAAAAGTAAAGCGAGGGTGCCGCGATTATAGCAGAAGTAAAGAAATAGAAAAAAACATCTATTTATTTACTTTTGCTATAATCGCGGCACCCGCGCTTCAATGTTAAAAGTAAAGCGCGGGTGCCGCAATTATAGCAAAAGTAAAGAAATAGGTGTTTTTTTCTATTTCTTTACTTTTACTATAATCGCGGCACCCGCGCTTTACTTTTAACATTGAAGCGCGGGTGCCGCGATTATACACTGTGGTCTGGTTGCTATCCCTACAGCTGTAGTACCAGAAAACAAACAGTTTTGTGTAGAAGGGGTTAGGCTATGCAGTGAAGTCCAGTGCATGATCTCAAAGTCAGCGGCTTCCTCTATATAGAGGATATTCTTAGGTAGATGGTATTTTAGGACAAAAAAATACTATCACTGCCTGAACCTGTAAGGTTTCCATCCCCTGTGAGAAAGCACTGCTATACAAGCTTATGAAGTCTGGTTAGCTGCATAATTCTACCTACGAACACAACATTGCCATATTATATTTTTCAACCCTACCTATTCAATGTAGGTGCTTTGTCAGAATATATGACGGAGTTTTGACTTGCGAGCGGAAAAAAGAAATATGAAATGTAGAAGTTTAAATAAATAACATGGTAGAAGGCAGACAGTTTGAAGGTGCAGTTTCTCAATTGTCTACTTCACAGATTGCCGTTTAATCATATTAGGAGAAACTGTTTAAAAAAAGTGCATAACCGATCGTTTTTTAGCAAAGCACATTTTGTGAACATTTTCTTGGGGGATAGATAACCTCCCCAATCTACTTTGCTTGCTGAAAATTCATTTCAGTCACTACACCGGACCCCTTTCAAAGATCACCAGTTGCCACTGATTCCATCCCTCACCTGGCTGCTCTGTATCTCCACTTTGCGGCGATTGCTAACCTATGCATTGTAGATTGGTCAATTCTTATAGGGCTCTATGTATACCTAATCCCAAGTTTGAATACACATTAACAAACTTGTTATTTTAAGTTTCTTTCAAAATCTAAAGTAACAATTGCTCAAGAAACAAAAATATGAAGGCGTCTTTGATATTCTAAGTAAAAGCAGTTGAGACTCCATACACCAAAACAGGAGGATAAAAATTCACAGTTGCACAGCACTGCCTCCCTGACAGGCAAACGTAGTCGCAATACTGGTATGATCTTCATGTCACTTGAGACGTTTTATTACCACATAGGGAATCAAAAGGAAACAAGCAGTCTAAAGATGTTCGACCATTAGTACCTTATGAAATCAGATAGTATACAATGAACTATATCAGAAAATATGGCTACGAAAAATAGACATTTTTCCACGTTCCATGTTCTGCTATGTGCAATTGCCTAGCGCCTACTTCTCATGTATAAGGCCTCGAAGGGCATTTGGATGTTTAGCGCTCCTCGGCGTTCTGATAATCGTTATTGTGAAACATAAGTAACCAGCAGTGACATAGTCAATAGGTCTCGCATTTGGGAAGTGTTTAGCCATGCATGTTGTTGCACCAAGGATATTGTGCTTCATAACTAAATACTTATAAGGTCCCAAAAGCGAAACCTATTGGCTATGACAATGCTTGTTATAAATGGCAGTGCAAGGTGCAGAGGGAGAGGGTCCTCCACTCCAGGATGGGTCCACTCTCAGCTATACTTGTTTAAGCTGGTTTCTAGAATGCAATGCAGACCTTGGGGAAGATGTGTTGCTGCAGTTCCTGATACCTCGGCATAGAAGGTCAAAGACACACAAGTGTTTAGGAGAAGCAAAGTTAACTAGAGATCAAACAACTCTCATGCGAAAAATATATTTCAAAATGGAGGTTCCAACTGAGTCCAAGGAAGGAAAATGTGCTGAACATGAACTTCACGATGGCAGATGAAGAGAAGCTGGAAATGCCAGAATGTGTTAATGCCACAATAGTTTTATAAAGTTTGCAGGTCTTAGAAAAGAATATCCAGATAAAAGAGGTTTGTGATTATTCTAAAAGCTACCAAAGAGGCTTTTTTTTCGAAGAATGTGTTCTCTGCTAGGGACCCTGACTAGTCTGTCAGTGTTAATTAGAATGCTGAATTCAAGTGCTTTGCTGTAGTAGGTTGGGGGTGTTGTGGTGGCTTCATGGCTCAGTTACCTTTTAAAAACTCAGAGAAATTGTTTTGTCTTATTGTTGTCTGCCTTTTCGCCCCAACCCACTCATGTTCTCCACCTTTTATCCGAAAATTGCAAATGGGGTATTTTAATAAAACATTATACAGGGTGAATGGGGACAATTGTACCAGGATGAGTGCATAGCTAAATATGGAGCTATGCATATTGCTTTATTGTATGATGCATTCTTTAATTTCTCAATATAAAGACAGGAAGAGAAAAGCCAGCGTCCTGTCCTGGAGTAATGTGTTGTATGCGGTGAAGCTGCACACAACTTTGTTATTGTAAAATTCAATTACTTCCGCCCTCTGGGCCTTGCCAATCTGTGGCATAGTCAGTGCTTAAATTGTGCAGATGTTTGCAGGTCATGGGCATTAAGTCATTTTGTGTACCAGGAAACGTTTTGCATAATTGGATTTTGACCAAAGAGAGGGAAAAGAGCAGGAAAGAGAGGAAGGAGAACACAGGAAAACAATAAAAAAGGAGGAAAGCAAGGATGAATCATAACTTTTAAGAATGAGATAAAGACACAGGAAGAGAAGTGTGGTGGAGGAAAGATGCATGTGTGGATTCAACTAATTAGTTTTTGTATTCGTCGATCCCATAATTCAATTGTGCTGTCTGCCGGCTCGACTGGAATTAAATATTGGCTATCGCAGGAGCACCTTTCATGCCCATGCACTCAAGAGTTTAGTCAACCTTTTCTTTATTTTGTCATACACAAATAATCCTATGTGCCATAAACGTTTAATTTCATACACACAGCCATCTACAGGCATATCTACTTCAATGGGATCATTTTGACCTATCTGGTGAAATGAGCAGATCAATACAATTCTGAGCTCTCATACATTTAGTAGCACTCGGTACACCATTGAGAACTGTAGTACAAACCTAGACATTCACAATGTTCCTGTCAGATCCTGCCATGCCTAATCTTGTCTAATAGACATACATTCCAATATCAATTGTAAACGTGTGGAAACATGATCATTTAGGGATCGCCCTATGTAAACCCCTCATATTCAAATTATCATCTACAATTGATTTTTCTCTATCCTTGTCTGAACATGTCACTATCATTGATCCCTTCAGCCTTTGCATGTTGGCACTGTTTGACCCCGTAGCACCCCAAATAGGTAGTTGGATGACTTCGTGTATATTAGATTCTGCCCTCTCAACTACCCTGACGGTGATACCCACTTAAATAATCCTCTGCACTCGTTTTTTCATTGGACCATTTAGCCTTGGCACCTTTATGCTGTCGAACCCTTCTTTTACTTATTAGCAGTAAAGTACGGTACCGATTGTCTGTACTTCCACCTCATGTTACCAATGGAGAGTACCCCAATTGGTCTTTGAGACACACCTGACTTAGACCTAATGGCTATGACAATCCACTTAAAAACCTTTACCGATTTAAAGCTTAATGGCCTATATTAGTAGGTGCTGCTGAGAGATTTCCCATCTGTCATTCAATTCCTCCTTTTTAGGTCTCACCTAGGCAGCATACGTGCTGTCTCTCGAGACATGCTGTATCTACTGCATGGGCTTTCAGCACTCCCATCAATTCTCTTTTGTTCCTTCATTTGCCTTTCGAAATTCCTTTGCTTATGCTGGGGAATAGTAAACATTTGTCCCTCCTTTGACTGTTTTGGTCACGCCCTGGAGACTTGCCCTGTTACATGGATCACTTCACTATCGACAATATATGGTAGTTTTGGCGCACTACTTTTTCTTTTGCTTTAGCTTGTTTGACTTTCCGAACGCGCTCAGCCGAGACTTGAAGTCTTTGGTTTCATGAGTGCTATGTTGTTTTTCATACTATAATATTTTTCGTTTCATAAGCTTAAATGTCCAAACCTTCATAAATATACTTACTTAATGGAACTGTAGTTTAAGAAGATGATTAACAGTAGGATCAATCTATTTAAATTGTGCATGATTATTTGGATACGATTAATGAGGTAAACACACTGTTATTGCTCTGTTTTATGAAAATGGAAGCCGTTTGTTTCATGATTTCCACTTTTGATGCTTTCATTTAGGTTTCAATCATTGATGAAATAAAACCAATATCAAGAGATGCCTCCTCATGCTCTCCAAATGCGACATGTAAAGTGAGGTTACTTACCAATATATCCTGCAAGTAGACAGTGCAACACCACCTCAGCATCAGCACAGCACCATTTCAGCACCAGTCAGAGTCATTCAGCACAACTTCAGCAGCACCACCTGGACATCACTCAGCAGCATCTCAGCACCACCACAGCTCTACCTCTGCATCACTCAGCTCCAGCGCAACAAAACCTTAGCCCAAGCACAACACCACCTCAGCACTAGCGCAGCACCACCTGCGCACCAGCACAGCATCACGTCTACAACAGTGCAGCACCACCTGACTACCAGTGCAGCACTACTTCAGCAACAGTGCAACACCACCACCTCAGCATCAGTGCAGCACAAGCACAGCATCACTCTGCATCACTCAGCACCACCTAAGCACCAGTGCAGCATCTCCTCAGCAACATTCAACATCACCACAGCACCACCTCAGCATCATTGCAGCATCAACTCAGCACCACCTCTGCAGTAACTCAGCACCAACACAGCACCTCTTCAACATTAGTGCAGCACCACCTCAGCACCAGTGCAGTATCACCTCAGCACCAGCACAGCACCAACTCATCACCTGAGCACCACCTGAGTATCAGCACCATCTCAGTATCACTCAGCACCACCTCCACACAAGCACACCATTACCTCAGTATCACTCTACACCACCTCAGCACCAGTACAGCACGACATCAGCACAGCATCACCTCAGCATCAGTGCACCACCCCCACCTTAGCATCTGCTCAGCCTCACCTCAGCACCAGCACAGCCCCACCTCAGCAGCAACTCAAAAACAATGCAGCACAAATTCAGCATCCGCACAGCTCCACCTCAGCACAGCACAACTCAGCACCAGCACAGCACCACCTGAGCACCAGCACAGCACCACCACTTCAGCATGACTCAGCAACACCACAGCATCATTCAGCACCATTACAACATCACTCAGCATCACCTGAGCACCACCATAGTCCCAGCACAGCACCATCTCAGCATCAGCACAGCACCACCTTCTCATTAGCACTGCACTACCAGAACAGCACAAACAAAAGCATTAGTATAGCACCAGTGCAGCAGCACCTCAACACAACACAGCACCACCTCAGCACAGCACCACCTCAACTTCAGTGTACAACCACCAGGGCAGCCCCACCTCAGCACAGTACCAAACTCAGCTTCACCTAAGTACCAGCTCAGCCCAGTGTAGCACCACCACCTCAGCATGATGCAGCATCACAACAGCATCACTGAGCATTTCCTCAGCATCTACCACAGCACCACCTCATCATCCGCACAGCAGCACCTCAGCATTAGTGCACCACCACTAGCACAGCACCACCTCAGCATCAGTACATCCCCTCCTCAACACCAGCAAAGCACCACCTCAGCAGCAACTCAACACCAACACAGCACCTCTTCAGCATTAGCGGTGCACCACCTCAGCAACAGTGCAGCATCACCAGTGCAGAACCAACTAAGTGTCATTTGGCACCACCTGAGCACCAGCACAGCATCACCTGAGGACCACCAAAGCATCACTCAGCACCACCTCAGCATCAGCACAGCACCATATCAGGATCAGCACAGCACCACTTCCTCAGGGCACCACCACCAGTGCAGCACCACCTCAGCACCAGCACATTAGCACAGCACCATCCCAGTATCAGCACAGCACCACCTTTGCATCAATACACCACCACTAGCATAACCTCACCTCAGCACCAGCGCAACCCCACCTCAGCAGCAATTCAGCACCACTTCAGCATTAGCACAGCACCACCTTAGCATCAGTGCAGCATCACCTCAGCACCAGCGCAGTTCCACTATCTCAGCATCACTCAGCACCATCTCAGCACCACCTCAGTATCACTCAGCATCACCTGAGCACTACCACAACATCACAATTCATATTGTGGGTGCTGCCATCAATGTTACATCACTGAACTAATAGTGATTCTGAAAAACTCAAAGCCTCTCGCAAAGAACAAGTGGCACAAATGAGCCACATCCGTTTAGCACGAGTGGTAAGGGTGTAGTAGGTAGCTGGTGTTGCATTTAAGAGCACATTGACGCAAATATAATACTAGATCATGGTGTGCTAGCACATATGTACAGACAGCACAGTTTTCAATAAAATTACCACACATTTTCCACAGACATACAGTTTTACTGATAAAACCATATAGCACAAATGATAATGTTGGGAAACTAGGTTTCAGTGAATGTTTGTCATCAGCTCATTATCAATTAGTGTGTCTTGATTTGTTTTGATCCTATTAAATTCTTTGGCCCTCATTGACAATATTTTGACACAAGCCAGTGCAGCAAGCCTGCCTTTTGTGCTGCCATGCATCAAAAGAAAAGAGCAGGAATGCGCCGTATCTACAAGATACGGTGCAATCATGTCCTTTACCCATGCGCTGGCGCACAATGGGCTGCCACACACCAACACAGGCACCATTGCGCCATGGTGCAAGGGTGTCTGCATTGTAGGGGTGATTGTTTTTGTTCAGGAAGGGACACCTTACTGCACAAAAAAAATCACGAGCGGTGTTAACCTCTGGATATGTATGCTGCAGAATGCAGCTCACATAGAAAAAGGAAAAACGAGGAGAAATAAAGGTATTTCTCCTCGTTGAGCCTCACTTAACCCTTCCCGGTTCCATGGCTGTTGCATGGGAATACCCACAGCAACACACTCTGAATGCCCCTTTCACATAGAGTAATGCATGAAAGGGGGCCATATTTGCAAGACCATGAAAGACCACGCAGGGTGGCTTTACGTAGTCTTGTAAATATGGGGAGGCACACTGCACTGCCGGTGCTTGAACAAAGGTGATGCACCGGCAACACAATTGTCTTGTAAATAAGCCCTCTTGTTTCCATCATACTTTAGAATGAGATAAAACCACTTCATTTGTGCTTTCCGGTTAATTTATTTTGCTATATTTGTACAGTTCATTTATATGTATTTTTGTATTGTTAGAAGAACACATCCTACAGCCTTTTTTTTCCAAACCAGCAAAATTGTTCTACAGTTCGCTTTGCAAAACCTTCACACTTTGCAGTAAAAGAAAGAAAAGTAAACATCAGTCTCCATGTTAAAAGAATACCCTGCAATTTGTCAGAAATCTGGATTGACACTTCACCTCTGTCTTCAAGCACACATCAGTAGTGACAAGATAAAAACAACATTTAAAGTCATCATTAATGCACATTCACCTTTGGAACTCCAGAATGGTTATGTTGGGGTTGTTCCTGCACCAGTGCTTCCAGAGCTGCCAAGATCCCGATTGGTCTTTACAGTCTTGTGGGATCCTGTATAAGCCATTTGAAATCCTTTGCCATCTAATGATTAGTATCTGGCAGCTCACTTCCCACCTCTGCAGATGCGAAGAATAGGCTCATTACATCTGCAAACATAGGTTTTGTTTCCATCTGAACCAATATCTCTATAAGAGAAGAAGAGGGAAAGCTGTGAAGCTATACAGAATTAAAAGAAAGTAACTATCAAGGGACATGCCATAGACCCAAGTGCTAACTCAATCAATCAAAATATATCTTTATTTAGACCGTAGGCCTTTAAACAATACACCAACTTATATCCTTAACACTATATACAAATGCAAATCATTTTAAAGCATTTAAAGTAAACACAAATATTCATCATTAAATTTCATCCAATAGAATCTTCTACTCAGTAAAATAGCTTTCAAGTGTAATACCTAGGACTATCCAATAAAATACATAAAACGCCATTCTTACTAAGAGTCAATAAACGCATTTTTGGCTGCCCTCATGAATCTCCGTATGGCACATGCTATATCCAGAAAACGCATATCAGTTAAAAATTCTGCGGCTTGCCCACAGGTCTTAATTCCATATATTAAAAGTATAGGGCCTAAAAACAGTCCAACTGGATGTGCAACATATCACATTTACTATTCAGACCACAAGTGCACTTGCCTCCTGGTTGGATCATTTAAAATTTTATCATATTGTTTATCTTACAGGGATTGATTACAACCCTTATTCTCAATACTTCACTTGTTACCAACTGATTTGGTTATATATCCACATACGGAACTCTCTCTTTAGTCCACCAAGATTTTAACATAAATTGTAGCAATTTTTTTCCCCACTTAAATGGTGATAGTCGTATTCATGGGACATGTCTTTACCTAGCGCCTTTAACTCACTCTGAGATTTCACTCATCACTGTTGAGCTTCCAGGTTGTGTGTGGCACTTCCCTGGCATTTTAGTTAGCAATAGCACAAATAGGACATCTGCACCCGCAGTTCCACACCTGGCAAAAGTTTGTGCATTGGTTTCCCACTGCTGTTTCAAGTTTGCACTAGGACTTTTTCATTCCCATACTTTGTTTTTTTTCTCCAAATGTACTGTAAGTTTTTTCCCCGCTGGCCGCTTGAAGTTAGGCTACTTCCTCCCTGCCTCTCTCTGTGCTTCTTTCTTACACTTTCAACCTAGGGATCCGGAAAGATAGTGTGCTATCTTTGTTATACCTTTATATACCTTACTGTTAAAACTCCCCTAAAATATTGTGTTGTGTTATAGCGCGAAAATTCCTAGAGTGACTACTATGAGAAGCATTTCCTGATATTTGACTGCACCTATATTATATCATATCCCTTCCACAATTTCTCTGAACTCCTTCTGGTAGTGTGATGATATTCGGCGGGGGAAAGGGAACTGGGAAGGTGTGGCTTCTTATCAAGCCCAACTACAGGGTACATGATTAGCTTCACAGGGGAGCCCTGCACTACTACCTCGATTGCCCATTTCTCACACTGACATTTTGGGGTCACCACCAAATATCATGTGACTGCCTCCTTGTAGCTCCTATTTGCTACTTAAAATTTATTTTTGTTCCATTCTGGGGGGATTTTTTGCTCTATTCTTCTGGGTACTACTGACCTGCCCACTGCTGGAGAGACTCATGGGGGTATTTCTCCTCCTGCCTGCTCTAACTTTTCCCGGAGGTGCCTGAGGCCTAAAATGTGCTCTGCAGATGGGGATGGTAGAGTGGGGAAGTAATAGGTGGGAGCTGACGGTCATTGATAGGCCCTAAGTGTGGGTGTTGGGGTACGAATAGTGCATCCCGATAGTTTCACAGTTTTGCAAAGTCAAGGATGGAAGTGCCCCTGGTGCATGTTGATATCTGCCAGGGTATTAGACTCTTTGCCTTTGTGACTCCAGTACATGGACGGAAAATGCAAACCTTGTGGGTGGGCGGTGCTCGGAGTGTAAAGATTTGCATAGAGTAGGGTTGCCTTGGAGTTACAATTTTGCCTATGGCATTTAGAAGGCGAGCCATTGAGAGTATGCTTTTGAAGCATCAATCAATCAGGGTGTTGTGTTCCGCGGCGCTTGCCGTATCCCAGCAAACGCACACACAGAAGAGCCAGGAGACTCACTTCCAGTTGGAAGTCGAATCCCGGTCTAGTCTTCCGCAACAACGAGGGTCGCAGAAGCACTTCCGGGGGAAACGCTTAAATCTCGCGTTTCCCGTCGGCTCTGTGCTTCGGATTCTCGCCTGGATTCTCCGGTGTCGTGAGTGCTGTCCCCGAGCTGAGCAGCGTCTAGGAACCTGGTGTCGTCCACGCTGAGGTGGAACCGGATCACCCTCCTCGCCGCCGGAGCACACCTCGAGGTATTGAACCTCCCCCGTTTCCTGAGTCTTTTGTTTCCTTAGCGCAGGAGCGCTTGGGGAATACTTTACTTCCATAGCGCAGGAGCGCTCGTGGGAGCACTTTGTTTCCTCAGCGCAGGAGCGCTTGGGGGAGTACTTTGCTTCCATAGCGCAGGAGCGCTCGTGGGAGTACTTTGTTTCCTTAGCGCAGGAGCGCTTGGGGTTTTCCGTTAATTCCATAGCGCAGGAGCGCTGGTGGAATTACTTGCTTTCCTTTGCGCAGTGGCGCTTCAATAGGGAATAACTCCACAGAGCTGGAGCTTGTTCTCAATCCAACCCTTGCCTTTCAGGGATGCCACTGTTTTAGCTTGTCTAATTGTTCAGCAAGATTGCGCAGGAGTGCCATTGCTCATGATTATTGGCTCTTTCTTTTGGCACGTTGCGCAGGAGCGCTTTTCTTTGGTTTTACTGAGGTATCCATGTTCTGGAGCACCTCGCCTGGAGTAGCCTTCTTTGGAGCTGCGCTCATTCTGGGTGCCGTGATCCACAGAAGCATTGGTGAGTCCCCGGAAGGAATAATTCTGTGTGTGTGTTTTAGGGGTTGCTTTAGACCAGGTGTTGGGGTTCTCTACTGATCTGGTCCTTCCTGTTTTCCTTAGGGCACCGAGATCCCCACACACCTAGCCATGACGTCCTTTCTGGCTCCCTTCCCTGCGTCCATCTCATCCCTGCTGGGTTCCTACTGTCCACGAGGGTCAGGTGGGTACAGGGACGGGCGCTCTTGTCGTCTGCGGAATTGCTTCACAAGCAGCGGTAAGTCTTGTGTGGCATCTGACACAGGGTTGGTAAAGCGCAGCTACTCACCCCTGAGGGTCTCAAGGCGCTGGGGGGGAAGGAGGAGGCTCAGTTGAGTGCTGGGGTTATCTGAAGAGCAAAGTCTTGAGATCCTTCCTGAACTGGGACAATCCTGGAGATATCCGGAGGTGGAGGGGGAGGGTGGTCCCGGCTTTGGCTGTGAGGTAGGTCCTCCCGTTCTGGTTTTGTTGACACATGGGTTGGTGGCTAGAGAGAGCTGGGTTGATCGGAGGTGTCTTTTGGGTGCGTGGAGGGAGAGGCAGCTGTTCAGGTATGAAGGTCTGGTGTTGTGAAGGGCCTTGTATGGGTGGGTGAGGAGTTTGAAGGTTATTCTTCTTTCAACTGGGAGCCAGTGGAGATCACGGAGGTGTTGGGCGATGTGAGTACGACGGGGGATGTCGAGGATCAGTCTGCCTGCGGTGTTCTGGACAGTCTGGAGTTTGAAAAGGAGTTTCTTGTTGATTCTGGCATAGAGAGCATTGCCGTAGTTCAGTCTGCAGCTAATGAGTGCGTAACAGTTTTTCTGGATTTGAATGGGATCCATCTGAAAGTCTTTCGAAGCATGCGGAGGGTGTTGAAGCAGGTCGAGGATACGGCATTGATCTGGTGGTTCATTGTGAGCGATTACTCTAGTATGATGAGGATTTGTGTGTGGTCCGTCGGTGTGGGGTGATTAGATATTGCAGGTAATTTTGGACTATGTTCAAGGGAATGTTTCTTTTTTATTGAAGATTGTAGTATTTGGAGGGGACAGATTCATAGTGGGGGTCAGTGAATTAGTGGTTATGGGATCAGTTTGAGATCAAGTGGTTTGCCATGTGAGTCAGTAGGGAAAGAGTGGGTATTGGACCATGAATGGTCGGATGGTTTTGTTGAAGAGAGTAAACAGCTTTTGTTGTTTCAGGTTAAGATCAAAGTCACAAAGAACCATTAGATGGGTAGAGAGAGAAGCAGTGTCTAATATCAAAATGAGTTCATCAAAGAACATAGTGGTGGTTCAGGCGGGCATTAGGGTGCCACAACGTGAAGCCTGAAGGGACCACTAATAGTAATAGCAATATTTTTAAGCCAGTATGGGGAAGAATTAAGGCTAGCTGGTGGTTTGAAGGTGAGGGATTTACTTAGGTTTTACATTGGATGATCCCCATAAAATCATCTTCCACACGTTCACCATTAATATTTGGGTGGTATGGCTATTAGACAGTGATGATAATAAGATAAAGATTAGCAAATTAATTGCATTTTCTGACAGGAGCATTGTGAACTTTATATTGGGCTACAGGACACAGTGGTGCATTTGGTGACAATATAATTCACTATGGTGTTCTATAGATTCTTGTGCAAAGGGATTTTGATGGTAAAGTTAAGCAATGTTTACGGCATGTGAGTAATAAGACATAGAAACAAAACCTAAAATATTCTTATGCGGTGGAGATGGAGAGTGACTCTGACTATGTCCTGAGTTGGTATTGCAAATATTATATTTAAATGTATTGTTTAAAGAGAAAACAAAATGAGAGGCATAGAGTTGACCAGGACCAAGATTGCTACGATTACTTGAGTCTCCTGGTTGCCTCCCTGTTCTTCGGATGTGGTGTGTGAATGAAGTTGCCACAGAGCCATTGTGAACACTGAGGAGAAATGGGAATGTGGTGTTCCTGTGTGGGAATAGAGACTCAGTGGCAGCGGGAACTGGTGATTATGACTTTTGGCCTACTCTGACCTCGGGAAGTTCTCAGGACACTGTGAAGCCAGAGGTGGCGCTCCGTGTCTGGTTGAGCCCTCGGATGGAAAACTGGGGCTGACTGGGGTGGCAACAACATTGTTGTAGCTAGAGAGGCAGACAGGAAGAGTACATGGAAGTACTTTGATGGAATTGAGTACTGCCACCCCTTGTAGGTGGTGTTCTCTTGCGTGCAGTGGATAGGGAATTAGGTGGAGGGACGAGGCTCTACTCCCATAACTGGTGGCTAACTGCCCAGTGTAATCAGATACAGAAGACTTCACTTATCCAGAGCAATATGCACGCGCAAGGAGTACGTGTTGGCATATTTTGGCTTCTCCTGTGGCTCAGGGATATTCCCTGACTGAGGGGAGGATTTGACACAGATTTTTGCTTGTGTTGTTGAATTGGAGTTGATTTGCTGTTGCAGCCCTGACCTGGGCAGTAAGAAGAAAGGAAGGAGGATTTTTTGCGTCTAATATACCCACCTGGAGAGGTGACAGGCAAGAGACTTTTGGGGAAGCTTTAGACGAGGTGAGGTGGTCTTATGATCTATCAGCACGTTACAGATGGACTTGTGGAATAAGATGGCCACACCGAACACTTGGCAAGCAGAGTGCAAATGGCGAACACAAAGTAGAAGCTAGAGAGAGAAGAATGCACATGCTGTAGAGGCAAGTGGTGGTGCTTTCCCTCATGAAAGAGATGCAGTTCTTCAGTTCACATGCACTGCACCCCATGGTAAAACTACCTGAACGCTTGGAGCTGCTTGATAACATGAGGAGGGGGACCCTACTGCATGCGTTTGAGAATTCCCTTCCATTTCAAGGACATTTATCGCAATTCAGTTTGAGCTGCAGAAGTGGATTGACTGGTGGAAATTATCTATAGATTTGGGATTAAGAAACAGATGGAGAGAGGGAGTACAGGGGGCACAGTGATGGTGGCCGTCACTATAATGGTCTGGAGAGAGCAGGTTTTCCAAGGGGCCATCTGAAAAAATACAGTGATGCTGGCTGGCCAGCGGTTGCTCTTGTTTCCTGGCTTGAATTCTGCAACCTTGGCAAGGAAGTCTACTTTTCTGGAGATCATATTTGCCCTGGAGGTGAAAGGATCAACAGTTTCTAGGGACTTCCATATAAAGTTGAAGATTCAACACAATGGGGAAACATTTGATTTCTACTGGACAAATCCATGAAGGAAATTTTGAACAGTTTGAGCTCTAGTTATGGCAGTACCTGCTGTTGCTGTGTCTGGGTTAACATTGGGGATAACATTGATTGGTGGGGTGTGATTGGACCCTGAGGCTGGTGTGGTCTTAGAAGTTGTTCCTCTGAAGAGGGAGAGACACATAACATAACAGAGCAAGATGAATGTATGGTTCTTCCATTATGTTTTTTTGTCTCTCAGCTGCTAGTCTTCCCTACTAGGCTACTACGAGCAGGAGAGATAAGAGGTACTTTAGATTATGTTGGTTGTCTCTGCCAGTTGCCCAGTTGGATGGTAGGTGGTTTTAGTGTATTCAACACATACAAACTGAAAAGGAAACATAGCTTAAATCAGCAAAGACGTTTTGGCGGACATAATTCAACAACAAAAAGTCTTCTTCAACTTGACCTCATGTGGATGATAGATTATTTTCAGTTTTTTTTTTTAAATAGAGCAATAAAACAATGCACCATACAATTAATAATGTAAGAATATACTTAATTCTAGATTTAACAATGCACTCACCCTGTTAGAATTATATTCATCCACTTAATGTACTTTTTTATTGAGTGACCCAATTTGATCTTTTAGTTAAAAGATAGGGCTTAGTTCTAGTGGAGAATTGTATAAGATAGAGGAGGAAGAATTAGTGACCAGAACATGTTTCTCCGGGGGAAGAGGGCATTATTATACAAAGTCAATTGATAAAAGCTCCACCATTTTTTTATCATTATTATTATTATTTGTGTATTATCTGACTGACAAGATGTCCTTGAGACCTCCATCACATGACACTAGTTCACATAAACTAATAAAACCAATTGCCAAAAAGAGGCCTCTGGCACAATTGTGGGAGCAGGGAGGCAAAATAATGGGGAATCAGAGACCAGAGCATGACAGCACTGCAGAGCAAGGAGTATCAACACCAAGATACATAGGACAAAAAGCGCTAAAGAAGAGGGCAAAGAGTTTGAGTAGCTGGTATATAGTAAAGCCCCTATTGGCCAATTGGAGAAATTGGGGCAGCAGGAAATTGTGGGACGTAGAAAAAGGAAATGAAGGCTGAGAATAGGGCTCTGAAGATGGTGGGGTGAGTGGTTCACTAGGCAAATTGCCAAATGCCTAAAACCGTGTAAAGGGTTTTAAGTGGTTCGCATGGGGCAATTGCTGTTACTTGCACCAGTTTCAACTATCTATGTGTTAGGAAACAGTCAACCCCCAACATCACACCTTCTAAAGTGGAGTCAGTAACAGTCTTAATATGGTCTCCTGATATAAACAATTTCTTATACGTAGGGATTGTCACATGACCATTGCATCATTTACAGGTTGTCCAAAACATGGCTGCCGGGAGGTCTTCTGAAATTCATCAGTAAAGTGGGACACGACTCCTACTTGAGAGCTCTTCACTGGGTTTCCATCCAATCCAACTTCAGATATGAAGCAATGTACTCTGTGCGTGGAGCAGCTTAAAGAACTGTTAGTTATCTATTATCTCTTTGAGATGCCTCCGATGATTCACCCACGTATGTGCTTTACTGACTCAGACATTGCCCCATGCACTTCACTCTGGATAGCCAGAAACTCCACAGTGTAACTCTTTTAGGAATGCCATGATAACAAGGCTCTTCTGACCAGGCGGTATGTGAGTACAGTAGTAATATGATACATATGTATTTACATCAGAATTTTAACTATCTGTGAACTTAAACTGCTCCCTATGCCACTTCCTTCATCATCCCACTCTCTCGGTTGCTATTGCCAACGATCCACCCCTAATTAATAAGGAAGAGTGCAGTGTGTTTTTAAGAAAGTGAGCAAGCACAGCACATCTGTCAATCAATCACAATATTTAATAACAAGCAGGCCTAAATACAGAAAGGGCCACAAGCATCTATCGCATTCTAAACAATAAGCAGGAAAGTGCGTCAGCAAAAGTCTTTCTTTTTCTTAAAAATCACATTTTTTAAAATAATGACCTGTACAAAGAAACACAAATATTAATAGCTTGATTTTACAGAGAGAGAGGCAGCACTAAAATATTACTTGCACAAGAGGCCAGCCAACGGTTAAATTCAAAACAATATGCACTTGCACATTATTTTCATTGACTGTAATTACATTATTTACGACAAACGAAATTGTACATTTTATGAATGCAAAACACAATAAAACAAATAACTGCGTCTGCACATTCGTGACAGAGGTTTAGCTCATAACCTTGCTATGTTGCAACATAATTACATACCTTCCTGAGAAAGCTGGGGATAACTTACGTTTGTGCACAATGACTTGGATAATGGTTTGCAGATGAATTTCGATGATTTTCTGGTGGAGCTCGCGCACAATTATTACACATGCACTTTCTTTGTAGTGTTGTAAAGTGACCTGTCAAGATGTCAGTGCGGGGCAGGCCCTCTCCCCCCTAGTATACGATTGGGCTTGATCAGCTGTTGGCTGTGAAGGAGCAGTCCGCAGCACTCGCGTGTTCAGGCTGCATGGGACCTACTGTGCCTGCGGACTGCATGGGTGAGAACGCGCCTTAGACCCCATACATGGTGCACTGGCGGATCCCTCCTCCCACCCCCACGACTGTGAAAGGAACAAGACTCACACCGCAGTGGCGCAAACGTACAGATTATACAGCCGGAACAGATTTTGATAACCAAGGAACCATGCGCTGCGCTACACGATGTAATCACTTTATTTCCCAAGCAAACTGATTGCCCACCTACAATGACTAGCAACCATTTAGTCGAACATTAGATACATTTCTAAATAATTGATAGGCAATCAAAAAGATATCACGCATTATCGCAAAGTAAGCCAATGTAAACAAACAAATCAATCCTCTGCTTGACTGTGTTCTTTTATTTGTGCTTTTTTTTCTCCACAAATAAGTGGAAAAGTGAAGCCAACACATTTAGTCAGCACAAGGCTTTTTTAAGGCCTAGAAAGTGTATATTGGTAGTGGTCACCAATTTTGACTACAGTGTCACAAAGAGTAATTCGAAGATATCTGATAATCTGTTTCCTATGTTCAGTCTTTTTTTTTTTTTTAAAACATTTTATTAACACATACAAAAACAAAAACGCACCTTTCATCATTACATAATATTCCAACGCAGTACCTCTAGTAGCATAGTGTCCTTTCCAGACAAGCCACAAAAATCAGTATCCATACACACCCCTCCTGTGATAGCCACCCCCCGCCTCCCCCCGCCCTCACATCCATCCCACATCACGTCCCTCCTATGTTCAGTCTTATATCAAAAATGTCAAGGTAGGAGTCCAGACGAAACGTCTTTCAAGATAAATCCTTTTCAGGTAGCACAATATCAGTCGTAGAGCAGTAGCCAATCCAGGTATTATTAAATAGTAGAAGGGTTAAGCCATTTTCAGCATTGTTGTACAGCAGCCAGTCTTCTATTTAATACCCAAATTGACTATTGCCAGGTGAGTCCCAGTGTTTTAGCTTTGATGCACATTGACAAGCTCCTCTGGCTCCCCTCCCCGTGCATGGTTCTGGTCTGGACAGCACACCTTTCACTGTGACACGGGCAGCCACATTATCGAAGATGGGATGGTGAGGTGGAGGCAGAGCCCAATCGCTGCAACACCCATAATCAGCATCCCCTGCCCGACCTGACCAGCAGATGCTGAGAGGGGACACAACTGCATCCTCTCCTGTTGACAAACTGAACAAGATCCTAGGTGGAATATCCGACACCCAGCAGGATCTATGCAACCGGGTTGCTGCAGTAGCTGTAGAGGTGGGACTACACCGTGACGACCATAAAACAAATGTGGTTCGTGTTACCAAATGGAGTGCACATTAGGTGAAACCTGACCTGTTGTCACTGATCATGAAGGGCGGATGCGTTCTCTGGTCACTTTGGTCCAGGAGCTAGACAATAGGGCGGAGAAATCTGAAGAGCAATCCTGCCTCAATAGCTTCCGTATCATCGGATTCAGTGAGGGGGCAGAGGGCTCAGACCCAGTAACCTTTAAAATGTGGAGACAAAGGTACACATGTGGGGGGGTGCCTCCTCCCTAGCCCAGGCCCAAGAGGAATGGATCCAGGTACCGCCAGGAGTAATCAGCTTGGCCATAAACCGCCCTTCCCCCCCAGTGCAAATCGCTGATGACTCCTTTTCAGAAACCAGCCTTAACATTTCTACAAGTAGTGCCCCCTCAGTGGTCCTACCAGCAGTTAACACAAACTGCCTTTACACTAGTCTGAAGAGCATGAGCGGCCGGCGCGCGATTGCCTAAATGTCTCTACAAGAGTACTCTTGCAGGTTACCCTTGTAACGCTCAGTGGAAATTATTTTCCTCAAATCCTACACCTCACAAAGTCACAATGGGTCACAGTGCCAGGCTCAGTGACTGTTCACACCGCTCTACACCTGTCCGCTGACTAGTGACAGATCAAGCCCTCCATCGTCCTCTCTGGTCAGAGTCCCTTACGTGGCTCTGCCTTCTAGAGTTTCCCACAATTGGGTCTGTTAGTTAAAAGGTTGGGCAATTATAGTTCCCGCAACAGCCCTGGGCGGGGAGTTGGAAGTTTTGTTACCCAGATTCAACAGGTCATACAGTGCGACACACACCTGCCCTGAGCCACGCACCCTTCCCATACTATTACGGGGCCATGACCAAGTTGCAGATACTCACGTGGAATGCTTGGCGTATGAGGACAGCACACAAGAGACACACTATACAGCAATACATTAAGCATTGAAAAGCACAGGTAGCATTTCACTAAAAAACACACATTGCAGGCGGGGAAGACTTCCGGCTACAGAAGCGATGGCGCGGCCAATGCTACTGCACTACATATTCGGGCTTTGCCCACCATGACCTTGTCTGGATCTGCCCAGAGTCCCCTTGCACTGTCTTGCCACAGAGATGGACCCAGAGGGACTATATGTCTTGGTGGAGGGAACATTTTCTGGCCCGCCTCTAAGTCATCCTCACCAGATGGGCACCCTGTATTATTGGAAGCGATTTCAATTGTATACTAAACCTTGGTCTGGACTGCTCACACCCTCCGCTGCTGATCTTTTCTGTTCTAGTGGCCGCAGGATGGCGCACACACTGGTCTCTCCTAGATAGCTGGTGCACTATTCACCCTCATACCAGGGACTTTTCCCATTATTCACTCCCACACAATCTACACGTACACCTAGATCACATCTTCTGCCATCTGATCATCCACTCACAAGATATCAGCGTAGAGTACTTGGGGAATACCTTCTCCAACCACAACTCACTCCAGCTCCACATGGAGTGGGGTGTGCCCCACCTACCCCTTCCTACAAGGCAACTCCAGCCGGCCATGCTGGAGGACACTGCATTTTTATGACACGACTAGGGAGTGACTCACTGTTTCGAGGAGAACTTGGACACGGTCACTACAAGGCCTGTTTAATGGAAAAGCCTAAAAATAGTGGTTAGCAGGCACTGTATTAACCCTGTGGTAGAAGCAAGAGCAGACCTCCGTAATTATCTATCTCATCTAGAAGTGCCCTAGAAAAGTAGGCCTGTGGGAGTCCTCCGGCAGTGCACACATTGGAAGAGGCCAGGGTTTGTCATGCTAGCCTGATCAAGCAATTTAAATACCTTGACTTCTAAGCTTATCAGGCACGGATGCATGAAGAGGGCAATACGTCTGGCAGACTGCTGAAGTGGTTGCTCCCCAACATGACACAGGCCGCCTTGATCACCACAATATGCCAATCCCTGACCAGCCTCCCCACCTCCTAGGCAGACATTCATGCAACATTTCAGCCCATTACAAACTGTAATTTGTGCCCTAGTGGAAGATCACCTCCCCTAACACTTCGAGAATCCCTGATTGTCTCCTTACCCAAAGCAGATAAAAAGCCCCTAAAAGTGACATCATACCACACACTCTCTATGCACGGGACCGACTATAAAATATTCAGCAAAATCGTTGCTAGGCGCATCCTAGAATGCTTGCCCCATTTGGTTCCCAAGGACCAAAATGACTTTATTCCTAACATCTTGACTACCCAAACGTACGTAGACTCCACAAGGTAATGGAACAAGCACTGCTGCACTGACCTTACGCAGCTTGCCTAGTATTATACCTAGAGAAAGCATTTGATACGGTGGATTGGGAGTTTATGTTTGCGACGCTGGTCGAGAATCAACATCACGGAATATGTCCTACACCTCATCCACCTTTTTTACGCAGACCTCATGACTCAGCTGCGGAATGCGCCAGGGATGCCCTCTGTCTTTCCTCTTCTTTGCTCTAGCAATGGAGCCGCTAGCATAGCAGCTGCGACAAGCTGGGTTGGTCATGGGCATCCCAGTAGGTGATAAGCTACAGGCTTAATGCAGATGATTTGCTCATTTACATTTGTGACATCTGTCAGGGAATTGAGGAGATCAGAGTGGGAATCATGCACATTCTGATACCTGGGCATCCGTATCTATCATAGAATGCAGGACTTAATCAATGGCATTCTTAGTAGGGCCATTGCCTCCCTCTGCACCCAATTAACATCCTAGAGCATGCTCCGCTCACAACTGTGATTCTCCCTCTCCTTATCTGCTTCTTCCATAACCTTCCAGTCCATATACCCCGTAACACATTCCATACTTTACATGGCAGGCTGGGGAGTTTCCTCTGGAATAAAGGCTCCCAGTGGAGAGGGGAGCCTGCGGTTTTGAACTTTATCATTTGACATTGCAATTGCAATGGCCATCCTGCTGGCTAGCGGGCTGCCTCTTGGAAGAGTTGGGATCCCCACATTAGACCGAGCTAGGGGCTTGGTGGGGGATGCATTTTTGCCACAGGACAGGCTCCAAGATAGGCCAAATAAACTTCTTAAAATAGCTTGCACCAGCTACCTCTGAAGCCTGCACCTATTGCAGGTCCTTGCACCATACACGCCGGTGATACCGATCAACTATATCCACCCCTTCAGGGACCTGGTAGGGAGAGAGGGCCTCGAGACATGGGAGACGGCGGAGATCGCTACTCTCGACACACCATTCCAAAACACAGCACCCATGCCCTTTGCGCAACTAAAGTCCGATCGTAATTTACTGTTGGGCCACTTCCTGGCATACAATGCATTACTAGCTGAAATGCAACGCCTCTTGAGGATAACAGATGCAGAACCGCAACACATTCCTTGGTGCACACACTTCACACCATAGGCATTGGTCGCAGACTATGTGGTTCACTCAGGCCTTGGTCTACACCCAGAACAACCCTCTACAATCCACTTGACAGAAATGAGAGGAAGACATAGGATGGGCCCTGATGCAGAAGGAATAGGATAGGGTCATAGCATATCCTCGCAAACTCTCCCTAAACGCAAAATTCTAGTTCATTCAGCATAACATACTACACAGGGCATATATCACCCTGGTGCGCTTACACAGGATGTATGGCACCACCTTGAACTATCCTAAATGCAGGACCCAACTCTCCGACATGGCCCATATCTTCTGGAACTGCTCAATGGCGGCGAAGGTGTGGCCGGATGGAACAGTTTTATTGACAGATTTCACTGGTCAGGGGGGCTGTACTCCATGTAAAGTATTCAATTGTGTCTTTTCCATTTAGCATTTGCTATTGCAATGGGATGGAACATTTTACTAATAAGTTACAATTATCAATGGACGAGCCCTAGTCTGATCAACCTCCCTAAGGCGAGTAAGCACCTATTGCGCTCATGCGATATTCTGTTTGTATCCTCAGTCTAACTCCCCCCCTTGCATTTACCAATGCTTGTGGAATGTCATAAATTGATTTCTATGTGATGTTTACCTTCATGTTGTTGGGATAGTTTCAAGGAGTTCATCCCCTGTGGCCGGACGGGACCACTGTTTTTTTCCAGGGCATAAGTATCCTAAAAATGACTGATTGGCCTGGTAGTTCATGTTGATCTTTTACTTACACTTTGATTGAACCATGCCTCCTGTTGTACCATCTCTGCTGCCAAAACATGTACAGATCCACCTCGGTAACGTTGTTTTCTTGTCAATTTAATATATCTGCATATGATGTGTATTTGTAAGGCTACATGAAAATCAATACAAATTGGTTGAAAAAAAACTCATGTGTCACAAATAATCATTGGATATTTCCGCATTTAAAAAAGCAAATTTTTATTGAGTTTTATAAACAATAAGTGAACATCATACAGCAGGAAACAATGACACCCCAAAACAGTTTACCAGAGCGTATTGTGTCTTCAGTTCTCACTAGTTTCACATCTGCAGCCTCATATAGTACTATGACGCATAACATTCAGGAACTCATGTCGCATGCTGAGCCGTTTAAAGCACAAAGGGGGCCCATATGTCTTTGGTTCAACAAAAGCGGCGAATGACCAGTCGGAGAGCCATCTTGCACGTCCTAGCCGGTGTGCAATAGGTTTGGAGACGGTAATTGGGGAGAGCAAGCCTGTGGTAGTACAGCAGTATTTCCATTTCTTCTAGGTGAAGTATTCCCCAAGATCTTCCCTCCATTTCTCATAGGTGCGGGTTTTAATCCCTGGGGCCCTCTACTGCATGGTAATAAACAGTCTGGTAATTAATTTCTATGGGGAGGGGTTCGTAATGACATTATCTAAAGCATGCAAAGTTTCAGGTTCTTGAGGAAACGTGGGGTTTGCCGCTACACAGGTGCTCTGCAGCCTGTAGCAGATGAAGATATCTAATGGGGCGGCAGCCAGGGCGCGACTGCACATCCTGTAAAATCAGGAACTTGCCATTGGGATACAGAACTCCCTACTCCCAGTGTGTCCATCCTCAACCTCTTTAGCTGTCGTTGTACTGTCTTCTCTTTCATGGAGGGGGAAATGGGAGGGATGCAGCGTCAGATTGGTAACGCGGACACTCGGGCAATGCCCGAGGGGACGGTGCCGAGTTCCAACTGTGGGATGTTTTTTGGAGCAGTCTGGGGGGCAGATTTGAGCTGTGTCGCTGTTGTCCGGATACAGCCAGCGGCCCAGTGGGTGCCTGAGTGGCCTTTCTGGAGGCAGATGGGCGCTCATGACCTCATGTTTAGCAACAGGCAGAGGTGTCACTTTCTTTCTCTCGCAGGGCCAGCCCATTAATGTATGCATACCTAGCGGAGGCAGGGGGCCTGAGCAGAAGTGGCCTCACTTGTTTTCAGTCACCAGTGTAAACTAATACGTGCATTTCTTTGTATCCCCCCCTTTTTTAAATAAAATTTCGCCAAAGCAGTGTTTTGAGGAAAGGCAATATGCAAATGTGGGCCACTTTTTTTTAGCGTGCCCGGGCCGAATTTGAATCCCAATCCAACCCTGGAGGGATGTAGGTTTATGAATGAGGCTTAATCCAGCAGAGTAGAGTCTGGGCAACCGCGCCCTGCAGCACAACCATCTCCGTGCCCATGTTTTGCATCTGACTGTATTGATTGCAGTGGTGGGTCTGTTCGGTGCGTTGCATATTACTGTAGATAAAGGACAGGGGTTGGCATTATCAGCCTCCACCGCAGTGCGGGGGTAGGCATTGGGTAGGGCGGAACCAGTGATGGGCATATTGGGCCTGCACGCAGTAATAGTATAGTTCAATATCAGGGCCACCGAACCCCCCTGCTCAGGGGGAATGTTGAGTGACCCCCAGGCGAGTCTGCCATCCCATGTCAGTTAGATCATAATGGAGCACAGGTGAGTGAAGAAAGCTTTGTTAAGGGTCAAAGCAATATTTATAAATAAGTAAAGGAATTTGAGGAGAACAAACATTTTAGCACTTGCCAGACTTTCACTAAGGACAGAGGCCAGCACCTCCACACAGGTACACTCTCTTCCAGGCATGCCACGGCTCTTCCATAGTTCTCTTGCCACAAGAGTGTCATATCCTTACTGAGTTGGTCCCCAAGTATCGCACAGACTCTTGTGCCTACTCCAGTGGGAAGTCAATTGGGAATTGATCTACTGAATCAGTCAGGGGGAAAATTACAGAATTTGTCCAATAGACTGAGACCCAAGTTAAGTCCGCAAAGAACCTAGCGAATTTTGGGGTCCGCATTTTGCACTGGGTTCCTGTTGAAGACAGTAACACCGTCGGCATACATAGACACCACCCGCCGTCTGGCCAGGGAGTTGATGCGGCGTTCAGAGTGCTGCTGTCTCAGCTGTGCCACGAGGAGTCCCATAGCGATTGCATATAGGATAGGAGAACGTGGATATCGCCGCTTCGTTCCCTCGCCAGTCGCTATGGGGTCTGATATCATACTATTAACCTACAATCGAGTTGCCACCGCCAGCAGTTGTGGGTTCAGTGTGTGTAGAAGGGAAATAAGGGTGCAGAGGTGGTATGAGGTGTGGTGCCCTGAAAGAAATCCTACCTGTTCCGGCCAAACTAAGGTAGGGGGTAGTGGTAGTAGCCTCGCTGCAAGCATGTACGCCAGTATTTGATTATTTATGTTGTAGGAGAGTAGGGTCTGCTTTCTATGTTCACCCCCACTTTTTGCTTTTGCTTTACTGGTTTTCGACTTAGATGTGGCTGTGGGCCTGCTAATCAGACCCACAGCCCTGCTGTTCTCTCTCTAAATTAATACTATGTACTTTAGGTGCATAACCCATTTGGATAGGATCACCTTATTGGCCCCTGTACAGTGTACCCTAGGTACCCAGGGCATAGGTGTACCCTAGGCCTACCAGGGGCTGCAGCATGTATTATGCCACCCCTGGCCTGGCCTTCCATTTTGACACAACTGGCTGATCACTCAGCTGGGGCAAGGTCGTGTAATCACCCCTTGCTTAGGTGTAGTATTCCTATACCTAACTTACATATAGACACATGTGTACCTATCAGTCACTCCTACGGCAGGCCTTGACAATCCTGGAGGCAGAGTGCTTGGTAACATGTGAGATGGTGCTCTAGCATGAGCTGAGCCTGTCTGCAGCTTTCGGAACCTTGTCCTTATAGCTGTTCTATGATATAGCCTACCATATACTCTTAAAGTGCCTTATAATCTTAGACGGTTATGGTAACTATGGTTTGGCTTTATCGAAAAATGTCGTGTAAGGTGTCTAACACTGTGGAGTAATACCCCCATGCCATTTCTGGACATGAGAATATTATTCCCCCCTTCTAGAGGGAAAGACATGTTAAAATCATACTTCAACTGTTAGCCTCTGACCAAAGCCTCAGCATCACAAAATGGATGCTGCTGCCACGACACAAGTCTGACCTCCTGCAGCTGGGAGTGATCCCAGCCAGGGAGGCCTGGACAATAGGTTTCCTGCTTGGGGAGGTGCTAGCACCTCCCCAGACAGCCTTTAGTGTATTGGGGCAGGGTGGGCTGAAAGGAATGAGACATGCCTGGGGCACACAAGGTGTTCCTTGCATAGTCCAGTTCAAACCGGCGCTGGGGCACTCCAGCCCCAGCTCTGGCGCGAAACTGGACAAAGGGAAGTGGGTGTAACCACCCCCTCCCAGGTCCCACCCATAAGGCGTGACCTAGCAGGTATCCCAGCCCCCCAGATTAGTATAAGAGTGGGAGTTGGGCCTCAAGACTTTAGATTATCCTGAACCTGCAAAACTGAACAGAAACTCTGGACCTTCGACATTCGACGAAAGAAGAAGACTGAAGAATCTCCCTTGTAGCCAAGGAGTGGCTACCCTGTGCAAACAGGCACCATCAAGAGACTACCCTTTGCTTTGCCCACGTTCTACGAAGAACCGACTGCAGAGCCTGACCAGAGCCTTGACTTCCAGACTTCTCCGACCCTGATCCACATCCACAGCAAAGCTGAGATCCGTGGAGGCGACGAGCGACGTGGGACCGGCTACCTGGAAAAAGTGGCTAGTAACTTAAAGCGCAGCTTCTGAGGTACCCTCGAAGTTGTGCACCGGGGATTGAGAAACCCCAACCCCAAGCACCATCTGCACCGAAGATCAGCCTCCACACTCCACGAGTCCTGCGTGGGGCCCTTCAGCATTTTCCTGCTTAGCGCGTCTGTCCGGTTGCTTGCCCGCTGGCTAGTGGCCTTTGTGACGACGCACCCTGAAATCTTCTGCGCTGGTTTGGCTCCTCCAGACTGGCTCCCGCTTCTCTGCAAAGAAGAAGCACCCCAGACCTTCCTGGTCTGCACCAGAAGCAAGTCCTTCGTTCTTCGTGGGTTCCGCTTGCCAAGGCTTGGTGAGTCCTAGTCCAACTTCGACGCCGCCGACAGCAAGAGCCTTCGTGGGACAGCTCGCCTCCTGGTCCTGGTCGTCCTCGACGCTTCCTGGTCCTCCTGGCTGCAGCGACAAGCTTCACCTTCACCTGCAATCTTCACGACATCGCCTGGTTCCTTCCTGGTTCCACGTGGTCACTGGCTAGTGACCTTGACTCTGTCCCTTCTGCTTGCAGGTTTCCTTTCTTCTTGATCCCAGCCTTGGGATCCACCGGACACTCTTCACTGACTGCCTGTCAGCATCTTTCTTCAGGCATCCATAGGAGTCGACGACGAAAACGACGCATCTTCACCCCTATGCACCCGCAGCCTGTGGGCTAGGTAACTTGGGTACTCCGGTGCTCATCAGGATAGTGACTATCCTAGTGTCTAGTTTTCAAGTCTCAACTTCCTAGCTACTCCGGAAGTGTCCTAAATCTACAGTTTTCTAAACTGTACTATTGCTATTGACTTTTACGCATTACGTGTGAGTGTTTCCACTCTGCACACGAATCCCGTGGGCCTCCCACTTCCTAACTAACGCTAGTGTAGTGTAGCCCCAGCGATTCCCTAGGCCTAGGCCTATTCTATTTCCGTGACAGTGGTCCTTATACCACTTACTTAGTATATGGTTTGCGTGGCCCCTAGGGCCTAACTGTATTACTTACCTGTGTGACTTAATGTATGCATAAATAAGACTGTGTTGTACTTACCTCTAATCTCATAAAGAGTGCTGAGGGTTTGCTTAGAATAAATACACTTTATTTTATATATATATCTGTTGTGGTGTCCTTTCATTTGGTATTCAAGGGATTATATATGGTATCACAGCTGGCTTCACATGCCATTCAGAGTTTAGCCTAAGACTGCTCTTGTCCATGCTACCACTAGGATAGCTGGTCTATAAGGTTGACTTTACAACCAATCACCATAAGGGTATTTGGACTGATATAAGGTGTACACTAGAACTAGTGACATCATACATCAGGCCAACTTCTCACATTGGTGAGCAGCGGTTGGGATCTGAGCTTGCTGTTGTAATACCATTGTAATCTTGAGATACTGAATTGAAAGATCACACAGATATTGTCTAGGTACATATAACATAGATTATTATACTTAAGTCCTACTGGACTTTGTAGTTGTAGGTTGAAGGGAGTAACACACCCTGACTACAACTACTAGAGAGGTTTAGTAGATACAACTAGTGTAGGTAGGTGCACACACCACACCCTCACTAGATCATGTCTCTGAGAGGAGATCAAGTAGATGCTCTCTCAGGAGGATCAGGTCTGCAAAAGATCCCCTCTAGATATGATACCTTAACATTCCAGGAGATGAGACACTTGTGTACCTCCAGAGGAATAAAACAGGGTGCAAACCCTACCCTCCTTCAGTTAAGACAACTCCTAGAGGAGTATGATGCTCTTAGGGCATCTCAGGCAGGTGCCCTAGGCACAGAGGAGGGTCTACCCACCACAGAGGAGCCAGATGGGGCATCAGATGGAGAGGTAGACAGCCAGGGCCAAGTAGGAAGACTTAGCCAGGCTAACCTAAGTTTACATGGGAGTTTGCATGGGGTCCCCCATACAGACCCACAAGTAGGCTTACACAGAAAAGCAGGAGGGACAGATCCCCTTCAAGGGAATCCATCCACTCCCATGTCTCTAGCATCTCTAATGCTTCCTCTCACAGGGGAATGACTTCACCTGAGAGAAAGGAGCATGCAGCCAGAATGAGGGAGGCTAATCTGAGGATTCAGAGGGAAGAACTTGCCCTTGCCAAAGAGAAGCTTGCTCTGGCTAGAGAACAAAAGTTAAGTGGGTTAGAACCCACTGGTGGCAGCAACATTCCTAGAGATAGAGACAGGCACTATGATAATAGAAACCTGAGCAAGATTGTCCCTCCCTACAAGTGTGGGGATGACATCCACAAATGGATAACTGCTTTGGAGAGAGCTTGCAAAGTACAGCAGGTACCCCAAAGTCAGTGGGCAGCTATCTTGTGGCTCTCCTTCTCTGAGAAAGGAAGAGACAAGCTCCTCACAGTTAGTGATGAGGATGCAGATAATTACACTGTCCTGAAGAGTGCTCTGATTGATGGGTTTGGCCTAACCACTGAACAATACAGGTTGTTGTTCAGGGATACCCAGAAGACACAGACTCAGGACTGGACTGACTTTGTAGATTGTGCCACTAAGGCTCTGGAAGGCTGGCTAATGGGAAGTAAGGTTAAGGACTATACAGGATTGTATAATTTGATCATGAGAGAGCAAATACTTAACAACTGTCAAAACCAGCTATTGCATCAACACCTGATTGATTCTGATCTGACTTCTCCCCAAGAATTGGGAAAGAAGGCAGATAGATGGGTCAGGACTAGAGTTAAGCAGAAAAACCAGAACCAGGGCGGTGATCAGAAAAAGACAGACCAGAAGGGTAATGAGCAGAAACAAAAAGACCAGAAGTCTTCACCAGGCCCCCAAAAGGCTCAGGGGGAGGGTGGTTCCAAAAAGGATAAAAAGAAAGATGGCCAAAAGAAACCATGGTGCAACTATTGTAAGTCCAACTCACATTGGTTTAGTGAGTGCACCAAAAAGGATAAGCCCCCAGCCACCATTGCCCCTAAGGCAACTGTACACCCTAGTTCAGCTGTAAGTGGTGATTCCCAGCAAAAGGGTGTAGTAGGGTTAACCCTGGGAACTGAGGAGGATTCTGGCCTAGTCAGAGTACCTACTCAGGCTGTTCTGATCTGTGATGGGGACTTAGCTTTGTCCTCTACTGTAGGCCCCAGTAACCTGGGCAAGTACAGACAGACACCTTTTATCAACCAAAGAATGGCTCAGGCCTACAGGGACGCTGGAGCTAGTGTCACAATGGTGACACCTGCTTTTGTGGACCCTGGACAGATCATACTAGGTGAGAATTACCTAGTGACCAACGCTAGCAATGCCACTACCTCCCATAGTGTGGCTATTGTTAACTTCTCCTGGGGAGGGGTAACTGGCCTCAAGAAAGTTGTTGTTAGTTCAGACCTTCCTGTAGAGTGTTTACTGGGCAATGATCTTGAAACTTCAGTTTGGTCTGAAGTGGAGTATAGGACCCATGCAGAAATGCTGGGGATAGATGCACATGTCCTTGCTGTGACCAGGTCACAGGCCAAAAAGTGCACCACTGAACAAGTGCTGGATCCTGAAACTATGGACCAGTCACAATCCAAGAGAAAGAGCAGTAGGGTTAAGGCTGTGCCTTCCCCCCTGCCTCAGGTGGTGGATCAGCCCTCCCAGGAGGATGATTCTGAGAGCCCTGAAGGAACTGTCCTAGAAGAACTTGAACCTGATCAGGTTGAGTTTCTTGGGACAGGGGGACCTTCAAGGGCAGATCTGAGGCAGGCTCAATTAGACTGCCCCTCTCTTGAACCCCTCAGACAGCTGGCTGCTGCTGAGGCTGCAGGGAATGCTCAAGGTACCCATAGAGTGTATTGGGATGAAGGGCTACCGTATTCAGAGGCTAGAGACCCCAAGCCTGGTGCATCCAGGAGGTTGGTCATACCACTGAAGTTCAGAGGCTTCCTTCTAACCTTGGCCCATGATATTCCCCTTGCAGGACATTTAGGCCAGAACAAGACTTGGGACAGGCTTGTCCCTCACTTTCACTGGCCCCATATGTCAGAAGATACTAAGGAGTTTTGTCGCTCCTGTGTCACCTGCCAAGCCAGTGGCAAATCAGGTGGCACCACAAAGGCCCCCCTCATACCACTACCAGTGGTGGGGGTCCCCTTTGAAAGAGTGGGCATAGATATTGTAGGACCAATGGACCCACAAACAGCATCTGGGCACAGATTCATACTGGTGATAGTGGACCATGCCACCAGGTACCCAGAAGCAATTCCCCTGAGGACCACAACAGCTCCTGTTGTGGCAAGGGCCCTGCTTGGAGTATTCTCCAGAGTGGGCTTTCCAAAGGAGGTCATTTCTGACAGAGGTACCAACTTTATGTCAGGATACTTGACTGCAATGTGGAAGGAGTGTGGTGTCAACTATAAGTTCACCACACCCTATCACCCACAGTGCAATGGGCTTGTTGAGAGATTCAACAAGACCCTAAAGGGAATGATAAAAGGATTACCAGACAAGCTTAGGCGAAGATGGGACATCCTTTTACCCTGCCTTCTGTTTGCTTACAGAGAGGTCCCACAAAAGGGGGTTGGCTACAGCCCTTTTGAGCTTTTGTTTGGGCATCCTGTAAGAGGACCCCTGTGTTTGGTGAAGGAAGGATGGGAGAGACCTCTCAGACAACCCAAACTAGACATAGTGGATTATGTACTTGGTCTCCGCTCCAGGATGGCAGAGTATATGAAGAAGGCTTCTAAAAACCTTGAGGCAAGCCAAGAACTCCAAAAAGCTTGGCATGACCAAAAGGCTGTACTGACTGTTTACCAGCCAGGACAGAAAGTGTGGGTGTTGGAGCCAGTGGCCCCAGCAGCACTCCAAGACAAATGGTCTGGACCCCACACTATTGTTGAGAAAAAGGGAGAAGTCACCTACTTGGTGGACCTTGGGACTCCCAGAAGCCCCCACAGGGTGCTTCATGTCAACAGATTGAAGGCATATGTTGACAGGGCAGACATGGGGCTACTCATGGCTACAGATGAGGGGCAGGAGGAAGAGAGTGACCCTCTCCCAGACCTGTTGACTCAGAACCCTGATGATGGCTCAGTTGATGGCGTGGTCTTTTCTGACAGCCTCACTGTCCATCAGCAACAGGACTGCAGACAGGTTCTGCAATCCTACAGACATATGTTCTCTCTGACCCCAAGTCAGACAAACTGGTGCACCCATGAGGTGGACACTGGTGACAGTCTGCCTGTGAAGAGTAAAATCTACAGGCAACCTGACCATGTCAGGGACTGCATAAAAGTTGAGGTACAAAAGATGTTGGAGCTGGGAGTCATTGAACCTTCAGAGAGCCCTTGGGCTAGTCCTGTAGTCCTTGTGCCAAAACCTCACACCCAAGATGGTAAGAGAGAGATGAGGTTTTGCGTGGATTACAGAGGTCTCAATGCTGTCACTAGGACAGATGCCCACCCAATACCTAGGGCAGATGAGCTCATTGACAGACTGGCAGCTGCTAAGTTTTTGAGCACATTTGACCTAACAGCAGGCTACTGGCAAATCAGACTAGCTGAGAGTGCAAAGGCCAAAACTGCTTTCTCGACCCCAGGAGGACATTATCAATTTGTGGTAATGCCCTTTGGTTTGAAGAATGCACCTGCCACTTTCCAAAGGTTGGTGAATCAAGTCCTTACTGGGTTGGATGATTATTGTGCAGCTTATCTTGATGATATTGCTGTCTTTAGCTCCACCTGGGAGGATCACCTGGTCCACCTGAGTAATGTTTTAGAGGCCCTGCAAAAGGCAGGCCTCACTATCAAGGCCACTAAGTGCCAGATAGGGCAGAGCAAGGTTGTATACCTGGGCCACCTAGTTGGTGGGGGTCAGGTTCAACCACTGGAGAGCAAGATCCAGACCATAAAGGACTGGGCTCCTCCAACTACCCAGACTCAGGTCAGAGCTTTCTTGGGCCTGACTGGGTACTACAGAAAGTTTGTTAAGAACTATGGGTCCATAGTGACACCACTTAATGACTTGACCTCCAAGAAGATGCCAAAGAAAGTTCAGTGGACAGTAAGCTGTCAAAAAGCATTTGATGACCTGAAACAGGCCATGTGCAGTGCACCTATTCTGAAAAGTCCAGACTACTCCAAAGAGTTCATTGTCCAGACAGATGCTTCTGAGTTAGGTGTGGGAGCTGTTCTTTCACAACTGAATGTAGATGGTCAAGACCAGCCCATTGCTTTTATAAGTAGAAGGCTGACCCCTAGAGAGAAACGTTGGTCAGCTATTGAGAGGGAGGCCTTTGCTGTGGTTTGGGCCCTGAAGAAGCTGAGGCCATACTTGTTTGGCACTCACTTCAAGATTCAGACAGACCATAAGCCCCTCTTGTGGCTAAATCAGATGAAGGGTGAAAATCCCAAGTTTCTTAGGTGGTCCATTTCCCTACAGGGGATGGACTTCACAGTGGAACATAGACCTGGAACTGACCATGCCAATGCAGATGGACTCTCCAGATATTTCCACTTAGAACATGAAGACTCAACTGGTCAAGGTTAGTTTAATGTCCCTAAGTTTGGGGGGGTTGTGTAGGAGAGTAGGGTCTGCTTTCTATGTTCACCCCCACTTTTTGCTTTTGCTTTACTGGTTTTCGACTTAGATGTGGCTGTGGGCCTGCTAATCAGACCCACAGCCCTGCTGTTCTCTCTCTAAATTAATACTATGTACTTTAGGTGCATAACCCATTTGGATAGGATCACCTTATTGGCCCCTGTACAGTGTACCCTAGGTACCCAGGGCATAGGTGTACCCTAGGCCTACCAGGGGCTGCAGCATGTATTATGCCACCCCTGGCCTGGCCTTCCATTTTGACACAACTGGCTGATCACTCAGCTGTGGCAAGGTCGTGTAATCACCCCTTGCTTAGGTGTAGTATTCCTATACCTAACTTACATATAGACACATGTGTACCTATCAGTCACTCCTACGGCAGGCCTTGACAATCCTGGAGGCAGAGTGCTTGGTAACATGTGAGATGGTGCTCTAGCATGAGCTGAGTCTGTCTGCAGCTTTCGGAACCTTGTCCTTATAGCTGTTCTATGATATAGCCTACCATATACTCTTAAAGTGCCTTATAATCTTAGACGGTTATGGTAACTATGGTTTGGCTTTATCGAAACATGTCGTGTAAGGTGTCTAACACTGTGGAGTAATACCCCATGCCATTTCTGGACATGAGAATATTATTCCCCCCTTCTAGAGGGAAAGACATGTTAAAGTCATACTTCAACTGTTAGCCTCTGACCAAAGCCTCAGCATCACAAAATGGATGCTGCTGCCACGACACAAGTCTGACCTCCTGCAGCTGGGAGTGATCCCAGCCAGGGAGGCCTGGATAATAGGTTTCCTGCTTGGGGAGGTGCTAGCACCTTCCCAGACAGCCTTTAGTGTATTGGGGCAGGGTGGGCTGAAAGGAATGAGACATGCCTGGGGCACACAAGGTGTTCCTTGCATAGTCCAGTTCAAACCGGCGCTGGGGCACTCCAGCCCCAGCTCTGGCGCGAAACTGGACAAAGGGAAGTGGGTGTAACCACCCCTTCCCAGGTCCCACCCATAAGGCGTGACCTAGCAGGTATCCCAGCCCCCCAGATTAGTATAAGAGTGGGAGTTGGGCCTCAAGACTTTAGATTATCCTGAACCTGCAAAACTGAACAGAAACTCTGGACCTTCGACATTCGACGAAAGAAGAAGACTGAAGAATCTCCCTTGTAGCCAAGGAGTGGCTACCCTGTGCAAACAGGCACCATCAAGAGACTACCCTTTGCTTTGCCCACGTTCTACGAGGAACCGACTGCAGAGCCTGACCAGAGCCTTGACTTCCAGACTTCTCCGGCCCTGATCCACATCCACAGCAAAGCTGAGATCCGTGGAGGCGACGAGCGACGTGGGACCGGCTACCTGGAAAAAGTGGCTAGTAACTTAAAGCGCAGCTTCTGAGGTACCCTCGAAGTTGTGCACCGGGGATTGAGAAGCCCCAACCCCAAGCACCATCTGCACCGAAGATCAGCCCCCCACACTCCACGAGTCCTGCGTGGGGCCCTTCAGCATTTTCCTGCTTGCCGCGTCTGTCCGGTTGCTTGCCCGCTGGCTAGTGGCCTTTGTGACGATGCACCCTGAAATCTTCTGCGCTGGTTTGGCTCCTCCAGAATGGCTCCCGCTTCTCTGCAAAGAAGAAGCACCCCAGACCTTCCTGGTCTGCACCAGAAGCAAGTCCTTCGTTCTTCGTGGGTTCCGCTTGCCAAGGCTTGGTGAGTCCTAGTCCAACTTCAACGCCGCCGACAGCAAGAGCCTTCGTGGGACAGCTCGCCTCCTGGTCCTGGTCGTCCTCGACGCTTCCTGGTCCTCCTGGCTGCAGCGACAAGCTTCACCTTCACCTGCAATCTTCACGACATCGCCTGGTTCCTTCCTGGTTCCACGTGGTCACTGGCTAGTGACCTTGACTCTGTCCCTTCTGCTTGCAGGTTTCCTTTCTTCTTGATCCCAGCCTTGGGATCCACCGGACACTCTTCACTGACTGCCTGTCAGCATCTTTCTTCAGGCATCCATAGGAGTCGACGACGAAAACGACGCATCTTCACCCCTATGCACCCGCAGCCTGTGGGCTAGGTAACTTGGGTACTCCGGTGCTCATCAGGATAGTGACTATCCTAGTGTCTAGTTTTCAAGTCTCAACTTCCTAGCTACTCCGGAAGTGTCCTAAATCTACCGTTTTCTAAACTGTACTATTGCTATTGACTTTTACGCATTACGCGTGAGTGTTTCCACTCTGCACACGAATCCCGTGGGCCTCCCACTTCCTAACTAACGCTAGTTTAGTGTAGCCCCAGCGATTCCCTAGGCCTAGGCCTATTCTATTTCCGTGACAGTGGTCCTTATACCACTTACTTAGTATATGGTTTGCGTGGCCCCTAGGGCCTAACTGTATTACTTACCTGTGTGACTTAATGTATGCATAAATAAGACTGTGTTGTACTTACCTCTAATCTCATAAAGAGTGCTGAGGGTTTGCTTAGAATAAATACACTTTATTTTATATATATATATCTGTTGTGGTGTCCTTTCATTTGGTATTCAAGGGATTATATATGGTATCACAGCTGGCTTCACAAGCCATTCAGAGTTTAGCCTAAGACTGCTCTTGTCCATGCTACCACTAGGATAGCTGGTCTATAAGGTTGACTTTACAACCAATCACCATAAGGGTATTTGGACTGATATAAGGTGTACACTAGAACTAGTGACATCATACATCAGGCCAACTTCTCACATATGTTAATCAGAGATAGTGGTCGGTAAGAATCACATGAATTGGGGGCTTGCCAGGCTTCACCATCCTAATTATTCGAGCCTCATGAACACAGGGCGGTAAGTGGCCTGGTTGCTTTACCTCCTCGACAATTTCGCCAAAAAATGCGGCACCAGAAGGTCAGCGTATTCCTTATAAAATTGGGCAGTCAGGCCGTCTAAACTAGGCTGAGAAACAAAACAGTTCAAAGAGGAGGGTCCAAGGGAAAGAGTTTAAAGACCGCTAAGGATTATATCCCCAAGTAACTATTATCAAACATAGAAATCCTAGGGTCTACACACGTAACAACAGTAACCGTGAGTGGATAACACTACCTCCAAGACATTCAAAGAATGAATGGGATAGACATAAAACTCTTAATTAATAATTAATACTTATGATTTCATGTAAGGGCAGATCCCTTTTTAGGAAGTAATCCCTCACTCACCAAAGGTGACATGCTTCATCATAGGGATTTTCACAATCCTTTTTTTGCGCTGCGACCTCACTCACTACATTTTTGCTCATCATATGTGGATTTAGTAAATCCTTTATACCCTAAATAAAACATCCCTGAGCTCCTCCCTCTCAGTGATGGGGTTGTAGCCCTCAAAGGAACTAGGGTTTTCCTTTGGGAGGAGAATCCCTATGATGAAGCATGTCACCTTTGGTGAGTGAGGGATTACGTCCTAAAAAGGGATCTGCCCTTACATGAAATCATAAGTATTAATGATTAATTAAGAGTTTTATGTCTATCCCATTCATTCTTTGAATGTCTTGGAGGTAGTGTTATCCACTCACGGTTACTGTTTTTACGTGTGTAGACCCTAGGACGTCTAAACCAGGCACCGTTGATGACCAGGGTGACATCTTCCTCTGTAAACAGTACGTCCAAGTATTACCTATGTCCACTCTCCAGGCATAGCAGTTGAATGGAGACAGTAGAGGCATTAAGCCTGTCAGGTGGGATATCGCCAGTAGAAGCAAAGAGGGCAGTATAATAGCCGAACATTACTTGGTTTAAAAAAAATTCTGTATGTAGGAATTATTTTTCCTCAGGTCTGAGAGAGCCTTACCCACCCTGTCTCCTTCATCATAGCCCGTGCTACAGCCTTCTTATTCAGGAGACTTCTGGATATTCCTGCTTCATTCCACCCTCCACTGCATAACTTCATTCAGCCTTTTCACCACCTCTCAGCCTCTGCATTTCACCTCCCCAATACTCTCCCAACAAACCACCCCACCTCATTCAACCCAACCTCCTTTAGACTTCAAAAGGGCCCTCAACGTGTGTGATCCGTTCTTTTCTTCGCACAGGCTATTTCAGTATGTAAGAACACCTGATATCTTGCTGACTTCTGCAACTCTATATTCCACTTTTATTTCTCCGCAACCTGTGCAACATTTCATTGAATTGAAATTGCATTTATACAGTGCTTTAAACCCGTACAAGACACTGAAGCGCTTTACGGTGAATAGCACCTGAACTTAAAGTTAGTGGCTAGATCATTGTTCGTTGAGATTAGACTTGTGCCCTCAAGGTTTGCCATTCCAGGTGACTATCCAGTTTATTGACGGTGCATATATGAGATAGGTGTGACCATTAGTGGGGGCTATGTGAGATGCAAATGATTGATGGAATGAATATATATATATATGTGTGTATATATATATATATATATATATATATATATATATATATATATATATATATATATATATATATATATTCAAGAAATCACCAAACTTCACATCCGGCAGCAACAGGTATCCACAGCACCCCAATCAGGACTCGAGGCAGGTTTTGGATTATTTGTAAGTTTTATTTCATCATCATGGTAGGGGATACAGACGGTCTACGCGTTTCGGCGATGAGCCTTCAACTGGACTAATTTTGAATATTGGTGCATTCTGGGTAATGTGGTTTTTAATTGAGCCAGAAGACCACTGGGTTATTATGAGACTCACCTGTGAACAAGGCGCATGCGCGCCGAAACGCGTAAGGTACAAGAGTTGATGCTGCCATGCACAGACCAAATAAAGTGTCCGCAAGAGAGGATGTCACAGCTGTGGGCTCCCCATTCTTCGTGTTGTTGTTCAACAGGATTCTCCATTCCTGCTTTAGAGCCTGCCCTGCAGAGTTGGTGGCCCCGGCAAAGTGGAGAAACATGTGGTGATTCAATGGAGGGGCATGACTCGCTCGATACCACACCAGCTTAATGGACTTCCAAATTGATTTGGTGATGGCTAAGAGAAAGGGAGACGAAGGAGGTGTTTCCTCTTTCCGACAGACTGCGATCTTTCATCTCGAGCAAGTATTTTAGTGTGTGGCAGCTAAGAGCACTAAGCTTGAAATTTTAATAACCTGAGTGCATCGTGAAATACAGAGGACTTTCCGTGATACTAATTTTGAATATTGGTGCATTCTGGGTAATGTGGTTTGTAATTGAGCCAGAAGACCACTGGGTTATTATGAGACTCACCTGTGAACAAGGCGCATGCGCGCCGAAACGCATAAGGTAAAAGAGTTGATGCTGCCATGCACAGACCAAATAAAGTGTCCTCAAGAGAGGATGTCACAGCTGTGGGCTCTCCATTCTTCGTATATCTATCTATCTATCTATCTATCTATCTATCTATCTATCTATCTATCTATCTATCTATCTATCTATCTATCTATCTATCTATCTATCTATCTATCTATCTATCTATCTATATATCTATATATCTATCTATATATCTATCTATATATATATATTCACTGAAAAAACCATAGGTTTCACACATGTTATAGTTAGTGGAAATTTTACTGATAAAAAACCAATGAAATTGGCCCGTTATAGTTAGCGCAGGCAACTATAACTCACGCGACCACAATCCTCTGCTGATGCTAATACTGTATTTAGACACTTATTTGCCCATGTCTTCTTCCATACATTTTTAGCTATACATATATTACAAATATTTTTTTTTCATAAAGACACATATGTCATCAGCAGAGGATTGCGGTCGCGTGAGTTATAGTTGCCTGCGCTAACTATAACGGGGCAATTTCATTGGTTTTTTATCAGTAAAATTTCCACTAACTATAACATGTGTGAAACCTATGGTTTTTTCAGTGAATTTGCAAGGTTTTTTAAATGCTAATTCCTAACTATAACGTGTGTGAAACCTATGGTTTTTTCAGTGAATTAGTACGGTTTTTTAAATGCTAAGTTTTTTTCCCTTATAATAAGCCCTGTACATTTGGTGGCCTACGGCCACCAAAAGCACAGGGGGTGGGGTAAGTGTGGATAATGTTTTTTTCCATTGTAATAAGCCCAGCACATTTGGTGGCCTTCGGCCACCAAAAGCACAGGGGGTGGGGTAAGTGTGGATAGTGTTTTTTTTATTTTTATTTTTTTACCGTACGCTTACCGTAAGCGTACGGTAAGCGTACCCCGCGAAATTGCCGAAAAAAAAATAAAACCGTTTTTGCACTTGGGGGATGTTTGGGGACTCCCTCAACATGACTATGTGGGAGGGAGTTGTCAAAACAGCCCCTTTACATGTTTTTGGGCTTCCGATTTTAAAAATCTCTCTCAGTGCGAGAGACAAAATGGCGGCCGCCGCTTCCTGGTTTCGGCCGATTCGAATGTTTACTAAGATCTAAGAGCCAATCAGAATCGCGCTCGCGCACGCCACCGTACGCTTACCGTAAGCGTACGGTAAGCGTACCGTAAGCTGGCTCAGATATATATATTGATTCAAAGGCTATTTTCTCAGAATCTACTGAACAGATTTACACCAAACCTACAAAAGGCACTTCCTTGACCTAGGGACTACCTCTCTGCCAAATTTTGAGTAATTCTGTTCAGCCATTCGGGCTGTAGCTCGTTCTAAAGGTCCTATGGAAAAATGCATGGGAAAAACGCGTTTTGGGACCCCCCTTTTATCTCAGCCCCCGCTTGACGAATCCCCCCGAGACTTTCAGGGTAGGAGCGGAGCGTAGCGCCCCACCTATTTTGAGAAATTCGCGAGGATTCGTCGACCGGCGCCAAAGTTATTCAAAATAGAATGTTGCGGATTTCCTATGGAAACGTGGTCCTAACTATAACTACCTACTGGCGACCGCCAGTAGGTAATATATATTAAATGAATCCGCAGCGCCTCTGCCTTAATTAGCCACACACGGACACGGACCACATTCCTGGTGCAAATTGCGTGTTTATTTCGTAGATGCCTCCGCCATTACGCGTTTCAACTCCTCAGAGTCTTGGTCACATGGTATATATATATATATACATATACATATATATATATATATATACATATATATATATATATGCTTTAAAAGAAAGAGAGATTAACGGGAAAAAGGCATGCAACTTAGAGTAGTCTATATACACAGAAAAAACACTGAAGGTAGAAGAGAAGGTGAGGGGCATCCCAAGGAATTAAAAGAGAGAAAAATTGTAAGTTAAAATCAAGGTCAATGCTTCGTGCAGGGTTTAGGAATATAGCGTGTGGAGTTTCTGAGATAGCATGCAGTCTGTGGATGTAAACTGTAGAAAGAAACAAACTATCTGCTGCAAGACACAACTACAGTTGTAAATTCTGTTTCAAAAGAAGGTGACTTTTAGCAGTCTTTCTGCAGACACTTTAAGTAGCCTCCCCACAAAAAGCATTGTTAGTGCTTTTTGAGACTCCTTAAGCAGTGACTGTCAAGCCGTGCCAACATTTAAGCACATCCCAATACTTGTAATTACAGTTTGCCATACCATTGAGAAAATTAAGGTCTAAAACCATTTGTTTCCAGCTCTTGTTTTTCTCTGTATGCAATGCAATCAATACTTTCAAACAAATAAGGAAGGACCCCTGTTTGAACCTACTAATGTACCAACAGCACATGCAATGATAAGCATTGCTACAGTTTATGCAAACAGTTTTACACCATACATAAAGTACGCATGTGAATGTAAGCACCTGCCAACTTAATATAATGTAACACATAAGACTGCAGTTGATAAATATGTTGCAGCAATCTTCATTAGTAAATTCAGTGCATGGTTATTTGACCCCATTCATCAACTGGTTCAGAAGGACGCCAGTCATTACAGGCAAGTGCTGTCTCCTGACAAGCCTGAAAAACTCTAGTACCACCTTGCCTTGAAGTGGATGGATTGACCCACAGGACATGGTTACACTAGCCATCTCTCCATGTCAACCATCCTGCCTACTCTCATAGCCAAGTAACGTCCCACCATGGTGTCAGAGTCAGCCTGTTGCTTACCAAATCTAGTTCATCTGTTGAGGCTTTTTTCCTAATTTATCTGAGTTATGTTATTACACTCACCACTCTCTACATTTTAAGGCACACATCATGGTACTGGCACAAGTGATGTATTCATTATTGATCTTAGCTCTTGAAATAATCCTAGATGTCTTTATAATTACCCTCTGCTGATCATTCTAGAAGCCTTCACCTTTAACCTCAAGATGTGGACATGTAGGCCATGAGGCACAGGGTCAAGACTGATTTGCATATAATTGGGTTTGAACTGGGGTGACGAAGTGAGCTAAAGAACGATGATGGATTCAATCCAGATGTGTGACTGGGGGTGAGTGTATGAAAAGTTTCAGCGCTCCGCCCATCATCTCCTTGTGTTTGCTTTGTTCGCTCTAAGATGGCAGGGTAAGCCCAAACGTGGGTCCCTTGCTCACTTTGCCACTGGATTCAAGCTAGCCTGACTGATGAGGGGTGTTAACCCGAAACCGTTCCCAGGATGCTTGTTCTGGTCCAGGGAAGACCTGGCTTGGCTGTTCGGGCTGGACTGTACCCATGAGGCACAGGGTCAAGACTGATTTGCATGTAGCTGGGTCTGAACTGGGGTGGCGGAGTGAACTAAAGAACGATGATGGATTCACCCCAGATCTGTGACTGGGGGTGAATGCCTGAAAAGTTTCAGCGCTCCGTCCATCATCTCCTTGTGTTTGCTTTGTTCGCTCTAAGATGGCAGGGTTTGTACAGACGTGTGTCCCTTTCTCATTTTGCCACTGGTTTTAGGCTATCTTGGCTGATGAGGGATGTTACCCCGAAACCGGTCCCAGGATGCTTGTTCTGGTCCAGGTAAGACCTGGCTTCGCAGTTCGGGCTGGACTGTACCCATGAGGCACAGGGTCAAGACTGATTTGTATATAGTTGGGTCTGAACTGGGGTGGCAGAGTGAGCTAAAGAACGATGATGGATTCAACCCAGATATGTGACTGGGGGGGGGAGTGTCTGAAAAGTTTCAGTGCTACGTCCATCATCTCCTTTGTGTTTGTTTTGTTCGCCCTAAGATGGCAGGGTATGCCCAGATGTGGGTCCCTTGCTCATTATGCCACTGTATTCAAGCCAGCCTGACTGATGAGGGGTGTTACCCCAAAACTGGTCCCAGGATGCTTGTTCTGGTCCAGGGAAGACCTGGCTTGGCAGTTTGGGCTGGACTGTACCCATTACGCGCAGGGTCAAGACTGATTTGCATATAGCTGAGTCTGAACTGGGGTTGGTAGCCATGGCTCTCCCATAGTTTTCTTGCCACAAGAGTGTCATATCCTTACTAATTTGGTCCCAAAGTACGCACAGACTCTGTTACCCACTCCAGGGGGAAGTCATTTGGGAACTGATTTACTGAATCAGTTAGGGGACAAATTACAGAATTTGTCAAATAGACTGAGACCCAAGTTAAGTCCGCAAAGAATATAAACTAGTAAATTTTGGGGCCAAACTTTGCACTGGGTTCCTGATGATGACAGTAACATCATCAGCATACATAGACACCACCCGCCATCTGGCCAGGTAGTTGACTTGACATTCAGAATGCTGCTTTCTCAACTGTGCCATGAGGAGTCCCATAGCGATTGCAAATAGTACAGGAGAATGTGGACATCGCTGCCTCGTTCCCTTGCCAATCACTATGGGGTCTGATATCATACTATTAACCCACAATCGAGGTGTGGGTAGCATATATAGGAGAGCGATCCACTAGAGAAATGGCTGAACCCTAAGCGCAGGAGCAGCACATATAGGAAAGGCTATTCCAAGGAGTCTAAAGCCTTAGTGGCGTATAGAAAGACTACCACCGCGAGCAGATGTGGGTTCAGGGTGTGTAGAATGGAAAAAAGGGTGCAGAGGTTGTATGAGGTGGAGTGCCCTGAAAGAAAGCCCAACTGGTCCGGCCAAACTAAGGTAGGAAGTAGTGGTAGTAGCCTCGCTGCAAGCATGTACGCCAGGATTTGATTATTTATGTTAATCAGAGATAGTGGCCGGTAAGAATCATATGAATTGGGGGCTTGCCAGGCTTCACGATCATAATTATTAGAGCCTCATGAACACAGGGCGTTAAGTGGCCTGGTTGCTTTACCTCCTCGAAAATTTCACAACAAATGTGGCACCAGAAGGTCAGCGTATTGCTTATAAAATTGGGCAGTCAGGCCGTCTAACCCAGGCACCTTGTCTCCGGTCATACCACGGATGACCAGGGTGACATTTTCCTCTGTAAACAGTACATCCAAGTATTACCTATGTCCACTTTCCATCCATAGCAGTTGAACGGAGGCAGTAGAAGCAAAGAGGGCAGTATAATAGCGGAACATTACTTGGTTTTAATAATTCTGTATGTAGGAATTCTTTTTCAACAGGGCTGCGAGAGCCCTACCAACCCTGCCTCCTTCACTATAGCCCGCGCTACAGCATTCTTATTCAGGAGACTTCTGGATATTCCTGCTTCATTCCACCCTCCACTGCATAACTACACTCAGCCTTTTCACCACCTCTCAGCCTCTGCATTTCACCTCCCCACTACTCTCCCAACAAACCACCCCACCCCACCTCATTCAACCCAACCTCCTTTAGACTTCAAAATGGCCCTCAACGTGTGTGATCCGTTTTTGTCTTCTCACAGGCTATTTCAGTATGTAAGAACCCCTGATATCTTGCTGAGTTCTGCAACTCTATATTCCATCTTTATTTCTCCGCAACCTTTGCAACATTGCATTGAATTGAAATTGCATTTATACAGTGCTTTAAACACTGACACTGAAGCGCTTTACGGTGAATAGCACACTAATCCTGAACTTAAAGTTAGTGTCTGGGCCATTGTTCGTTGAGATTAGTCTGGTGCTGTTGGACTTGGCCCTTTTTACAGGGTCATCCCTAAACTTTTTGCCTTTCTCCTAGCCTTTTCTCTGACATGGTGTTGGTGGTTTTAGGACTCTGGGCACTTTAGCACTGCTGTCCAGTGTAAAGTGCGTGTTCCCTCTGTGTTACATATGGTAAGATTGGTCTACACCTGTTTGGCCTATTTAATTTACTTGTCAGTCCCTTGTAATGTGGTATCTCATATACCCAGAGCTGGTAAATTAAATGCTACTGTTGGGCTTGCAGCGCTGATTGCGCCACCCACCAAAGTAGCCTTGTAAACCTATCTCAGGTCTCTGCAATTGCAGGGCTTGTGCACGCAGTGTTACTGCCGCTGTGACGTGACACCTAAAGTGCGTGGCATGTCTGTGACCCCCCTTTTACTGCATGTCAGTCACCCCCTGAGGTAGGCCCTAGCTAGCCCTGTGGGCAGGTTGCATTGTAGGTAAAAGATAGGACAGGTACCTTAAGTGTGTGACATGTCCTGGTAGTGACAAACAGCTATTTTGGTTTCTCACTACTATGGGGCTGCCCTCCCATAGGAATGCATTGGGGATTCCCTGATAAGTGTTTCAGTGGTAATTCCTGATATGAAAGGAGGAGTGTGGTCAAGTTTAGTATATTTGGAATTGTAATAATAAATGCTGCGCAATGGTGTGCGCAGATTTATTATAACTATTTCAGAAATGCCACTTTTAGAAGTTGTCATTTCTGTGTGCTATGTGTCTGCCTGCCTGATGTGAATTGCATGTCTGGCTTTTGAGTGACAAGGGCTGGTGAGGTGTGTGTGACTCCAGGAGGGGCAGGGTGAGCCAGCACTAGGCTGAGTGGGACATCTACATTTGGAGTAATGAGAGGAGCAGTCCCCTGTCCCTGAATAGGATTGTGCCTGTCCTGTACAAGGCTGGCTCTGCCCCCTGTGGTGTGTCTGATCACTGAGCCCCCACCTGACAAAGGGGAAGAGGAGCCTGGTAAACAGAGTGCTCCCATTCCCCCCCTGAACCAGATGTTGCTGGTTTCCCAAGCCCTGTACTGCAGACAAAGCCAAGAGGTAATATAAATATAGGGGCTGTGACCCCATGATGTTGTGCTGTCCCTGGACTTGTTGGGGGCTTGCTGCTGCTGGGGGCCCAGGAGGAACGACCATGAGGGCTTGCCTCCCTGCTGGAGGGCCCTGTGCGCTGGCCTCTCTGGGCCTAGCCATGCCCCATGGACCTAAGGACTTATTGTTGCATCCAGCGCCTCGTGAGCACTGTATTTTACTTGCCCAGAAGGAGGAAAGCGTGGGCTTTGCAGCACGGAGCTGCAAATCAGTTAGAGGGAATCCTGAGGTGGGGATTCCCCCGCATTTGCCGCTTTCTAGCGGGAGCCCACCCCACGTTGTGGTGCCGAGCGGGAGCCTACCCCGCTTTCTGAATATTTAAAGTAGCGGGTGCCCACCTCGCATTATGGTGCCTTTTGAGCGGGTGTCCACCTCGCTTTATGCTTTTAAATTATCGCGGGTGCCCACCCCGCTGATGCTGTGTTGGCGGGTGGCCACCCCGCTTATGATATTGACTGGCGGGTGCCCAACCCGCACTTTGGTGTTACAGAGGAAATCATCGCCGCGACCCGATTCGGCCCGACCCGGAAGCCAGACGGCCTTGCCCGACTGGGGGCGGGGCCACTGTTGCCGAGGGCCGGGAGGAATTGGAGCCAGAAACGAGGGCCCCGTGAGGAGAGGGAGAGCCCCGTGCCTTTGCTGAAGTCCCCTGGGGTCCTGAGAGGCCCAGGAAGAGCTGCTGGCCCAGACACGGTGTCGGTGCCTGGGATCAGCTGCGAGTGAAGCTTAGAGGAGTCCGGGAGGCAGGGCTCCCGCAGCCTAGAGGGGACTGGACTGTGAGAGCCCAGTTGAGTGGGGCTTCACGATGGTCCTGTTGGTGCTTTTCGAGGCACATTGCAGGTGCTTGTCTCTCCTGAGTGGACCCGCAGGAGAGCGGGCCACTCCAACGTGGGACACATTGCTTTTAGGGCCCCATGGGGGTCCAGAGGGCCCAGGGGTGCTCGTGCCCTTTTTTTTAGATATGATTCCAGCTGTCCCGCTTGACAGTGGGTAGCTGCAATGTTGGGGCACTTTTTCTTTCTACGAGACCCAGAGGGGGGCTCAGGTCATTTTTCACAGCTGCCCCGCCTGATAGAGGGCAGCTGCAATGATTGGGCACATTCGTTTAGAGGGCACAGTGAGTGCCAGTGCCCCCAGTATCTTCACAGCTTCACAGCAATTAGTGGTAGCTGCAACGTTTAGGCCAGCGCAATTGCACACTTTTGGATTCTGCTGCATTGGCAGCATGCCCTGACATTTGGGACATTGGGCATTTGAGCCCTCTGAGAAGGCCAGTTGGCCAGGGGGACAGTGTTAGGTTGGTAGGGCGCCATGCCCTAATATGATTTATGTGCTAATATGCTAAATGTGTTTTATGCAGCATGATTTATGCCTCTGATGTTTATGTTTAGGAGGTTATTCCCTAATCTGAGCTTAAGGCTTATGAGGTGATTGGCTAATGTGATTTCTGCTTATGAGGTTATTGCATACTGTGTTTATGCTTGTGAGGTTATTACGTAATGTGTAAGGATGGGCGGAATTTGCATAGTCGCGTTACGCAAAGTTCCGCGAAACAGTATAAATCTCCACGAGCACGTGTTATTTCCACGTGGAATTGCTTGTCCCGCCCGTTCACGATGTGTTTTTGCGTGCTCGCGGGGAATTATCTCGCTAACTTGGCCATGCGGTTGCTAATGGGCATGGCCATCTTGTTTTTCACTTGTCCCGCCCGTTGGCAATGCTTATTTCCTGTTCTGGGTCGCGTATTGCGTGCTCCCGCCTGTTCGCGATGAGTATTTCCTGTTGGGGAACGCGCATTATGTGTCCGCGACGCTTTTTGCATGCTCGCGGGTAAAATATCGCGCAAACTTGCCCATGCAGTCGCAATGGGCGCGGCCATCTTGTTTTTCACTCTTTGCTATGGTTCTGGGCCTGCTTTTCTATCCTTCCTCTATCTTTGCAATCTTTTGTTTCTGTACACTTTTTTAAAAATCGTTTTTCTTTATTATCTATCTCTCTACTTTCCTGTTTCTATATTTTGACTTCTTTTCTACTTTTTGTGACTTTTTTACTACTTTTTCACTCTTTTTCTATAACTTGCTTTTTTCATTTCTTTTACTTTCTTTTCGAATTCCTCCCTTTTGTTTTCCACCCCCCGAGTCCCAGAACCATGGCCAAGGGTGTGGGCAAGTCCAAGGGCAAGGGCAAGGCTGCTCGTGCTCGCAACCGCAGCCGCGACCGCCGTCCCTCCGGGGACGGCGGTGCCCACACAGGGTGCAGGCATGAGCCTTATTTAGTGAGGTGGAGGTGGGTGCACTTGTATTTTTTGTACAGCGCCACCTCCCCTTAACCCTGGCAGCATGCGGCAGACCTAGGTCCGGGTACGGGTTCCGGGAGCGTCGCTAGCGGTGGGGAAAGGTGCGCCGGGCAGTGTTTAACTGCTCTGTGGTCTGGTGCACCCCTAACGAGCTGATGCACCGGTGGTCCGATATCCTGAACCGGGAGCAGGACCTGCTGGACCTGCTAGGAGTGAAGGTCCCAGGGCTTGGTGAGTAGCTATTTAATATTACTACTTTGTGTTCTTCTGCTCTGTGTTATATATTGCGAATATATTTTTTTCCCGAACAGCAAGCATGCTGCTGTTTACATTGCAGGTAAATTACGTTTAAAAATCTTCTGTGATTGTTAAGACACAGGTGCTCGGCGCTACTAATTTTACTTGTTTGCAACTTTGCGCTCGCTTGGCATGATTATGTAAGTTTACTTTAGAGAACTTAAGTTAGGTAATGTTAGAGAGACTCTAGTCCTTCCTTTGTCCTCCTGCCACTAAGAAGAGACAGTGGTAGATTGATAGGTTTAGTTACTTATTAGTAGGTAATTTTTTAGTGGTCTTCGTGACGAATCCTCTGTCACGTTATGTGTGGCTGAGTGCTGCTTACCCAGTCCTTAGTAGAACCTTTTGTAGTTTGTTTAGTGAGTGGTAATAGGCTTTTCACTAGCAGAACATCAGCAGCAACCAACCAACAATTTGGTGTATGCTAAAATGTATGCATGTGTCCTCCATCTATGCATTTTTGAGGACTAAAATAAATGAAAATGCAGACTTAGTGAACCATTGGCCCATCTGGAATAGGTAGGCTAGGTCAGGTGGTACTTAGGCTTAGTTAGTATTCTGGAATCAGAATGGAACACTGGATTAGTGGTCATTAATAATAACAAGACGGACCGCGAATCCCGCAATACTAGTCGACCAGATTAGATGGGTCAATTTTATTGCAATTGTTGTTTTCATATATGTTTTGGAGCATTTTAAAAAATATTTTATTTGTTTCACTTTCACACCAATCATCCATGTTTGTCTCTTTCTTTCTTTCATCTTTCATGACCAGCACCCAGGGGCAAGAAGACTGGGTCGGAGTCGGTGGGAGCTGTAGAGGATGCCTCCCAGGGCCAGGGACGCTCCTCTACCGAGGGCTCTGCTGCTGGCCCCAGTAAGTCCTCCTGTTGTTAATATTAATAATTATACTTCCCTAACTTTTACTGCACCTTATTTTTTCCGAACAATTATTTCGATTTCCTAATTCTATTTTTTACAAAATCTTGATCGATCTAGACAATCTGTTTCTAAATTCTTGTTATCCCTGCCTCTAACTGCCTCTGCTATGACTCTCTGTACTACTACTATTAGTCTGTCTGTAGCTAAGCTTCCCCAGGTGGCCACTCTTTATGTAAAAGGTTTTAAATAAAACTCAGATTCACCAATCACTCACTGAGTCCAGTCCTGTGGGTTGTCCACTTCTAGGCTTCTTAATCTTGAGGCTTTTCGACAATTCCCACCAAAAAAATGCCCAACCAGATACTTTACTATTTTTGATAGGATACATTGGACATACTTCAACTGTTGTAGGGATTCTGCACATATCGAACTATGCACAAGAAAATAGGACGTTGGTGATAGGAGGTTGGACATTCCTCACACCGTCCTCACCCGCAACGCCTGCCCTGACCGACTAGCTATAGTGTCTCATTAGCTCCCCGAACCCCTAAAAGATACCCAATGATTAGACAACCCAAAATATAACACTACACTCCCGACCTCTCACATCCTTTCGCTCGCTCACTCACTCGTTTAAATCCACACCAAATACCACAGAGTCTATGTAAATTCAAAAGGTTTATTTTCAACTAACAAGCTCTGTATGTTGTTCTATAATGCAGTATGATACGAGCCAGCACCAACAGTAAAATGCATAAGATTAAAACAATAAACATTGTTACAGCTACAAGTCCATAGAAGACAAAAAGGGAAATTAATCATGATGATAACTGAACAGTGATGGAAGAAACACCCTCCCCTTGGTAGGAATGGAGGGCCCAACTCACAGAACTAACTTAAGACAAAATCCTAAACTTACTACCATTTTGGTATTCACAGAAGGCACTTACTCATTTTGGTATTCACAGAAGGCACTTACTCATTTCGGTATTCACAGAAGTTAGGAGTCCTAACTTTAGGACTCCTAAATGCCTAACACTTTCAGTGGCGGCATGGATACATTACTTTGTTTCCAGCATTAACCTACAACAACAACACAATCATTTTTTTTTTTTAATGATGAAAAGTACCAACATTGTAGTTGAAGCAACTGCAATGCCCCAATCAAACAAACAACAACTCCAACTTACTTGTAAAATCTCAAATCCAAAAGTCCTCAAATCCAATGATATATGATGCAGCAGACACTAAGAGAGATCCTTCCAGCTCCAAATCCAAATGAAAAATGTACAGGAGATGGACAAAGCACTGGGAGGAGCCTGCTGGGCAGGAACAGGAAGTTGGAGAATCTGTGGCACTTCCTTCCTCTCCAAAAAAAGTTTTTAAAAAAAGGACTCCTTGCACAAAAAAGTACAGCCAAATGTCAGTCTTAGGAGTTTTTTTCATCCAAATCATCATTTTAAAGAAGGTTTTATGCTGCTCGAGATATTCTTCTTCTCCAGATTGCAAATTTTGCGTGTTCGGCATCGCAAGCTTCACCAAACTTCCGCCGGATGTCCGATGGCGCGTCCGAATGACGTGTTCGTGATCGCACACTCTCGCAGTGTCCGTTGGCGTGCCGAATAACGTGTTCGCGATCGCACACTGTCCCGGGATCGCGCGGCCGGCTACCAAAATCTCGTGGTGCACGCGAACAGATAGGAAAACTCATCGGCGAACGCGGGAATCCCAATAAGTTGCTATCGCATTCGCGAAAACGCATTTTTCCGATAATTACGCGTTCTCCGCGTAACGCGGAATTGCCTAAATTTCGCAAATTCTGCGAGTTGTGCGGATTTTACCACCCAGGGTTGGGAATGTGTTTGTGCTGGTGAGGATATTATTACCTAATGTGTTTAGGCTTATGAGGTTGGCGCATAATGTATTTTACGCCTGATGTGATATTGATTGCATAATATGATTTATATTGCAGGATATATAATGCTGAGTACAGTGTTTTGCCAGTAATTACTTGTTGTGTTCTACATTTACTATTTGTGCTTTGTGATGGTTCTGGCAGTGGCCCAATTGTTCCTGTCATGTGTATATTATCCCCTGTAAATATTGCCTAATGCCAGTTGGCACAGTGTATATTGTGTGATTACTATTCTAATGTGTTTTGGATAATACAAAGGCTATTTTTATATATAACCTTGTGTGGAGTTCCTTTTGTGGTGTGCCTAATGTGTTGCTGCTGTGTGTGTGTTGCACAAACGCTCTACACATTGCCTCTGGGATAAGCCTGACTGCTCGTGCCAAGCTACCAAGGGGATGAGCAGGGGTTATCTTCAGCGTGTAACTCCCTTGCCCTGACTAGAGTGGTGGTTTCTGCCTGGTTTAGGCGCAAGCCCAGGCCAACCAGAAATACAATTTCTAACATGTGCCTACAAGGTAGCTATTCCAGGTGACTAATCCAGTTTATTTGTGGTGCATTAAGGAGATAGGTGTGATGATTAGTGGGGGCTATGTGAGATGCAAATGAATGATGAAATGAATATTTTGTTAGGTTGCAGGGATATGCTTTAAAAGAAAGAGAGATTAAGGGTAAAAGGCATGCAACTTAGAGTAGTCTATATACACAGAAAAAACACTGAAGGTAGAAGAGAAGGTGAGGGGCATCCCAAGGAATTAAAAGAGAGAAAAATTGGAAGTTAAAGCCAAGGTCAATGCTTCTTGCAGGGTTTACGAATATAGCGTGTGGAATTTCTGAGATAGCATGCAGTCTGTGGATGTAAACTGTAGAAAGAAACAACAAACTATCTGCTGCAAGACACAACTACAGTTATAAATTCTGTTTCAAAAGAAGGTGACTTTTAGCAGTCTTTCTGCAGACACTTTAAGTAGCCTCCCCACAAAAAGCATCGTTAGTGCTTTTTGATACTCTTTAATCAGTGACTGTCAAGCGGTGCCAACATTTAAGCACATCCCAATACTTGTAATTACTGTTTGCCATACCTTGAGAAAATTAAGGTCTAAAATCATTTGTTTCCAGCTCTTGTTTTTCTCTGTATGCAATGCAATCAATACTTTCAAACAAAGAAGAAAGGACCCCTGTTTGAACCTACTAGTGCACCAGCAGCACACGCAATGATAAGCATTGCTACAGTTTATGCAAACAGTCTTACACCAATGCAAAAACAACAATTGATGGACAGAATGCAGAACAATGTCATACATTCACCCCAGTACAGAGATCTGGGCCTAAATCCATCGTTTTTTTGCTCACCATGCCGTTCCAGTTTGAACCCAGCCATATGCAAATCAGTCTTGACCCTGTGCCTCATGGGAACAGTCCAGCCCGAACAGCCAAGCCAGGTCCTCCCTGGACTGGAAACAAGCATCCTAGGACCGGTTTCGGGGTTCTAGGATGTTTTGCCATTGTGCAACATTCCGTCCATCATCTTGTGTGTTTTGCTGTTCACCCTATGTGGGAAGGGTATGCCCAGACGTGGGTCCCGTGCTCACTACGCCACTGGAGTCAAGCTATCCTGGCTGATGACGGCTGATAGCCAGAAACCGGTCCTAGGATGCTTGATTCCGGTCCAGGGAAGACATGGCTTGGCAGTTCGGGCTGGACTGTTCCCATGAGGCACAGGGTCAAGACTGATTTGCATATGGCCATGTCTGAACTGGGGTGGTATGGTGAGCAAAATAACGATGGATTAAACCCAGATCTGTGACTGGGGGTGAGCTTTTTGCCATTGTGCAACATTCCGTCCATCATCTTGTGTGTTTTGCTGTTCACCCTATGTGGGAAGGGTATGCCCAGACGTGGGTCCCGTGCTCACTACGCCACTGGAGCCAAGCTATCCTGGCTGATGACGGCTGATAGCCAGAAACCGGTCCTAGGATGCTTGATTCCAGTCCAGGGAAGACATGGCTTGGCAGTTCGGGCTGGACTGTTCCCATGAGGCACAGGGTAAAGACTGATTTGCATATGGCCATGTCTGAACTGGGGTGGTATGGTGAGCAAAATAACGATGGATTAAACCCAGATCTGTGACTGGGGGTGAGTGTTTTGCCATTGTGCAACATTCCGTCCATCATCTTGTGTGTTTAACAGTCTTACACCATACATAAAGTACGCATATGAATGTAAGCACCTGCCAACTTAATATAATGTAACACATAAGACTGCAGTTGATAAATATGTTGCAGCAATCCTCATTAGTAAATTCAGTGCATGGTTATTTGACCCCATTCATCAACTGGTTCAGAAGGACGCCAGTCATTACAGGCAAGTGCTGTCTCCTGCCAAGCCTGAAAAACTCTAGTAACACCTTGCCTTGAAGTGGATGGATTGACCCACAGGACATGGTTACACTAGCCATCTCTAAATATCAACCATCCTGCCTACTCTCATAGCCGAGTAACATCCCACCATGGTGTCAGGGTCAGCCTGTTGCTTACCAAATCTAGTTAATCTGTTGAGGCTTTTTTCCTAATTCATCCGAGTTATGTTATTACACTCACCACTCTCTACATTTTAAGGACATCTTCATGGTACTGGAGCACCCCTGGAGCAAGTGATGTATTCATTAGTGATCTTGGCTCTTGAAATAATCCTAGATTTCTTTACAATTACCCTCTGCTGATCATTCTAGAAGCCTTCACCTTTGTCCTCCAGATGTGGTAACGTAGGCCATGAGGCACAGGGTCAAGACTGATTTGCATATAGCTGGGTCTGAACTGGGGTGGCGAAGTGAGCTAAAGAACGATGATGGATTCAACCCAGATCTGTGACTGGGGGTGAGTGTATGAAAAGTTTCAGCACTTCTTCCATCATCTCCTTGTGTTTGTTTTGTTCGCCCCAAGATGGCAGGGTAAGCCCAGACGTGGGTCCCTTGCTCATTATGCCACTGGATTCCAAGCTAGCCTGGCTGATGAGGGGTGTTACCCCGAAACTGGTCCCAGGATACTTGTTCTGGTCCAGGGAAGTCCTGGCTTGGCAGTTCGGGCTGGACTGTATCCATGAGGCACAGGGTCAAGACTGATTTGCATATAGCTGAACTGGGTTGGGGGAGTGAACTAGAGAACAATGATGGATTCACCCCAGATTTGTGACTGGGGGTGAGTGTCTGAAAAGTTTCAGCGCTCCGTCCATCATCTCCTTGTGTTTGCTTTGTTCGCTCTAAAATGGCAAGGTATGTACAGACATGGGTCCCTTGCTCACTTTGCCACTGAATTCAAGCTAGCTTGGCTGATGAGGGGTGTTACCCCGAAACCGGTCTCAGGATGCTTGTTCTGGTCTAGGTAAGACCTGGCTTTGCAGTTCAGGCTGGGCTGTACCCCTGAGGCACAGGGTCAAGACTGATTTGCATATAGCTGGGTCTAAACTGGGGTGGCGGAGTGAGCTAAAGAACAGTGATGGATTCAACCCAATCTGTGACTGGAGTGAGTGTCTGAAAAGTTTCACTAAAGGTATGTGCAAGTATTTACAAGAGTGGTTGAGACTCACTCACGAGGATGGGAAGAAGCCCTTTCATGAGCTTGGTACCTTTGATACAGAAAGATTAGCAAACGTCCAGGAGAAATTGGAGGTTGCCAAAAACAAATAGATGCGGAGCGATGTCCTATCTTCCTGCATTGACATGAGGAGGCACACAAGAGTAAGCATGAATCCCAAGATTGAGGTATGAAAGATACCCAGGGGGGGAGATGCAACTAGAACGCCAAGGGGATATGACACACAATTAAGATTTGCTACTCCATTTATCCCTTGCTCCTAGAACCGCTACAAGTGCCTGCTGGTTGTGGACAGTGAGGAAGAGCGATCGGTGGGACTGACGACCTCCAGGGCAGTCTCCAACATTCTGTTTGCTGCTGATGGCAGCGGTAAGCCTCAAGCCCATGACAGTGGCCAAAATGTATTGGAAGAGCCAGGGCACTCACCAGCTTTATGGAAGCAACCCAGGGCAGTGGGAGCACAGATTTGGGCTTCACTTTCCCTCTGCCTTCAAGAGGATTGCCAGAGCCCCAGGAGATGTGGTATATGCCGCTGCAAGCTACGCCTACACCAGAGGAGGCTGGGCTGCAGTCCATGCCATTTTCGGTTCTCACCCTCCTGCCCTCATCTGGGCCCTGGGGATTGGCCTTCACTTACTGGAGGAGCACGGGGTGGATGGATAAGGGCTGATGCAAGGGCTGAAGTGCCCCCCTTTCCCTATCATGCTTGGTGGATACATACATGCATGTGGGGTATCTGTTTGGACTGACAATAGTGCCATTAATCTCCCAGCTCAGAATCCTGGAGATGTGTGTGTCTCTGCTGACTGTTCCGCCATCGTCTGAGATAGGGGTCACAAGGTGGCCCATCCTAACTGCCTGGACAAATATGGCTCCAAAAGAATTGCACAGGCCAGTAGAGGGGGGCATCCAGGATAAATGTACGGTGCAGGTGAAGAGGACTGAGACCTACCACATAAAGAATTCCTGAGGGCTGGGCTTAGCACGCCATCTAGCGCAAGTCGATGTAAAGACTTGCGTTGTAATGGCATAGCGTAGTAACATCGCAGTCGTTGTAACGACCGCGATGTAACTGCACGCGTTGTAATGACTCGCGTTGTTATGTCATACATCCAAAAGCAGAGGGTGCAAATGTGGAAAAATTCATTGAAGGCTTTGTGTCCACCAGAGTGAATGCCAGAGAATGATCCCCGCACTACACAGTGGTAAGAGCGCACCGGGTGCTTGGGTACTGTCCAGACTGGGCTTGAGACCTTGATCAATATTAGCCCACTTATTGCATTTCAAAGACCAAAATGCTCTACCTCGAGAGCTCGGCAACAGGGCCCACTGTACTTTGAGAAGAAGTACAGGCCAAAGGGCAATTGTTCGATAAGGTCAAGCAAGAACTCAGGAAACACAAATGACAATACTCAAAGCAATTCCCAGCAAAATTGAACATTTTGGACAATGAAAGATCATGGAGACCTGGAGACCTGGGACTGCCTGAAGTGATGGCACCCACAATGAAATTGAGACAGGGGAGCCCCTGAAATTCCACCACTGCCATGGACCACGTGACAGTGCCATCAGGAGGTAAAAGTGGGACCCAGAGAGGAAACAACGCTGTCAGTGAGAAACATGAGGAACAAGGGCCGTGAAGACCAGAGGAAAAACACGTGCTGGGACTTCTGATAGCACATTAGATTTTGAGCTGCTAGCCCAACCCTAGAAGGAGGGGATTAAGACTAGTGGATATTAGAATCTAAAATAGGTTTGATGTTGGGCTTTGGGAGGACAACAGACACTGCAGGAAATGGAGAGGTGGGTAGTTATATACTTGCGCCCTGGGGCAGTAGAGTGGGGGGAGTTGGGTAAGAGGATTATGACAGTTCAGCAGACACATGTGGGGGCGCAGACCAGAGCAACCAAAGGACACCATATGGACCTTAAATGATGCAAACAGGAATGGAGCCTGACAGTCGGAGACAGGAACATATACTCCTCTTCTGGAATGTAGACGGACGGGGAAATAAACTAAATAGAGGTGTGGTGTTCAGACATAACCCAATCATAATATTTCTTCAGGAAATTCACTTAGTGAGCAATGACTGTGCCTTCCTGGGGAGGAGCATAATGGGGTTCACACTGGGCTGTGGGTATACTGGCCAAGCAGTTTCTCCCATTTATGGTCTTATAGACCTGGACTGACCTAGGCGGGGTGTTACGCAGCACTTCTGGGAGAAAGGAATGGGGGGGGTGTTGTCATAGCTTCCTGGAATTTCCCACCTGGACTACAATCTCAGATACTCCAGCAAAGGGTGACAGGACTGGTGAAGGCCCCACATGCCCTTACCAGGGGACCTCAATCTTACTATGAAAGGGGAGTTAGATAGACTCACAAGGAGCGAGTATCACTCAGGGGGTGACACACAACTACACACATTCACAGAGGCAATGGGACTGCTTTACCAGTGCAGAGACACACCCTGGGGAGCGTCAATACTCTTATGTGGCTCGGTCAGCTAGATCTATGGGTTGACTGGATTATCTCCTGGTTCCTCGAACACTAGGTGGCCGGTACAGAGACACAAGCTACCTATGGGTGTTTCTGATCAATCCCCAATTTATACACGTTTGCAGCAATAGTCCCCAAGAGGACTGACTGCATGGGGGTTAGACCCATGGGAGATGGATGCCTGCAACACTAGACGGTTGTTGATGATCAGAGTCCTATTTTAGGGAGCCTGCTGGGTCTGTGCTATTGGAAAGGGTGTCCTGTGAGGCCTACAATGAGGTCATAGGAGGGAACCTAATATTCCACATAATAGGGAAAAGGAGAGAGAAACTAAGGGAGATAACTGAACTGGAAGCCAGACTGACAGAATGGGAAGGGGTGTAAACGCTTCAACCCTGTCCTGAGCTCCTACACCTTATCTTCATCATCAATCAATCAATCACTCAGGATTTATAAAGCTTGGCAAATCACCTGTGAGGGTCTCAAGGCTCCGGAGTTGATAGTTGCTTCACGGTGCTCTGTTCATTTGAACAGCCAGGTCTTGAGTCCTTTCCTGAATTCCCGGAGCAATAAGGCAGTTTTAAGGTGCAGGGGGAGGTCATTCTAGGCTTTGGCCTCTAGGTCAGAGGTTCGTCCTCTGCTTTTGGCTCAGCGGATCCGGTGGTTGTCTGCGAGGAAGAGGTAGGTGGATCGCAGGTGTCATCAGTTGGTGGAAGGTCATTCGTTTATTCATGTATGCTGATCCTTTGTTATGCAGGGATTTGTATGCGTGGTTCAACATCTTGAACTGGCATCTCTTCTGGATCGGGTGCCAGTGTAGCGTCTTGAGGTGTGGAGTGATGTGAGGCTGACTGGGAAGGTCGAGGAAGAGTCTTGCCGCTGAGTTTTGTATTGTCTGTAGTCTCTTCAGGAGGCATGCAGTGATTCCTATGTAGAGAGTGTTCCTGTAGTCCAGCCTGCTGGTGAATAGGGCCTGAGTAATGGTCCTTCTGGTGTTGAAGGGAGCCACCTGAAAATCTTATGAAGCATGCATAGGGTGTAGAAGCTGGCGGACATGATTGCATTTACCTGTTTCTGCATAGATAACTTGCTGTCTAAGATGATGCAGAGGTTGCGGGCTTGGTCTTTTGGGATGCAGGAAGGGCCGTGTTCAGCAGGCCATTAAGGGTGGATCCTTGGTGATGTGTTGTTCCCAAAGATGAAGACGTCTGTCTTGTCTGTGTTGTGATTGAGACAGTTGTCCTTCATCCAGTCAGTGATGTTCATCATACATCTGTGGAAGTTAGCTCTGGTGGTCAAAGGGTCTTCTGACAGTGAGAGGATGTGCTGGGTGTCATTGGCATAGGAGGTGACGTTGAGTCCGTTTGATTTGACGATGTTGGTCAGGGGGGTCTTGTACGTGTTGAAGAGGGTGGGGCTGAGGGATGATCCTTGTGGGACAACACTGCTGATCTTCTGAACGGTGGGAGACTGATTCTCTGGATTCTTCCGGTCAGGTATGAGGCGATCCATTTGATAGCGTCTCCCTGGATTCCGATTTGGTGGAATCTGTTGATCAAGATGCGGTGAGAGAGGGTGTTAATGGCAGCTGACAGGTCCAGGTGGATGAGGCCTGCTGTTTTGTTGCAGTCCAGGATGGCCCCAATGGCATTGCTGGCTGCTTTTAGGGCTGTTTCGGTGCTGAATCCAGATTGAGAGGGGTCCAGTAGTTTGTAGTGTTCCATGTGTTTGGTGAGTTGCTGGTTGATTGTGTTTTTGAGAATCTTCACCAGAAAGGAGTGCAGGGAGATGGGCCAGTAGTTCTTTGGTTCTGCTGGGTCAGCGGATGGTTTCTTCAGGAGGGTCTTCAGCGTGTTTCCAGTCCTCAGGGGAGAAGGCCATGGTGATGGAGGCGTTCAGGGCTTTCTTGAGTTCATCGCCAAATATCTTGCTCCCGACATTGAAGATGTGGTGGGAACATGGGTCCATGGGTCCTCCCGAGTGTACGGAACTAATGATGGAGATTGTCGCTTGAGTTGTGATAGGGTCGCGACAGGTTAGCAGGTGTTCAGGGTTTATGTTTGTGGGTCTTAGTAGGCTGATGCTGTCAGCATCATGGGATTGGGCTTTGAAGTTCTGGTAGATGGCTGAAATATTGTCATGGGAGAAGTCCGCCAGGGTGTCACACAGTTCTTGAGAGGGGGTGGTGTCATTGCCGGTGACTGTAGATTTGGAGAACTCCTTCATTATGGTGAAGAGCTCCTTGCTTTGGCTTGTGCTGGCTTCTATGCGGTCAGCTACAGCGTCTTTGTTTCTTTCAGGAGGTGGAGAGGGAAGAGTATAGATGAGGGAAGAGTACAGATGTTTGGCAGAGGAGAAAGAGAAGGCTCAGTATTGATCCTAACAACTTAAATGGTATGAGGTAGGGAACTAAGCTGGTAGATTGTTAGCATGGTTGACAAGGCGATAGGAGGGGGAGATGCTGGCTACATGAGGTGGTGAATGGAGAAGGAATGTTGGTGCAATCCGCCGAGGAGTTCTCAGAGGCCTTTGAGCCCATCTTGCAGAACTATACAGCCCCACGTCTAGAGTGTAGGGTGATGACCTCTGGGGATTTTTGAGGGACCTGTCGACCTTGGTTCTAGACCGCGATGACTCAGAGGCACTTGATAGGGAAATCACTACCAAAGTAATCAGGGATACCATATACCAGCTTCCAATGGGAAAGACTCCTGTGCCCAAGGCTTCCCACTCTTGTTTTCATTGAGTTGGGAGATTAGTGTGCGACCTGCTGTGCTAAATGCTGGATGAAGTGAGGAGGGGAGGGGTGCTTACCCTAGGATCTTAGTACAGCCACTATTGTCCTTATACAAAAGAAGGGAAAGCCGCTGGACCAATGTGTCTCCTACAGTCAATTACCCTACTGAACACAGAAGTAAAAATCCTGGCCAAGCACTGGCCAATCACCTTAAATAGGTGATTGTTTTTCTAGCATTTCAGGGGGGGAGAGAGGCCCTCTGCCACGTTTGGGAGTGGGTAGTTTTAAATCCACTTGCAGGGGGGCAGGGAGGGGGGCGGCTGTTGAGGGGTTGGGGGTCGTGGTGGTTTGAAAGGGCATCGTGCTATGGACCGGGGGGCAGGGAGGGGGAAGGGAACCAGGAGGCCTGGAATTTGGGGATGTTTCTTTCTTGACTGTATTAATGGGCAGCAATGTGATATTGTGTATCGAAAGCGTAAAGTAGCCATAGTGAACATTGGATGGCAATTGTTGAGTGGGCAGGTTCAAGTTTTTTCCTACATAGCGATGATCCGAGTACTGGAAATTGGTGTGATACATGGCAATGGGGAGGGATAGAGACTGAACCCTTTCTATAATGTCCTGGAACGTCGATGGTGTTGGGGATAAGATTAAACGGGGGATAGTGCAACAGTACCTAAAGAGACATTCACCTGATGTGGTCTTGCTGCAAGAAACGCATCTTGTAGGTCAGAAATCCAAGGCTCTCACTAGGTGGGGATACAAACTTCTAGTACACGCGGATTACACCACTGGCTCGAAGGGGACGGCCATATTGGTAAGGAAAACTACGCCCCTTATTGTTCATAAGATATGGGCGGATACGGGGGGCCGCTTTGTGGGGGCAGAGGCCCAATAGGATGGAAAGGAGATCAACATACTCTCAGTGTATTTACCGCCCGCTCTGGGCAAGACGGCATTGGAGGATCTAGGAAGTAGGCTGACGAGACTCCGGGAGGGCACACTTATCATGGGGGGAGACTACAACATGACCTTAGATGACACTGTTGATCGCCACCCACTGAAGTCTAGGGAGAAATCTAACGACCTAATGGCTGATTTTGCAAAGGCACTGGGTTTGACAGATGTAGGTCATGCGCTTCACCCTACTGATAAATTATTCACGTATTTCTCTAGTGTCCACCGTAGTTTATCACTTATTGATTACTTTCTCACGCATCTGCCCTCGATAGGTAATTTCGCCCAGTATAAAGTTCTACCCAGACGCATTTCGGACCATTCCCCGGTCTGGATGGAATATACGCACTGGGAACGACAAGTACGCACCACTATTGTCCTTAACCCATGGCTCCTACACATACCGGATATTAGAGAAGAACTCCGCACACAAACGGAGAAATATTTTACTGAAAATGTGGGCTCAGTCGACTCCGCACAAATAATCTGGAAAGCATACAAAGTGGTTCTTAAGGGGCAAGCTCTGTCATTAAAGACGGGTTAGATCACCAAAAGGTGCAAACTCTTGGTCCAGGTAGAGTCGGACCTCCTCGAACTAGAGCGGGAGCATTCACAAGATCCCTCACCGACAACAAGTCATAGACTCCTACTGAAGCAAGATGAATACAGGATAAAAACCAGGGGACTGGCGGTGACTAAACACCGTGCCACCCAACATAGACTCTATGAGCTTGGGGATAGGGCTGGCAGGACACTGGCGTGGCTGGAAAGGCGAGAGCAGGGGTCCAGATGGGTACACAAACTGACAACACTGGGGGGTGAGGCAGTGATTCATCCACAAGAAATAGCGGAGAAGTTCGCTGATCATTTTGAAACTGTGTACTCCCCCTCCACACACTACACGTCTGAGGGCTCCCGTCAGCTCCTCCTGGACAGCAAGGTGCCAAGCCTTTTGGATGTGCAACGGGAGACCCTGGAGGCGGACCTTTCGAACGAAGAAATAAGCAAGGCCTTAGGGCAGATTAAGTCCGGAAAGGCGATGGGGCCTAACGGCATTCCAATACATTTTTTGAAGGCCACTGCCTCTCTGACTGTGCCACGCTTGAGAGCCATGTATGAAGAGAGTCTAGAAGTGGGTGGGCTACCAGTAGATCAGCGGCTAGCCACCATCGTAGTCATTCATAAAGAGGGTAAGCCAGCAGATGACTGTGGCTCCTATAGGCCAATTTCGCTGATTAACATGGAGACAAAGGTGTTGGCAAAAGTCTTGGCGAATAGATTGGTGACAGTTATTACATCATTGGTCCACCCGGACCAATCTGGCTTTATGCCAGGTAGAAATACGGCACTTAATATACGGCGTCTACATAATGTGATGGCTCGTAGGAAATATATTGACGAGGACGCGGCGGTGCTATCTCTCGACGCTTCCATGGCATTCGACTCTATCGAATGGCCATATCTGTTCGAGGTCCTGGGGAAGGTGGGACTGGGCCCTAAATTCATAGCCTGGGTAAAGCTTCTGTATACCGGTGTGTTGGGACAGGTGAGGGTTAATGGTTTTACATCTCGGACGTTCGAGCTACGGAGAGGTACTAGACAAGGGTGCCCGTTCTCCCTGCTGATATTCTCTCTTATGCTGGAGCCTCTTGCGGCCTGGGTGCGTAGAGACGTGATGGTGCGTGGGATGCGCTGGGCAGCTGAAGTGGAAGATCGAATATCCCTTTATGCAGACGACATACTGCTATACCTAGCATCCCCGTACAAATCGATCAGAGTAGTGCTAGACATATTCACAAATTTTGGTAAATATTCGGGATACGCGATCAATTGGCACAAGTGCGTATTGTTTATGTTGAGGGGCAAAGCTCCCCGCCTTCCGGCAACTGCGCTATAGCGGTCGCGACGGAGGGCTTTCGCTATTTGAGATCTTTGTCACTTCAGATCCAGCTTGTTTTTACAGCTCCAATCTGGCCCCCCCTTTGGCTCGGTTACGAGCGGATGTGAAGCATTGGAGGTCTCTGCCTTTAACACTGGTGGGGAGGGCGGCACTCTTTAAAATGCTAGCCCTTCCTCGTTTTATCTATATACTACAAAACTGTCCTCACAGGGTCCCAGACTCGTATTTTAGAGCTGTCAAGGGGGAGATCCGCTAGCTGCTGTGGGATGGAAGGCCCCTAGAATCGCACTGCAGAAATTGACAAAAGGCTGGTATGACGGGAGCATAGCACTCCCTGACCTACAGCGCTACTACTGGGTGGCGCAATTGGTGACCGTCAATCACTGGATATATCATCCCCCGGATGACCCAGCATATGCCCTTGTTCGATACCAAACTGACCTCTCTGGATATCTGGGGGCCCTATACACTACTGATAGGAAAAATAGGGGGAAGTTCTTCGGAACTACCCAACATACATTGGAAATTTGGCGTATAGTTACTTCCCGGCTGGGGTGGACGGGCGTCCTCACGCAAGCTACACTGTTGTGGTTTACCCAGAAGCTGGGCATACTGTGCTATCAGCCTGGGTTTGATAAATGGGACCTCATCGGGGTATCAGCGGTAAAGGACCTGGTTAAGAAGGGAGCAATACTTACCTTTGGTGATCTCCAGAAACAATACCATCTGGCACAAGGAGAAATGTACAGGTATTTGCAGATAAGACATGCGATCCAGGCGGCGTTTCCATCTCTCAAAGATATACCGGAATCGTCACCTTTGGAAGACCTCAGTTCGAGGGGAAATATCTCTAACTTACAAGAAGTTGAGTAATAACCTGCCAGACACCTTTCCGAAACTCAGGGAGCGGTGGCAAGATGACATCGGTCTTATAGATGACGAGGACAGGCAGACGGCACTTATGTCCCCTTGAGAAGCGGCTATCACACAGAGATTTGGGCTGATTCAACTTAGGATACTCCACCTATCATACATCACAGGGAAAGTTTTTGCGAGAATAGGAGCTAGACTTGATGACCGTTGTATGAAGGGATGTGGTCGGCAGGCCACATTTTACCATACCCTGTGGACTTGCCCAAAGGTACGTGCCCTTTGGGAGGGAGCCTCAGACCACATGCGCACAGCTTTGGGGAAGGACATAGTATTAACACCACAACTGGGACTGTTGAACATATGGGAGGCGACTGATCTCACGGAAGTTGAACAGCAGTTTACGACACTGGGATACACGCTGGTGAAACGAGAGCTGGCTAGAGGTTGGGGGGAAGCGTGCCCACCACTCGTCACCATGTGGGCCAAAGCAATGGATAGATGCATGTTGACAGAGACTGAGGTTTTTAAGGCTCGGCGGTGTCCCAAGAAATGGGATAGGAAGTGGTCACACTGGAATAAACATGGGGGGGATCCCTGTGTGTCGCCTACTGTTGAAATGGAGATGCATAGACAAGCGAGTCCTGTAGGAAATGTCTAATATGCAATTACAATTAATGTCTGCTCGATTATTTTGTTGACAATCTTGAACATGTCGTCCAATCATGTATGTATGGCTGTGATTGAAACCAATAAACAAAGTAAAAAAAAAAAAAAAAAAAGGTGATTGGTAAATGAGTTGCTCCTGACCAGTGAGGATTCATGCATCTAGGATCCACTCAACACAATTTGCGGTGGTCCTTTTGTTGCCTGGTGAGAAGGCAAACCCTTAGGGAACCTGCAGTATTGTTGCCCTAGATGCTGCAAAGGCCTTTGATTCGGTCGATTGGCGGTTCCTACTGAATGTGTTGGGAAAGATAGGATTTTGGGGGGCATGTCTTGGATACCTCTCTTATACATCAAGCCATTGGCTCGAGTGTGGGTCAATGGGTCCTTGTCGGGGAGTTTGCCTTGGGGAGGGGGACAAGACATGGCTTCCCAATTCCCATTTATTGTTTGACTTAGCACTGGAACCCCTGTCTTGCTGGGTGTGAACAAATGCCCAGCTGCAAGGACTGTGCTGGGGCCTGGTTTAGGAGGATGTCATCTCTATCCTACAGGTATGGCTTAGGAAGCTATAGGTGCTGATTTTGTGTAGGGAGTTTTAGGAGTCAGTTAATGGCTATCTGCATCAAATGGCTGACTAGAAATTGGTTGAGTTAGTGAAGATTGCTAACCATTGTATAGCATCACAGGAGAGAGAAAGAAAGATAATGTAAAATTGATCCCGATGTAGCTGAAATTCAAGACTATGCACAGAAATGTTAGGGTGTGGGATGGGGAGTCCCGCAGAATAAGAGTAAAGAGGAGGAAAGTCTGCCCAAAGTCCGACTAGGTAGGTGACAGCCGAGGGGGAAGTCCACACGTAAATTATACATCAAGATATTCCTGCAATTACTTGAATTGCCTCTGTTGAGGCCCTATCATTTTTTGTTTTGTTTAGCAGTTTTATGTAGCGCAAACTCGACCCAAGGGCATCAGAACGCTTTACGTGTGCACCAGATGCATTAGAGACGGACACATTCTTTTTTTTAGGCACGGGGAGATTAAGTGATTTGACCAGATGCTTGACCTGCCTCCAGACTCGAACCTAGTTCCATGCGTCAAAGTCGGCCGCTCTGGCCGTTAAGCCACCCCTCCCCTTTGTTCAAGAATTCCGTAGTCGGCATCCATTAACTACACTGGCATACACAAAAATAGAAAAAATAATAGTTAGATCGGGGTATTTTGTATAGATTCTGTCCAACAGATTGTAAACGTTAGAACTTGTACGCTATTCGGAAGGATTCAAAACGAGTCGTTTTTGGACTGAACAACTATCATCTCAACATGTGCTGGTGAGAAAAGTTCTTTTTCCGTAATATGATCCTGATAACAGAAGTATCCTGTCTACATAAATTGCACCCAGAAGCCCGTTTACAGCTGAAGAAACACCTTTGCAGCAGTTTTAAATCCGCTCGTGAATTTTGAAAGATGCAGTTAACCCAATTAAAAGCAAGAGTGGCAACCATGGAGATCCCAATGCCGTGATTATAACATATTATTTTAATTAGAAGTTATCGATAGTTACTAATTAACTAACCACCATTATTCTTGCCCAGGCGTACGCGCTGCCTACATAAACAGAAGAAGTCCCCAAACGAAGACATAAACACCTAAGGTGTAATAATATAGTACTTAGGCAGTGCTGCATCCGGCCAAAACGGAAACTAAAAGGAGGAACATAAGGGGAGGATTACCCATTGGCAAACAAGTTTTCATGAAGGACAGTAACAGAGCCAAATAGCAAGCCGCAGGCAAGCAGCAGGCGGGATTACTCTTGCTATACAGATTACTGTATGGCTCGGAGAGACAGTGCATGCTCGCTGCCTAGGCGAGACCTAAAAATGGGATCCCGAGCTAAAAGCATCTCCTACTTTGGCGGCCATTTTGCACAGCAAGCGAAGCTGGGCTGATGCAGGGATATTCCCAAAAATGGGATGTTACATTAATTAATCAGACATTATCACCATCATTAATTTAGTTATCCATGTTGTGTATTGCTTTTACATGGTGATAATGTCTGATTTATGTAATTGTAAATGACAATGTCTTTTATTATTTATGTGCTGTTTTTTAAAACATAAAAAAAAGGCATTGTCATTTACAATGCCAATAGCTTAAACTCTGACAAATGCGAGACCTATTGCATTGCAAATGCTTGTTTAGGACTTGCGCCCTGGTTCCTTGAGCCTTTTAAGCACAAAGACATGCGTCTAGTACAGCCTCTTTATATCCTTTTATATGGTTTCCCACGGGATGCTTGAACAGGCCTGAATATGCGCAAATATGTCCATTTGTGTATTCAAGCTGGAAGCTTTCATTGTTGTTTTTTCAGGGGGCCATTCTATTTAAATAAATTGTACGCAGGCTTTGGAGGCATTCTGAAACCTAATATTTGGATCAGATCAAAGTCGGATCAAAGTCGGAGTGGTTGTTCAGCACAAGTTTGCGCTTTCTAATTTGTTTATCACTAATGTGTATTTTAGGTCAGCTGACTTTTCTCTGCTTTCATAATTTGATTGAACAATGTTTCTTTAGCTATGGCCTAAATGTTTATCTGCACAAAATATTTATGTGCACCCTGAAAAAGTTAATTTTGGGCTATTGGTGACATGCCTTTAAATCTTATATAAATGTAGTAAAAAAAAGAAAGTCTATTTAAATGGCTTTTGTGGGGTTCAATTCCCAGAAGATTTATTTGACTTTTACTAAACATGGAATGTAATGATGGTAGGGACTGTGCAGAAAGCATAACAGAGACTGATAAAGGGTTTCAAAGAAACATGAGTTAGTTCCCAGATAATTCAGTCGCAAGCTACTAAGACAGATCCTTCCACATTTAAAAACTTTGCCTCTGATGTTGGCAGTTCAGTGGCCACTGCCATAAATGACTTACTGAATGATCGCACTTGGGGCAAAAAGTAATAAAAAACTAGGAACTTGGCGGTGCAGGATGATGATGATATTGGTGGCGGTTCAACACCGCATGGAATGTCTAACAAAGTGTGTTACTGATTTAGCCCATACCTGGGTAATGATGGTTGCCATTTGAAGATGGCTTATGATGTCCTTGATGACCTGTGTCTAGATGATCTTTATTAAGATGATGTGGGGTATAATTAATATGCTGGATGTAATGCACCTTAGAAAGCTAAATTGGATAAGTCACAGGATGTAATTTTAGATTACGAAGGGAAGCCTCACTTTATTGAGGGGTATATAAAGTTTAAAATGAAAACCTCAATGGAACTGTGCCTCTGGATGCCTCGAATGGCTGAGCAATCTTACCTCTTTCCCAGATATTGTATTGGAATGAGATGCAATACTATGGGAATGGGATCCAAGGTGTGGTACCTTTTGTACAATTGTTTAGAGCTGCTTGCAGGATCCTTTGCCATTCAAAGTCTGGTAAAAGGCAGGGTTTAATGTGAGGTCCTACTCTATATGGCAGCCTGACAGCTTGCAGACATATCAACAGGTTGTGAGAAAGGAGGTCAACACCATTAGCAGAATTGGCAAAGGCACTGGGGGAGTTCTGTGTGAGACAGGATATATAGCTGATGCCACAGGCATCAAATCTATTGGAAGATTGGTAGTCAAGGAAAATGTTAGACAGCCGCGATTGGACGTTACATTCCCATGTGTTCAAGGTGATGGAGAATCTCTCTGGGCTCTTCTGCATAGATTTGTTTTCATTCAGACTTGCAACTAGGTTGGACAGATGTTTCAGTTGGAGACCAGATCTAGAAGCTTTGGCCACATATGCATTCCTTTATGAGAGATTGGGATGAGTGCATTATGGGATAGACTTCCATGGTGAGGGGGGATTTAGCTTTTCTTATTTCCAATAAGAAAATCTCACTTCAGGATTTTCTTTTTAAAATAAAAAAGAAACTAGTTTGGTGAAAGGCTTCATAATGTTGATGGAGCCCTACACCAAAGTGCAAAATGCATTGACAGGAGCCGCCATGACAGAAGCTCCTGCCAATGCTTTATAAAGAATGCCAGCTTGGCGGTCATTTATAAATTAGGCAAGTGGCATCTCCATCAGGGCAATGGAATGATTTACTCCGAACCAAAAACCAGATGAATTGAGATTTTTTATCAGTTCCCTTTCAAACCAGATGGCCAAATCCAATGCTTTTTCTCAGAAGAGGAAAAGTATGCATTCTGCAGAAGTCAGAGATGTTCTATTGAAAAAGGGAATCAAGCTTTGTTCCTGGCATCCCAAAGAATTTTTCATCAGTATTTTTCTAGTACAAAAGAAAAAAATATTCTGGCCCGCTTCGAGTTGCTCTGGGTCAAACAGAGAGGGCAGGAATGCATCATATTTACTAACAAATGGCACATTTCTGTTATCTTTCTGTGCTGGCATACTTGTGGTGCAAGGGTGCCTGAGTTACAGCCAGGAATGTTTTTGTGCAGGAAGGGACACCTTAATGCACATAAAAAATCCTCAGAGACTTTTTTCTTCAAGTGTGCTGCAGAATGCAGATATTTCACTTTGTGAGACCTCGGCTACTGATACACATGTGCTCTGGATGAGCTTGATATTAGCAGATACAGTACAGCACTTAATTTGACCGGTGCTATGCTTAAATAGAGCCTACCTGTTGTTGGCTGTAAGGATGGTGCTATTTATTCGAGAAGCCTTAAGTTGATAACACTGGTTACCTCTATTTGATCCCCTCATTTTTGGCAAACAGTGTAACCTTCAATTTGAAGATAATTTTTCTGACTCTGCCTTTTCCTGGGATCATAATTGCAGCAGTCACTGCGTTGCCATATTAGAGCATTCCTTGTTATTTTTCTGGAAAAGTGTGGAAATTAGTGTGGGGATGTTCAAGGTGGCTTTTGTAGGCCTCTAATTATTACATATTGTTTGCACCTGTTTTATCATGGCACAAGGTTTTGGCAATATTTGCTACAGTGCTAACTAGTGCCACATTGTAAAAGGTTTGTAAATGTAGGTTTGAGTTGATGAGACTTAGGGCCGTATTATGGGTTTGGTGGTGCGGGAGCGAGACCACCTCACTCCTGCACTGTCAAACCCATGTTTGAACCGCCCACCAGATTAGGAGTTTTCTCCTGTCTGGTGGGCTGCTTTTTGGTGTACCCACGGCAGTGAAATAGGCACCGCAATGGGAACGTCAAAATCAGTACCTGCATGACATTAACTGCTGCAGTCCATGCCCTGCAGGTACTGGTGTGCATCCACACAGGGAGGCACATGTTGTGCCCCCTTTGTGTGCATCCACATGGAGTGCGGCACCAGGGGGGAACTGTAGGGCCCCCTTTGTTTCCTCATCACCATACTTTTCATGGTGGCAGCAACTCCCCACCAAGCATATTGCGGCATCATGACTGCCGTGCCACCGCTAGGGATCTCTGATCCCTGGAGGTGGTTCCAGGGCTGCCCATGTCACAATAGGGTAGTTGGAAGACCTCCAGTGCTGCGTCCCCTCGAGTTTGGTGATCCATGGACTTCCAAACTGGTAAAAAGGCCCTTTGTACTGCACATCCACACTTTGCATGCATTATCTGGGATTTGGCACTATGCAACTCAATGTTGTTTTGTACAGTGTGTTTTGATGATACTATATTAGGCCTGATAGTTGATTGATGATAAATATTTAAAATGTTATTACATATTTGCTCTGTCCTTGCACTGATGCTGTCTGATAATAAATCTAGGCCTCTCTGTGCCTAGATTCCTTACAAAACACACCTCAATCAGTTTGTGAGATTCAGCCACCTCATTTCCTAGCAACAATGGTGGTATCTGCTTTTCTTCCCTCAAGAATAACTCAGAGAGGAATAAGTGTACCAGACATGCAGGTCACCAATGTGGCCACCAATCCTGTCAGTGGGTCAAGCAACAATCTAGTCCTTTTACCTTCTAGCCCTGGATGGGACCCAACCCTGGAGGTCTGCGAGATCAGAGATGTCTTAGCGGAGGCATCAACTGTAGCCCATTCTTCATGTTGCCACCAGAGAAAGTAGATGGGAGGAAGAATTTACTTTATAATGTCTCTTTTTTGCACTCTACCTAACTTGATTTCTCCCAGGGGCTATTACTCACGGTCCTGCAGGGGTAGAGGTGGTCCGACCACCGCCACCCCTGCAGGTCTGCCCAGTCTAATAGGAGTGTGGCCGTCAGACTGCCACAGGACCACTGCCACTACCAGGATCCTGCGGCGGTGCGGATTGGAGGCCAAATTTGCTGCAGTGCAGGTGCCGGCACAGCTGAACGAAATACGACCTGCCTTTCCACCAACTATTTCATTGTGGTGAGCCTGCAATGAAATGCTTGGCGGAAAGGTAGGTAAAGGGGCCCCCAAGCAAATCTGCCCATGGGGTGGAAGCAGGGGGCATTAGATGTGCTCCCGACAGGTCCATGCTCCTGCGTGCACTGTGTCACATGTGTTATATGGTGCCTGCCACACAGTTAGGGGTGGGCGGAGCTGGTAGTGCCTCTACGCGTAGCTCCACAGAGTTTGAAAAAAACTCTGTGGAGCTATGCATCGCTCCCCTCCTCTCATTACCTGCTCCCTTCCACCTCTGCTGCCAAGCCGCTCTCCTTTCTCTTCCTTGCCTCCTCGCATCCTTGTTCATTGAAAAAAACACTACGTTGTATGTCTTGCGCATGTGTACTCGCAAGACGTACAACGCAGTGTTTTTTTTTATATACAAGAACGGCGAGAGGAGCAGGAAGGAGAGCAACCAGGCAGGGGGGGTGACAGAAACACAGGTAAGTGCCTTCTTTTTATAACTTTAAAGCATTTGGGAGGGGGGAGGGAGCGGCTAACTCCGCTCTGCCACAGAGGCAGAGTTTTGCCTACCTCCGCGTTCACCACAGAGCGCGGAGTTGGCAAATCTCCGCCCACTCTGCTGACAGAGCAGAGTTACCCACCCTGGGTTACACACAGTGCACACAACGTGGCAGCAGTCCCACGGTGGCGGCATGACTGCTGGCAGTAATCCGCAGCCAAAGAATTCTGCAGATGTGGGACCACCCCCGCACCACCTCCACACCGCCCGCCCTGGATTCCACTCAGAATCTGGTAGGCAGGTGCACCACAGGCTTGGCTTGCCATGCTGCGGTATTGGTGCTACAGGAGAACTGCCAAACTGATCATAAGACGCTTAGTCTTTCAGTATGTGCAGGCTGAGCCTGCTGCTGCCGGCAAAGTGGTGCCTGCTGGAGATGGTGTGCTTTCTGCAAAGCCCACCAAGCAGTATCGTGCTGACTCTGCCCTTGCTCTGCCACCCTCATGTTGCCTCCAACACTCACACACAAGTCTCTCAATTATAGGGGGAGGCAGTCTATCCTATATATGACATCAGTCAAGTAAACCCCACTGTGGAAATCTTCCTCGAGTCCAGGCAAAAGCCCACCACCCAAACAACGACAAAAGCTGGTTCCAGGTTAAGATAGGGGATTCAATGCAGATGGTGACTGATATTGTAAGAGAGAAGCCTCCCAAAGTGCGCTGCTTCCAAGCAACCCCAGAGGAGTTCCCTGCACTAAGCTATCCCAGGTACTAGTAGATTGAGCATTAACTGGGGCTACATTGTCTCAAGGCTTCGCTACACAGCTTTATCAAACAAATCCTTCCCTGGACTGCAGTGGAGAGCATCTCAAGAACATTTCCTCAGCAATCGGTCACTTCTTTCTCTCAAGCGAGGCTCTAGGCAACTCGTTGAATGGCAGGTTGGTGAACTTCCATCATCCTGCAATCAAACCTGGCTAAGGGGAGTTGGCAGTCAGCAACCCTAGCCCTAAAGCACTGAAGAATTGCCCAGACTCCATAGTGTTGTACTCTGGATCCTGGTGTAGACATATCTTGGCACACAGGCTGGTAGTTTCTGCCTCATTTTTATACTAAGGTGGAAGACAAATTTTGTGTATTGCAGAGCTCCAGCTCAGGGGCTAGTTTTGGACAGTTCTTGCTTTTTGCTTATTCCTCTCAGCCTGGTCCAGTCATAGTCTTTGTATTCAGGTATCAGCAGGAAGGTGACATAGAGCTGCTAGTCTCTTGTCAGGGAAACACAAAACAAGGGCACAAAGAAGGGAGAAACTGTCCCACCTAAATACTTGTTAACTTGTTGTATGGTTAACACTTCCAGGAAGTAAACAGCATATAAGTCAAGGCTTTCCTGACATTTTAGAAAGGACACTCAACCTCAGGAATGTTTTGGAAAACCCTGCAATCTGCATTTGCGCTCTTTCAGGATCCCTGCTTCACTCCTATCCTCTATTTTGTTTATGTCAAAAAAAAATATTAGTTTCCAGATAGACATTCAATACAGTTATATCAATGGAACAATTTCCCACAAGAGAACACAGCTAGTTGGAAGTACAGTTTTTATATTGTAAGAGCTGTCACATTGCATTGCCACCTTTAAGGTCCACTGTATAAACAACTCAAAATACACCTGTATCCTCCCCTTACCACCCTTAAAGTCCCCAAAACGTAACATTTGGTACCTGGGCGCTTCGAATTCCGGGTATTGGATTATCAGCTGTACACTTCCCTTCGGGGGGACAAGAAGGGGCAGAAAAACAGAGATGGTCAAGGTTTTCACCCCAGTCTCCTTCAAAAGAATAAACTCGGTTCAAGACTGGAGGTGTAGAGCCCTCGTGAGGGTGGGGCATGCATACAGAGTCAGGCCTATGGAAATATAGCTCACAAATGGGACCCAGATATGTTCTAAGTTTTTGTAGGAGTCTGCACCAATGTCAGCCATTTTGCCATCGCGACTGCACGCCACAATCTACCGTGCCACTGCGTCAAGAAGGGTGCTGGTTTACATTTCCCTGCAGCCACCACTGCCCTTTTCGAGGACCCCAGGAACAACCACATCACTGATCTGTCCCCTCTCATCTGATAACTAAGAGTTTCTCTTCGCAACCCCAACAACACAGACCCTGGGTCGTCGGGTATCCATTATCCCAATATGACATTGATTTGGTCGAGGATTTCAGCCCAGAAAGGGCTGATGGTCAGGCAATCCAACCAGATGTGCTTAAAGTTGACCAACATTCCGCAGCCCCTTCAGTATAACTTTGACGTCTGGGGAAAGATTCTCTGGAATTTGGAGGGGTATAGGTACCAATTGTAAAAGAGTTTTTACTGCACTTCACTCAGACTCATTAAGTGGTTGAACCGCAGGCTATCTTGCCAGGTGGACTACTAGATAGGTTCACCCAGGAGTTGTTCCCAGCGCATCATGTACTGTTGCCTAGGTGTAATTAGCAACTCTAATAAGAGTGCGTACAAAAAGGTGATACGGCCTTTCGTCCCACAGCCTCTCTTTGCAAATTGTTCTAATGGAGAGAGGTCTCTGGTGGCTGCCTCCCTCATGCTCGACTGGAGGACCCAGTGTTTAAGATGGGTATAGCGGAATAGCTCTCTGTCAAAGAGGTTTAAGTCTTGTTTACATTGATCAAAAGTTTTAATATCCAAATTGCGAAAGAGATCAGATACCGTCTGACACCATAGTCGCCATGCCTTGAAGGGTCCCAGTGGGAGCGCTGGGGGGAATGCAGGATTAAAGTGTATGGAAATGAAGGGGGATGGAAAAGTAGTCCAGCCTGTCTGCCTACTTACGTCGTCCCATACACTCAGTGTGGTCCGTGTGCTAGGGCTCAAAAACGTTCACCGGGCGGTCACTCTTTGACTTCCAAATCAGATCCCAGGTATATTTCCCCACCACTTCTCTATCCATATGCAATCAATGTTTGTCAGTTTCCCTTGCAGACTATTCAGGGATCCCCCGTAGTTGAGCTACCTTATAGTATAGGTTAAAGTTTGGCAGCGCCTGACTGCCAGCTGATTTAAGCAGCCATAGCACTTTAAAAGATAGGTGGGCTCTATGTCTTTGCCATATAAAGCAGATCACCAAAGAGCACAAAGCTGAGAGGAACTCTCTTTCCAGCTCGATCGGAAGGCCTTGAAATAGATGTAGGAGCTTTGGTAATACAGTCCTCTTGACAACCTGAATGCGTCCGACCCAAAACAAGTACAGTGGGGCCCACCTTTTAAAATCCGATCTCAATTGGTGTAGTAGCGGGGGATAGTTGTCCTTGAATAACCTGCCAAGGCATGTGGTAATCTTGATTCCCAGGTATGTGATGTATTTCTTGGGCCATTGGAAGGGGATATTCTTCTCCAAGGATTCACTCTCCACTGTTGAGTCAAATTGAGCAAGAAGGATTTTGTCAAGTTGATTCGAAACCCCGCTACCCATTTAAATTGGATTAATTCCCCCATGAGGGCTATCAACGATGTCCGAGGAAAGGTCATAGATAGCAGGATGTTGTCCGCAAATAGAGAAATCTCATGCTCCATGGAGCCAAAATGGACACCTTGTACTGCGCTGTGGAGCGTATTTTGGCCGCCATGGGTTCAATGCTCTAGTAAAAAAATGGAATGAGGCGCACCTGATGTAAGAATCGAAAATGTGATGTATCTTCAATGTAAGTCAAAATTAGGATGCAAGTGGGTACTACCCTCTGATCATGGGGCAAATCACAATGACATTCAAAATAGCGTTGTCTAAAATGAGAACAACGTTCCCACTCTGCACTCCTGAGACAAACGTCAACAATGAATCTATTGGTTTAGAAGAATTTTCATATAGTCGTCGTAGATAGATCATGAAAAATATTCATTATTTTAATTTCATCCTGTGTTTGAAATGCATCAATGTGTCCTGTTATATCATCACACGCTGCAATATTGTAATTACAACATATCCCAATGCCTTTTGGGTCTGGCCCTTTATCGGAGGAAATTCTGCAATATGATGGATAACTGATATTGAAATATTCGAAGATTCAAGAAAAGCCATTAGTGTCATATAGTGACCATTAGTACAATTGAGTGTGTTGGACTACTAGAAAAAATAAGTGTAGGTTAATAACTTAAAAAAGAACCATATGTGGGAAAATGGAACCAACAGTCATCACGTTGTATAAAAGACCTCGTAAAAAGTGTGTATTGAACGTAAATAAAATGCAGTGGACAACAGTAAAAAACGCAATGAGAAAGAATTACCCGTATCAAGTGACTTAAACCATATGATAAACAGAAGCATTACGCGAATAGTGAAAGTTAAAAAAAAGGTATCTAATTGCGGAGCCACCGAAATGCGCGTAGACCTGTAATACACATGTGGAGAGGTCCTTGAGGGACAAACACAGCAGAGGCATCTGATGGGTGAGATTTATATGACCCACAACCCCAGAATCTGTCCCCTTCACACAAATACCGGATCTCCCCTATGCTTGAATCTCTTTTTTTTGTATGTGTGTAGGTTCCAATGAGCAGGTTTGAATGGTGAGAATTTTTGTTGATGGCCTCTGTGGGGTTATGTATTTATTTATTTATTGATTGGTATTGTATTGCATCTAATTTTCCGACTAAATACATGCGCAGACAATGTTGATTTTGGTTGTTAATTGTTGGTATAATGAAAAAATAATACAAAAAAACTTTTGTACAAAGAAATACTAAAGAAAATTATATTGAAAAAATTATATACTAATTTTTGTGATCAATTGTTTTGTATAACAGTGATGTTGGGTTTATGACAAGTTTGAGCCAACCGTGGCCATACCAAAAGAGATATAGGTCAGTTTAGAGGTTTTCTGGTTAGTAAAGATCGTTCAACCTGAACCCATATAGGTGTGAAACGGGAGATGTCTGTAAGAAGCCATTTAGATGCCTGTTTAAGACAAAAGCATGTATGATAAAGTCGAAAATCAGGAAATTTTACTCCTCCATTAGATTTTGATTTCCTTAAATGTGATAGGGAAATTCTATCTTTCTTATCATGTCATAAAAATTTAGAAAGAAGGAAGTCAATCTGTTTAAAATACATGGACACAATGTGAATGGGTATCATTGAAAGAATTTACAACAAAATAGGAGTAATCATCATCTTAATAGAGTCAAGACGACCCCACCATGAAAGGAAAAGAGAGTTCCAGGAAGAGAGGAGTTAAGAGATGCGATCTAGCCCATCTTTCATATTAATTTTAACTGAGTCTAATATGGAATTATTAAACTAAATTCCTAAGTATTTAATTTTGGAACTATTCCATCGGAATCCAGTCAAATGAAAAGATTGCTTAAGACAGAATTTGGTAATGGGAAGGATTGTTTTTATAACCAGAGACCAAGGAAAAATCAGAGAACTCTTGCAATAAAGAGGAATAGAAGTTTCAGTATTAGAAAGGAAAAGTAAAATATCAACTGCATAATCGGACAACTTCAAATGATGATGACCATAGAGAAATACAGAGATAGAGGTATTCTGGCGGATATGAGACAAAAAGGGTTTAATAGATAAAATAAATAAAAGAGGGGATAGGGGACATCCTTGACGCACACCTCACTGCAATGAAAAGGATTGAAAAATAAGACCATTAATTAAGACATAAGCTCTAGGGGATGTATAGAGCAAAGAAATAAGAGAGATAAACTTGGGACCAAAACTATGCCAATGAAGTGTTTTAAATAAAAAAGACCGGTCAATAGAAACTGCAGCTAAAGAATAAGAAAGAGTGGGAGCCTTTTTCAAGACGTTGAATAACAACCGACAATTATCTGAGGTTAATCTACTTTTAACAAAGCCACATTACTCTGGGCCAATTAGAGCAGGTAAGAGAGGTTCGAGACGTAGAGCAAGTAATTTCACAAATACTTTTTAATCAACATTTACAAGGGAGATAGGGCTGTAATTCTTACATAGTTTAGGATCACAACCTTCCTTATGGATTAAGCATATTGTGGCCTCTAATAAAGTACCATCTGCCGGTAATGCAGAAATGTTGGAAAAGATGCAAGAGTTTTGAGAGTAATAAGTTTGAAATATGTAAATAAAATGCTAACTTAAACCTATCCGGACCCGGGGTTTTATCTTTTTTAGGAAGACTCAAGGATTTGGATAATTCTGTAATTGATCGATCAGACTCTAGAGATGCAAAATCAAGATATCCACGCAAAGGGGGGGGTGAGGGGGCAGATTGACCAGTATCAGGTATCAGTTAGAGATAGAGATAGAGATGAGGGCATTTGGGCGTACATAGAGTTTTGTAAAATTTCCTAAATTCTTCTAAAATGTCTTGATCTTGAAAAAGATGCTCTCCTTCTGAAGACTGAATAGAATCTATTAACACAGGGTCTTTTCAAGATTTGAGATAATTAGCCAAAAGTTTACCTACTTTATTCCGTCAACCATAGTAACGACCACTACTACATAGAAGAGTAGATGAGGCATTATCTGTAGTTAGTTTGTTCAAATCTAGCTTCGCACAAACAAGTTCCTGTAAAGTAGAGTCAGAAGAAGAGGAATAAAATTGGTGCTTCAGATGTTTAATGTTGGCTAGTTTACTATTATACTGAAGAAGGGATTGTTTCTTTTTCCCGCAAACTAAATTAATAATGTAACCCCGGGCGGTGGCCTTAAATGCATACCATATTAATGTAGGGGAAGTATTCGGATCTGCATTTAAGGAGAAAAATTCCTCAGCAGATGGAAATAAAGGGAGAGGAGAAAATCGGACCTTGTAAGAGAGAATTATTAAACCTCCATCTAGGTGAATTGGGCTGTGGTTGGAGCAAATCAAAATACTCAACAACGGGATCATGATCAGAAATTACAATAGGTTCAATAGAAGAGGAGATGAGATTTCGAGATATAGATTTAGAAAGAAAAATGTAATCTAACCGAGTGAGAGAACCACGAGGAAGGGAGAAAAAAAGAAAATTCTGTTACATCTGGGTTACACAGATGCCAGGCATCGTCAAGGTGTGTCAGAGAAATTGTGTTATGAAATTGTTTATGGGCTTTGTGAGGGGTAAAGTGAGCATGGGATTGGTGGTCAATAAACGGATCCATGATATTGTAATCACCCCCTAGAATGAAAAATTCATCTTTATGCGGGATACATTTTTTTGCGATATTATGCCAGAAAGAGTAGTCCGGTTGTGAAAGACCATAAACATTAAATACAGTCAAAGATATATTGTTAACAAATAACTTAACTAATAACCATCTACCATCTGAATCTATGTCTTGAGAGACAACAGAGCAATTTAACTTTATGTTACATAGGATATTTACACCATTTTCCTGGAGGTGGGAGAAACAAGGACTAAACCAACCCGATTCCGTTTCAGCTTTAAAGCCTCCTTCAAATGAGTTTCTTGTAAGAGAACTAAGTCTGGGTTATAGAGGCTAGATGAGATAGTATTGTCTGCCTTTTTATAGGATTAATAAAACCTTTGACATTCCAAGATATGACTCTGAATGTAGAAAAATCGAACCAGATATGAAACAACACGATCAACAGTAATTAACGGAGGGAAATGAAGCAGAGAAAGAGGGAAAGAGAACTGTGAGAAGAAAGGAACCAGAGAAGAGAAATAGGAAAATGGGAAATGGAATAGGGAGGACGTTAAGAGAGGAAAGTACATGCCAACAGCAGACAATAAATATGACTGCAAATAAGAATAAAAGGAGGACTGCCAACTGTAATACGTACCTTCAGGGGAGAACAATAAGAAAAAATAAAAAAGTGGTGACACACAAATGAAGATGACACAGCCAACAGTGGAGAACGCACCACAGTGGGAACCGTATAGAAGGAGCAGGAAACAGATAAATAAGGGATACAAAAAATCTGTAAGAATATGAAGGGAAAGAAGTAAGGTTAACATGTTAGAAGGTAATTATTAAAAACAACCTGCAAAAGAAAACAGTAGATTAAACCAAGTGTACCAAACATGGTTATAAGAAAAAGAAGAAAAATCAAGGTATTGGAGTCACAGAAGGGGACGAGTAGTGTCCATAGATGATGCAGAGTGCGAATGGATGAACTTCCTAAGATCCACCGGATTCCCAAAAGTAGAGGTGTTGATTTGAAAAGTAACCTTAAACAGGCATGGAGGAAATAACCCATAGCGCGCAACCAATGTGCGTTTCGCTGTTGCTGTAGAGACATCCGGAGAGATAAACAATTTAGAACCAGTCCAAACTAGCTGTTTTTTAAGTCTAGATGCAGAAAGTCAGTAAATTTAAAAAATAGAGGGATCACACCTTGTGGCTTCGAAGGAGCAGATGATGAAGGCAAGCGAGGACATTGAATATTCAGATTTGTAGACGCAGGAAGGTCCAGAAGCTTTGGAAGAAAGGCAGTGAAACAATGGACGGGGTGGTCGCCTTCCAAATCCTCCGGGAGACCATATACGCGAAGATTATTGCGTCTATTTCTTTTCTCAAGGTCTTCAGCAGATTTCTATAACAGGAGGACCTCCCTCTCTAAGGTAACAGTTTTGATGGATACGTCCTGTAATTCACCAACGTGCTGTTCCACCAGGGATAAATGGGTTTCCATAGACGACCACTTAGTGTCCAAAACTTGCAATCGGGAATTGGCTTCCTCAAAGAATGAACGTAAAGCGCATACTTCCTCTAAAACAGTGCACAAGGACACAGGATAAACAGTCTTCGGTGGAGAAGGAGGGTCCTGTTTAAGATGTTTATAAGCAGAAGATGGAGTCTGCAATTTGATGGAAGAGGTTGGCGAAGCTGTCAGTCAAGAAGAACCAGATTGAGCCATATTACTGGTATTATGCATTGAAGAGCCAGTATGGGAAGAATAAGATACAGGAGCGTGAGCGTATGGCTTCTTATTAATAAGCAATAATTTCTTACTTCTACCCATACGTCAGAGAAGAAGACAATCCGCATGAGTAAGAGGAATCATAAAATGACAGATTGAAAATCTGTAAAAACGCTCCAATAATCTTCCTCTCGGAATGAGAGCAGTAGGGCAACCAAAAGATATTAAAGGACAATAGAAGTAGAAGTCCAGTAAACCACAGTTTGAGAGATTATTAAGGAAGTACAGAAAGAAGACAGTACCTCAAACAAACAGCTGCGTAGGATCTCCACATCTGCTGAAACTCACTGGTCCAGAATTAAAAAGAAAAAGAAAAAAGATGACTAGCAAGGCAGGAGAAGATAAGCATGTGCAGAATATTATAATGATAGTCCCTTCATTATTCATGAGCCTAAGGAAAACACCCCATCACAGAAAAATTTAGGAGAGCTCCTGGAAACTATTGTCAGTTCTCCAGGCAAATAGCAAGAGGAATCCTGTCAAGAAGAAAGACCCACACAGGGGGTCCTCCGAAATGAAAAAATCTCTGTTTCAAGGAGGAGAAGGTGCAGGAACCGCAAAATTCACTGTGGCATTTCCCGCTGCGGTACGGAACTCCAGAGTCAGGTGGCCATCTTGGTCGGCGCCGTGCCCGCTCCTTCCTCTAAGCCATTTTTAACATTTTCATTTTCATTACAAGAGATTTCATAAGCACATCGTAAGCACTGTGCATGCAAAAGCTAAAAATGACCAAAGTCTTGTTATTGGTTATGTCAGTGCAGTGCAGGGGTGCACACTCTTCTGGGCACTCTACGTGCATGTCTCCCCTGTCTACTGAGCCAAGCAGGGGACCTTGTCCATGCTAGCATTAGGGTTTTCGTTTCCTACCTCAGAAAAAAGTTCTTACAGCAGTCCATCAGCTGGAGATGATCATCTCAATAAATTGCAAAAATTAGAAGCGGGCAGAAAGAGGGAAACAGGGCGTTACCCAACCTCCTCGTATAAAGTGTCACAATCAAGTAAGAGTCAACCTCAAGTCATATAGGGTGAGGATACTGGATAAAGGTAAAATAACTTTTTTTTAAAGGAACCCTCACTCACTAAATGTTTTCCAGGGACACACTCCATCATGAACCACCGAGGGTTGCAGCATGCTAAGACCTCTTTCCTTACAGGTGTGTGTTGGAAGGCGTTCCCCGGGGAGGCTGCGGAGTGTGTTCCTGACCACCCTGAGGCCCACCTTTCCCAGAATTAGGCCGAGCAAGAGCAGAGAGGCCCTTCCTGGAAGGGTCTCGCACCTAGGATCGCGGACGCTGCGCTTACTCTCTCTTCGGATAGAGGGACACCACACAGTAGGTCGTTTACAAGGCAATTAGTTTTTATCGGTAGTTGTCAGGGATCTTTATGATCCGGCAGGCAGGTGCAAAAGTGAATGCCCCAAGCGGCAGCGATCTGGTGATGAGGGAAAAGGGGTAGCGGGACAGTCTTTGAATCAGTGTCTCTGCGAGTTATCCGGCGCACAGCTCTCAATCCTCGAGCTGAGGGGATGTTGCTTCTCTCGGCGATCTCTGCCGATTCTCTTGGAGGAACGGGCCGCGAGTCACTCAGCAGGCACCGGAGGGTCTTAGTTCAGGGAGCCGCGATGGCGTCAGCAGGGCTCAGATGGATCAGAGTTCGGGGAGCCGCGACGGCGTCAGCAGGGCTCAGATGGTTTCAGAGTTCGGGGAGCCGCGACAGCGTCCGCAGGGCTCAGGTGGTTTCCGAGTTCGGATAGCGATCTTCTGTTCGGTGAGAGATCGAGCCGCGACCAGGTCAGCAGGCTCTCGTCAGTCCAGGTCTTCCTTTCTCTCGTCCCTTCAGCACCCCTTGTTATACTCCCCCTCCTCTTTGAAGTCCGGAGTCCTCGCGGAGAGGGGTCTGGTGCCTGGGGGGCGGTGTGTCGGGGTTTCCTGTCGCTCAGCCCCTTGATCTGTTCAGATGTGTCCGGGAGGGACTCCAGACGCCCAGCAGGAGAGGCGCCCGCTCACCGGGGGCCTGGTGGCCGATCGAAACCTCCCTCGGGGAAGAGACCGGAGGTGTGACAGAGTCGGCGCCTCTCGGTCTGGTTTGGGGGGGGTGTCGTTCTCCCTCGGCCGGGCATGCGTGTTGGGGATCTGGTCGGCCCTCGGGATGTTGGTCCACGGAAGCCGAAAGGCCGTGCCCACGAGGTTCGGCGTGTTTGTAGTGTGACTTGCTGGTCGGGAGGGCCCACGCCACGAGGCCGGTCTCACAGTGTGTGATCTATATAAGGCAATATTTAAAATTGCCTAGGCAGTACCTAAATTACAATTTATTCACAGGCCCATCTGCGAAGGTTAAAAACTGGAGAACAAGCAAGTTGGAGTTACTATCACTCCTTGGCTCTTAAGTGAGATCATCTAGTTTCTGCCACATACCCCTATCCATTGGCCTTCATCAGAATCAGTATGTCCCTATTAATACCCTTTTGGGAAAGGGTGTCTAGCTACTTAATTAATCATTCATACCATGCCATACACATACACGGCACACTATCATAATATCCTCTCTCAGTAGTGAGTCCACCTAATTAGATGTTATCTGGTGCCCCATAGGGATCTCCGGAGGGAAGTGTACCCAAAAGTCACACAGTCTGATTCATGCAGGGTATACTGGAACTAAATTGTGATGTTTCTGTATGTGTATAGGTGTACACAGGATATCCAAATTTTTGAAGTGTGCGTTGTATTAGCAGTACATACCTGTACAAGGTACTTGCCAAACAAGGTTGACAATCAATTGTGAACTAAGGGGAAAGTGGGGGCTCATTCCTTGAATGTGCTGGGGAAGGTTTTTAGATTTGCTATGTTCTGAAAAACTATTGGACATGCTTCCATTGGTACAGCCGCACCGAGCATGAGAGAAAAGGGGTTTGGAAGCTATGTAGGATGTGTGCCCAAGCTACATCGTACGGGTTGATTTATGTAAAGTGCTGGAAACTGTATATGTTTGTTCAAAATACTTTGTACAATAAATACCTTTTAGCATTTATGGCTCTGCCTTCTATGCATCAGGTGAAGCAAGGGCCTCATGTCAATCTAGAAATAGAATAAATGGAAATAGATATCCAGCTCAGCTCTGTCTTATGAGCACTATTAACAGGGAAAAATGGAGGTTCCATGGGGATACTTGGTTGACCATGCCTGGCTTTTTGGTGTGATAAGGTAGTCTGGCATTATCTATAAAGATTGTAGATATTGAAATGTATGTACACCATGTGGATAGCTAAGATGCACCACAATCTAAGGAACCCCGTAGTATAGTTTTTTTTACAAGCCAGGATTTAATGGGGAAGATGAAAAACACAGGAAAGACACTCCCCGTTCTCGAGTTTGAGGACTACTAATTTCTTCATCTTCAAAGAGAACTTTAAAAATATTTCTTAAACAGATTTTTCTACACAATATAGTAGAGAGACATTCATGGTGGACACTATTCTTCAAGCAACACCGTTAGAGACAGAGGGGCAACTATGCCCCATTGGAGTTCTAAAAAAAGAGGAAAAAAAACTCCTACTGCTCTGAGACATACTTGGTCAAATGTGGGCCTTCAGTGTCTTTGCCTAAATCGTCCTCACACATCCTGGATACAGGACGTACTGCGATGGATTGTGGCTTTTAAAGCAGCTGGTAATTAGTTCAAAAGTGTTGCATGATGGTGCATTTGGAAGCACGCAAGTTACTCATGGAAAACTTCCTGAATGTTCTCCCTATTTAAAAAGCAACATGGATGGTTATGCATGTTGCCGTAGATGTAATGATGAACATAGACGTTACGTGTTCCAGGGGGCGTCGCTAAGAAGCTGATCACGTTGGCTGCTCTCTGAAAGAGCTTTGTGCCAAGATCACAACCCCTACTGAAATATCCATCTATAGATCCGTCCCTGCCTGGGAATTCGATATACCACAGTGAGGAGACCATGGAGAGGTTGATGGGGGAATGCTCGGTGCCTCTCCCCCCTAAGAGAACCCACGCACCAAATAGTACCAGCGAGCATCGAAGCTAGGGAATTAAGAGGCCGTGACATGGAGCAGCAAGATGGGCACAAGTGATACTGAAGCCTGAGCAGTTGAACAGTGCTGGAAAAGAAATGGCCAGTGCACAAACCAAGGGCGCAGGAGACCCTGGAGGTAGGAGGCATCCAGCGAAACAGCCAAAACTGGCAGATTTCTACAGCAGGCATTGGTGAGGCGGGCAACGGTACGCGGCCTGTAGGCGAGTGCAGCACACATACAATGCGGGCTGTGTGGCCCACATAGACGCTGGGCACTACATATCCAGTTGCAAGCAGGCCTCAGAGGTGGCGGCAGCCCAAAGATATACTGATAGCGACAAGGCGACTTGGATGATGGGTGGAGGAGAGCCCGAGGGACTCACACCCAGAGAGTGACACAGTCACGGGGGTCTGAGGCTGGAGCCGATACTCCACACCCGCAACTCAGAGCTAGGCCCAAAAGGTGGCGTACACTATCGAGGACCCCTGGGAACACCCGAATTCCCAGGGAACACCTGAGCCAATGAAGAAGCTGAGGCCAAGAATACGCATAGAGCAGAGCAGCCCAGGCAACAAGCCCAAGGGGAAAATAATGGACCCAGATAGTGGCCCAATCCAAAAAATGGACAAATACACAGTAGCTAGACCATCTGTAGAGACAGCGGGGAGCCAATCAGTCCTAGTGGGGCCTATAGAACACACCCATGGGGAAATAATGGCGGCCATAGCAGACCTAAAGGGCACCTAGAAACTGGACTCCGAGACAACAGATGTGAAACTGCTCACAGCCACAGCCGTAACTAACATAAGCCAACTACAGCATGCCTCCAAGAGTCTAGAGGAACGAGTTGACCAATTAACCAAAGCACAAACTACATCCTACTCGGGGGACCTGAACTTCCACCTCGACAACCAGCACGACCCCGTCTCCATCACTCTCCTCGCCAACCTCAGACAGAAGCAGCTGGTTAACATGCCCACACACAGAGCTGGACACACCCTTGACCCTATCTTCGCGGGAGAAACAAACACCCATTTCAGCCACACCACCCAGCCTCTCTGGACAGACCACCACTGCGTCCATTTCACCTTCAACACCACCACCGCACCCAAGCCCGCCCCTTGACCGCCACGAAGGAACTGGAGCAAGGTCACAGAGGAAATCCTCATCACCACCCTCCTCCGAGACACCCCCCAGCGCCACGACCGACACCAACTCCGCAGCCACAGAACTCCACCGCTGGATCTCCAGCTGCACCGATGAACTTGCACCACTCCAGCACCCCGCCAAACAACGCCCGTTGAAGGCCGCCTGGTTCACCACAGAACTACAGGAAGCCAGGCGCTCTTGCAGACGCCTAGAGAAAACCTGGCAAAACCAGAAAACCACAGAAGCACGGAACAACCACAGGAGCGCCCTGAAGGAATACCACTAGTGCATAAGAGACACCAAATGTACCTTCATAAGAGACAAAGTCCTGACCAACGTGACCAACGCCAAGGAACCGTTCAATGTCATTCAACAGTTCACAAAACCCCCAGCGAAGCCATGGACGTCACACCTTCCCAGCGACTCTGCGACAAGCTCAGCTCATACTTCCATCTGAAGATCAAGGCCCTCTACGACAATTTCAGCGAACCTACGCCAGACATCACCTCCCCCCCAATGGTGCGTATAAGCCTACCATCTTGACCTGAAATCCCGCTACCGTTGAACACGTCTCCGCTACCATGAAGAAAACGCACTCAGGAGCCCCAACGGACCCTTGCCCACCGCACATATTCCACAGGGCCGCCGCCATCGCACCCGAACTGGAACTGACCATAAACGCCTCCTTCACGTCCGGCATTTTCCCAGATGACTGGAAGCGGACAGAGGTAAAACCCCTCCTCAAGAAACCCACAGTCGACCCAACGGACCTAAAAGACTACAGGCCCATCTCTCTCCTCCCTTTCGTGGCCAAAGTTGACGAATACAGGCCCCAGCTAGGCCCGCAGAATACAAGGGTTCGCTCTCCTGTAACAAAAACTAGAAGGAAGTTGGCACGGAAACTGCAAATACAAAGACAAAGTTTATTAACCCTTAAGGGTGGTCCTACAGCCCATACAACACTCTTCAGTATTGCATAGAGTAGCACACAGAACTTGCGTACACGGTCCCCTTTTATACACAACAGAGGGGCTCATAAGTGGGTGGATACAACATGAGGCAAGGAGTATTACCTTTTATGGACATTTTCGATACAGAATCAATATGTGGGCAGAGTTAACGCACTCCTAAGCCCGCGAAAACATGTTCAAGCAAGGACTAACTAATAACAGATGTGGTCAAGTCTGGACATGCGCCAGACGGACAAAGGAGCTATTTATAGACTGTAACTGGGCAGATTACAAAAGCAACTAACACAAAGATAGGACTCTTCTCGTGCTGAGCACGTGGAGACATGACAGTACAAAATGGAGTCCGGACATTAGTCAACAGAAGACAAGAAACATGTTCTAAGGAAGGAGAATTCATGTCTCTAGTGAATGCTTAATCATATCACTGTTTTAATTTTCAACAGACGACCCTTTCAGCATTTACTGAAGACATTCGGCTTATTAGGATAATCATCATATATGTCAATTTTCATCATCTCTTCCACCTCTCTGGTTAAATGTTTCTGATAGGTGACATTGGCAATAGCTTTCGTATCAGAAATACAAAATGACACACATAGAGAACAGAGTAAAGGACCACACTGGACACAGATGCAACAGGAAAACAGAAGTGCTACAATAATGCAGAGACCAGTCAAAACCTTCCACCCCCATGTAGTGATCAATGCCCAAAGCCATCCAGAAAAGGTCCAAGTGCCATTTTCTGTATGAATCTTAGCTGCGATTTTATGCAATTTATTAATAGCATTATAAACTGATGGCGTATAGTCAGGAATAAACACACAACAACTACTTCCGATAATTTTACATGCTCCACCTCGGTCAGCTAACATAACATCTAATACCATACGATTCTGTAATGCAACAATTCTAGTAATTTGTAATTCTTCCGTAAGATTCCCAAGAGCAGCAGCGGTTTGATTCGTCACAGCCTCTACAACTCTCGTTAACCTTTGAACCTTCCTACGATTTAGGGCAGCTCCAACAAAGAAAAACAATCCTAAGTTAAAATCGACATACTGCTGCAAGCTAGTATCAGTTTGATCAACATCATCAATAGATAGAGTACGTTTATACCTATTTACAGTCACATTATTCAACAACTTCAAATCTTTATGATAAGATGCAGGTGCCAAAAATACAGGAGGTAATAAGAATGCTACATAGCATACTCCGGACCAGCCGGCTGGCAAACGATAATAACCCTTATTCCCACATACAAAGTATGTGTTATGGGAGGCTAAGAAAGTACTATTATTTAACCCATCAATATTCAGAACAATAATACAATCACTAACACCAACAGGAATATAACCCACACTCTGGACACACAGGTCCGCTTGAGCTTGTGCCACTTGAATCACAAATTGTTCATTCCTTGTAGTGTCTCTGGTGTTCATGAAAATGTAGGGAATCGATTCATTGTCTGGCCGATATTCTTCCCATTCCCATATTGTCCCATTCGCTTGTGGATAGCCATCTTTATCCTGATGACATTCCTTATTAAGTCTGAAAAGTAGTCGTCCCACTGTAGGTTTCCGTGTGGCAAAAAGCAAAGTGTACCATGCTCTACAAGAGCCATTATGAGAGAAAGGAAGAGGTATGAACGGCGTTCCTCCTTTCTTCTGATGAGCTGGCATCATACCACATATCCAACAGTTCGTAGCATTTGTAGCAACATGGGTATGATGCAACATCTGGATGAAAGTGTTATTCAAATAAGACTGACGATGCTTCAATTCTTGATACGGAAGTGTATAAAAGTAATGCTCCTCAGTCACTGGAGTGGTCAAAACAAGCAACTCACGGGCAGGAGTCACATCTTCAACAAACCATGTGGTTATACCAACAATAGCCACAATGATAATAAAACTCGTCGCACAAACAATCTTCTTCTTTTCCATCTTATAGTAGAAAGTCAATATCTTCCTGAAACTAAAAAAAAAAAAAAAAGGGTTGTCAGAACTCTTCCCCTTAGGCAGCCGGGGATTTCTTCACCAGCGGGCCAAGACGGGTGTCACTACACTAATGCAGGGCTGATCCCCCCCCCCCTTGCCACATTGGCTCTCCGTTTCACTAACCTAAGGGCCGTTCTGACAACGTCTTTGGATACAAAAAAAAGAAAATCACTTCCTTGGTCTGAGATGATATCTTCCTCCTCCAGGAATGGATTGGTCCGGGAAGAGCTCCTCAGTATCGTTCGGTTCCACAGCACGGCCTTTCTCTGCAGTCAGGATTTCTCGATGGTCGGTCAACACAGCAGGCTCCACCAATCCAGGCGGCACTTTACGACAGTGCAAGGAGTGGATCTAGTTCTTCCGATTGGAAACCCGCACAGCTGTTCTCGTTGCGAGCAAGACTTGCTCAGGACCAACCCATCTCGGCTCCAGACTGTTCTCCCTTTCGAAGACTTTGATCATGACCTGATCGCCAGGTCGGAGATTATGACCTTCACCCGTGGACCGATCAGGGAGCGCTTCTCGAACCTGTTGATGAATAGAAACCAAATTATCCGTTAACTGTGCCAGATAATCATTCATCATCACACAAGGTACATCATACAGTGATTTCGGTTTTGGTGGACCCCAAATATTCATTGGGCGTCCAAATACAATCTCGTAGGGTGTGAGACCGGTCCGAGAATGCGGTATCGATCTAATTGACAATAACGCCAGCGGCAAGGCGTCTGGCCAAGTCAAAGAAGTCGAAGCTTGGATCTTAGCGATCTTAAGCTTCAAAGTACCATTATATTTCTCAACCAATCCCGCAGACTGAGGGTGAAACACTGCATGAAATTTTTGGGTAATTCCCAGGCCTTTCAGGACATACTTGATAACGTCTGCTATAAAATGAGGTCCATTATCACTCCACAACAATCTGCAAACACCATATCGAGGGAAGAACTCCTTCAATAGCATCTTGGCTGTAGTCATTGCAGTATTGTCTTTCGTAGGGTATGCCTCAACCCATTTGCTGAAGGCACAAACCACTACTAGAACATACTTCAGATTGTTACAGCGCTCAAGCTGGATGTAATCCATCTGCAAAACCTCAAAGGGTGCAGTAGGTGTCGCAAATCCTCCTGCTGGAGTTCGGGTACCCTTTCCCGGGTTATACCTCAGGCAAATCATGCAGGTCTGCACTACCCTCTTTGCCGTACTAGCGATCTCCGGATGCTCCCAAACTCGTGTGCGTAATTTAACAATTGCGGAAGCTCCGACATGCGCTAGTCCATGTGCCATCTGAACCATAGGTTGTACGAAGGCTGTGGGTAACTTCCACTTATCCATCTGCTTACTTCTCCAACACCCTTCATCATCTATTTCTCCATCATTGGACCATTGCTCCCGTTCCTTATCGGAAGCGGTCCTTTGTATTTCCAGCACTTCTCTCCTTGCATCGTGCCATCTTTCTGCCTGCGACTTCACAACATACATTGCAGTAGCACCAGGCTGCATCGCAGTCTCTCATGCCACCCGGTCTGCTAAAGCATTCCCTTCTCCAACTTTATCAACCACTTTCTTATGGGCACTACATTTAACTATAGCAATCTTCTTTGGATATGTTAATGCAGTCAAAAGGTTGTGAACTAACTCCCCGTACATTATCTGTCCTCCATGTGACGTTAGAAACCCTCTCTCCTTCCAGAGTAGGCCGAAATCGTGCGCTACTCCGAAGGCATAGCGGTTCTCTGTATAAACATTCACACACAATCCTGTACTGAGCTCACATGCTCGTGTTAATGCTATCAGTTCCGCTGCTTGAGCTGATTTCTGCGGTATGCGTGCAGTCTCCACTATTGTTTGTAATGTGGTAATTGCATACGCTGCTGAAGTCGTACCATCTAGTAGCTTCAGGCATGATCCGTCCACCCACAGTTCTCCATCTACATCTGTAAAGGGCGTATCCTGGAGATCAATACGACCCTTTGTCTGTTCCTCAGTTACAAGAATACAATCATGTGCTTTTCGTGCTTCAGACTGAGTTTCCGGGAACGGCAACAATGTGGCTGGATTTAACGTTGCACACCTCTTTAACGTAATATGAGAAGCCAAAAGCGTCAACTCATATCCCGTTAAACGGGCATTGGTCAAATGTTGCGTCTTTGTCTGATTAAGCAGGGCATCAACAGCATGGGGGACTAATACCAACAGCTTATGAGATAACACAATTCCCTCGCTTTGGCGTATTGACACAGCTGTCGCCGCAACCGAGCGAAAACAACCAGGCAATGCTCGGGCAACAGGATCAAGTACAGCCGAAAAATATGCACAAGGGCGCTGCTTGTCGCCGTGCATCTGCACTAACACTGATAATGCACATCCATCTTTCTCATGCACGTACAGCGAAAAGGGCTTCGTATAATCAGGGGTACCTAACACTGGTGCTGAACAAAGGGCTTGTCGTAATTGCTGAAAGGCAATTTCACACTCATTTGACCAGGGAAGAGGGATTGGTGTGTCTTTTGTCAAAAGGGCTAACAATGGTTTAGCTATGTGTGAAAATCCCAATATCCATTGCCTACAGAAAGAAGCAAGACCCAAAAATGCACGCACATCCTTCTGTGTGGAAGGTACTGGTGTGTCCAAAATTGCTTGAATACGATCTGGTGTGAGTGCACGCCCCTCCGTAGACAAAAGGTGACCCAAATAAGTCACCTTTGGTCTACAGAATTGCAATTTCTTCCTCAACACTTTGTGATTGTGAGATGCCAAAAAGGAAAGCAAGGATAACGTACACTTCTCACACAACTCAGGAGTGTCGGCCGCCAACAAGATGTCATCGACATATTGTATAAGGGCGACACCCTCAGGCAGAACAAAGGAATCCAATTGCCTTTTCAATGCTTGACTGTAAATGCTAGGGCTTTCTGTATAGCCCTGAGGGACTCTACAAAATCTATAAGACCTATTATTCAGAGTAAAACCGAAAAGGTATCGGCTATCAGGGTGAATAGGAATCGAAAAGAAGGCATTTTTCAAGTCAATAACTGAAAACGTGGTCGCCGTTGGCGGGACCAGAGTAAGTAACGTCGTGATATCAGAAACCACTGGATACTGAGTGTAGGACCTGGGGTCACCGGGCCCTAAAGGCGTAGCGTGACTCGAGCGGTCGGGCACCCGAAGGCTTACGTGTGAAGCAACCATACAGCACACACATCCCCTGAAGCAGAAAGCGCACACAATAATTGACCTCACACAGTAGGTTCACTTAAAAATCAATCAAGTTTATCTAGTTCAAATGCAATTCATTAGATTCTCACTGGCAGTACCCTTATACATTCAAAGGCATTTCATTACCCTTCAAATTGGCAACATCTGACTACAATAAAACGGCAGATTCAAAAGCATGGCATTATACTTTAAATTGGCAACACCTGACTACAATAAAAAGGGCAGGTTCCAAATCATGGCATTATACTTTAAACTGGCAATACCTGAACGCAGTGAAAAAGGGCAAGGTTAAACACAGCGCCGCAACTAGCAATTCCCAAGCGCTCCAAATATGTCATTTGACCCAGCCCTGCACAGATCCCATGAATAGCGCTAGGAATCAGGCGGGCTGCACATGGCACTGCACTTAGCAGGGTGATAGCCCCAGGACCCAGGCTCTTAGAACGTAGTGCTGCACCTAGCTATGGACCGGTGCTTTGGCTCAGGCAGTTCGTGTGGCTCGGTACCTCTGGTGCTTTACAGGGGGGCAGTCTCACCCAGCGCTGTCCCTGGGAGGCAGTCCCACCCAGCGCTGTCCCTGGGAGGCAGTCCGGGGTCCGACAGTCTCGGGCAAGCTTAGTGGGGCGGTGGAGACTTCTCTGGGGATCTCCCCGGGGGAGGGGCGTGCTCCGGGCCTCGTGGGGCCTCCCGCCCTCCTCCCCGGCGATTACCTTAGTCTTCGGCCCTTACGCGGCCCTGGCGACGGGTTCTCTGGTGGGAGGGGGGTTCCCTCCTCCTTACGTGCCTCGCGCTACTCAGTGCTTCTGCCCGGCGGGGACCTCGCGGCGGGATTCCAGGCCGCCCGGCGATGTCCGGGCCGAGGGCCTCCCTCACGGACTTCTGGAGTGGCACGGGGTACAAAGCGCGGGGCTCCCGGTCGGGTCAGACGTGACCGGGGAGCTCCGCTGGCCTCACTGGGGGTTCTGGGGATCTTCTTGCGGCTGCAGGGGTCCGCGCTCGCAGCCGCCAATGGCAGGGCGGTCTGCGGGGGCGCGGCCCTATCCACCAATGGCGCTGCGGCGGGGGCGGCGTTTGGCAGTCCGCCCCCGTCAGGTGATGCGAGTGCTTGGCCTCAGGCCTACGCGGCCGCGGCGAGACGCCTGGGCCCAACGAGGCCTTCCCGGTGCCGGGGATCGCGATTCTTTGGCTGCGACGGCAGCGGCGGGGCCCCGGGCTTCTCCGCGGGCCCCGGTGATGACAGGGAGGCAGTTTCCCGGCCCCGGGCCGCAGCGGTGAGTGCGCCTCGAATTCCCCAGGCAGGGGGGGCTGAAATTAAGCGGCGACTTCGGCGACCAGCGCCTGGCACAGGACTGACTAGGGGGATCCCAGGCAAGGTCGGGGAGCGCAGGGGTCACAGCGCTAGTACCTGGTTGATCCCCCAGCAGTCCAGCAGGGAATTTTGAAGAGAAAGTTCCAAGATTAAGTTTCAGCAGGAATTTCAGCAGGAAGTCTCAGCAGTAACTTCTAGCAGTAGTTTCAGCAGTAGTTTCAGAAGTAGGTCTTTGCAGTCTTGGTGGCGCAGTTGGTTCTCGCGCCCTTAAAAGTTCTGTTCCTTGGGGGGGGGGGGTGAGCTGGTGACTAGTTCCCTCCTAGTCAGGCTTGGCAGGTCATTCCGGGGTCTCCCTATCGCTGGGCCAGATCAGTGGGTAGTACAGGATCCCTCACTCACTTAAAGGGCAGTGCCTAAACCCTGTCACCTTCAGAGGCATAAGTCCCTGTCTAGGCCCTACCGCCTAAAACTCCTGCGTGGGTTCCCCAGGTCTGCTTTACCCCAACTAACTAGAAAAAGTTCCCTCCCTCTGTTAAGTAGCCCTAGGTCAGGTGACCACCTCCTAAGGCGGCAAAAGTAAAACCCCACCCTTCTTCTAGAAGGTTCCAGCACATTCCAGGAGCTTCCCCACTCTAGGTATAGGACAAAAAAAGGCGGGCTGGTGTCGCAACATTGTTGTGGGGTCCCAGCCAGCTCCTGGCAGCTAGGGTGCTACTAGAAAGGCCACTCCGCAGTAGCAGGGGCCTGTGGCAGCCATCTTAGGGGAAGGGAGCACCTGCACCTTAACACTGATTGGCAATGAAAAGGCGCCCGGAGACCTAAGTCCAACACAAAAATGAGGGTGGAAAAAATGAGGCACGATGAAAAATACAGGGGGAGACCACCCTAGGGCTGACAGGTCTAACACGCGTCCCCCCCAGCCGAAAGAGGGGAGAGCTACCCAACCTCTAGGGAGTTCTCATCGCTAAGGCGGAAAAACCGGGAGAGACCGTCAGCATTGGCGTGGTCAACTCCGGGCCGATGTTCCACCCGAAAGTCCATCCCCTGTAGGGAAATGGACCACCTCAGCAACTTGGGGTTTTCGCCTCTCATCTGCATGAGCCAGCGAAGGGGGCGGTGGTCCGTCTGAATCAGGAAGTGAGATCCAAAGAGGTATGGTCTCAACTTCTTCAGAGCCCAGACCACCGCGAAGGCTTCCCGCTCGATGGTGCTCCATCGCTGTTCCCGAGGGAGGAGTCTTCTAGAGATGAAGGCCACAGGTTGATCTTGGCCTTCTGTGTTGAGCTGCGAGAGCACCGCACCTATGCCGTGCTCTGAGGCGTCCGTCTGTACAATAAACTCTTTACTGAAATCTGGGGTGGCGAGTACTGGAGCGGTACACATCGCTTGTTTCAGCGTTTCAAATGCCTCCTGGCAAGCAGCTGTCCATATGACCTTGCGAGGTTGTTTCTTGGACGTCAATTCTGTCAAGGGGGCTACGATGGTGCCATATCCCTTGACAAACCGGCGGTAATACCCAGTGAGGCCGAGGAAAGCTCGGACCGCAGTTTGGGTCTTGGGGGGCTCCCAGGCCATGATGGTCTCTATTTTGGCCTGGAGGGGTTGCACCTTACCTCCGCCCACCAGGTGTCCCAGGTACACGACAGATCCCTGTCCAATCTGGCACTTGCTGGCTTTAATGGTTAAGCCAGCGCGTTGCAGCGCCTGCAATACCTCCTGGAGGTGTTGCAGATGGTCCTCCCAGGTGCTACTGAAGACAGCTATGTCATCCAGGTATGCCGCTGAGAAGGACTCCAGGCCAGATAGTACCTGATTCACTAACCGCTGGAATGTGGCCGGAGCATTTTTGAGCCCAAAGGGCATCACTCGGAACTGGTAGTGGCCCTCGGGGGTGGAGAATGCTGTTTTCTCCCTTGCTCCATCGGCCATGGCAATCTGCCAATATCCGGACGTCAGGTCAATGGTGCTGAGGTACCGGGCTGCTCCCAGCCGGTCCACCAGCTCGTCTGCCCGTGGGATGGGGTGAGCATCTGTCTTCGTGACAGAGTTCAACCCCCGGTAGTCCACACAGAACCGAAGTTCTGGCGTCGTACCCGGTGGGGCCGCTTTCGGCACCAACACCACTGGACTAGCCCACGGGCTGCTGGAAGGTTCTATCACCCCCAGCTCCAGCATCTTTGTCACCTCACGCTGGATGCTATCCTTCACTCGGTCAGAGAGCCGGTAAGACTTGTTCTTCACTGGGGGGCTGTCCCCTGTGTCCACATCATGGGTACACAGATGAGTGATTCCAGGCGTGAGGGAGAACAACGAGGCGAACTGTCCCAGGACATGGCGACAGTCCCTCTGTTGCTCCGGGGTCAAGGATGGGGAGAGGACTACACCTTCTACCGAACCATCCTTCTCTTGGACCGCAAGGAGGTCAGGAAGAGCTTCACTCTCTTCCTCCTCGCTCCCATCCGTCACCATGAGGAGGGCAAGCTCCGATCGCTCATGGTGCGGCTTCAGGCGGTTGACGTGGAGCACCCGATGGGGCTGACGGGGGGTCTTCAGGTCAACTACGTAGGTGGTCTGGCCTCGTCGCTCCACAATTTCGTACGGACCAGTCCACCGGTCCTGGAGGGCACAAAGCTCCCCAGGTTCCATGACCCACACCTTCTGTCCAGCGTCCAACTCTACCGTCCGAGCGTTGCGGTCGTACCACTCCTTCATGACGGCCTGGCTAGCCTCTAGATTCTCTGAGGCCGCCTTCCACAGCTTGGCCATCTGGCTGCGGAATGCCAGCATGTAGCTGACAATATCACGGGGAAGCTTCTGCGAAGTCTTCTCCCACCCCTCCTTCACTAGGCTGAGGGGCCCCCTAACGGGATGGCCATAGAGCAGCTCGAAAGGGCTGAACCCGACTCCCTTCTGCGGCACCTCACGGTAGGAGAACAGCAGGCAAGGGAGGAGGACGTCCCACTTACGCCTCAAGCCCTCTGGCAGGCTCCGGATCATTCCTTTCAACGTCTTGTTGAAGCGCTCTACAAGTCCGTTAGTCTGGGGGTGGTAAGGGGTGGAGAACCGATAGGTCACTCCACACTCCTTCCACATGGCCTGCATGTAGGCCGACATGAAATTCGTGCCCCTGTCCGACACCACGACCTTGGGGAATCCCACTCGGGTAAAAATTCCCAACAGTGCCCGCGCCACCACCGGTGCAGTGATGGTCCTCAGAGGAATAGCCTCTGGGTACCTTGTGGCGTGGTCCACCAAAACCAAGATGAACCGGTGTCCCGCTGCGGTCGGAGGGTCCAATGGCCCAACAATATCGATACCGACCCTCTCAAAAGGGGTCCCGACCACGGGGAGCGGTTCCAACGGGACCTTCAACTTAGTCCCAGTCTTGCCACTGGCCTGACAAGACTTGCAGGTCTTACAAAAGGTGTCCGAGGCAATCCTCATCCTGGGCCAATAAAAATGGGGGACTAACCGTGCAAAGGTTTTGTCCTGGCCCAGATGTCCGGCTAAGGGTATCTCGTGCGCTAACTCCAGCAGGAAGGCCCGGTAACATTGGGGGACCACTATGGCCCTCGAAGATCCATGTACCGGCACCCTGGGCTCACTGTATAGGAGACCATCCTCCCAATACACATGATAACCCCCCAGTTCCTGACTGGCCACTTGGGCTTCGGCCTGCCGCCGCATGCCTTCAAGAGTGGGGCACGTCCTTTGTGCCTGACAAAACTCCTCCCGGGTAGGTCCTCCTTCCACATGCCAGTCAGCAAGGGTCGGCAGGTCCTCCACAGGAACGACATCTACCTCCGCGGACTCCGGGGGCACCTCTGCAGCCTCCCCATCCATCTCACGGGGCATGTCCTCCACCACCTTCTTCCTTCCATGTTTGGCTTTGGGTTGGGCCATTATTCCAGGCTCCAACCCAGGGTGAGTTCCATGCCGGGCAGCCATGGACCGCGTGCTTACGCAAGTCCACCCTGGCAACCCCAGCATCTCTGTATGAGCTCGGAACTCTACTTCTCTCCACTCGGTGTGCTCCAGGTCGTTCCCTAGCAAACACCCCACAGGCAAGGCAGGGCTCACCGCAACTCTCAGCAGGCCTTTGACTCCTCCCCACTCAAAGGGAACTTGAGCCACTGGATAGTGACTCACACTGCCGTCAGCCAATACGGCCGGATGGAACTCCTCTGGGATTACTTGCTCTGGGGACACCAGCCGCCTCACGACAGTGGTCATGCTGGCCCCTGTGTCCCTCAGAGCCTCCACCCCCTCCCCGTTAATTCTCACCTTCTGCTGGTATTTAGCAGTATTCGGGGGTAGGGACACTACGGGAACCATCTCTCTATCCCCGAGTGAGACCAGGGCCAGGCCTGTCCACTCCCCTTCCCTATCTAAGGGCAGCTCCATCCCAAGCGCTACACTACTTACCCCGGGGCTCTTCCCGCCCGTTGGGGCTGGGGGTCGCTTGCGACACTTGGGATCTCCCTTGTAGTGTCCAATCTCCCCACATTCGTAGCACCTCACAATCCTTGGCTGCTGACTCCTGTCAGGGTAAGTGGGTCTTGTGGAATTGGACGGGGGTGGGGTTCCTACTCCTTTCCCAAACTTATTTTGGGGACCTTTCGAGAACTCCACCTTTTTATCTCCCCCCTCTTTCTTCTGGGGGAAACCCTGTCCGCCTTTCGAGCCATCTCCCCCGGGGCCCTTGTGAGACACCCGGGTGCTCACCCAAATATCTGCCTCCTCCGCAAGCTCACGGGGGTCCGTTATCTTGCGGTCCACCAGATGTTGGCGCAGCTCCGGAAAGCACTTATCCAAGAGGTGCTCCCTTAAAAAAAGATCGTACAATCCTTGGTAGTCCTGCACCTCGCTGCCACGCACCCAACCATCTAGTGCCTTCCTCGCATAATCAAAAAAATCTACCCATGTCTGGGTGGACAGCTTATGGCTGCCACGAAACTTCTGCCTATACCTCTCGGGGTTGAGGCCAAATTTCTTAAGCAGGGCTTCCTTCATGGGGGCATACCTGACCTGATCTGCCTTGGCTAAATACAGAAGGGTGTCCCTGACGTCGGGAGGTATGTAGCGATACAGGCCACCCCCCCAGCTACTCTCAGGTACCCCATGGGCTGTCAAGGCCACCTCGTATGCCTCCAGCCACTTGGCGATGTCATCCCCTCTCGTGTAACTGGCAATCACGTCTTTGGGCAAATAGAATTTTGACTCCTGGGGAGTCTTTGGTACGCTGCCACCATCGTCCCTATTGGACGCCTTCAACTGGAGAGCGCGCAGCTCCAACTCTTTAAGCTGAAGCTCGTGCGCCAGCTTCTTTTCTTCCATTGCCCATCTCTTGTTTTCTCTTTCCTGATCTAACTTGGCTAGCTCCCACTTCAACTGCCTCTCCTCCCTCCTGTCCTCATATTCCTCTGGAGACGCGCTTCTCCTGGACCCTGCCCTACTGCTGGCCCCAGAACGTCTCCCTGGTGGCCCCTTTTCGGACACATCCCCATTGATCAGGTCTAGTACCTCCTGCGCGCTCTCCTCCTGAGGGGCATCCTGCGCCTCCTGTCCCTCATCCCCTCTTCCCTCTGGGTGGGCTTCTACCCATGCCCTTAAGGCGGTGCGGAGTTCCGGTCCTTTGACCTTCCGCACCCCAGGCACCCCCATCTCCTGCCCGAATTCCCTCAGTTGCCTCACGGTGTACCCCTCGAGGTCGGCTAACCGGAACTCCATCGTGACAGGCGGGGACCTAGATACTAAGGAAGAAAAAAAAATCCTAGGATATGGGTGACAGTTTCCGGCTACTGGGATTCTACACCCTCAGTCTGGACAGTGGAATTCAATCAAGGCAGTAATCAACAGTTGCAGAGCTTAACCACAATAGGCGTCTAATTGCGGCGCCCTCCGCTTCACTGGAGGGTGCTGTATGGTCACAGGTCCTTATCCCACCGCTGCCACCAATGTAGGACCTGGGGTCACCGGGCCCTAAAGGCGTAGCGTGACTCGAGCGGTCGGGCACCCGAAGGCTTACGTGTGAAGCAACCATACAGCACACACATCCCCTGAAGCAGAAAGCGCACACAATAATTGACCTCACACAGTAGGTTCACTTAAAAATCAATCAAGTTTATCTAGTTCAAATGCAATTCATTAGATTCTCACTGGCAGTACCCTTATACATTCAAAGGCATTTCATTACCCTTCAAATTGGCAACATCTGACTACAATAAAACGGCAGATTCAAAAGCATGGCATTATACTTTAAATTGGCAACACCTGACTACAATAAAAAGGGCAGGTTCCAAATCATGGCATTATACTTTAAACTGGCAATACCTGAACGCAGTGAAAAAGGGCAAGGTTAAACACAGCGCCGCAACTAGCAATTCCCAAGCGCTCCAAATATGTCATTTGACCCAGCCCTGCACAGATCCCATGAATAGCGCTAGGAATCAGGCGGGCTGCACATGGCACTGCACTTAGCAGGGTGATAGCCCCAGGACCCAGGCTCTTAGAACGTAGTGCTGCACCTAGCTATGGACCGGTGCTTTGGCTCAGGCAGTTCGTGTGGCTCGGTACCTCTGGTGCTTTACAGGGGGGCAGTCTCACCCAGCGCTGTCCCTGGGAGGCAGTCCCACCCAGCGCTGTCCCTGGGAGGCAGTCCGGGGTCCGACAGTCTCGGGCAAGCTTAGTGGGGCGGTGGAGACTTCTCTGGGGATCTCCCCGGGGGAGGGGCGTGCTCCGGGCCTCGTGGGGCCTCCCGCCCTCCTCCCCGGCGATTACCTTAGTCTTCGGCCCTTACGCGGCCCTGGCGACGGGTTCTCTGGTGGGAGGGGGGTTCCCTCCTCCTTACGTGCCTCGCGCTACTCAGTGCTTCTGCCCGGCGGGGACCTCGCGGCGGGATTCCAGGCCGCCCGGCGATGTCCGGGCCGAGGGCCTCCCTCACGGACTTCTGGAGTGGCACGGGGTACAAAGCGCGGGGCTCCCGGTCGGGTCAGACGTGACCGGGGAGCTCCGCTGGCCTCACTGGGGGTTCTGGGGATCTTCTTGCGGCTGCAGGGGTCCGCGCTCGCAGCCGCCAATGGCAGGGCGGTCTGCGGGGGCGCGGCCCTATCCACCAATGGCGCTGCGGCGGGGGCGGCGTTTGGCAGTCCGCCCCCGTCAGGTGATGCGAGTGCTTGGCCTCAGGCCTACGCGGCCGCGGCGAGACGCCTGGGCCCAACGAGGCCTTCCCGGTGCCGGGGATCGCGATTCTTTGGCTGCGACGGCAGCGGCGGGGCCCCGGGCTTCTCCGCGGGCCCCGGTGATGACAGGGAGGCAGTTTCCCGGCCCCGGGCCGCAGCGGTGAGTGCGCCTCGAATTCCCCAGGCAGGGGGGGCTGAAATTAAGCGGCGACTTCGGCGACCAGCGCCTGGCACAGGACTGACTAGGGGGATCCCAGGCAAGGTCGGGGAGCGCAGGGGTCACAGCGCTAGTACCTGGTTGATCCCCCAGCAGTCCAGCAGGGAATTTTGAAGAGAAAGTTCCAAGATTAAGTTTCAGCAGGAATTTCAGCAGGAAGTCTCAGCAGTAACTTCTAGCAGTAGTTTCAGCAGTAGTTTCAGAAGTAGGTCTTTGCAGTCTTGGTGGCGCAGTTGGTTCTCGCGCCCTTAAAAGTTCTGTTCCTTGGGGGGGGGGGGTGAGCTGGTGACTAGTTCCCTCCTAGTCAGGCTTGGCAGGTCATTCCGGGGTCTCCCTATCGCTGGGCCAGATCAGTGGGTAGTACAGGATCCCTCACTCACTTAAAGGGCAGTGCCTAAACCCTGTCACCTTCAGAGGCATAAGTCCCTGTCTAGGCCCTACCGCCTAAAACTCCTGCGTGGGTTCCCCAGGTCTGCTTTACCCCAACTAACTAGAAAAAGTTCCCTCCCTCTGTTAAGTAGCCCTAGGTCAGGTGACCACCTCCTAAGGCGGCAAAAGTAAAACCCCACCCTTCTTCTAGAAGGTTCCAGCACATTCCAGGAGCTTCCCCACTCTAGGTATAGGACAAAAAAAGGCGGGCTGGTGTCGCAACATTGTTGTGGGGTCCCAGCCAGCTCCTGGCAGCTAGGGTGCTACTAGAAAGGCCACTCCGCAGTAGCAGGGGCCTGTGGCAGCCATCTTAGGGGAAGGGAGCACCTGCACCTTAACACTGATTGGCAATGAAAAGGCGCCCGGAGACCTAAGTCCAACACAAAAATGAGGGTGGAAAAAATGAGGCACGATGAAAAATACAGGGGGAGACCACCCTAGGGCTGACAGGTCTAACACTGAGGTATCACTATCTTATTCACTTCCCTTAAGTCAATGATAAAACGGTAAACCCTGGTATCGGTACCTTTCTTCAAAATCGGTAAAATAGGACTGTTGCAGACATTATAGGGAACTTCTTCCACTACTCCCACCTTAATCAAATCCTGCACAATCTGTATGAGTGCCTCCTCCCCCTCCTGGGAAATACGATACTGAGGGAGGTGCGGTAACACCGCACCCTCCTGGACACTAATGTGGACAGGCGGAATCACCATCTGTCCCACATCAGTATCCGAAGTAGCCCACAAAGAATGAGGAAGGGAAGCTAATACAGTATCCTCCGCAACCACACACATCCGTTCTGTCATGGGGTGATTATCATTTAAGATCACACGTACTCCAGTAGGGGAGCAGCGGATCGTTGCTCTGAAGTACTTGAGCATATCAAGACCCATAATATTGTCAGGCGTGTTCGGGGCAAGCAGAAACGGACAGGACGCAGAAAGGTTGTCAACATGGAATGCAAGGGGTCGGGAAAGAGGGCTTCGAGAGAGTGTACCATCAAACCCTACCGATGTAACCATTAAGCCAGATGGGGGAGCCCTCGGAACCAATTGTTTGGACAGCGCACTGCGAGTAGCTCCTGTATCGACGAGGAACCGATCAGTAGAACCCAAAACATTTGCTGAAACATAAGGACCCTTCTGATCAACCGGCACTTCAACTGATTCAAACCCCCATCCAACGCAATCCTACGCATGCTGTGAGCCATGATACCCAGAACAGTCGTTCCCAGACATTTGATACTGGTGTTGCCTATCAAACACATTAGGCCTATCCCGTTGCTGTACGCTAGGCTCAAATCGAGTACGATCATTAGAGTTCCCTCTATAATTCGAAAAGCCCCCTCTACCTCTCGGTGGACCCTGACCACGTCCCTGACGAGATGCATACAACACCGGACAATCTCTGGCCCAATGACCCGACTGTTTACAATACGCACATTGATTTCTATTAACATCTGACCGACCCGAAGGGGGACCATAGAATCCTCCCCTACCTCTCTCTACACCCCGACGAGGCGGACCATATACTTGTGCTAACATCACCTTAGTTTTCAGATCTTTCGATTTCTTTTCCTCATTCCCCTTCGCTTCTTGTTCCTGACGCTCATAATACTGAGCCATAGTCAGAAGGGATGCCGGAGACGAGGTGGACCAAGAACTTTCACTCGCTTTTAAACGAGCTGTTATTCCCGGTAATAAATTCGCCACATATTTATCCACAAAAAGATGTCGGCCCGTATCGTCCGTAAGTGACTGACCACTGAAATCATGAAAGGTCTCCTCAAAGCGTATAAAGAAATCTGAAACTGATTCATCAACCTTCTGTTTACACGAGGCTAACATATTCCAGTCAATCTTTTTAGGGGGGATAATCGTTTTCAACTTGGTCAAGATAGCAGCAGGAAGATCTAAAATAATCCGCGGTGGTTTTTGCGCGGGTTTTCTCTCCCTATGCTCATCCTCAATCTCAGACCATTTGGCCTTAAAAACGGCTTGATCATCCACCTTCCGCACAGATCGCCACATATCCGGTGGTAAAATAAGCCCAAAAAACAAATCTATATCTGCTAAAGTCATGGTACAAGAATTCAAGGCCCCTTCGACTTCTTCATAAAAGGCCGCTGGATTCTTGCGGGGGTCAGGCAATGCATTCTTTAATGCCATAACATCAGCCCTATGCCAGGGAGTATAAACCCAATTATACACAAAATATCCCTTAGCATCGGCGGAAGTAATATCTGAACTATTTCCCGCTCCTTTAGGAGGAACATACAAAGGTGCCGCCTCTCGCATCGGTTTAGTATGCACTAATTTGCTCTTATCTGAGTGGGAGGTAGATGATTGGTCACCGCCGATACGGGAATCCGACTGCTCCTCCTCTCCTGTTTTTAGGCGCGCTCTCTCTTTAAGTTCACTCGCCGCGTCCCGCAATGCAAACAGCCGCCGGACCGCATCGGGTGCCTTAGAGGGAGAAAAAACACCGTTACGTAATGCTTTAGCATCTAATACTACATCATCAGGCTCAAAAACTTCTGAATATTTCCGAAAGGCAGTAATCACTTCATCAGAAAAGGTTTCAAGAAAATACAACTTCTCTCTATCCCGCCACTTTTCCAAAGAGTCCAACAATTCAGCAAGGGATAACTTGCCCTTAAGTGCACGAAGAGAAATTTTGCGAAGCTCACCCATACGCTCAACTGATAACATGGACCGCGTGTCTACCTTATCCGAAACTGATCCAGACTCCCGTGATCTTGGGGCAGACGCGCCAACATAAGGGGGCGGAGAACGATCTAATAAATAAAAATCATCGTCAAGATTAGTAAGGACAGGATAAAGTGGCTGGCGGACAGCATATTGACCCGAGACTTGCAACCTACGTTCTTTCTCTTGTTTCTCCGCCAGTTCTCTTTCCTCCTGACGCTTCGCTTCCTGCGCTCTCACATGATCATTTTTCCGTTGCTCTTTATCCAACAGCGCTTTCTCACGTTTCTCTCGCTCACGCACTTCCTTCACCCATAACCGTACACATTCAAACATGTCTTGGCGAGCACGCCGTTTACACATACACTGTTCCACATACTCAATCTTTCGCATATCAAACGATCCATACAAAGGCCATCGTACCTCAGGATCCTTTTTGGTATATTTCCTCCACACTGTGCTGTACATTATAGAGGAAAGACCATGCTTCACATACATATCCCTATTAGGAGTCCCCTCTGGGGGGGCTGGAGCAGATTCCTCGAGGTTTAACCGGTTTCCAAAGCAGCAGCACCACTTACGGAGTGCGCTAAAGCAGGCATGCTCAAAAATAATGCAAAATATGCAGTATTATCAAAAATGGCACTTAAACTTTGCGCCTTTCAAATTTACACAGTTCCGGAGAAATATCTCCACATTACCTACCTATATGTGTTGCAACGCATATATTCTCACAGTAATCAATACAAAATATGACCAGTCATCACAAATCAAACTCAAATAGCCAACCCAGGCTTCAAAACTCGGAGCAAGTACCGTACAACGGTTCTTACCAATCAAGAGTGTCCAGGTTCCAACTGCCAAGTTCCAAAATTCGCCCAAACGGCTGTCACGGCATACCGACAGAAGAGGTCTCAGTCGATGACCGGCGCCACCCAGAAGGTCAGTTCGGAAGGGAAGGAAGAAAACCTCGGGATGCCAGGACTAAAAACGCCGCTGGCAGTGATCACATCCCCGGCCAAATTCCTCACCTTCGTCACGACCAGTCCTTCGAGCATCCGAGTCGCCGATGAGCCCCACGTGACGGGCGCCAATTGACGAATACAGGCCCCAGCTAGGCCCGCAGAATACAAGGGTTCGCTCTCCTGTAACAAAAACTAGAAGGAAGTTGGCACGGAAACTGCAAATACAAAGACAAAGTTTATTAACCCTTAAGGGTGGTCCTACAGCCCATACAACACTCTTCAGTATCGCCGATGAGCCCCACGTGACGGGCGCCAATTGTCGAATACAGGCCCCAGCTAGGCCCGCAGAATACAAGGGTTCGCTCTCCTGTAACAAAAACTAGAAGGAAGTTGGCACGGAAACTGCAAATACAAAGACAAAGTTTATTAACCCTTAAGGGTGGTCCTACAGCCCATACAACACTCTTCAGTATTGCATAGAGTAGCACACAGAACTTGCGTACACGGTCCCCTTTTATACACAACAGAGGGGTCCATAAGTGGGTGGATACAACATGAGGCAAGGAGTATTACCTTTTATGGACATTTTCGATACAGAATCAATATGTGGGCGGAGTTAACGCACTCCTAAGCCCGCGAAAACATGTTCAAGCAAGGACTAACTAATAACAGATGTGGTCAAGTCTGGACATGCGCCAGACGGACAAAGGAGCTATTTATAGACTGTTACTGGGCAGATTACAAAAGCAACTAACACGAAGATAGGACTCTTCTTGTGCTGAGCACGTGGAGACATGACAGTACAAAATGGAGTCCGGACATTAGTCAACATAAGACAAGAAACATGTTCTAAGGAAGGAGAATTCATGTCTTTAGTGAATGCTTAATCATATCGCTGTTTTAATTTTCAACAAAGTCACTGAGCGACTCGCGAATGCCCAGCTGGCCACCTTCATCGAAGAGAACTCCATACTAGACGCCTCCCAGTCTGGATTCTGCAGCAACCACAGCACCGAGACCACTCTTCTCGCCGCCAATGATGACATCCACATGCTACTCGACCAGGGACACACCGCGGCCCTCATCCTTCTAGACCTCTCCGCAGCCTTCGACAGACTTCACAACGCAGGGATACAAGGTGCCGCCCTTGACTGCATCCAATCCTTTCTCTCCAGCAGAACCCAGAGGATCAGACTCCCCCCCCCCCTTCCTCTCTGAACCCACCAATATCAACTGCGGAGTACCTCAAGGCTCATCACTCAGCCCCACACTCTTCAGCATCTACATGGCCCCCCTCGCTGCCATCGTCAGACAGCATGGGCTCAGCATTGTATCCTACGCCGACGACACCCAGCTCATCCTCTCACTCACAAAGAATCCCGAAGACACCAGACTCTGCTTCCAGGGAGGAATGAAGAACGAGCAAGCCTGGATAAAAGACAGTAGTTCGAAGCTCAACTCAGAGAAGACGGAGGTCCTCATCCTCGGACCCTGCAACTCCGCCTGGGACAACACCTGGTGGCCCACCGCCATCGGGAACCCTCCCACTCCTACTGACCACGCATAAAACCTCGGCATCATCCTCGACTCCTCCCTCTCCATGAACCGCCAGGTCAACGCCCTCGTCTCCACCAGCCTCAACTGCCTGCGCATCCTCCGCAAGACCTTCAAATAGATCCCCCCGACTGCAGAATGACCGTCACCCACGTACTCATAACCAGCAGACTGAACTGTGACAACAGCCTGTACGCCGGAATCAACAGAGCTCTACTACACAGACCCCAGACCATCCAGAACACCGCTGCCAGACTCGTCCTCGGGACTCCACGTCACAAACACATGACCCAACACCTACGAGACCTCGACTGTCTCCCCGTTGAGAAGAGGGCCACTTTCAAACTCCTCACCCACGCCTACAAATCCCTCAACAACATCTAACCCAAATACCTCAACAAGAGAGTATCCTTCCACGTACCCAAGAGGAACCTCCACTCCGCCGACCTTGCCCTGGCCGAAGTTCCACGCATCCGCAGAAACAGAACAGGTGGGAGATCCTTCTCCTACATCGCAGCCAAGACCTGGAACAAGCTCCCCGTGAACATCAGACGCTCCCCAACCCTGCACACTTTCAGGAAGGACGTCAAGACCTGGCTCTTTGACTGATCCGGAGCTGCCCCCCCCAAAGCGGCTTGAGACCCTCACGGATGAGTAGTGCGCTATATACACCCCTGATTGATTGATTGATTGATTGACAAACAGAAATGGCTACCAAGCAAGAAGACCAGGAAGGCAGAGCATGGCAGAACAATATCCGAGTGGTAGGGGTCCCTGAGGGGGTGGAGGGACCCAGTGTAGACCTCTTCCTGGAAGATCTAATCCTGAACCATCTATGCCCCTAGCGACTGTCCAACTTGTTCACGGTGGAGGGGGCACAATGAGCGCCAATACTAGGACTAAAGCCCAGGGCCCTACCCGAAACGATCATAGCAAGGACCCAGAACTACAGGGATAGAGACGCATTTCTGCAGGCAGCGCGTTCATACAGTGACTTGCAATACGAGAACACAACATTCAAATTCTTTCCAGATCTTACACTGCAGGTCCAATGCCAGCAATGGAGCTTTGAAGCAGTCAAAAGAGAACTAAGTGCCAAGGAACTCAAATACATGGTGCTATTCCCACCAAGACTGAGGGTAGTGCCCAAATGGAAAACGTGGCACTTCACTACACGGGAGGAAGTCTGGGAGTGGCTAGACGTTTGGCAAACGGTGGGGGGCCGCACACCAAGAAGACCGGATGGTCGTCACAAGCCAGAGAGACAAGTGGGCGAGGACCAACGGTTGGCAGAGGAGTCCAGGGACGAGAGATGAAGACTGTGCATGATGGACAACTGCCAGGATCAGGGCACAGGACTGAGAAACCACCCATATGGAGTTGGAACTGACCCCTAAACATATCCTTTTATATATTTGAAAGTATGCAAGTTGAGGGGGAGGAAGAGGAGTGTAATAAACTGCTGCCCAGGCAGGGGGCACACAGACATTGATGCATAGTGCGATGATCTCAAACGATATTGCGGGCCGAGAAGATGACCTTGGCCCGCCCTTCATAGGTTTATGTCAGTTTTTGAGCGACGGGCACTTTGCAAGTTGGGGTGATAGATGGTTCTAAACCCACAATGCAAGTTACGAGGGAGGGGGAAAGTTAGAACTTGAAACGGTTAACAGGTAGGATTTCCAATTTACAATGATAGAACTGCGAGTGACCAGGAACAATTGAAACATAGGCTTAGTCACACACGCGAAAGTGGTGGGGAGACCTCCTCTTTTAAAGGCTAACTTGTCCTGGAGATGTAGGGGATCCCATGTGGACTGGAGTTGGAATAGCATATATGGGTGAAGTCTCGAAGAAAATTCCCCATCGAAATCTAAGGGGGAGAGCGGGACTGAAGATTATGTCCTGGACCGTAAATGGACTGGGGAGCAAAATTAAGCGCACAGTTACACTTCAATACATTAAAAGACATACCGCGATATAGTTATCCTACAGGAACCCCACCTGTAAGGGAATCATTAGAGAGCATTAGACTATTGCGGGTATGCCCTAGTTGCACATGACAGCTAAACAAGCTGCTCAAGAGTAGTGGGAACAGTGCTTAAATCCTCTACCCTATTCATTATAGGACAGAAATGGCAAGATTCATCATAGTGACGGTCACATGAGAGAGAATGACAGTGAATCTCTGCTCAACATACATTCCATCCAGGTTACATGGGGACGCACTACCAGCACTGGGGTGGGAGACTTTAATGCAGTCATGGACCCAAAGAGTGACAAAGAAAGGAGCCTCGGGGGAGAAACAGCAGATAAACCCCTGAAGTGATTTGCGGACGCACTGGGCTTGATTGATATTTGGTGAGAACATATCCCTTCACAGCAACAGTATACTTTTTTCCGATCCCCACAGCAGTTGTTCCAGGTTAAATTATATCCTTACACACCGTAAGCATGTGGAATCTTTCCACTCGGCGACTCACTGATGAAGGCTTGGGAGTCAAATCTGGGTTTACTAGAGGACGACAACTGGATCGAAGCAATCCCAAGCCCAAGGGAAGTGGCCATTAGGTCCCGCTTCAGGCTGATACAACTAAGAATCCTACATGGGTCCTATATGTCTAGATCAGCTTTACACAAACTGGGATGTAGCGAATCAGACCAATGTGCAAGGGGCTGTGGAAAGGAGGGGACATTCTTTCATACATTGTGGGAATGGCCTTGCATTCGGGCCTACTGATGAGAGATTGCGAGGGTCATGACTGAAATCACAGGGAAAAAGTAACGCTGGAAGCAAGATGGTTACTTCTGGGCAGAACGGACGAAGAGGCCTGGCCTAAATACCTGACAAAGTGGCTTTTGTCAGTATTAGTGACAAAAAGGAACATAGCCAAAGCCTGGGGTGTAACCCTCCCACCCACCTTGACAGCCTGGGAACGAGACTTAGACTGGTGCAGCCATGTCCCAAAAAATTTCTTATGCCACAGCAGGGGCTGCCCCAGGAATGGGGAGATAATATGGGGACCGTGGGAGGAATACAGAGGAAATTAGTGGAGCTCCACAGGGAGAGTGTTTGGCCCCGGTGTACCTTGGTGCACTGGAATGTGTTGACCAGGATGGGAAGTACCCTTGCTGAACCAAAACTGGGGATATTATGGTACCTATGATCAAGCACTCGTTGATGTGAACGATCCTGTGTTCATTGCAATGCTTAATATTTCTATGTACTTTGCCTGAGCGAAATGTTAAATAAATAAACAGAACATTTAAAAAAAAAAGTTACCTGTTCCTTAAAGTTACCGTAGTCTGTCTAATAAAGTGGTCAAATGGTGCAGTGACTTGGTTGTCGATTTCCTAAATTTGCTTATTCGGTGGAACAAGTAGCGCTAGTTTATTTATTGAAAAAATGGTAGCACAAGTTTATTTTTTGAAAGAGGGGGGATTAAATGTTCCCCCTCTATGAAGACGAGCGACATAGTTAATAGTCCCGGTTATGACAATGAACAGCGAGGATGAACTATTCTCAGTTCCCTTAATTTCTCTGTACACCTTGCCATCTAGTGGAATTTTTTAAGGTAGAAAAAAGAAAGTACATTAAAAAAAGAAATATTGCAATAGGTTATACTATGTGCTGGTCGCTAGAATACATTTACCATGGAATTTATATCGTTAGAAGCTCTAAAAATAAGCGAGTGTTGAAGTTTGGTGTAACTGTGGGTTTTTATACCGTATGAATTATCGCTACTACTGTCTGAAAGTTGAACTATAGTCGCTATCTGTGGGTATATTCAATGAGACCTCTCAAAGTTACTTAGGAGGCTAAGCTCCGAGACGCTGTAGGCTATAGTGACAGTACCAGGAGAGATCTTGTTTACATGGAGTGTTAGGTGAGAGTGTCTGGTGGTTAGACCTGCCTGTGAGAGGTGCAAAAAGCAGAACATGTCCTGGTTGCTTATATGCCTCTTATTCTCCGATGCTATAGCTATCAGTAAGATCATGGGAAGCCATACATTCATTTGTGGTGTTATGACGCTGGTGAATGTTCTCATGTGGATATGGCTTCTTTGTTGGTCTTGAAAATTCATATTGTTTTCTCAGTCTCTGGTGTTCATTATGCAAGACTACTGTGAACTTTTAGCTCATTATTTTGATTTTGTGCTCTTTAACGGTTGAGTGCCAACCAGGGGATATTGTCATTCAGGCCTTTGTTTTTTTTTTTTTTTTTTTGAAACCGTTTATTACAATCTCAAGAATATACAGGTATGGGCCTACAACCTTCCGGCCGGCCGCTAGAATGACAGGAGCATATGACATACATATAAAAACACTTGGCGTTGCAGAGGAGCAAAATCAGGAGGTATCAGCGTCGTAGGCCACATCACTCCGACCCCACAATACGGTTTCATTTTACACAAACAACACAAAAACCACACCCGCAAGGCAACCTGCAATCGACAGTAACAGCACGTGCTCCCCAAATGGGGGACCCCAGCCATCCACAGGAGTCTAAAGAGGGGAAGGGGAACAGATCGAGGACTGGGGGAATTCCGTGCTCGGGGCTAGGAAAGGAGTCAGCTAAGGGGACGGGGCTGGTGAGACCGCAGGCAGCAGTGGTGGCGCGCAGATACCCCCGCGGTAGGCGTTCCAGGGGCCCCATACTTTCACCCATGCCCCAGGCTTACCCCTCGCCACATACACCACCTTTTCTCGGAACATGCACCAATCCATGTGTTCTTTCCAGGCCGACACCGCCGGGGGCCTCTGGGATCCCCACAGTTGGGCAATGTCACGCTTAGCTATCATATATCCCAGAGTCACCCATCGCGTCTGCGGAACCGAGTAGTCAGTTGGTTCCCACACATTCAGCAGGCATCTCCTCGCTTCAGGCAGCAGCGCGACATGCGTGACCACTCGCAGGACCTCATGCACACCACGCCAGAATCGCTCCACCTTCGGGCATTCCCACAAAATATGCAAAAAAGTCGCCAAAGCACCACACCCACGCTTACACAACCCATCCTCCGCATAGCCCATACGCAGAAGCCTTGGCCCCGTCATGTAAACCCGATGGAGTATCTTAAGCTGGACGAAGCGAAGGCGAGCCGGTATGGCCACCTCCTTCGGAGAGGCCACCGCGGAAATCCAGTCTTCGTCGTCCAACTCCAGCCCGTCGGCAACCCAAGCCTCGCGGAGGCCAGTCAGCAAGCCCGAGCGATCATTAATCAATTTTTTGTAGATGAGGGAGATCGTGCTGTCCGGAACATGGCCATCCAGCACTCTATCCTCCAGGGGGGAAGACTCCGGGATGGAGGCGACGTCTGGGAAGACTGAGCCCAGCGCGTGACGGACCTGCAAGTACCGAAAGTATTCACTGCCCTGCAGCTGAAACTCCGTCTGCAGCGTCTCGAATGTTTTAAATCCCCCCCTCGTCCAGAGGTCCCCCACTTTACTGATGCCGATCGTGTCCCACTTCTCGAAGCCCTTCGAGGTCCACAGGGAGCCCAATCTCTCAGACGCGTCAAACGGTCCTTCCACCCCATAGCTGCGTTAGCCGCGTGCCATACTCGTACCATGACACGCGTAGGTCCCGTCAGACGGGGTCCGAGCGCGCCAGAGTAGAGCGCTCGATTATAGTCGCCACCAGGCAGGACCATCTTGTCCATTTCAAATGCCGGGTTTAAGGCCGGCCCGTAAAGGCCATGATTAATTGCAGCTAGCTGGGAGGCCCAGTAATACCGTTTAATATCCGGGAGGGCAATCCCCCCGTCGTACCATGGGAGTGTCAACTTCGCCAGGGCAATACGCGGCCTCCCGTCCCAGAACAGGCGGCGCTGTAGACTCTCCACCTCACGGAAGTAGCGCGCCGGGACTAAATCCATAGTATTCTGGAGAGCGTACAGGAAGCGTGGCAACGACATCATCTTAAACAATGCCGCCCGGCCGAGCGGCGAAAGCGGCAGGCGCTGCCAGCGCGCGACGTCCTCCTTCAAGCGCTGGAGGGGGGGAAGCAAATTCCGCTCGTAGCGGGCCTCCGGGTCCAGAGTAATGTAAACCCCCAGGTACCGAAACCCCTGCGAGGCAATCTGGATCGGACAGCCCCGCGGGAGGACGGGAGCCTCCCCGGAAAGCACATACACACATGATTTAGCCCAGTTGATGACAAGGCCTGAGTTGCGGCCGAATGAGCGCAAAACATCAACCAGGACAATCAGTGATTTACGCGGGGAGGCTAGGTACAAAAGGATATCGTCAGCGTATAGGGACACGCGATCCTCATATTCGGGGGTCCAACGGAGACCACGGATGGAAGGGTGCCACCGCAGCCACTCCGCCAGGGGCTCCAAGGCCAGCGCGAACAGGAGCGGCGACAAGGGACAGCCCTGTCGTGTGCCCCGTCCCAGCTCGAATGGGACCGATACTCTTCCATTCACCACCACCTGCGCCAATGGGCCCGAATACAACAATTTGACCCAGCTGATGAACCCCGGGCCAAATCCAAACTTCGCCAGCATGGCCCAGATGTATGGCCACTCGAGCGTGTCAAACGCCATGGTGGCGTCTAAGGACGCCAATATGGCCGGCTCCCGCACAAACGGGACACGCGCGAGCACCCCGTGCAAGCGCCGCAGATTAAGGGCCGTGTTGCGATGGGGAATAAAGCCGGACTGGTCTTGGTGGACCAGGTCGCCCACCACGCCGACCAGCCGGTTGGCTAGCACCTTGGCGAGGATTTTGGGCTCCGCATTCAAGAGCGAGATAGGCCGGTAGGATGTAACCCGGTCTCGAGGTCTCCCCTCCTTGTGGATCACCACGATTGTAGCCAGACGTTGGTCCGGCGGGAGGGAGCCCAGCGAGTGGGCCGCCAGGAACATCGCACGGAGGTGGGGTGCCAGTACATCCGGTCGCAGCTTATACAACTCGATAGGAATGCCGTTCGGGCCCATGGCCTTGCCGGATGCGACCGAGCGTATGGCGAGGGCAATTTCGTCGGAGGTAGGAGCGGCATCTAACGACACCCTGTCCGCCACCGAAAGGGAAGGCAGCGCGATATCCCGAAGCAGGGCATGGGAATCCTCCTCCGAGCAGGGAGAAACCGGGGAATACACCTCGCGAAAATAATCCGCGAAACAAGAGACAATGTCTTCTGGCTCGGTGACACGCACACCATCCATCCTCTCAATCAGCGGGACCACACGACTCGCTCTCTCCTTTTTATCCAACCATGCAAGCAGTTTACCAGCCTTATCACCCACATCATACAGTCGCCCCTGTTGCTCTCTATAGAGGCCCCTGGCCGCCTCCGTGACGAGGGCCCTGTAGGCCGCCTGCTTAAGTTGTAGGACGTGTAGTGCAGCATCCGTCACCCCACCCTCTAGATCACCCTCCAGTTCAGCGATTTCGGCCTCCACCCGGGTCACCTCCTCCTGCTCGCGCCTCCGGGCATGGGAAATAAAGGAGAGGGCCTCCCCTCTAAGAACTGTTTTGAAAGCTTCCCACAGGGAGATAGCCGAAGGGACGGACCCCACGTTCTCATCGAAATACCGCTGCAAGGATTTAATCAAATCAGCGCGAATGGTGGGGTCGCGCAGGTACCAGGCATTGATTGGAGCTACTCTGCCCTCCCCCCACGGGAAGACATCAACGTGCAACAGGAGCGGGGAGTGATCTGAAATACCCCGCGCCAAATGGCGCACCTCTCCTACCCTCCCAACATAGGCCGCAGGGACAAGGACATAATCAAGCCGTGAGAGGCTACCATGGGCACCCGAGTGGAAAGTGTACTGCAGCTGCGTGGGATGTTTTAAGCGCCAGCAGTCCACCAATCCCAGTGTATCTAAGAAGCCGGACAGCCACGCCTGCGCCCGGGGGAGGTCCCTAGGGGGGTGACGATCCACAGTCCCAGAAACCACCGCATTGAAGTCCCCCCCAACCACCAGAAGCCCCCCCGGAAGGTCAAGGAGGAGGCGCCCTAGGTCTGCAAAAGTCGTGGACTGTAACCCCGGTGGGACGTACACTGATACAAAGACAACTACTTTACCCTCCATTCTCCCCACTAAGACAGTGTAGCGTCCCCTCTCATCATGGCGCACCTCGTCTATTTCCAACGGGAGTGAGTTCTTCACCATGATGCCCACCCCCCGTGAGTCCGACGTGAAGCCCGAGTGGGCCACCAAACGATAGCCACGCCGATTCATGGCACAAAAGGAATTACCAATAAGGTGTGTCTCCTGCAGAAAGACCACATCTGGCGAAAGTCGTTTCAAATACTGCAGGACCACACCTCGCTTAATCCTATCCCCCAGTCCGTTAACGTTCCAGGACAATAAAGTCAGGTCCCTACCCCCCATCACATACAGAAGCCATCATTCGTCCCCCGGAGAGCACCTTAAAAACACAAATACAATAAAGGGTTTGCCTTGCGGTAAAAACAAACAACACCCCACCCCAACCCACCCATCCCAACAGAACTCCCCCCTCCCTGCACCCCTGCATGAGCCCAAACAGCCCCCCCAAAGTGCAGTGTGCCTGTCGCCCCATGAATGATTAAACTAACTAGTCCCCCAGAGGAGGAGGGAGAGCCCCCAAGAGACCCCGTACCACCTCCACAGGAGGGAGACTTAACGAACAGTCAAAAATGACGACAATGTTGTCCAGAGCAAGGCCTACTATTAGTCCCTCAGTCCTGATCCGGCGAGCCCTCCCCTCCAACCGCGCCCCCCCCACCCCCCCGGCCCCGATCCCCGGGCAAGGAGTCCAACCAGTCCCCGGCTGCCTCGGGACGATCAAAAAAGTGCGTGCGGCCATCCACCTCCACCCGCAACTTAGCTGGAAAAAGCATCGCATACTTGAGGTTCAGGTCCCGTAGACGACGTTTGACTCCGAGAAAGCTCAGTCTCTGCTTCTGGACCGCTGGGGTGAAATCAGGATAGAAGTTCACATCCATATTGTCAAGTCTGACCGGTCCTTGTTGCCTAGAAGTCTGAAGGATAGCGTCTCTGTCCCGAAAGTTGAAAATCCGGGCAATGAGAGGCCTCGGAGGGGCTCCGGCCTTAGGTCTTCCTCCGGGAACCCTGTGGGCACGTTCCACCGCAAAGAATTTACTCAGCCCCCGGGGCTGGAGATGGGTGAGAATCAGGTCCTCCACAAACAGGTCCGCCGCCGCCTCCTCACGTCCCTCCGGCACCCCGACAATGCGGACATTGTTCCTCCGGGCCCGACCCTCGGAATCCTCCAGTCGACGATCCATCAGGGCGCTCTCCTGGCCGAGCCGGCGCACCTCCTTTTGGAGGGCCGCCACGTCCGCCGTAAGGCCCGAAGTGGTGTGGGCCAAAGAATCGACCCGGTCATTGGTCTTGGATAAGTCGGCCCGCACCAGGCCAACATCCACGGGGACCGAGTCAATCTTTTGCGCCAGTGTGTCAAAGCGCTGGTCCACGGGCAGCGAAGGAGCATCAGTCGGGCCCTCAGGGGACCTATGCGGCACCTCGGGAGATCCCTTCTGGAGGGTGTAGCGGTCCATGTTGTTGGACTGATGGGCCGCGCCACGGCGGGTCGATTTCACCTTTGCCCGGTCGCCATCTTGCTTTGTGGACATGGTTTCAGTCCCCAAATCGTGCCAATCACCTCGGAAAAGGCCAACAAACCAGTTCACGGGCTCCGGGGGGGGGCCACCACAGGTCCGCAAGACGGATCACAGCCGGCGGGCCAGCAGGGCACCCCAACAAGGCCACACCACCGCACACCGCCCCGCAACCCAACCTCGCCCGAGCAGCAAGGAGGGTGCAAAAGCGAAAGTGAAAGTGCGGGGTACGCGAGTCGCCCAGCCCTGCCCGCCGCTGTTGATCACTTTGTCTCCGGATCGCCCCGCAACTCCAATCCGGGGGGCCGGCGTGGAGAAGGCCGCAAACCTCAATCGGTGCTCCCGCCGGTGTCCGAGGTCCAATTTGGAAACGGAAAACGGGTGACACCTCAGCTCGGGCTCACCAACACAGTCCCCTCATCTAGGACAGGATATTTTCAGGATTTATGTAGGAGGTCACGGAGGTCCTCGGGAGCCTCGCACCTACGCGGCCATCTTGGTTGCGCGCTAGGCTCCTCCTCATTCAGGCCTTTGTTAAATGTTATGCGCCTATATATTCATTGTTGCTCCTTTTAGAAAAGGATTATCAGCATTTGCATCAATGTGGTCTAGTGTCTTTAATATTATCCATTCCAGTTTGTGCCCTGTATTTTTCCCTGTAAGAAAATGGGTGCTAATCCCTGTGGTTATTTTGCTGTGTCTTACTTATCCGTGTTCCCCTATTCGGATATTGGTCTTCCTGCAAGTCATCCCTATGTATCTTAGCTGCATGGGAAGGTAATCATATAGATTGCATGGGTAGTGTTGCAGTTGGGGCACTTTCTCACGAGCCATTTAATGTTGGTGTCTAGATTGATGGTTTTGGTTATTCTCTTCAAGTGGCATACTGAACATGTTCCACATGGGTAACGCCCTGTGATGGATTGTAGGTCCCAAGCCAAGGGCACTGTGCTTTTGGTCAGTGGAGTTGTGTTGGTCTGGTATGGACCAGGTAGTCTTGTATGCTCTATCCACGTTTATGGGAAAACCTTGGTTTGGGCCAATCTAGAGTGCGAGAAGTAACTATACTCCAAGTTTATTGATGGCCTTCACATGATTGGATGCTGCGCAGTAAGTGGTGCTGCAGGCCGAGATATTTGTATTGGGAATTCTGTTTGTTTGTTTCAAAAGGTTTTCCCTGTTTTGATATCTTGCCCATTTGTTGCACTTTTGTATAATCTGCCTTGTATACTTTCTAGCTTCCAGTTTCCCAGTTAGGTCATGTGCCTGTTTTTTGTAATCCTTGAGGTTGCTGCAATTATGGTGAATTCTTAAAAATTGATCGAAGGGAGGGTTCTCTCTTAGTGGAAGCGGATGGAAACTTTCAAAGGAGAATAAACTGTTCCTATCAGTGGGTTTTTAATAGGATTCAGTCTGCTTTAAAAGCCACAATCCATCGCAGTGCGTCTTCTATTCAGGACGGGTGAGGACAATTTTAGGCAAAGACGCTGAGGACATTTGACCAATTAAGTCTCACAGCAGTTATATGTTTTTTTCCTCGTCATTTCAGAACTCTAATGCGGCAAAGGTACCCCTTCTGTCTCTGACGGTGTCGCTTGAAGAATAGTGGCCAAATAGAATGTACCTCTACAATTTTTTATAGAAAAATCTGTTAAAGAAATATTAGTTCTCTTTGAAGTAGAAGAAACAATCAGTCCTCAAACACAAGAGTATCTATACGGTCTTTCCCATCTTCCTCCTAATTTTTTAAAAACACTAAACTATGGGGTTCCTTAGATTATGGTACATCTCAGCCATCCACCGGGTGTACATACTTTTCAATATCTACAATCTTAATAGATAACACCAGACTACCTTAGCACACCAAAAACAAGGCATGGTCAACCAAGTATCAGCATGGAAACTCAGTTTTTCCCAGTTAACATTGCTAATAAGACAGAGCTGAGCTGGATATCTACTTCGAATAATTCTATTTTTAGCTTGGCACGAGACCCTTGCCTCACCTCATGCCTATGAGGCAAAGCCACAAATACCAAAAGGTATTTATTGAACAAAATATTTTGAAAAAGCATGTACTGTTTCCAGTATTTTACATAAATGAACCTCTACGATGTAGCTTGGCAAACAACCTGCATAGCTTCCAAATTCCTTTTCTCTCACTCGCGATGCAGCTGAACCGATGGAAAATGTCCAATAGGTTTTGCGAACAGTAGCAATTCTAAAAACGTTCCCCAGCACATTCAAGGAATGAGCCATTCCTTTCCCCACCAGTCCACATTTGGTTTTTACCCTTGTTTTGTAAGTGCACTGTAAAGTTATGTATGGCTAATGCACGGCACACTTCCAAAATTTGGATATCCTGCGTGCACCTATACACACTCACACATCATGATGCAGTTTCATTATACTCTGCATGAATCAAATAGAGCTGTACAAGCACTTAAGAGCACAGTAATGACACAATGTGTACATAGTAATCCTTGACCTTTATTTTTTTATTTTTCATTTTCTTTGAATATTTTCTCCCCAAAGTTACAGGCTCAACACAGGCATGTACAACATCTCATTATACAACCATACCGAAGACGCATGAGTAGACTAACTAGACTTATAACGAACAATTGCAGAAGGGATCTGACTACAACTACAAAGGTCCTGATGAAGGCCTAGGACCCCTTAGGGCAATGATGTCCAAAACATGTTGACCACTCATATGTGATGTTAGGGACAGTTAGCACATCCAAACAACATCATCACTTCACCTTTTAACTGTACCCCTATAATCTTCATCCACATTAAACTTCACATTTAAGGTATAGGAGGTAATTTTATATTTCACTGCACAGATCCCACCAGTGCCCTCCTTCTGATGGAGGCGGTACTCACCTGGGGCAGAGAGTACCCAGGTCTGAAACCCAATGATGATGCCACCCAATAAGACACCATAGTGGGGATTACTTACACCACCAGTGGCAATTACTAGTTGAGGACCCAGGTCACATGTACCAGTGCAGTTCACTCTCCCTTTGATTGATAACAATACACTTATTGAAGCTGAGTGAACTTCCCCCATGCCTCCATTTCCCCATTTGGTTTTTGTGATTAAATAAATAGCCAGACACACTTTTCAAAAGGGTGATTAATAGGGACATAGTGATCCTGATGAACGCCACTGGATTTGGGTACGTGGCTGAAACTAGTTGCTCACACTTAAGGGCCAAGGAATAATAGTAACTCCAACTGGCCCATATTCCCCAGTTTTTAACCTTGTCAGGCAGACCTGTGTATAATACTGATTTGGGCACCGTCTAGGAAACTTTAAAGATGACCTCATATGGATTCCACGCCCTTTTTTCTTAAAAATTGCTCCCTTATAATGAAAGAGATTGCACCATGCGCCAACCCTCAGACAGTCGGGAAGAACTTGATGATGAAGTATGACACTGGATAGCATTCAGTGAGTGAGAGTTCTTTTAAGAAAAAGCTATTTCCCCTATTTCCAGTGGGCCCACCCTAGATGATCTGAGGTTGACTCTCTCTCAATTACCATCTCTTATTTGCCTAAGTCCAGCAATCTTCAAATGAATGGCAACAGTCAACTGTGTCAAAGTGTTGAGAGCTGTGTTGCACTCCATTTGCAACATATTTTAGTAATTGAAACTGCATATTTTGTGGAAGAAGGAAAATAAACATTTATGGTGAAAATGCTGCACGACAGACTCTGGTGAATCCAGGGCCACGAACACAATGCCTTATCCGTCAAGTTAAATGCACTTTTATTGAAATGGTAAACTACAAGGACACATTGAATTCAGCATATATTATCTTTTTGTTGTTTGATATTTTTAATACGTTGTTTTAATGTTTACTCTTCATTATATTAAAACGGTTTGCGTTTGTCATGATGCTCTCGCTGTAAAGATGGCTTTGGACTGCAATTCAACAATGTAAGCAACATATCTAAACTATGTATTCCATCTTGGTAAATTTCCCGGGTGGAGAAGAAAAATAGATGTGTTAAATGCAAGTGATTGTGACATGTGAGCCAACATGATCTACATTTCCCATAATCATTAGGTGAGTCATGGTAATTTGTGAGTCTTGCCCTATTACTTACAGTCACACAATGACACATAGTCCTGATTCCTCACACCTGCATCCAAAATAGGATAAGGAAGTCTTAAAGTGATGATGGGGAAAATACCATCTATTGCATTGCTATTGCCTGCAGGGGGAATACAGTGCCAATGGGGTAAAAGAAAGTTACAGAAAGTTTAGACATGCTACTGCTCCAATGTACACTCCCAAATATTACATGAAGAAAAAAATGCAACATTCCTTAGTCATTTTACGCATGGGAGTGTTTGATCGGGTCTTGCTCAACCAACTTGCTTTCCATAATCATCTCTCATTTTTGGGCCCTGTGCCAATTCAGTATTTGCATGTGGTGTACACTTATAAAGGGCGAGTGTTTTTAATTTATTGCTGGAAGTTTGTAGTCTCGACAGGCCTGCTTATGAATGGGTGTTTTGTGAATGATTAGTGGTTATGATGCAGCTAGCTGTAGTTTTACTGACGAGACGATTTATGGGCATATTTAATAACATTTCAATCAACGCAACACAGCCAGTGAAGTTGCTTCGCTGCGTTGCATGAAAGGAAGAGCGTGGAGCTGCGCCACATTTTCAAACATATGGCCCAGTTCTGCTCTCTCCTAGCACTGACACACTTGTAACTGTTTAGGGCCAAACCAGTCATCCCTGCGTCATGTCACCATGTGCCTGCTTTGTGGTCAGGATAATTTCTTTTTTTTTTTAAAAAAGGAATTTTATTGATAGCATAGAATGCACAGTTACAAAGAACAAAAGCTACAAGCTTCCTTCTTTTTTAAAAAAAATATTTTTGTATTATTTTAAATCACAAATGACAACAAAAACCATAAAAAACATCTATAGCACAGAGAAAAAATAACATATGAAGAGCGGGAAAAAGAAAAACGAAAAAGAAACACAGAGTACACAGCAGGATAAGAATATCATATCCCGAATATATAAAGGAAAGATATATACAGATTAAACATGAGCATAATATTGTCAGATCCCATTTAAGAGTAATTAGAAGAAAGATTGTCGACGATTCATAGTCAGAGTAAAAACAAAAGAAGTACGAGGCAGTTAGTCCCACTGAAGACTTGACCAAACCCTTCCAAATTTCACCCTTGAGCGTGGACCCCGAGCTTTAGCTAGAGCCAGCTCCATTTCGAAAACCCCCCTCAACAATACCCAAAAATCAGCAATCTTAGGAGGCAGTGCGTCGATCCAGACCCTGGCAATAGACAACCGGGCAGCACTGTTAATGATTGAAATTAAGGAGATGGATAAATAGCCTGGGTCTGCTACCAGACCCAATACTATGGCTTTCTCATTTAATTGACTCTCCTTACCGGCCAGCCTACTCAACACACATGTAAATCATACCAAAATGAAGCTAGTCGAGGGCACGTGACAAACATATGTCTGAGATCAGCAGCATGCTCATTACATTTAGGGCAATATGACTTCGATGAATCATACGATATAGTCCATTTCGAAATAACCTGCGAGGTGTAGTATAGCATAAACACAGTGCGATGTTGTTGTAGCTTTAAATTGATTGAAGTAACAGCAGAATTGATTATGGCTATTAAATCAGTGATTTCTTCTGTGTTAATGTCCATTAAGAACATGTGAGTGAGTTTAGCCACCATCTGCGATCCGTCACTTCTATTTACAGACAAAAAGCTCTGATACATTTTCCCAATCTGACCCCGACCTGAAGTCTTAAAGATAGCCCGTAGTAGCTCTGTAGTGTAAGGGAGGGCAACTAAGCCCTTCCCTTGTAGAAAATAATCCCTAACTTGTAAATACTTAAAAAAGGAGTTATGGGATAACCCATACTCCTCCTTTAGTGAAGAGAACGACCTAAAGCTACATTCATCATACAATTGCCCTAACAGTGTGATTCCACACTGTTGCCATGACCTACATACCGAATCCGAGAATATACCCGGAAACCTAGGATTGTCCCACAGAATAATAAATTCATATAGATCTGGTAAAGCGAAGTTTTTACCGATGTCCTGTCAGATATGGTGAACGTGTCTGACGATCAGCTACAAGCTTCCATTTGCAGTGTACAGGCACATATTGCAATTTCCATCAGTCGTAATATTATAACAAACAGTTCAACTCCCCCATTATACTGGTGAATTTGTCCAGAGATAGTCAAGTAGATACATCCAGTAATCTCTGGGTTTAGACCCCGTTGGCAGTTCTTCTTCATATGTCTTGAGAGTATCTTTACAGTAAGCCATATCTTTAATCCATAACTTAACCTTTGGGATAATCCTGCTACACCAACACATTGATATCCTGCACTTGGCCAGAAGGAGTGCAACGCTACAAAATTTACGCTTCGTGGATTTAACAGTAGGGACTAAGCCTAACAGGCATGTGCAAATTGAACAATCAATAGACACTTCCAACATGATACTCAAGATCTGTATAACCTCGTTCCAATATGCCCTAATGGAATGGCAGGCCCAGGCAAGGTGAATAGATTCAGCGTCTTCTACACCACATGGCGGCCATAGCAGACCTAAAGGGCACCCTAGAACCAAAACTGGACTCAGAGATAACAGATGTGAAACTGCTCACAGCAATAACTAACATAACGCAACTACAGCATGCCTCCAAGAGTCTAGAGGAACGAGTTGACCAATTAACCAAAGCACAAACTACATCCTACTCGGGGGACCTGAACTTCCACATCGACAACCAGCACGACCCCGTCTCCATCACTCTCCTCGCCAACCTCAGACAGAAGCAGCTGGTTAACATGCCCACACACAGAGCTGGACACACCCTTGACCCTATCTTCGCGGGAGGAATAAACACCCGTTTCAGCCACACCCCCCAGCCTCTGTGAATGGACCACCACTGCGTCCATTTCACCTTCAACACCACCACCGCACCCAAGCCCGCCCCTCGACCGCCACAAAGGAACTGGAGCAAGGTCACAGAGGAACTCCTTATCACCACTCTCCTCCGAGATACCCCCAGCGCCACGACTGACACCAACTCCGCAGCCACAGAACTCCATCGCTGGATCTCCCGCTGCGCTGATGAACTCGCACCACTCCGGCACCCCTCCAAACAATGCCCGCTGAAGGCCGCCTGGTTCACCACATAACTACAGGAAGCCAGACGCTCCAGCAGATGCCTAGAGAAAATCTGGCGAAACCAGAAAACCACAGAAGCACGGAACAACCGCAGGAGCGCCCTGAAGGAATACCACCAGTGCATAAGAGACACCAAATGGACCTTCATAAGAGACAAAGTCCTGACCAACGCGACCAATGCCAAGGAACCATTCAACGTCATTCAACAGTTCACAAAACCCCCATTGAAGCCACGGACGTCATACCTTCCCAGCAACTCTGCGACAAGCTCAGCTCATACTTCCATCTGAAGATCAAGGCCCTCCACGACAATTTCAGCGAACCGACACCAGACATCACCTCCCCCCCCCAATGCTGCAGATAAGCCTACCATCTTGACCTGAAATCCCGCTACCATTGAACACATCACCGCTACCATGAAGAAAATGCCCTCAGGAGCCCCAACGGACCCCTGGCCACCGCACATATTCCACAGGGCCGCCGCCGCCATGGCACCCGAACTGGGACTGACCATAAACGCCTCCTTCACGTCCGGAAGTTTCCCAGACGTCTGGAAGCGTGCGGAGGTAAAACCCCTCTTCAAGAAACCCACAGCCGACCCAACGGACCTAAAAGACTACAGGCCCATCTCTCTCCTCCCTTTCGCGGCCAAAGTCACTGAGCGACTCGCAAATGCCCAGCTGACCACCTTCATCGAAGAGAACTCCATACTAGATGCCTCCCAGTCTGGATTCTGCAGCAACCACAGCACCGAGACCGCTCTCCTCGCCGCCACTGATGACATCTGCATGCTACTCGACCAGGGACACACCGCGGCCCTCATCCTTCTAGACCTCTCCGCAGCCTTCCACACTGTTTCCCATCGCACGCTTGCAGCCAGACTTCACGACGCAGGGATACAAGGAGCCGCCCTTGACTGGATCCAATCCTTTCTCTTCGGCAGAACCCAGAGGATCTGACTCCCCCTTTCCACTCTGAACCCACCGATATCAACTGAGGGGTACCCCAAGGCTCATCACTCAGTTCCACACTCTTCAACATCTACATTGCACCCCTCGCTGCCATCGTCAGACAGCATGGGCTCACCATTGTATCCTATGCCGACGACACCCAGCTCATCCTCTCACTCACAAAGCATCCCGAAGACACCAGACTCTGCTACCAGGAAGGAATGAAGAACGTGGCAGCCTGGATTAAAGACAGCTGTTTGAAGCTCAACTCAGAGAAGACGAAGGTCCTCATCCTCGGACCCTGCAACTCCACCTGCGACAACACCTGATGGCCCACCGCCATTGGGAACCCTCCCACTCCTACTGACCACGCATGAAACCTCGGCATCATCCTCGACTCCTCCCTCTCCATGAACTGCCAGGTCAACGCCCTCGTCTCCACCAGCTTCAACTGCCTGCGCATCCTACGCAAGACCTTCAAATAGATCCCCCCGACTGCAGAAAGACCGTCACCCACGTACCCATAACCAGCGGACTGGACTACGACAACGCCCTATACGCTGGAATCAACAGAGCTCTACTACACAGACTCCAGACCATCCAGAACGCCGCTGCCAGACTCGTCCTTGGGACTCCACGTCACGGACACATGACCCAACACCTACGAGACCTCGACTGTCTCCCCGTCGAGAAGAGGGCCACTTTCAAACTCCTCACCCACGCCTACAAATCCCTCAACAACATCTGACCCAAATACCTCAACGAGAGAGTATCCTTCCACGTACCCAAGAGGAACCTCCGCTTCGCCGACCTTGCCCTGGCAGAAGTCCCCCGCATCCGCAGAAACAGAACAGGTGGGAGATCCTTCTCCTACATCGCAGCCAAGACCTGGAACAAGCTCCCCGTGAACATCAGACGCTCCCCAACCCTGCACACTTTCAGGAAGGACCTCAAGACCTGGCTCTTTGACTGATCCGGAGCTGCCTCCCCCCAAAGCTGCTTGAGACCCTCACTGGTGAGTAGTGCGCTATATAAACCCCTGATTGATTGATTGATTGACAAACAGAAATGGCTGCCAAGCAAGAAGACCAGGAAGGCAGAGCATGGCAGAACAATATCCGAGAGGTAGGGGTCCCTGAGGGGGTGGAGGGACCCAGTGTAGACCTCTTCCTGGAAGATCTAATCCTGAACCATCTACGCCCCAAGCGACTGTCCAACTTCTTCACGGTGGAGGGGGCACAATGAGCGCCAATACTAGAACTGAAGCCCAGGGCCCTACCCCAAATGATCATAGCAAGGATCCAGAACTACAGGGATAGAGACGCATTTCTGCAGGCAGCGCGTTCATACAGTGACTTGCAATACAAGAACACAACATTCAATTTCTTTCCAGATCTTACACTGCAGGTCCAATGCCAGCAATGGAGCTTTGAAGCAGTCAAAAGAGAACTAAGTGCCAAGGAACTCAAATACATGGTGCTATTCCCACCGAGACTGAGGGTAGTGCCCAAAAGGAAAACGTGGCACTTCACTACACGGGAGGAAGTTTGGGAGTGGCTAGACGTTTGGCAAACGGTGGGGGGAGCCGCACACCAAGCGGAGAGACGGATGGTCGTCACAAGCCAGCGAGACAAGTGGGCGAGGACCTACTGCTGGCAGAGGAGTCCAGGGACGAGAGATGAAGACTGTGCATAATGGACAACTGCCAGGATCAGGGCGCAGGACAGAGAAACCACCCATATGGAGTTGGAACTGAACTCTAAACATTTCCTTTTATATATTTGAAAGTATGCAAGTTGAGGGGGGAGGAAGGGGAGTGTAATAAACTACTGCCCAGGCAGGGGGCACACAGACATTGATGCATAGTGGGATGATCTCAAACAATATTGCGGGCCGAGAAGAGGACCTTGGCCCGCCATTCATAGGTTTATGTCAGTTCTTTGGTGACGGGCACTTTGCAAGTTGGGGTGGTGGATGGTTCTAAACCCACAATGCAAGTTACGAGGGAGGGGGCAAGTTAGAACTTGAAACAGTTAACAGGTAGGATTTCCAATTTACAATGAGAGAACTGCGAGTACCCAGGAACAATTGAAACATAGGCTTAGTTACACGCGCAGAAGTAGGGGGGAGACCCCCTCTTTTAAAGGCTAACTTGTCCTGTAGATGTAGGGGATCCCATGTGGACATGAGTTGGAATAGCATATATGGGTGAAGTCTCGAAGAAAATTCCCCATCGGAATCTAAGGGGGAGAGCGGGACTGAAGATCATGTCCTGGAACGTAAATGGACTGGGGAACAAAATTAAGCGCACAGTTACACTTCAATACATTAAAAGACATACCGCGATATAGTCCTCCTACAGGAACCCCACCTGTAGGGGTATCATTACAGAGCATTAGACTATTGCGGGTGTGCCCTAGTTGCACATGACAGCTACACAAGCTGCCCAAGAGTAGTGGGAACAGTGCTTAAATCCTCTACCCAATTCATTATAGGACAGAAATGGGAAGATTAATCATAGTAACGGGCACGAGGGAGAGAATGACAGTGAATCTCTGCTCAACATACATTCCACCCAGGTTACATGGGGACGCACTACCAGCACTGGGGTGGGAGACTTTAATGCAGTCATGGACCCAAAGAGTGACAAAGAAAGGAGCCTCAGGAGAGGAACAGGAGATAAACCCCTGAAGTGATTTGCGGACGAACTGGGCTTGATTGATATTTGGTGAGAGCATAACCCTTAACAGCAACAGTATACTTTTTTTCCGATCCCGACAGCAGTTGTTCCAGGTTAGATTATATGCTTACACACCGTAAGCATGTGGAATCTTACCACTCGGCGACTCACTGATGGAGGCTTGGGAGTCAAATCTGGGTTTGCTAGAGGACGCCAACTGGATCGAAGCAATCCAGAGCCCAAGGGAAGTGGCAACTAGGTCCAGCTTCAGGCTGATACAACTAAGAATCCTACATGGGTCCTATATGTCTAGATCGACTTTACACAAACTGGGATGTAGCGAATCAGACAATTGTGCAAGGGGCTGTGGAAAGGAAGGGACATTCTTTCATACATTGTGGGAACGGCCTTGCATTCGGGCCTACTGGTGAGAGATTGCGAGGGTCATGACTGAAATCACGGAGAAAAAGTTAATGCTGGAAGCAAGATGGTTACTTCTGGCCATAACGGACGAAGAGGCCTGGCCTAAATACCTGAAAAAGTGGCTTTTGTCAGTATAAGTGACAAAAAGGAACATAACCAAAGCCTGGGGTGCAACCCTCCCACCCACCTTGACAGCCTGGGAACGAGACTTATACTGGTGCAGCCAAGTCCCAAAAAATGTCTTATGCCACAGCAGGGGTTGCCCCAGGAATGGGGAGATAATATGGGGATCGTGGTAGGAATACAGAGGAAATTAGTGGAGCTCCACAGGGAGAGGGTTGGGTCCCGGTGTACCTTGGTGCACTGGAATGTGTTGACCAGGATGGGAAGTACCCTTACTGAACCAAACCTGGGGATATTATGGTACCTATGATCCAGCACTTGTTGATGTGAACGATCCTGTGTTCATTGCAATGCTTAATATTTCTATGTACTTTGTCAGAGCTAAATGTTAAATAAATAAACAGAACATTTAAAAAAAATAAGTTACCTGTTCCTTAAAGTTACCGTAGTCTGTCTAATAAAGTGGTCAAATGGTGCAGTGTCTTGGTTGTCGATTTCCTAAATTTGCTTATTCGGTGGAACAAGTAGCGCTAGTTTATCTATTGAAAAAATGGTAGCACAAGTTTATTTTTTGAAAGAGGGGGGATTAAATGTTCCCCCTCTATGAAGACGAGCGACATAGTTAATAATCCCGGTTATGACAATGAACAGCGAGGATTAACTATTCTCAGTTCCCTTAATTTCTCTGTACACCTTGCCATCTAGTGGAACTTTTTAAGGTGGAAAAAAGAAAGTAAATTAAAAAAAGAAATATTGCAAAAGGTTATACGTATACTAAGTGCTGGTCGCTAGAATACATTTTCCATGGAACTTATATTGTTAGAGGCTCTAAAAAAAAGCGAGTGTTGAAGTTTGGTGTGACTGTGGGTTTTTATACCGTATAAATTATCGCTACTACTGTCTGAAAGTTGAACTATAGTCGCTATCTGTGGGTATATTCAATGAGACCTCTCAAAGTTACTTAGGAGGCTAAGCTCCGACTCCGAGACGCTGTAGGCTATAGTGACAGTACCAGGAGAGATCTTGTTTACATGGAGTGTTAGGTGAGAGCGTCTGGTGGTTAGACCTGCCTGTGAGAGGTGCAAAAAGCAGAACATGTCCTGGTTGCTTATATGCCTCTTATTCTCCGATGCTATAGCTAGCAGTAAGATCATGGGAAGCCATACATTCATTTGTGGTGTTATGACGCTGGTGAATGTTCTCATGTGGATATGGCTTCTTTTTTGGTCTTGAAAATTCATATTGTTTTATCAGTCTCTGGTGTTCATTATGCAAGACTATCGTGAACTTTTAGCTCATTATTTGATTTTGTGCTCTTTAACGGTTGAGTGCCAACCAGAGGATATTGTCATTCAGGCCTTTGTTAAATGTTTTGAGCCTATATATTAATTGTTGCTCCTTTTAGAAAAGAATTCTCAGCGTTTGCATCAATGTGGTCTAGTGTTTTTAATATTATCCATTCTAGTTTGTTCTCTGTATTTTTCTCTGTAAGAAAATGGGTGCTAATCCCTGTGGTTATTTTGCTGTGTCTTATACTTATCTATGTTCCCCTATTCGGATATTGGTCTTCCTGCAAGTCATCCCTATGTATCTTAGCTGCATGGGCAGGTAATCATATAGATTGCATGGGTAGTGTTGCAGTTGGGGCACTTTCTCATGGTCCATTTAAAGATGGTGTCTAGATTGATGGTTTTGGTTATTCTCTTCAAGTGGCATACTGAACATGTTCAACATGGGTAATGCCCTGCGATGGATTGTAGGTCCCAAGCCAAGAGCACTGTGCTTTTGGTCAGTGGAGTTGTGATGGTCTGGTATGGACCAGGTAGTCTTGTATGCTCTATCCACGTTTATGGGAAAACCTTGGTTTGGGCCAATCTATAGTGCCAGAAGTAACTATACTCCAAGTTTATTGATGGCCTTCTAATGATTGGATGCTGCGCAGTAAGTAGTGCTGCAGGCCGAGATATTTGTATTGGGAGTTCTGTTCTGTTCGTTTGTTTCAAAAGGTTTTCCCTGTTTTGATATCTTGCCCATTTGTTGCACTTTTGTATAATCTGCCTTGTATACTTTCTAGCTTCCAGTTTCTCAGTTAGGTCATGTGCCTGTTTTTTGTAATCCTTGAGGTTGTTGCAATTACGGTGAATTCTTAAAAATTGATCGAAGGGAGGGTTCTCTCTTAGTGGACGCGGGTGGAAACTTTCAAAGGGGAATAAACTGTTCCTATCAGTGGGTTTTTAATAGGTTTCAGTCTGCTTTAAAAGCCACAATCCATCGCAGTGCGTCTTCTATTCAGGACGGGTGAGGACAATTTTAGGCAAAGACGCTGAGGGCATTTGACCAATTAAGTCTCAGAGCTGTTATATGTTTTTTTCCTCGTCATTTCAGAACTCTAATGCGGCATAGGTACCCCTTCTGTCTCTGACAGTGTCGCTTGAAGAATAGTGTCCAAACTGAATTTCCCTCTACTATTTTTTATAGAAAAATCTGTTTAAGAAATATTTGTAAAGTTCTCTTTGAAGTAGAAGAAACAACCAGTCCTCAAACACAAGGGCAGGGAGTATCTATACGGTCTTTCCCATCTTCCTCCTAATTTTTTAAAAACACTAAACTATGGGGTTCCTTAGATTATGGTACATCTCAGCCATCCACCGGGTGTACATACTTTTCAATATCTACAATCATAATAGATAACACCAGACTACCTTAGCACACCAAAAACAAGGCATGGTCAACCAAGTATCAGCATGGAACCTCCGTTTTTCCCAGTTAACATTGCTAATAAGACAGAGCTGAGCTGGATATCTACTTCGAATAATTCTATTTTTAGCTTGGCACGAGACCCTTGCCTCACCTCATGCCTATGAGGCAAAGCCACGAATACCAAAAGGTATTTATTGAACAAAAGTTTTTGAAAAAGCATGTATTGTTTCCAGTATTTTACATAAATGAACCTCTACGATGTAGCTTGGAACACAACCTGCGTAGCTTCCAAACTCCTTTTCTCTCACTCGTGATGCAGCTGTACCGATGGAAGATGTCCAATAGGTTTTGCGAACAGTAGCAAATCTAAAAACCTTGCCCAGCACATTCAAGGAATGAGCCATTCCTTTCCCCACCAGTCCACGTTTGGTTTTTAACCTTGTTTTGTAAGTGCACTGTAAAGTTATGTATGGCTAATGCACGGCACACTTCCAAAATTTGGATATCCTGCGTGCACCTATACACACACACACATCATGATGCAGTTTCATTATACTCTGCATGAATCAAATAGAGCTGTAAAAACACTTAAGAGCACAGGAATGACACAATGTGTACATAGTAATCCTTGACCTTTAATTTTTTATTTTTCATTTTCTTTGAATATTTTGTCACCAAAGTAACAGGCTCAACACGGGCATGTACAACATCTCATTATACAACCATACCGAAGACGCATGAGTGAATTAGACTAACCAGACATATAACGAACAATTGCAGAAGGGATCTGACTACAACTACAAAGGTCCTGATGAAGGCCTAGGACCCCTTAGGGCAATGAGGTCCAAAACATGTTGACCACTCACGTGTGATGTTAGGGACAGTTAGCATATCCAAACAACATCATCACTTCACCTTTTAACCTTTCCCCTATAATCTTCATCCACATTAAACTTCACATTTAAGGTATATGAGGTAATTTTATATTTCACTGCACAAATCCCACCAGTGCCCTCCTTCTGATGGAGGCGGTACTCACCTGGGGCAGCGAGTACACAGGTCTGAAACCCAATGATGACGACACCCAAAAAGACACCATAGTGGTGATTACTTACACCACCAGTGGCAAGTACTAGTTGAGAATTGTGGGTCAATACACAAGGGACCCAGGTCACATGTACCAGTGCAGTTCACTCTCCCTTTGATTGATAACAATACACTTATTGAAGCTGAGTGAACTTCCCCCATGAATCCATCTCCCCTTTTTCGTTTTTGTGATTAAATAAATAGCCAGACACACTTTTCAAAAAGGGTGATTAATAGGGACATTGTGATCCTGTTGAACGCCACTGGATTTGGGTACATGGCTGAAACTAGTTGCTCACACTTAAGGGCCAAGGAATAATAGTAACTCCAACGGGCTCGTATTCCCCAGTTTTTAACCTTGTCAGGCGGACCTGTGTATAATACTGATTTGGGCACCGTCTAGGCAACTTTAAATATGACCTCATATAGATCCCACACCCTTTTTTCTTAAAAATTGTTCCCTTATAATGAAAGAGATTGCAACATGCTCCAACCCTCAGACAGTCGGGAAGAACTTGATTATGAAGCATGACACTGGATAGCATTCAGTGAGTGAGAGTTCCTTTAAGAAAAAGGTATTTCCCCTATTTCCAGTGGGCCCACCCTAGATGATCTGAGGGTGACTCTCTCTCAATTACCATCTCTTATTTGCCTAAGTCCAGCAATCTTCAAATGAATGGCAACAGTCAACTTTGTCAAAGTGTTGAGAGCTGTGTTGCACTCCATTTGCAACATATTTTAGTAACTGAAACTGCATATTTTGTGGAAGAAGGAAAATAAACATTTATGGTGAAAATGCTGCACGACAGACTCTGGTGAATCCAGGGCCACGAACACAATGACTAATCCGTCAAGTTAAATGCACTTTTATTGAAATGGTAAACTACAAGGACACATTGAATTCAGCATATATTATCTTTTTGTTGTATGATATTTTTAATACGTTGTTTTAATATTTACTCTTCATTATATTAAAACGGTTTGCGTTTGTCATGATGCTCTCGCTGTAAAGATGGCTTTGGACTGCAATTCAACAATGTAAGCAACATATCTAAACTATGTATTCCATCTTGGTAAATTTCCTGGGTAGAGAAGAAAAATAGATGTGTTAAATGCAAGTGTTTGTGACATGTGAGCCAACATAATCTACATTTCCCAAAATCATTAGGTGAGTCATGGTAATTTGTGAGTCTTGCCCTTTTCCTTAGAGTCCCATAATGACACATAGTCCTGATTCCTCACACCTGCATCCAAAATAGGATAAGGAAGTCTTAAAGTGATGATGGGGAAAATACCATCTATTGCATTGCTATTGCCTGCAGGGGGAATACAGTGCCAATGGGGTAAAAGAAAGTTACAGAAAGTTTAGACAAGCTACTGCTCCAATGTACACTCCCAAATATTACATGAAGAAAAAAATGCAACATTCCTAAGTCATTTTACGCATGGGAGTGTTTGATCGGGACTTGCACAACCAATTTGCTTCCCATGATCGTCTCTCATCCTTGGGCCCTGTGCCTGTTCAGTATTTGCATGTGGTGTACACTTATAAAGGGCAAGTGTTTTTAATTTATTGCCGGAAGTTCGTAGTCTCGATAGGCCTGCTTATGAATGGGTGTTTTGTGTATGATTAGTGGTTATGATGCAGCTAGCTGTAGTTTTACTGACCAGACGATTTATGGGCATATTTAATAACATTTCAATCAATGCAACACAGCCAGTGAAGTTGCTTCGCTGCGTTACATGGAAGGAAGAGAGTGGAGCTGCGCCACATTTTCAAATATATGGCCCAGTTCTGCTCTCTCCTAGCACTGACACACTTGTAACTGTTTAAGGCCAATCCAGTCTTCCCTGCATCATGTCACCATGTGCCTGCTTTGTGGTCAGGATATATATATATATTTTTTTAAGGATTTTGATTGAAAGCATAGAATGCACAGTTACAAAGAACAAAAAGTACAAGCTTCCATTTGCAGTGTACAGGCACATATTGCAATTTCCATCAGTCGTCATATTAGCGATCATATATTTATAACAAACAGTTCAACTCCCCCATTATACTGGTGAATTTGTCCGGAGATAGTCAACTAGATACATCCAGTAATCTCTGGGTTTAGACCCCGTTGGCAGTTCTTCTTAATATGTCTTGAGAGTATCTTTACAGTAAGCCATATCTTTAATCCATAACTTAACCTTTGGGATAATCCTCTACACCAACACATTGATATCCTGCGCTTGGCCAGAAGGAGTGCAACGCTACAAAATTAACGCTTTGTGGATTTAACAGTAGGGACTAAGCCTAACAGGCATGTGCGAACTGAACAGTCAATAGACACTTCCAACATGATACTCAAGATCTGTATAACCTCGTTCCAATATGCCCTAATGGAATGGCAGGCCCAGGCAAGGTGAATAAATCCAGCTTCTTTGACACCACATCTCTTGCATCTGGAATCTGCACGGAACCCATATTTATATAGTTGTGCTGGAGAGTAGTAGGTTTGGTGTAGGTATTTATAATAGAATATTTGCAGATTACCATTTTGCGTTAACATACTAGTTATGTTGCAACATACCGCCCATTCCTCTTCCGTAAGAGGAGGATCCAGCACAGCATTCCATCTAGCCAAAGCCTTATGTGTAGTATCGTCTATATCTGCTTGAATGTGTGTATATAACCGTGTCACCATATGGGAGCTATTTGTCATCGTAATAAGCATTTGTAATGTATTAAGTGACTTTGGCTCTCTTGGGTAGTCTGGATACAGTTTCTTAATGGCGCCCTGCAATCTATGGGAGGTGAACCGAAAAAGTAGAGTTTGGTTACTAATATACATCAGTCCTTGAGGCTCCACAAAGGTTTCGTTAGCATAGAGGACTCCCATCTTATCAATACCTGCCCTGCATAGCAAGTCCGTTCCCACTGTTTCCTGCGGAATTGATAAATCTGGGTGAAACAATACAATAGTGGCATTGCCGGCGCATACAAGGGCAGTTTTTTTTGCCAATTTCCCCACCTTGTGCCAGGCCGCATTTGTCGTATCTATTGTATTAATTGCACGGGCATGTATTCGGGCTCGCCGATGAGGTAGGATGGCTTTCAGTGGGATGGGATGGGCGTCCCCATCCTCTATAGCAACATGAGGCATGTATAGGATGGGATGAAACCAAAAGTGTGCATATTGCGCCTGGTCACATAAATAATAAAGAAGGAAATCAGGAGCCTTGAATCCCCCCCCTAGCAAATGGCAGTGTTAAAGCTCGCAATTCAATGCAAGCTTGTTTGGCTGCCCATATGAGACGATTTACACCCGCAGTCAGTCTTTGGAAAACTGTTGTAGGCGGGGTGATAGAAATGCTATTAAAAAGATACAAGAACTTAGGAAGTACGACCATCTTTACAATGGCCAGCCGATCCGCCAACGATAGGGGTAGCTGTATCCATCGATCTACTTTTTCTTCTAGACTGTTAATTGCCGTACCATAGTTTGTCCGAATAACCGTTTCTGGATCACGATAATATTAATAATCCACATTTGAAAAGCATGAACAATCACCCGTAAGGGTCTCTAGGCGCCGGGGGCCGTCGGGAAGATTAAGCAAGCTATTGCCCAGAGTCACATGGTGCAGGGCTAATCTGCCGCCAGCGCAGGGGATTGAACCGTGATCCCCAGATTCCGGAGTCAGTCGCCCTGGCCGCGGCGCCACACCTCTTCCACGATGAAACCACGCCCCAAGGTATTTGACTGGATCTGATCGCCATTCAAGAGGTTAGTCTACTTGATGGGGAAGAGTAGAGTCCGTTAAAGAAACAATGAGAGATTTAGACCAGTTAATTTGCAGACCGGAGTGGTGTCCAAATGTAATATATTCTCGAAGCAGTGGGGACAGAGTAGTACTGGGATTTTTAATATATAACACCATATCGTCCGCGTATAGTGAAATATTTAATGGCCGTTGTAAAAATTGAATAGCAGCACTTTTATGACCCTGTCGTATTTTACAGGCCAAGGGTTCTAAGGCTATGGCAAAAAGTAAAGGGGATAGGAGGCAGCCCTCTCGTGTGCCTCTTTCAATGTTGATGGGGTCCGATACATATTTATTAACTTGTATAGGTGCTGTGGGTTTAGCGTATAGTATTTTGATCCACTGTAAAAACATAGGGGGGAATCCCATCCTATATAGTATAGTGTGTAGATACGACCATTCAATGGAATCGAACGCTTTTGCGGCGTCCAACAAAACAGCAATCGCCGGAATTTTCGGGGCCAAGTAGTGCGATAGTGCGAAGAGCGTCCTAGTATTGTGGGCAGTGGAGCGACCAGGAATAAAGCTGGATTGATCTGGTAGGACAAGTTTGGGTAATAATGGTTGCAGCCTTAGCGCAAGCAACTTAGCCAATATTTTTGTATCCGTGTTTGTGAGGGATAACGGCCTATATGATTCGCACTTCTCGGGGTCTTTATTAGGCTTCAATAGAGCAATAATCAGGGCCTCTCGTAACGTGGGAAGGAGAATTTGATTACTGTGGGCATCTCCATACATTTGGACAAGGTGAGGTGCAAGTATGTTGATGTATGCCTTATAAAATTCGCTTGTAAAGCCGTCCGGCCCGGCGCCTTGCCATTGGGCAGAGACTTCACAACGTCCGTGACTTCTTCGACAGTCACCGGTGGCGCTAGATAATCTCTCTGGGCATCAGATAGCCAGGCCAATGCTATATCGTCCAGGTATGTCATAACCTCATTTGATGTGGCCATGCCACGTGATTTATAAAGATCACCATATGTGTTCATGAACGCGGTGAGCATGCTTTGCGTATCATAATGAGTCGCGCCAATTCTCATCTTTTATAGAAAGTACTGGTTGCGCTTTATGTCCCATGCAGATTTTACTAGCCAAAGTGTGCCCTGATCTACCTCCCTCGCCATATGTTCGTGCCACATGACGTTTTGAGATATATCTGAGTTCATCCTCAGCAAAATCCTGGTACTCTGATAAGATTGTCCGAATATCACCGAGAACGGCCATATTGTTCGTCTGTTCATATTCCTGCTGTAAAGCAATTAACGTTCGTTCTCGTTGTGTTAATTGAGCGCGAATATCTCTGAGAATTCCTGCATTCACACTAATGCAGACCCCCCGAATAGTAGCTTTAAATGCCTCCCACAGCAAGCTAGGATCTTCAGTAGAAGACTGATAGTAAAGTATTCAGTGATCGCCTGCGCTATAGCCTCAGAATACAGGGGGTCCAGCAATGCTTTGGCGTTAAATCTCCACACATATGGTGGTGGCGTGTAATGAGGAAACTCAATGCTTAGCATTACTGGCTTGTGATCAGACAGGGTTTTAGGCAAGTGTTTAATTTGCTTGGTCCAGTTTATAATCCCCTCCATTCCAATCCAATAGTCTATTCTAGACCAACTAATTCTGATGGTTGAGTGATACGTGGCTTCTCTATGGTGCGGGTATCGTGCTCTCCAAATATCTACCAAATTGGCTTCTGACATAATAGCCTGCATCACAGTTACCGCTTGCCTATGTGGCTCTCTAGAGGAGTCTGATCTATCTAGGTGGTCATTTAATGATACATTGAAATCCCCGCCCCACAGTATTGTTATGTCAGGGAAATCCTTCAGTTCATTCCACAAAGATTTATAAAATCCAGGGTCATCAACATTAGGGCCATACGTGTTAATTATACCTATGCGATGTCCACGAAGGAACCACACGACAATAATAATATATCGACCCATATTGTCAGTCACGGTATGTTCTACATGAAAGTGTGTACCCTTTTTAACTAAAATCAATACCCCCCTGGACTAGGAAGAGTAGGAGGCTGTCAAAGCAATCTTCGCCCATCTGCGCCCTATTGCGCTATTAGCAGAGGGAGTTAAGTGCGACTCTTGTATTAGAGCTATGTGTATGTTAGACGGACCGGGAGGGTCGGCCGAGGACAAGGGGAGAGGTCTCCGGGGAGAGCCGTCTCCAGCGATCGTACAGACGAGTAACTTCCCCCCCACAGATGTACACCACACAAAGATAAGGTTTTGACGTTCTTTATAAGCAATCTTTAGGTACGATAGAATGGTACAAGGAGGTCAGGACTCAGGGGTCCCCTCGATTTTAGTCTCTTGGTTGGGAAAGGGGGTAGCGGGACAGTCTTGTTACCAATCTGGTAGCTGAGATGGTATGATGGATAGCTCACAATCCTCGAGCTCGGCGTTCTAGATGGACGGGCCGCGGCGGCGCCAGCAGGTCCCGGTGAAGGTGGTAGTTACAACGGTCCGCGGCAGCGCCAGCAGGTCCCAGTGAAGGTGGTAGTTACAACGGTCCGCGGCAGCGCCAGCAGGTCCCAGTGAAGGTGGTAGTTACAACGGTCCGCGGCAGCGCCAGCAGGTCCCGACGAGGATGGAGGATGCAGAATGCCGCGGCAGCGCCAGCAGGTCCCAGTGAAGGTGGTAGTTACAACGGTCCGCGGCAGCGCCAGCAGGTCCCGACGAGGATGGAGGATGCAGAAGGCCGCGGCAGTGCCAGCAGGCAGGACGATAGTTCGCAAGGCAGGGCTACGGCAGCGCCAGTAGTCCGTCAGGGATGAGTTCTTCACGGTGTCTCTCGACTCCAGGATACAACTGCCTTCCTGCTCTGGAGCTGCCCCAGTTATAGGTCTGGCGCCCTTTGAAGTCCGGACCCTCGCACTTGGAGGTCGGGAGGTCCGGGATGAGGGAGTCCAGACACCCAGCAGGGGGGTGGAGCCAGCGCCCGGGGGAGCTGGGGGGCGATCAGCACCTGGCGGGGGAGAGCCTTCGACACTTCTTTCTCCCATCGACCTGCCAAGTGGTCCGTTCACCTCCTGGGTGGATGGTGGTGCCGGGATGTCGGGGCCTGGCCAGGCCCAGGGTTAGGGTCGAGCTGAGGCAATGCGGCCTCGTGGTGCAGTGTCCAAGATGGCGGCCGGGCCGGGCGAGGGAGCCGGTAGTGGTTCGGCCCCATGATACAGAGAGGTCCGGGGGCAGGAGTCCCGTCTGGGGACGGGGTGCGGGTTGTTTCTGTGGGTAACACCTGGAGGGCCGGGGCTCGGGCCCTGTCATGCGGGGAGGGAGCAAGCCCTTCACGTGGCCTGTCCAACATGCGTCCCCCCCAGCTGAAGGCGGGGAGAGTCACCCATCCTCTTGGGGACTCTCCTCGTCGAGGCGGAAAAAGCGTGACAGGCCATCTGTGTTGGCGTGGTCTTGGCCCGGTCGATGTTCCACAGTGAAGTCCATCCTCTGCAGGGAGATGGACCAACGCAATAGTTTGGGGTTTTCCCCCCGCATCTGCATTAGCCACTGCAGGGGTCGATGATCTGTTTGCACCCGGAAGTGGGTACCGAAGAGATAGGGCCGGAGCTTTTTGAGGGCCCACACCACTGCGAAGGCCTCCCTCTCGATGGTGCTCCAGCGCTGTTCTCGGGCCAGGAGGCGTCTGCTGATGAAGGCCACCGGTTGGTCAAGTCCCTCGGAGTTCAGCTGGGAGAGGACCGCCCCAATGCCATGGTCGGAGGCATCTGTTTGTACGATGAATTCCCGACTGTATTCGGGGGCCTGGAGCACAGGGGCAGTGCACATGGCGGCTTTCAGCTTCTCGAAGGCCGCTTGACAGTCTGGGGTCCAGTTGACCTTCTTCGGGTGGTTTTTGGATGTGAGTCCCGTGAGGGGCCCCACAATGCTGCCATAGTCCCTCACGAACCGCCGGTAGTAGCCGGTGAGCCCCAAGAAGGCTCGGACCTCGGTCTGCGTGACTGGAGGCTGCCAGGACTGGATGGCAGCGATTTTGAGTTGCAGAGGGGCCACCAGACCGCTTCCCACCCCTGACCAATTTGGCACTTGCTGGCCTTGATTGTGAGGCCGGCCCGTTGGAGGGCCTGCAGGACCTCTCGGAGGTGGTGGAGGTGGTCGGACCAGTGGCGGCTGTACACAGCGATATCGTCCAGGTAGGCGGCGCTGAACTCCTCGAGCCCCGCCAAGACCTGGTTCACCAGTCGCTGAAAGGTAGCTGGGGCATTCTTCATGCCGAAGGGCATGACTTTGAAGTGGTAGTGGCCATCGGGGGTAGAAAAGGCGGATCGTTCTTGGGCCCGGGGTGTGAGACCGATCTGCCAGTAGCCCGCTGTCAGGTCGAAGATGCTGAGGTAGCGGGCAGCCCCCATGCGGTCGATCAGTTCATCCGCTCGGGGGATGGGATGAGCGTCGGTTCTGGTGACAGCATTCAAGCCCCGATAGTCGACGCAGAATCGGAGCTCAGGAGTGGTGCCGGGGGCAGCAGCTTTGGGGACCAGCACGACCGGGCTGGCCCAGGGGCTGTCCGAGGGCTCGATGACCCCGAGCGTGAGCATCTTTGATACCTCCTCTTGGATGCAGGCCCGTACCCGATCTGGTACGCGGTACGCCCGGTGTCTGATAGGGGGACTGTCTCCAGTGTCCACGTCGTGCAAGCACCAGGGGGTGACCCCTGGGGTGAGGGAAAACAAGGTAGCAAACTGCAGCAGGAGGTCCCGGCAGCCTTGGCGCTGTTCCGGGGTGAGGGCATCGGAGAGCCGGACCCCGTCCACGGAACCATCTTTCTCACGAGTCTTCAGGAGATCAGGGAGAGGCTCGGAGTCTTCTTCCGCTCCACTGTCTGTAGCCATCAGGAGGCTGAGCTCCGAGCGCACAAAGTGGGGTTTGAGTCTGTTGGTGTGGAGGACCCGGAGGGGGTTCCGTGGAGATTCCATATCGATGAGATAGGTGACGGGGCTCTTGCGTTCGACCACTTTGAAGGGCCCCGTCCATTTGTCCTGCAAGGCACATGGTTCGGTGGGGGACATCACCCACACTTGTTGGCCAGGTTCGAATTCGATGGAGGAGGCATTTTGATCGTACCATTTTTTCATGTCCGCCTGACTGGCCTCAAGGTTCGCTTTCGCCATTTCTCTGAATCGCCTGGTCTGATTGCGTAGGGTCAGGAGGTACTTGAAGACGTCTGGAGGGGTCTTTAGGGGTGCCATCTCCCAACCTTCTTTGACTAGGCTGAGGGGCCCTCGCACAGGGTGCCCGTACAAGAGTTCGAAAGGGCTAAAGCCGAGGGACTTCTGGGGAACTTCTCGATAGGCGAAGAGGAGGCACGGAAGTAGTATATCCCACTGGCGACGGAGGGGCTCTTCCAATCCCCCAATCATTCCCTTGAGCGTGCGGTTGAACCGCTCAACTAGTCCGTTTCCTTGAGGGTGATAGGGGGTCGTGAATCGGTAGGTGACCCCGCACTGTTGCCAGAGGGACTTCATATACTTCGAAATAAAGTTTGTGCCTCTGTCGCTGACGACTTCTCGGGGGAAGCCCACCCGGGAGAAGATCCCCATTAAGGCCCGGCCGACCACCGGGGCTGTTACAGTTCGCAGGGGCACAGCCTCGGGGTAGCGGGTGGCGTGGTCCACCAGTACCAGGATGAACCGATGTCCTTGTGCTGTACGGGGGTCTAGGGGCCCCACAATGTCTATTCCCACCCTCTCGAACGGGGTGGTGACAACGGGGAAGGGTTGCAGAGGTGCTTTGAGTTTGGGGCCGCTCTTCCCGCTGGCCTGGCACGTGGGGCAGGACCGGCAGTGGTTGAGGACGTCGTTTCTCATCTTTGGCCAGAAAAAGTGGGTCACCAGGCGACTGTAGGTTTTGTCCTGGCCCAGGTGTCCAGCCAGAGGGACATCGTGGGCCAAATTTAACAGGAAGTCTCTAAAACGGAGGGGCACCACCAGCACTCGACTGGCCCCTAACTCCGCGATTCTCTGTTCACTGTACAATAGGTCGTTGTCCCAATAGATCCAATGGGCTCCGGTGGTGTCCCCTGCGCTCTGGGCGAGGGCTTGCCGGCGGAGTCCCTCGAGGGAGGGACAGGTCTTCTGTTCTTGACGGAACTGTTTCTGGGTGGGCCCCCCTTCTTGACGCCACTGAGCCAGGTTGGGAAGGTCCTGGGGCTGAGCGAGCCCTTCGGGGGTTTGCTCTGGGGGGTCGGTATGGTCGGTGTCCTCTACTGGAGCGATCGGGGGAGGAGGTGCTGGCCATTCTGGTTCTTCTGGTCGGGGGATGGCATGGGCGGCCATGGACCGGGTGGTTACGCACGCCCAGTCCGGGAGGCCCAACATCCCCAGGTGCTCTCTTCTTTCTACGGCGGCCCACGGGGAACTCTCAAGATCATTCCCCAGGAGACAGTCCACGGGGGCATCATCTCGGACCGTCACCTTCAACATGCCGGAGACCCCTCCCCATTCGAAGGGGACGCAGGCCAGCCGACATAGTCTCTCCGAATTGTCGGCTGAACGGACGGGGCAGAGAATGTTCGGCAGGATCTGCTCTGGTTTTACCAGGTGACAGCGGACGGCCGTCACATTGGCCCCCGTGTCACGTAGTGCTTCGGCCCGGCGTCCATTAATGTTCACCCACTGACTATATTTTCTGGTGTTGGCGGGTAGGGGAGCCCGCGGGACCATGTCTCTTCCCCCTAGTGTTAGAAAAGGTAGATGGACCGGGAGGGTCGGCCGGGGTCAGGAGGAGAGGTCTCCGGGGAGAGCCGTCTCCAGCGATCGTACAGACAAGTAACTTCCCCCCCACAGACAGATATCACACACGGATAAGGTTCAGTGTTCTTTATAAGCACTTATTTAAGGTACGGTTAAATGGTACAAGGAGGTCTGGACTCAGGGGTCCCCTCGATAAGAGTCTCGCAAGGTAGGGAAGGGGGTAGCGGGACAGTCTATTTACCAATCAGGTAGTTCGGATGAGATGATGATGAGCTCACAATCCTCGAGCTTGGTGGTTAGGTGGTATGGGCCGCGGCAGCGCCAGCAGGTCCCGGTGTGGATGGTCGATACAACGGGCCGCGGCAGCGCCAGCAGGTCCCCGGAAGATATACGGTCCGCGGCAGCGCCAGCAGGTCCCGGTGAGGATGGTCGTTACAACTGGCCGCGGCAGCGCCAGCAGGTCCCAGGAAGATGACTGTTGCAGAAGGCCGCGGCAGCGCCAGCAGGCAGGACGATGGTTCACAAGAGCGGGCTACGGCAGCGCCAGTAGACCGTCAGGGTTGAGTTCACTCGGTGTCTCTCGACTCCAGGATACAACTGCCTTCCTGCTCCGGAGCTGCCTCAGTTATAGGGCTGGTGCCCTTTGATGTCCGGACCCTCGCACTTGGAGGTCGGAGGGTCCGGGATGAAGGTGTCCAGACACCCAGCAGGGGGTGGAGCCAGTGCCTGGGGGAGCTGGGGGCGATCGGCACCTGGCGGGGGAGAGCCCTTGACACTTCGTTCTCCCATTGACCTGCCAAGTGGTCCGCTCACCTCCTGGGTGGATGGTGGTGCCGGGATGTCGGGGCCGGCCAGGCCCGGGGTTAGGGTCGAGGGGAGGCCATGCGGCCGCGTGGTGCAGGGCCCAAGATGGCGGCTTGACCCGGCCGGGAAAGCCGGTGGGGCTGGACCCCGTGATGAGTAGGGGTCCGAGGGCAGAGGGTCCGTCGGGAGACGGAGTACAGGTGCTTGTTGCGGGGATATGCCAGGTGGGCCGGGGTTCGGGCCCCGTCGAGCGGGGAGGGAGCAAGCCGTCTGTGAGGCCTGTCCAACATGCGTCCCCCCCAGCTGAAGGCGGGGAGAGTCACCCATCTCCTTGGGGACTCTCTTCGTCGAGGCGGAAAAAGCGGGACAGGCCATCTGCGTTGGCGTGGTCTTGGCCTGGTCGGTGCTCCACGGTGAAGTCCATTCCCTGCAGGAAAATGGACCAGCGCAAGAGTTTTGGGTTCTCCCCCCACATCTGCATCAGCCATTGCAGGGGTCGATGGTCGGTTTGTACCCGGAAGTGGGTACCGAAGAGATAGGGTCGGAGCTTTTTGAGGGCCCACACTACTGCAAATGCCTCCCTCTCGATGGTGCTCCAACGCTGTTCTCGGGCCAGGAGACGTCGGCTGATGAAGGCCACCGGCTGGTCATGACCTTCGGGGTTCAGCTGAGAGAGGACGGCCCCGATGCCGTGGTCGGAGGCGTCGGTCTGCACCACAAATTCCCGACTGTAATCGGGGGCCTGGAGCACCGGGGCGGTGCACAGGGCGGCCTTCAGTTCCTCGAAGGCCGCTTGACAATCAGGAGTCCAGTTGACCCGCTTCGGCTGGTTCTTGGATGTGAGACCCGTGAGGGGCCCCACGATGCTGCCGTAGTCCTTCACGAACCGCCGGTAGTAGCCGGTGAGCCCCAAGAAGGCTCGGACCTCGGTCTGGGTGACGGGGGGCTGCCAGGACTGGATGGCAGCAATCTTAAGTTGTAGTGGGGCCACCAGCCCGCTCCCCACTTGGTGCCCAAGGTAGGTCACAGACCCTTGGCCAATCTGGCACTTGCCGGCCTTAATGGTGAGGCCGGCCCGCTGGAGGGCTTGCAGGACCTCTTGGAGGTGACGGAGGTGGTCGGACCAGTGGCGGCTGTATACAGCGATATCGTCCAGGTAGGCAGCGCTGAATTCTTCAAGCCCTGCCAAGACCTGGTTCACAAGGCGTTGGAACGTGGCGGGGGCATTCTTCATGCCAAAGGGCATGACCTTAAATTGATAGTGGCCATCGGGGGTAGAGAAGGCTGACCGTTCCTGAGCCCTGGGTGTGAGGCCGATCTGCCAGTAGCCCGCCGTTAGGTCGAAGATACTAAGGTAGCGGGCGGCCCCCAGCCGGTCGATCAGCTCGTCTGCTCGGGGGATGGGATGAGCGTCGGTCCGGGTGACAGCGTTCAAGCCCCGGTAGTCGACGCAGAATCTCAGTTCAGGGGCGGAGCCGGGGGCAGCGGCCTTGGGAACTAATACGACCGGACTGGCCCAGGGACTGTCCGAGGGCTCGATGACCCCGATCGTGAGCATCTTGGCCACTTCCTCCTGTATGCAGGCCCGTACCCGATCTGGTACGCGGTAGGCCCGGTGCCGGACAGGGGGACTGTCCCCGGTGTCTACGTCGTGCAAACACCAGGGGGTGACCCCGGGGGTGAGGGAGAACAGGGCAGCGAACTGCAGCAGGAGGTTCCGGCAGTCCTGGCGTTGCTCTGAAGTGAGGGCGTTCGAGAGCCGGACCCCGTCCACGGAGCCGTCCTTCTCCTGAGTCTTCAGGAGGTCCGGGAGGGGCTCGGAGTCTTCTTCTGTGCCACTGTCTGTAGCCATCAAGAGGCTTAGTTCGGAGCGCACAAAGTGCGGTTTGAGCCGGTTGGTGTGGAGGACCCGAAGGGGGTTCCGGGAGGACCCCATGTCGATGAGGTAAGTGACGGGGCTTTTGCGCTCGACCACTTTGAAGGGCCCCGTCCACTTATCTTGCAGGGCACATGGTTCGGTGGGGGACATCACCCATACTTGCTGCCCAGGCTCGAATTCAACGGAGGAGGCATTGTGATCATACCACCTCTTCATGTCCTCCTGGCTGGCCTCGAGGTTCGCCTTGGCCATCTCTCTGAAGCGCCGGGTCTGGTTTCGTAAGGCCAGGATGTATTTGAAGACGTCTGGAGGGGTCGTTAGGGGGGCCATCTCCCAACCTTCCTTGACTAGGCTGAGGGGCCCTCGCACAGGGTGTCCGTATAGGAGTTCAAAGGGGCTAAAACCGAGGGACTTCTGGGGCACTTCCCGGTAGGCGAAGAGGAGGCACGGGAGCAGTACATCCCACTGGCGACGGAGAGGTTCTTCCAATCCCCCAATCATCCCTTTGAGAGTGCGGTTAAAACGCTCCACTAGTCCGTTCCCTTGGGGGTGATAGGGGGTCGTGAATCTGTAGGTGACCCCGCATTGTTGCCAGAGGGACTTCATGTACTTTGATATGAAATTCGTGCCTCGGTCGCTGACGACTTCTCGGGGGAAGCCTACCCGGGAGAAGATCCCCATCAGGGCCCGGCCAACCACTGGAGCGGTCACTGTCCGTAGAGGCACCGCCTCGGGGTAGCGGGTGGCATGGTCCACTAGTACCAAGATGAACCTGTGTCCTTGTGCCGTGCGGGGGTCCAGAGGTCCCACAATGTCTATCCCCACCCTCTCGAACGGGGTGGTGACCACCGGGAAGGGTTGTAGAGGGGCCTTCAGCTTCCGGCCACTCTTCCCGCTGGCTTGGCATGTGGGGCACGATCGGCAGTGGTTCAGGACGTCATTCCTCATTTTCGGCCAAAAAAAGTGGGTCACCAGGCGACTGTACGTTTTGTCCTGGCCCAGGTGTCCAGCCAGGGGGACATCGGGGGCTAGGTTGAGCAGAAAGTCTCGGAAGCGGAGCGGTACCACCAGAACTCGACCGGCCCCCAGCTCAGCGATTCTTTGCTCGCTGTAGAGCAGGTTGTTATCCCAGTAGACCCAGTGGGTTCCTGTGGTGTCCCCGGCGGTTTGGGTGCTGGCTTGTTGGCGGAGTCCCTCGAGGGAGGGACAGGTCTTTTGTTCCTGGCGGAACTGTTCTTGGGTGGGCCCCCCTTCTTGCCGCCACTGAGCCAGATCCGGAAGGTCCTGGTGTTGCGCGTCTTCCTCGGTAGTCGGGTCCGGGAGGTCGGACTCGCCGTTGTCCTCTACGGGGGCAACCGGGGGCGGAGGTGCTGGCCATTCGGTTTCTTCTGATCGGGGGGCGGCACGGGCGGTCATGGATCGGGTGGTTATGCAGGCCCAGTCCGGGAGGCCCAGCATCCCCAAGTGCTCTCTTCTCTCGACGGTGGCCCACGGGGAACTCTCGAGGTCATTCCCCAGGAGGCAGTCCACGGGGGCATCGTCCCGGACCGTCACCTTCAGTAGGCCGGAGACCCCTCCCCATTCAAACGGGACGCAGGCCATCTTACACATGCTCTCAGAGTTATCTGCCGAGCGGACGGGGCAGAGAATGTTCGGCAGGATCTGCTCGGGCTTCACCAGGTGACAGCGGACGGCCGTCACGCTGGCGCCGGTGTCACGCAAGGCCTCGGCTCTCTTTCCATTAATGGTCACCCACTGACCATATTTTCTGGTGTTGGCGGGTAGGGGAGCCCGCGGAACCATGTCCCTTCCCCCTAAGCATGCCAGGACCATGGCGGCCGGTTCCCACCCTTGCTGGTCCGGCTCATACTCCTCGGGTCCCTCCGATGATTGCTCTTCCCCCAGGGCAGCGGCAGCTACCTGGTGGGGCTTGGGTGGTTGGTTTAGCGGGCAGTTCGGATCGTTGGCGTAGTGGCCTAGTCGCTGGCATCGGTGGCACGTGACGTTGGCTCGGTACCCAGGCCGCAATGGGGGGTTGCCCCGGCCGGCCGGAGGTGGGGTGCTGGCCACGGGTGTTGCTGGTAAGGCGTCTCTCCCTCGCCCCTGGCCCCCTCCTCCTCCCCGAGGACGGTGCTGGCCTTGGTTGCTTCTGTTCTGGTCGTGTGGCCCTTTCCGGCCCACTCGGGTGCTTTCCCACCGGTCAGCTTCGGCGGCGAGCTGCCGGGGGTCAGTCAGCTTACTGTCGAGTAGGTGCTGCCTGAGCTCGACGAAACAGTTGTTTGATAGGTGCTCCCATACCATAAGGTTGAAGAGTTGTTCGTAGGTGGTGACCTGATTTCCCTTGATCCAACCCTCGAAGGCCCGGCTGAAATAGTTCACGTATTCCACCCAAGTTGTACCTGGGATCCGGGTGCAATCTCTGAACCTCTGGCGGTACATCTCGGGCGTGAGGCCGTAGCGGGTGAGGAGGGCAGCCTTCATGTGGTCGTAGGACGACATTTGGTGATCGGGGAGCTGCAGCAGGGCATCGCGACCCTCGTTGATGAATCTCCCCCAAAGTCCGGCTCCCCAATCACTCCGGTCGATCCGGTGGGAGGTCATTGCGATCTCATAGGCTTTAAACCACTGTTGTATGTCGTCTTCTCGGACATACTCGCGGACCACATCCTTGGGGATGTGAACTTTTTTCTCAATAGGCCCCGGGGTGTGTGGTCGCTCAGGCACCCCCAGTTCCTTATTCTGTTTGCGCAGTTCTATTTCCGCCAGTCGGCGCTCGTGCTCGAGCGTTATTTTTTTCTCTTCCAGCTCTCTTTGTCTCTGCTTTTCTTCTCGTTCCTCTCGAAGCCGCATATGCTCGAGGTTGATTTTCTGTTCAGCTAACTTAAGTTCCCCATCCATCTTGAGTCGTGCCATCTCTAATTCGTGTAATCTGACTCTGTCTCTTTCTCGTATCTCCTCCTGTGAGAGGCCCGTTCCCCGCTCCTCGGGAGCCGTGGCGTTCCCCTCTGGTGTGATGCTGGTTTGGTCTGGTGTGACGCTGTTTTGGTCGGAGGGTCCTGTGACCCCAGTTTCTGTCCATGACTCAAGAGCGCGCTTTAGATCATCCTTGGTACTCAGGCCGGTGGTAGCAATGCCAAGTTCTGTGCAAAATTGTCTCAGTTCGCGGTGGTTGTATTCTTCTAATTTCTCCATTTGGAACTTCTCGGTGGAGCTGCTATCTTTGGTCGTCATCGTGCTTTGTCGTGGGGTGAGCTACTCTCTGTACGATTACGCGTTGATTCGGATCGCGCCGCTGGCCACCAATGTTAGAAAAGGTAGATGGACCGGGAGGGTCGGCCGGGGTCAGGAGGAGAGGTCTCCGGGGAGAGCCGTCTCCAGCGATCGTACAGACAAGTAACTTCCCCCCCACAGACAGATATCACACACGGATAAGGTTCAGTGTTCTTTATAAGCACTTATTTAAGGTACGGTTAAATGGTACAAGGAGGTCTGGACTCAGGGGTCCCCTCGATTAGAGTCTCGCAAGGTAGGGAAGGGGGTAGCGGGACAGTCTATTTACCAATCAGGTAGTTCGGATGAGATGATGATGAGCTCACAATCCTCGAGCTTGGTGGTTAGGTGGTATGGGCCGCGGCAGCGCCAGCAGGTCCCGGTGTGGATGGTCGATACAACGGGCCGCGGCAGCGCCAGCAGGTCCCCGGAAGATATACGGTCCGCGGCAGCGCCAGCAGGTCCCGGTGAGGATGGTCGTTACAACGGGCCGCGGCAGCGCCACCAGGTCCCAGGAAGATGACTGTTGCAGAAGGCCGCGGCAGCGCCAGCAGGTCCCGGTGAGGATGGTCGTTACAACGGGCCGCGGCAGCGCCAGCAGGTCCCAGGAAGGTGAAGGTTGCAGAAGGCCGCGGCAGCGCCAGCAGGCAGGACGATGGTTCACAAGAGCGGGCTACGGCAGCGCCAGTAGACCGTCAGGGTTGAGTTCACTCGGTGTCTCTCGACTCCAGGATACAACTGCCTTCCTGCTCCGGAGCTGCCTCAGTTATAGGGCTGGTGCCCTTTGATGTCCGGACCCTCGCACTTGGAGGTCGGAGGGTCCGGGATGAAGGTGTCCAGACACCCAGCAGGGGGTGGAGCCAGTGCCTGGGGGAGCTGGGGGCGATCGGCACCTGGCGGGGGAGAGCCCTTGACACTTCGTTCTCCCATTGACCTGCCAAGTGGTCCGCTCACCTCCTGGGTGGATGGTGGTGCCGGGATGTCGGGGCCGGCCAGGCCCGGGGTTAGGGTCGAGGGGAGGCCATGCGGCCGCGTGGTGCAGGGCCCAAGATGGCGGCTTGACCCGGCCGGGAAAGCCGGTGGGGCTGGACCCCGTGATGAGTAGGGGTCCGAGGGCAGAGGGTCCGTCGGGAGACGGAGTACAGGTGCTTGTTGCGGGGATATGCCAGGTGGGCCGGGGTTCGGGCCCCGTCGAGCGGGGAGGGAGCAAGCCGTCTGTGAGGCCTGTCCAACACCTAGGCACGCTAGAACCATGGCGGCCGGTTCCCACTCTTGTTGTTCCTGCTCGTATTCTTCCTGTTCTTCGGAGATTTGTTCTCCCCCCAGGGCGGCGGCAGCTACCTGGCGGGGTCTCGGAGTTTGGTTCTGTGGACAGTTCGGGTCATTGGCGTAGTGGCCGACTCGCTGGCATCGGTGACACGTGACATTGGCTCGGAACCCCGGGCGCATCGGGGGGTTCCCCCGGCTGGCCGGCGGCGGGGTGCTGGCAGCGGGAGCGGCCGGGACGGTGTCTCTTCCTCGTCCCTGGCCTCCTCCTCCTCCACGGGGACGGTGCTGACCTTGGTTGTTCCGGTTCTGTTCGTGCGGCCCTCTCCGGCCCACTCGGGTGCTTTCCCACCGGTCAGCTTCGGCGGCGAGTTGCCGGGGGTCAGTCAATTTACTGTCGAGAAGGTGCTGCCTGAGCTCAACGAAGCAGTTGTTAGAGAGGTGCTCCCACACCATGAGATTAAAAAGTTGCTCGTAGGTCGTTACGTGGCTTCCCTTGATCCAACCCTCGAAGGCTCGGCTGAAATAGTTGACATATTCCACCCAAGTTGTACCCGGGATCCGGGTGCAGTCTCGGAACCTCTGGCGGTACATTTTGGGTGTGAGCCCATATCGGGTGAGGAGGGCAGCCTTCATGTGGTCATAGGATGACATCAGATGGTCTGGGAGCTGTAACAGGGCATCACGGCCTTCATTGACGAACCTCCCCCATAGACCGGCTCCCCAGTCACTTCGATCGATCCGGTGGGAGGTCATGGCGATCTCGTAGGCCTTGAACCACTGTTGTATGTCGTCCTCTCGGACATACTCTCGAACGACATCCTTGGGGATGTGGACTTTCTTTTCTGTCGCTCCCGGGGTGCGCGGTCGCTCGGGCACCTCCAGTTCTTTGTTCTGCTTCCGTAGGTCTATTTCTGCCAGTTTGCGCTCGTGTTCGTACGCTAATCTCTTTTCTTCGAGCTCTCTCTGCCTCTGTTTTTCTTCCCGTTCTTCTCGGAGCCGCAGATGTTCTAGGTTCAGTTTTTGTTCGGCTAATTTTAGTTCACCGTCCATTTTGAGCCGTGCCATTTCTAGCTCATGTAGTCTGCTTTTTTCTCTCTCTTGGATCTCTTCCTGCGAGAGACCCGTTCTTCGCGCCTCGGGAGCCGTGGTGTTCCTCTCTGATGCTGCAATGTTTTGGTCCGGGGATCTGGCGGCCCCGGTTTCTGCCCACGACTCAATGGCGTGCTTGAAATCGTCTTTGGTACTCAGGCCGGTGGTAGCAATGCCTAGTTCAATGCAGAATTGTTTCAATTCACGATGGCTGTACTCTTCCAATTTCTCCATCTGGAATTTCTCGGTGGATCCGCTCTCTTTGGTTGACATTGTGGTTTCGTCGTGGGGTGAGCTACTCTCTGTACGATTATGCGTTGATTCGGATCGCGCCGCTGGCCACCAATGTTAGACGGACCGGGAGGGTCGGCCGAGGACAAGGGGAGAGGTCTCCGGGGAGAGCCGTCTCCAGCGATCGTACAGACGAGTAACTTCCCCCCCACAGATGTACACCACACAAAGATAAGGTTTTGACGTTCTTTATAAGCAATCTTTAGGTACGATAGAATGGTACAAGGAGGTCAGGACTCAGGGGTCCCCTCGATTTTAGTCTCTTGGTTGGGAAAGGGGGTAGCTGGACAGTCTTGTTACCAATCTGGTAGCTGAGATGGTATGATGGATAGCTCACAATCCTCGAGCTCGGCGTTCTAGATGGACGGGCCGCGGCGGCGCCAGCAGGTCCCGGTGAAGGTGGTAGTTACAACGGTCCGCGGCAGCGCCAGCAGGTCCCAGTGAAGGTGGTAGTTACAACGGTCCGCGGCAGCGCCAGCAGGTCCCAGTGAAGGTGGTAGTTACAACGGTCCGCGGCAGCGCCAGCAGGTCCCGACGAGGATGGAGGATGCAGAAGGCCGCGGCAGCGCCAGCAGGTCCCAGTGAAGGTGGTAGTTACAACGGTCTGCGGCAGCGCCAGCAGGTCCCGACGAGGATGGAGGATGCAGAAGGCCGCGGCAGTGCCAGCAGGCAGGACGATAGTTCGCAAGGCAGGGCTACGGCAGCGCCAGTAGTCCGTCAGGGATGAGTTCTTCACGGTGTCTCTCGACTCCAGGATACAACTGCCTTCCTGCTCTGGAGCTGCCCCAGTTATAGGTCTGTCGCCCTTTGATGTCCGGACCCTCGCACTTGGAGGTCGGGAGGTCCGGGATGAGGGAGTCCAGACACCCAGCAGGGGGGTGGAGCCAGCGCCCGGGGGAGCTGGGGGGCGATCGGCACCTGGCGGGGGAGAGCCATCGACACTTCTTTCTCCCATCGACCTGCCAAGTGGTCCATTCACCTCCTGGGTGGATGGTGGTGCCGGGATGTCGGGGCCTGGCCAGGCCCAGGGTTAGGGTCGAGCTGAGGCCACGCGGCCTCGTGGTGCAGTGTCCAAGATGGCGGCCGGGCTGGGCGAGGGAGCCGGTAGTGGTTCGGCCCCATGATACAGAGAGGTCCGGGGGCAGGAGTCCCGTCTGGGGACGGGGTGCGGGTTGTTTCTGTGGGTAACACCTGGAGGGCCGGGACTCGGGCCCTGTCATGCGGGGAGGGAGCAAGCCCTTCACGTGGCCTGTCCAACAGTGTATGTGCAATCTGTCCAGGTACGCAAAGACCTGGCGTATCTTTCTGGGGCTATTCAAACCCCGGACATTTCAGGACAGTAGATTCAGTTGTGAGGGTAGCAAACTATCCATCTGTGTTAGTGCTAGCTATGCCTGAGGTATGAACGCCCCAGCCGGGGAGGATATGGGCGTGCCCTATGACTGTAAATAATACAATGTTAAAGAGTCGGAATCGGTAAGTGTGGGATTTTGTAGTGCCCTGCATTTTCAGAAGCCTGTGAAACATCAAACATTCCACCCCCACCCACTTTGGCATCCCAATCACACTAAAGCCATACCCATCCCAACATTAGTAGATAAAGAACAAGAGCTGTGTTGGGGAGCACCCACATGGGGGAGTTCCGCTGAGGGCACGCATCAACATCCACCGAGGCAGATGTGGTCAGGTATTGTGTTAACTAGTTGGGTGCATATATTCGTGTGGTCATAGTGTCAACTATAACAAAGGAACATTAACTAGTTGTTTGTCATCATCTCAGTCTGAAAGGAACATTCATCTTGTGGTCGGCACATACTGGCAACAGAAACATCTCCCACAAAACACTACGCCCTGCAGGATGGCACTGAATTCTAAAACTAGTGACTAGTCCACAGGCAGATGCTTCAGGTCTGTAAGTCATTGGAAAAGTGCACCCAGTAATTGGGTTATAATCTGCCAGGTGTGCCGCATATTCAAGGGCTGTCCCCCATGCATACTTGTGATGACTTACCGTCAACAGGTGACTGTACAGGTCTATTACCAGCCCACTCCCGAAACTTAGGAACTGCCAGGCTGTGGGTTGCTTTACATAAGAGTTGGACAATGACCGGGCCCCAGGGTTCCGCCGTGAGTCCATCAGAAATGACCCATCAGGTTCATCTTGTGTCGACACAGCCCACATACAGTACAGTTTGCATACTAAGCGCCAGGATGCCCGTAGGGCGACAGCCGCGCTATACAAGTTTCACATCAATCATACCTTACAGACTCGAGAGTTCTCCCAACCTTGACCCCCTTCCAACTGAGCCCAAGCTTTAAGGATACTTGCGCCGTGTTAGCAGATCATATTTCGCAGACAAATCTAATCAGAGTCCTGATCCGTTTCCTTGCCGCCTTTTCTCTTCCTTCTGGTGAGTGTTTTTTTTATGAAGTGCTGTGCCGCTTTCGGTGATTGCAGGATGGATACACGTCCCTCACAGGTCACTCGCAATCTGGCCGGTATAGCATTGCGTACTCAGTGCCCATCTCCCGTAGCTTCTTTTTGGCAGAGTTAAACTCCTTTCGAGCTGTTTGTACCGCCATGGTGAAGTCCGGATAGAATGCCAGATCATTACCTTGGTAGTTGATTTGTTGCTTTTCCCGGGCAAGTCGCAGAATGGTGTCGCGGTCTCTATAATTTAGAATCTTGGCAATTATAGGCCGCGGTGGGGCACCCAGCCGAGGCTTTGGTGCCAACGATCTATGCGCACGTTCGATGATCAGTACTGGGGAGAGGTTGTCAGCTCCAAATATGTCACGTTGCATATTTTCCACATAGGTTTCCAGCCTTCCCGTGTTCGTGCTGTCAGGAATACCAGCTATACGGACGTTACTGTGGCGCGATCTTGCCTCCAAATCTTCTGTCTTGTTTTGGATCACTTCTAGGATCTTCTCCATGCCAGTACATTTGCGCGTTGTGCTATGGGCCTCATCCTCCACGGCAGATATACGTTCTTCCGCCGCATCGAGCCGTTCACCTTGCTTGTCCAATTTACTCGATATGCTGTCCCATTATGGCCTGAAGACTTTGCTGGATGGCCTGAAGGGCTGCCTCCATACGTGTGGCTGTGGCCTGCACCGCATCTATTTCCGTATTGGAGTGTGCGGTCGCCCCCTTTGGATTGCGCCTGGTGTCAAAGGACAGCTTCGATTGTTGTTTGTCCAATTTACCCATGTCAATGGAATAAAGGAATTGTATTGTCAGACCTCGCTCTGCTGAATTGCCGTGCCACTGAACGATCCAGTATATGCGGCTCAATACCCCATCCGTCACCACCAAGGCTATGTTTCACCGTGTATTCAGTTTCTGCCGTCCAGTATCGGTGCACTGATATTGATCGTGGTACACTTCTGATCAGAGTTTCTGATAAAGCTGACTAGGGAGGAACATCTTCCATATTCGCGACATCGTGTACTGAGTATGCCACAGCATTATTGTTTGCACAGGAGTCTCAAAGCGCCGACCAGCTCCTACTCGCAGATATCAGGAATGGGCATCCAGTCATTGTAAAATGAACTCAATTTGCAAACACCAGCAGCGCAGGATAGCTAATTTAGGGCGCAACCGCAGTACATGCACCCAGTCAAGTCAGAAGTGCAGGGATCCTAACCAATGTCGGATGCCACTCTGAGCGGGAAAACGCCAGCCCAAGGCACCTATGCCCGTCCCGCAGTTCATAAAGTGCACTGAGTGAAGTAAGCCAGACGGGAGCTGGGCGTTATAGCAGAAGTCTGCAACAAGAGGGATTCAGGCTAATATAACTGCTGGCATAGGTAGTGGTTGGACATCTGATGCGGCCTGTTCAATCACACATCTTCATTCCCGTGCTCATACACCAGCAACGTATTTAGTGCATGCCCGCCATTTTGTTCAGCTCGCCCGCACTTTGCTGAGAGCAGTGCCGCAGGGGGTTGACAAACAGCGATCCCGAGACTCCGGTTCAGCAGCAAACTCCCAATGCCCCGCAGCCACAGCTCCCCTCGTACTTGCCCGATATTTCAATCTCTGGAGCAGCACCGGGGCCAGCCGTACACGTCTCGCTCCTAGTTGTCATCTCATGCCGCCATCTTGGGACCGCCGATCACAGTCCCCGCCACGGCACCGCGCAGGTCTGTTTTCTCTCAGTGTGCCACTATGTTTATGGAGTTAGAGCATTATGATCATAGCCCAGCTGTTCCGACATGTAATGCTGCGTTTCTCAGCCGATTAGAGCACCCGATTCTGTCCCTGACCGGCAGAGCAGCTTCAGCGAGCAGCCATCTCGCAGCGTGCCCTCTAGCGCCCCCCGTGGTCAGGATAATGTTTTGGAAAGTAAGGAATCCCTTCCTACACAAAAACTATCTTCAGGGCTATTTAATTTTTAGGTCTCGCCTACTCAGCGCACATACGCTGCATAGGAGGAGAACTTTAGTAATGATTCGGTTTTTCGCCTAAAAACGTGCACGCATTGCATTGCTTTCAATTGCAACGCGTGCACGTTTGGCGATTCCCTTGCGGCAGTGAGCTTTGAAACCATCTGTTTGTAATTAACTTGCAAACAGATGGTCCCCTTTGCTCTCTCCCGCAAGGGAAACAGGCGCAGGCCCCCTCCTCTCTCCCCTCCCCCTGCTGCCTCCTCCTCTTTCAGCGTGAGGCAGGCGCCTGTTTACTTTCACCACAGTAGCTTTGACAGGTTTCTGACATTGTCCACAAGGTGGGGATGTTCCCAAAAGCTCTCAGTGGACTGTATAGAATCAAACAACTGTAGTGGCATGTGCAATTATCAAGGACTGGGAGGGAAACATGCACATGATACATTCGAATATAAAAGCTCTAAAGAGGCAAAACATTCCTTTACACGCTGTGACTAAGCACATTAAACTGATGACTTGAAAACAAGTCTGGACAGTGAGATTACGCCTCCGTTAAATAAGACCAACCTTTTCTAAATAGAGTGCCTTAACACATTCCAAGCGTGAAGTGTGAATAGGCAATATTCGCAAACGTTTTCAATGCAGGAATACTTTCTTCAATTATCAAAGCAAGGTATAAACACATCTACAAAAACAATCCAAGGACATGAACCAGTAACGTCTGGAGAATATAACGCTACTGTCAGTCTTAGAGAATAGATAATAAGGTGATGCTATACAATTAAATCTATATTTAGTTGTAGCCAAAGGAAAATCCTTTGCACCTAGGAACGGTGTTGAATCCTCACTAAGGCATATAATCGGACATAAGAAGCCATTAAGATGTTTGATGATTTGATGTCATAAGAGCCAGATCTGGGACAAGAAATGATAAAGTGCATCACATATTTTATAAGAAGAAAGTGCTTGCAATACAGTGATGATGGTGAAAAAGTGTATTTTATAAGTCTGCACATTCACTAACAGGATACATGGGACTCACAAACAGACGCATCTAATCACCACTTTGTAAATAGTCAAGTCTTGAGCAGTTTTACCAACATTAACAGATTGAGGCCCAGAATTATTATGTTTTGGCACAAAGAAGCACACAACCAAAGGGAGAAAACAGCACAGAGTCATATTTAACAACAAGCATTGGCAAAGCCAATCGGTCTTGTCCTTGGAATCTATTGGTTTTTGACAATGCCTTTTGGAGATGCTATGCAGCATAGCCAAAAGGAAAAACAAAAGATGTGGTGTTGAAGCCGCCAGTGGTCACATCATTCAGTAGGTGCACGCATGTGTGATGACGTATGTGCCCACATATTATAATATAAAACTAGGACTACATGGGTTGGGGGGGCAACAGAAGAGTGGGTCAGAGGAGAAAGTGGAAGACTTAAAGTAACAAGCATTTGCAATGCAATAGGTCTCACATTTACGAGAGTTTGAGCTATTGGCAATGCAATAGCTAAACTCTCGCAAATGCAATACCTATTGCATTGCAAATATTTGTTTAGTAGCCCCCATGCGGCGCTTTCAAATTATTGCACAGATGAACGGGGCCTTCTTAATAAAGGAGGCACGCGCTCACATAGCCCCTGCCCCCTTCCAGGGAGGAGCTCTGTTTGGAAAGATGATTTCCCTTTGCAGCCCTGAGGGGGGTTGCTGTGGAAACCTGACCAGTCGAGGGAAAAATCAAACGCTGCTGCTTCATTTCTCTTTAAATTAGACAGCACATGGAGCTGCAGAGTGCAGACCATGGAGGTGATGAGTGGTGGTGACAGCCAGTTTCCCAGCACCCTAGAAAAGCGCGGGATGGGGGTGAGAGTTGTAAAGTCTGTCTAGGAACAAAGAGCACCCCAAAGTACAGACAAAAGGAGAGACTAAACGTATCTGCTGTCAAAACATCACAATTAATTGAAGGCACAAAACCACATCTGGCTCCCTACCTTCTCACCGACCCTTATACGTGTTGAGGCCTTTAGGACACAGTACCCAAGTAAAATTAGCTGGCAGAAGCACCCAGTCCAAACATGGTGGAAATACAAATTTTGTAAACCGTTCTCGTTTCCCGAACAAGTGAGGTATGTTTGTTTCTAAAGAGGAGGGGCATTCAAACTCATCAAGAGTAAACACCAAGTAGTGGCGTGTGCATAAAAAACATAAACATCTACAGGCACAGCAGCCATCGGATTTTACAGGCACAGCAGCCATCAGATTTATGCAATAAGGCACGCAGGGAAATCTTTAATCAACAACACTGTACAGCACATACATGGTTTCAGGCAATACTGGACGTGGAAAAAATACTCTGGGATCGCACCAACTGGGAGCATCAGACAGGTGAGTTACAAAGTGCGAAGCCATGAAGAGGGGAATCTGACACTCATTCAGTGATCGAAGTGCACTTAAAAATAAAAAATTTATTGAAAAGCAGCAGGCGGGACGGAAGGGGCGGAAGGTGAAAGAAACATGCGCATTATTAAATACCCTCACCCAATGTGGAGAAACCAGGAACACATCAGCGCCGGTGCAAGGATGTTGTTGCCTCCCGTAGGGTGCGGCCGCTTAATGGGAGTAGGAGGAAACCCCGTGATCAAAGCAGCTGGTGTCTGCAATAAAGAGCAGGTGGTGGTGTGGTGGACCCTACCATGGCCAGAGAGCTGCCTGGGCAAATAAGAACAAACTGAGAGGTAAAAAAAACAAAAAACGAAAAGAAGCGGGATGGTCAAATGAAATCAAACTGGTGTCAATGTAAAGAAAAAAGAAAAAAAATGAAAAGAAGCAGGATGGCCAAATTAAATCAAACTGGTGTCCAGCAGCGTGGGGTACATTAAAAAAAGTGCTGTAATACAAAAGATGAAGAACTTGAGCGAAAGGAGACCGTGCTTGGCCGATGCTCCTTAGTTTTGATCGGAAGTGATGGATTGCTGTGTGAATGACTTAGGAGGCAGGAAAGAAGAGCAATGGAGGAGGGAACCAATGGTAAGTAGGGGGCTGGAATAACGTAGTTTTATTCAACACAACAGGTCTTGCACACAGTGCATGTGCGCTGACGCTCGACCTAAAAATGAAGTCGGGTGGGATAAAAGAAGGGAAAAGCCGAACATGAAGGAAGGTAGCAACACCTGTGGTGGAGAAGCACATGAACACGAGAACCACATGTGGCAAGGAGAGAAGCACATGAGAGAGATCGCGATATGTAGTGTGAAGGAGAAACACAGAGGTAAGAGAGAGAGCAACATGAAGCACAGGGAAAAAAAAAGAATACAAGTGAGACAGCTGGGAAACAATTGCACTATCAATTAGGGCGTAACCAAAAAGAAAGAAAGAAATCCCCAAAAGTGAACAGTGGAAGGACGCAAGTCAGCCTTTTAATAGCATTGTAAAGAAGATATGCTGCAGGGGAGGGACACATTCAAAATGGAACAAGATTGACAAGAAATTTCTTGGAATAGTGAGTAATAAAATGAGGGCCCCAATAAAGTCAACCAATGGTAAGTTATGGATGGGTTTTAGGCCCACTATAAGTTCTTGGTAAATCCACAAAAAGTATTTTGCAGCCAGACAACTTGCGCCATTTGGTGGATGAGACCTACAAATTGTCTGCTGCTGCTGTCTTCCCTTGTACTGGCATACCTCAAACTGTGCTTTGTGCGACACATAGCCTCAAACCTACATGTAGAGGTGATTGTGCACTGTCTTCCAATGCCAATTCCTATGCGTAGACAATTATTGGATGTGTGCTGTGCACTGTGGCATACACATATGGAAAATGTGGATTGTTTGGAGAAATGAAACCACTTTCCATTTGAAAATCTTGCTTCAAGAAAGTTTATGTTTTGCTGCAAGCATGAGTCTCCCTATCCTAGTAGAGCAATGTTTGACTCAAACACTATGGGTGTTTGCAATGATCTGCCCAAGTAGCACACACTAGTCTCAAAGTGGCCCAAACCATCAAAATGCTGTTTGTGCTGAGAATCATAAAATGTACTAACTTGCTTTACAGTGGTTGGAAACTTGATATGATCTTTGTTGTTGTTTATGTATGCTCAGGTGACACACCTCCTTCCCTTATGATGTTTATGTTGTTACCTCTTCCTAATTATTAACATATTTCTTTGCTGCATATGCCTAACCACATGTTTGATGGACACACCCCTACTTCCTATGATGTCTATGCCATTGATGTTTTGGTGATGTACCCTAAATTATTACTGTTATACCTTAAACTGTATAAAAACAACTCCTGACTTTTCCATGTGGATGTTCATAGTATTTAAACTGTGCCCTGAAGATTTTCTTCTTCTCTTTTCTTTTTTGTTGAATCACTATGCAATTTGGCCAATGTTGGCATCTGGCCTCTGAACACTAATTGGGTTCTTTTGCTTGAAAAATTGGGTTCCATTGCATGTCTTTTTGTTTTCCACCCTATGCATTGGCAATGCTTTTACTTTTTTACCCTGTTCTTTATGTATACCGTTATGTTCAGCCTTGAAATAGCCCCAGGCCTGCGCGACACCAGGGGGTGAAACACGTGTTGGCTGCACTTTTGATTGTGCTGTAATTCTGGCTCACCAGAATAACTTAGTACAATAATCCTAAAGCTGCCAAGGTTACACTTTCGCCCGCTTCATCATTCTGGATCACCAGAGCAAATTGGGATAAAGAACTACGGAACTTTTAAAAAATGGATATAACCCATGACCATTTTTAAACTGTTACCCATTAGGGGAGAAGATTTACAACTAAATTCATTCACCGGATCTGTCTTTCTTTCCAGCCAAAGCATTCTCCATTAATGGGTTAAGGGCTTCCCATTCTGGACATCTGGTTCCTACGAAATAACCTATTGAATTAGGATGGACACGACCTGGATCAATAACCCCTTTCGTCAACTCATGGCACAATTACTTGTAAGAGTATAAGAGCGCTGAAATATTTTAGTGATTTTTCAAAACCTCTGACTTATGGGCATGCCCCACCCCAAGTAAATGGGAAACAGTCTTTCTGCTCTCTGGGGGAGGCAGATGGGGGTATTTACCCCTGATCTGTGTGGAAAACGTCTGAAATCTGCAGAGAGCCACAACTTTCCTACTACAAAGCATTCCCCCAATTCTCCTGATAAAAAGGGTACCTCACTTATGTGGGTGGGCCAAGAGACCTTGACACAAAAGGCTCTAAAGTGCTACATGGAGAAATCAGCGAAAGGGATAGCTGCGGGATTTGGGGCCGTGCTCAGCAGCCACCCATGGAAATCTACCAGTCATGGGCAGAAAAGTAGACAAAAAGGGGATTCCAGGGTGGTGTGCCTTGTGTAAACCTTCTCTTTCTGCCGTGACACATCGTGGAAGCAGTGGCCAAAGCATGACTTTGGAACAGGGGCCGAATCTAAAAACCCCACCGGACGCCACAAGCAGCTCCTTCTCGAGTTTCCCGCTTCGCGGGAAACGCTCGCACCGGGACCAGCGAGTAGTCATTTCAAACTTGACTACATCTCCCATAAGGCAGTGGGGCACTTTGAACATCGCCGGCAACGCCCAGAGCAGACCAGGTGCTTTAAATCTGCACCGGAGGAACAACCTTTGGGAAACCTTCTCTTTCTGCCGTGACACATCGTGGAAGCCGTGGCCAAAGCAGGACTTTGGAACAGGGGCCGAATCTAAAAACCCCACCGGATGCCACAAGCAGCTACTTCTTGCGTTTCCCGCATCGCGGGAAACGCTCGCACCGGGACCAGCGAGTAGTCATTTCAAACTTGACTACATCTCCCATAAGGCAGTGGGGCACTTTGAACATCGCCGGCAACGCCCAGTGCAGATCAGGTGCTTTAAATCTGCACCGGAGGAACAACCTTTGGGAAACCTTCTCTTTCTGCCGTGACACATCGTGGAAGCAGCGGCCAAAGCAGGACTTTGGAACAAGGGCCGAATCTAAAAACCCCACCGGACGCCACAAGCAGCTAGTTCTCGCGTTTCCCGCTTTGCGGGAAACGCTCGCACCGGGACCAGCGAGTAGTCATTTCAAACTTGACTACATCTCCCATAAGGCAGTGGGGCACTTTGAACATCGCCGGCAACGCCCAGAGCAGACCAGGTGCTTTAAATCTGCACCGGAAACGCGTACCGCGGGACACGCCGGGCTAAGCCTGGGCAAAGGGCGGGCCCTCTTAGGCCCTCAGAGGCCCGAGGAGACTGGACTGGGCCAGGGACTCTGGTTGTTCCATCATATGATCATCGGACATTGTAAGCAAGCTTATTTTAATATTTTGTATTTAATATAGGACTGTTTCTACATTAGTGCCTATATTTACATGTGGAAAGAATTGTTTAGAGGATATTCGATATTGGTGTACCACCATTATTCTTCTAAAAGGGATCCCATTGCTACTACTGTTATTGGCATAGCTGTTAGTTCAAAAGATCCAAAACCCTCTTTTGTATTTCGTGTATTTGTTATTTAGATCATATTGATATGACTTCAGGCGAAACAAGAAGTTGTAAAGCTGTGGCAGGTAGTTCAAAACTAACAGGAACATTAGACGATTTTATAGTACGCACCAACACATTAATAGACCAGGGTATTGTCCTCATGGAGAGAATGGTTTCTCAAAAGAGCTCGAACCCCAGTCCGAACCCCTGATAACACTTTAAGCAATTCTAACATCTTACATAGAAATGCGGTGGTCCATAGCACTACCGGTGCACATTCTGATTTTCACGACTGTAGTGATCTTGACTCGCAGGGTTTGGTAACCACAGGAAGCATCTTGTTAGCCCCGCAGCTAGATATCCAGGCAGATAGCAATAATATCTTAATAAGAGGGAAAAGGGAGGGAGCTATCCCCCCCCCAAAAAAAGTACGCGGACTTACAAAAAATATCCCTCTATTAAAACCACCAAAGCTGTAGAGATAGGGGAGTGTAATGAAAATGATATAGTCAATGCAAGAGCGGCAAGGGAAAGTCAGGGCCATGCATCAGGGAAAGAAGGGGCTGGCCCCAAAATATTACCGTTGAATATTATAGATGACATTCTTATAGACAATTCCCTAGCTGACATTCTATCAGATAGTCCAACAGCTGATAGTACAGGTATAAGTATAGGGAATGAAGATCTACTTACACCATCCCTGACAAAAATACTTAAGACCTTACTCACTCCTATAGAAGTAAGATTAGATGGGATAGAAAAACAACTTATAGAATTGAAGAAAGAGATAAAAAATGACTACACTAGCCAGTCAAAAAAGGTAAGTTAGGTACCAGCCCCTATTAGTAAAGTGCAGACATTAAAAACACCTGATAACGAAAGGGAAAAAGGCAGAAATTCAGCATCTAAGGTCCCTACATCTAACTTTACCAATACTGATGTAGGTAAAGCCAGTGCAAAGTCTCCTTTGGCACATGGAACAGTAGTAAAAAAACCGGCTCTTCATAGTATACCTACACATAATGATGATAAAACACACACAGAAAAGCGTAGGAATATTAATCTACCCCCAGAAGCGTGTGATTACGTAGTCATCCTAACCGGGGTTCCGGAACTAGGCCCTACAACTATAGAACCGTATGGGGCGCTCAAAAACAAAGTGTCACATTGGCTAAATACTAATCACCCACTACCACCAACAACAAGAAGTAACATCTTAATGGTAGAGAGGGCCCCCTGGGTAGGTTACAATAGAAAAAGAACTCAAGGGGATTGCGTGGTCGTATCATTCGAAGACCCTCGGTCAGTGGGACATATTTGCTCGGGGCTGCCTAGAAAAAACGGTTCATCGATTGTGGCAAGACCCTGGCTTATTTTTATACGCCAATGGAACAGCCTGATAATAGATGGAGCTGGACCAGGGACACAAACCAAGTTAGGGGTGGAATTGGGCGGGAGTTGTATAGGGACCCAAATTCTAATAGTTGGAAAGTGGGGGGGATGATGGCTGGACTGTAATACAACATAGGGCCGGGAGGCCTCAATACGGTAGTATGCAGCACCGTGGAGAATGGATGGGCCCGCAGTTTGCTCAACCCTTCATCCCCTGTTACAATAGGTTCAACGGATTGGAGGCCGTTGATTGACTCACAGTACATGGGGAGGAACATAAATTTATTTTTTGCCCATCCGTCTCACCGGTCATTTCTGTCACGTCTGTTATCAGTCCACCCAGGTCATCTGATCATCATGATAGCTCGACTCGATTGCTGTCGTCCGGTATACAGGGGGAAAATACCATATTTATAAAAGAACTTAAGGAAGTTCCAGAGCCAATATTAGGAGTCGACCGAATAGACCAACTAGAGCTGAGTGAACAGAACCGTACCAGGCCAGGAGCATCTAGGAGGCCAAGTAAAACCTCACCAGCCGATAGCAGCAGCTTAAATCATGGCCCCTCTTTAGCTAAGGTTGTTTCATGGAATGTTGCAGGAGTGGGCTCAAAAATAAGTGACCCTGATTGGAACCATTATATAAATTCTTTTGATATCTGTGTTCTACAAGAAACATGGGCTACGAAATCCATGCACAGAGTTGGGTATAGAACTTATCAGTTGGATGCAGTTCCATCAGTAAGAGGCCGTCCTTCAGGAGAGTTGATAATATGGGTTAGTGTGTCTATTAATATAGCCATCCAGCAACTAAGAATTGATTCATTAGATATACTTGGACTGGAAATGGTTACCGTTGATAAACGGGTGAACCATCTTTTTAACGTATACAATAGACCGTGCCCATCTTATAAGGAGTCACTATGTATTGACAAACTAGAGTCAATACTGGATACTCTGGACCCGGAAACAAGCATGATTATATGTGGGGACATGAATTGTAATTTTGAGCCCATTGTAGGAATGAACAATTTGTATGAGGATGAAGATAATGCTAATGGTATACCATCCTTATCCAGTAATGGGGTGGTTGCTGGTACTACCCTAGCTTTTCAAATCACAAGGGTATTGTCAAGCCATGGACTGAGGGCATGCAATGGGCGTTTACCATCTGATAGCCCCAAGGCACCTACTTTTTTGAGACGCAACTGTCAAAGTATAATTGACTATGTTATTGTTTCCTCGGACCTGTGGCCATATACAAAAGACCTGACGGTCAAAGTAAGATCTGACAGTGATCACCGTCCCCTTGAAATTAGTTTTGTAAAGAGTTTAATAATGGGGTTGGAAGCTAAAGAGGGAGGATACCAAGCAGCCCCAGATAATGTTATACTAAGCAACAACCGACGGTCTGTTAAATGGGCAGATATCCTAGAACAAGAGGAGTTAATGGCAAATATTTATAGCTGCCTTACCAACATATTCGATACCTATAATCCCTTTAAAAGTGAACCTGGTCAATTTCTTAAATTACACAAAGCGTTTAGTGAACTATTAGAACTCATGACTAAAAGACCAAAAAAAGGGACGGGTGTTGTGAACTTACAGCCTGTAGGTAAATTATGGTTCAACAAAGAATGCCGAATAGCAAAATCTATTTTGATTGAATCGGTTAAAACCAAAAACCCACTGGCAGTTAAGGAAAGTAGGAAATTATAGAATAAGGTGCTGGCCAACGCAAAGTCTTTATGGGACGAGGAACTATGGTCCTGTATGCTGACGGCAGCTAAAATGAAGGACCAAAAGTTATTTTGGGAAACAGTGGCCAAGGGTAACAAAAGGGAGAAGGGCTCAAGAGAGGTTTTTCTTGATGAGGCAACTTAGATTGACCATTTTATGAATTTGTATGCCACTCAAGGGGCCGAAGGTGTAGTGCTGGAAGAGTATGCTTTGTCGCTTGTAGATGCCAAACCCACACAAATAGTTTTTGACTTACAGGAAACAGAATTAGCTATTAATTGACTCAAACACGGGAAGGCTCCAGGGCTTGACAAAGTACCAGGCAACCTATTCAAGCATGAATTGGACGTCTGGGTACCATATCTTAATCATTTGTGTAATACTGTTGCAGCTGGGGAAGCAATTCCGGACACATGGAATGGAGCGGAAATTATTACTATTTTTAAAAAGGGCGATAGAAGCAATCCTGCTAACTACCGCCCTATAAGCCTTTTAGACATAACCCAAAAAATATATGCTAGGCATATATTAAATCGCATTAATACATGTTTGGAAGATGAATCAATTTTAACAAAATACCAAGCCGGGTTCAGAGCAAAAACAGGAACCATTGACCAAGTCCTAAGGCTTTGTTGTTTGTATTGGAAATATGTCACCCTTCGCAAAGGCCACTTGTATGTGGCATTTGTTGATTTACGGGCGGCATTTGACCTTATCCCCCGAGAACTTTTGTGGGAATCATTGAAAGCCCAGGGACTTTCAGTAGATTTATTAAAATTGGTCATGGGGCTACATACGGACAACTATGCCAAGGTTAGGTGGGGTCCAACTGGGGAACTTACAAAAGCTATTCCGATAAAGAGGGGAGTACGCCAGGGGTGTGTACTGGCCCCGACTTTATTCTCCCTGTTTGTTAACGACATTCCGTCTTATATGGAGAGCAGTGATAATGATTCACCAAGACTGGGGGGCGAACAGGTCTCGTCCCTCCTTTTTGCGGACGATACCATCCTCATTTCCCAAACACCACGGGGCCTTCAAAACCTACTGGAAAGGTTTCAGTCCTATTGTATCTCGAAAGGTTTAGAAATTAATACTAAAAAAACGAAATACATGGCCCTGAGCCTGCATAAAAATTTTAGGAAAAATCTAATGCTAAATGGACAGAAGCTTTATTATGTGCAGAATTTCATTTATTTAGGTGTATCTATAGATTCATCCTTAGTATGGAGATCACAGCTAGAAAGGACTAAGATAGTCTTTAAACAAAACTGTCTCCCAATCCTTAAAAGACATAATAAATGCTTGAACAAGGCAGTAACCCCTGCCCTAGAGATCTTTAAGTACAAGGTACAATTAGCGGTACTATATGGGGCAGAATTATGGGGACCCGCATGTAGAAGTACATTTGAAAGCCTTGAGAACAAGTTCCTCAGGGGGTTGTTAAAACTATCTACTAATACCCCATTGACACCCCTCCTTCTGGATCTAAACATGAAACGAACAGATCAACACGCAATATTAAGACCATTATTGCTGTGGGTCAGACTGTGGATGATTCCAGAATTACTTGACTACAAGGAAGGCTTGAAAGAAGTTATGGATCTCGATAGCTGTAATAAAGTTTATTGGTTCAAGCACGTTAGAACCTGGCTGGGCATGATTGGATTAGCCCATTTTTGGAATGATCCTGAGGCTATGAACTCGTGCTCTAGGAAAATTGTTAAACTATCATTTTGGTCATACGTGAGCTACGAGTCAGTGTACATAAAAACCCATGGTCCATTGACTGATAATTTTTTATTGTTTAAAGATGTAGCACTTTTTGAACCTTTTTTAGATGAGATCCATCCGCCGTTATCAAAAACTCTGTACCTAAAATTTAGATATGGTACACTTAGAACCAAGGCGCTTGAAAAAAGCTGGGCGAAGTTAAGTAGTGATCTTTGTACTTCATGTACTCATGATACAAAGGAAGATGATTTACATATACTTTTCTTTTGCTCCAGCTATGTAACACCAAGGAAAAAGTGGATAGTGCCGCTTTGTCTTAAAATTGGTTCGAGATCCTATAAGGAGGCTGGCAGAATTCTAAAGACTGACACCAGCCAGGTGATAGTTTTTGGAGTCAGTAGATTTCTTCTTGCTGTTAACTTCACTAGAATAAAGTTGGGCCTACATTTTTAATATAAATGCACAACTATTGTTCATCAAATATCTCAAAATGATTAGGATGATCATGTACTCAAATTGCATGTCTAATTATCCAACCTGGAGGATTATCCAAAAGTTGTAAACTTTTTTTTTTTTATTTGGTATAACTTTTTAAAATTATGTTCTAGCGGTTAGTGATTCAATTATTCTTTTTAATAGTTTTTAAATTGTACTTATTATTAATGGTATTATTAATTGTTGTATAATTTTCGCCCAGGTAAATTGTGCTTGTTAAGAAATCTTGTAATTAGATATTGTGTACTCGGATGCAAAGAAATAGGTTAGCTTAATTGATCCTGTTATCCTTTTTTGTGTTAGGAAGTGTTAAATTGTAAGAGAAATGAATGTTTTATTGTATCTTTTATGATGCCAATGCGTCGAAATAAAGATTTAAATGAAAAATCTCACAATGTTTTCTTACCCACAATGCCCTGCAAAACTCGAACTGTGCCTGAAATCAACCATTTTCCTTATATTTCTGTAATGAAAACTTCTGGCATCTGCAGGAATCCATAAAATTCCTAACACCCTGCATTGCCCTACTTGTGCTGATAAAGCCTCTGCACCACTTGTGTGGTTGGGCCTAGTGCCTGCGACAGGAACTGATCTAACTGAGGTCAATAGGAGTCCCCATGCTAGTGCTCCTTCTGACCTTGGTTTTATCCGTTCCTGTCGTGGGCACTAGGTCCAGCCACACAAGTGGGGCAGCGTTTTCATCGGCGCAAGTGGGGTAAGGCAGGGTGGTAGGAATTTTGTGGGTTTTGGAAGTTTCCATCACAGAAACGTAAGGAGAATGTGTGATTTCAGGCACATTTTGAGGTTGCGTGGCATTGTGGGTAAACGAAAACTCATGGTATCCGCACAATGCACACCACCATGGACTTCCCCAGTTGTCTAGTTTTAAAAATGTGCAGGTTTGCCAGGTTTCCCTAGGTGCCCTCTGAGTTAGGGACCAAATTCAACTTTGCACAAAATTGGTCCATTTTGAGTGGAAAAATGTTATGCATCCATGTTGGGTTTTGGGCCATTTTCTGTCGCAGGCAGTAGACATACCCGCACAAGTGAGGGACTATTTTTAGGAAGACTTAGGGGAATGCTGGGTGAAGGAAGTTTGTAGCTCTCCACAGATCCAAGGACTTTCCGTCACAGAAATGTCAGGAAAATGTGTTTTTTTACTTAAAGTTTAAGGTTTGCAAGGGATTCTATGTAAGACAACCTGGTGGGAGCCATGCAAGTCACCCCATCCCGGATGCTCCTGTGTGTTTAGTTTAAAACATTTTACAGGTTGCTAGGTTTCCATAGGTTCCGGCTGAGCTAGGCTGCAAAATCCACAGCTACCCGCTTTGCAAAAAACGGATCCGTTTTTAGTGGAAGAATGTGATGGATCCATGTTGCATTTTGGTACATTACCTGTCACAGGCACTGGGCATACCCACTCAAGTGAGGTACCATTTTTATCGGAAGACTTAGAGATATGCTGGGTGGTGAGGAAATATGAATTTTGTGATCAGTTATGTCCCCTATCGTAGACCCCAACGGCTCCATGTGCATGCTATAAGTACATGTATGTTCCCTCCAGTTCCAGTTTTGAAGACGCAAATATATGTGCGTCCACCGTCAACATGTCCTCTTTCAGATCCGCCATGAATGGGTCAGATATTCCATTCCTAAGTATGAAAGGCCACCGACTTTATGTGGTTCACTTTCCACATTTTACAGATTCAGGCGAGTAGGCCCAGAATTCTGTCATCAAGCCTTTTCCTGCCTTCTGCCTCTGAAAGCTCCAGTCTGAGCCTGCATCTGTATCCATGAACTTTGTCCTACTCCCTGCGCGGCTAACGGTGCCTGATCCAGCCTGTTGCCTGCCAAAAACTGTATTTCACCTTCAAGATTATCTGCTCCGCTCCTCATCCGATGCATTCCTGTCTAGTAGTTTAGGTAAACATTCTTCCAGCTACTGTGCTAAGGGCCAGGCCTCACTGTCCTCATGCAAGTAATTCATAGCCCCTGTTACCATGGAAGATTCCTGCCCCCTCGCATCTCATGTAGACACTTAGACGCTTGTACACGCACTAACAGTCAGTATAGAATAGATTCTATCCTAGAGACCTTTCCTTTTGGATAACACAGTTCTTTAAACATAGGATATTAGATATGATTTGGGATTAGGTTGACATGACCCCCCAGACTTCTGTCTCCACATGTAGAGCTAAATGTCAAGTCCCCTTCACCCTCTAGTTGCACGTCAATCACACGTCATGCGGCTGCGCGCGCATCTCTGCCAAATATTTCTGCTGACATTGCAGGATTCTCTTATGGATCCACCCACTTGTGACATCATGCATAATGACGTTATCTAAGTTACGCCTAAATGTCCGCCTTTTTAGTTACGTATGCATATTCTATCTGTATTATCAGCTGTTACGCCTCCTGCATCTGTTTCACTGTAATGCATTTCCTATAAAACTGATTATCTGTCAATAATGTATTGCCCTTCCTTCCTGAACTTTCGTGGTGATGGAATGTGAAGCCTGCAATTCGAATTGTATTTCCTTTGTCAAGGAATAAAGCCTTTTAGAACCTCTAATACCACGGATTCTGCCTCTTATATTTACTGAGTTATTCTTACTAGACTTTACCGCATAAAAAATAGTACCGGTAATGAAATATTTACCACATAAATTGGCGCCCGAACAGGGACACTTTCTCATCTCACGCGCCGGAGGTGCGTTGCAGGCCCGGTCTCCTGCCACAGCTGAACGGACAAAAACGCGTACCTGCAGGATTTCCTGTATCTCCCTCCGGCCAAGCGGGGGCGACTGAGGCTGCGATCAACACCCAGACGAGGCGGTGAGAAGTGCGAAGTATCCCGACCAGAGCCTAGCTGAGAGAGCAAGATCCGAGGTATACAGAGGCCCACCAGGTTCCGAAGTTCCGAGTCCAGTCGAGTCGAGTCCAGTCCGGTCCAGTTTCAGTTCCGTTCCGAGGCCTTCCGTTCCGAGCTACCCGGTGAGTACCATTGCCGGGGAGGCATTTAACGTGCACATAGTCTGTGCCGGTCAAGACGGGTTTGGGTACACAAATCCGGTCTGCACTGTTTTAGCAGTGTATCTGTACTGTTTAGCAGTATATCTAGTATGTCTTGCCTATAAATCAGTATTATCTAGTGTCAGTATTATGTCATTAACTAGTTTTCTATTAGTTATCATCGTTCGTAAAACTGTTAAGTGTTAAATGTTTTAATACGTTCTATATATTGTGGTGCGAATGACTGTTCATTATTGTGTTTATTGTATAAAGTGTGTTCTAGCAACCATCTAAAAATGCCGCTCTTTTCGAAATTAAGACAGATCAAAACTAGAAAAGGGGTACTCGAAGAAGCTGTTCCCATTCCACCTAGGGACACTCCAGGATACTTTATGTATCATAAGCATGGCCTAGATGCCGTATTATTTCTTGATTTATGGGTGGACTACACCAAGGATTTGCCAGAAAATCAGAGATGGCCCGCAGCGGGGACCTGGGATGCAGATTGCATCATGAGAGTAGAAGAAGAATTATGGAAAAAGAAAGCCAGACAGTCACAAAAAGATGCCATTGAATTATGGCGTAAGGAATCATATAGACGTACAGAAAAAGCACTCAGACAGGAAGAGAAAGGTAGAGAGAATTCAAATAAAGCCCGAGAAAATCTATTAATTGAGGAAGGTACCCGAGTAAAATCAGAACAAGTAGATAGACAAAGAAACACTCTTATGAATGGTATGTATCCTCTTCTGGCCGAAGGGTTACCTAAGGCTACCCCGGAAATACCAAAAGACTTGACTCCTCCATTGCTCCCGATAAAAGCACATCCCAAAACACATCCCAAAACAGCAAAGGACGTTTTCCTTTCCTCCTATTTAGATGATGTAGCTCCCGAGTATGCTAATGCCATACCACACACACCGCTTGCCGATGGTGTTCAACACCAAGAGCATCCGTCTGTATCCCCGCAACAACAAACTCCTACGCAAGTCCCAACAGGTCCGTCCGTTTCCACTGTTTTTCCCGCATCTACAATTTCCATTTTACGTCCAACAAATCCTTTCTTGCCCAGCACCTCAGACGGTGCTACAGGAGGTACAACAGACATGTTTGCCACACCGCCGCGAAATAAACAGACCCTTAGAGATTTAGCACTCCAACGTACACCCCAACTAGCGACATCCGACATGTTTAAAGAACAGCTTGTGGATTGTAGATACGATCCAGTGCCAGGTAAACAGGACAAATTACTAATATCATCATTACGTATACGACGAGCTACATTGTATTTAATGACGATACCAGGAATGGTTGAACACCTAGACGATATATATCGCTTTGTCCAAACAGGGCGAGGTCCAGAGAGTATTAACGAAGCTATGGAGTACCAGAAAGTGGATGTACAAAGACAACTACTCCGTTTTTTCATAAATTGCGTAATTAGGAATCAAGACAGGCCTGGGGCAGATCATGATACCATGCAAAGACTTGCCAAATGGGGTCAGAACATATCAGAAGAGAAACATGATAAACAGGCGTGTATAATCGCCATGTATCGAAAGATCCGCAAGGAAGTAGAACGAATACATAAAGAAAGACGAGAAGCAGACAGAATTGAATCAGAGGAAGAGGAGGAGCAAGAATCAGAACAATTAGAAACGATAGCTTACGTAGGTAGAGGAAGACCCCATAATAATACTAGAGGCTTTAATGATCCGATACGTCCGATACGTCCAGAATGTAATAGATATTTTCCAAACCCTATGTTAAATACAAGATCCCCTGAACACCTATTCCAAGCCGCTGATAAATTACTCCGAGATCGAAGGGGGTACCATATGCTCGATTCCATGGACGAACAAGAATTAGCCAGGTCAGCAGTACAATGGGCTGATAGTCCCAGCGAATACAATGATGATGCACTAGCACACACGTTTCTGAATCTTGCCCCATACGAACAGCGTTTAGCTAGTATATACATGATTCAACACCTCCTTATATTATATAAAAGCCAACACTCCGATCCAGGACCCTTACCTGACATATTGACAGAACTACTCACGAATAAATGGAGAGGGTCAGGTACTGATTTAATTAATGAAATTCTAGAATTTCGAAACCAATATTTAACTTTCGTATGCCCAGAGCACGTTTCAGTTCCCATCATGGGAAGAAAAATGTATCACATAGATAGACAGAATCCGTTACGTGAAGTACACCCAATCAGAGGTGAAGGTAATAACTTTACAAGCGTGTTTGTGTACACGCCTATAACTAAAATTGAATTATTAGAAATGAAGAAAGTAGTACCCAGTCATGACAAGGATCCAGCAGGTTTCCACCGTGAGATAAAAGACATGTTACTCATGGGAGAGTATACCTACCCCGACATTATGAAAATATTAAAAGTCCTATTACCTGCCGGTGTTTACGAGAAACTCAAAGAAAAGGAATGGGAGGTGGGAGACCAAAAGATAGATTGGACAGCACTAGAAAACGAAGAAAGGGCCCGAGCTGCAGGAGCAGGGCTTGGGGAAAAGACTACAGCATTACCAGGATTACTAGTACAGGTACTGCCACGTTTATTAACTACGAAAAAGGAAGACTGGGGTGCAATTTCAGCCTGTAAACAAAAGCAAGATGAAGACACTAGTGATTTCTATTCCCGATTTGAAAAATGGTTTGATATAAATAGTGGCATAAAAGCCAGTAGTGAGTCATATCCACATCTGTTTGTGACAAAATTAGTTGAAAATTCCCTACCACAAGTCAAGAATAGAGTATTGAAATTCGAAAGTACCTGGCAAGGTAATACCCCATCACAGATGTTACAGATGTTACAATATCACCACAATAGAATTAGAGAAGAACAAGAACATGAACAAAGACGTATGAAAGATACGAAAATGAAAATGCTTGTTGCCCAGTCAGTTCCAGCCGATGGTCATCAAAAGGGTGATTCCGCAGGTCCAACGAAAGGGACATGCAACTATTGTAAACAACAAGGTCATTATATACACGATTGTCCAGTCCTGAAACATAATATTGCCACAGGTAGAACCCAGGAAAGACCACGTCCACCTAGACAGGATCAGAATCAACAACAAATCCCTCAGCATGTACAACTTAGGTCAGCTCCGCAACAACTAGCTCCGCAACAGGCAGCTCCACAACAGACCGTAGCACCACCACAAGTGCAGCCTATTGCTGCAACACAAGCAACGACACAACAGATGTATCAGTATGCACAAGCAGATTATCCCGATTATCAGCGATACACATGAAATAGCCTAGAGAGGGAAGTTGGCTTACCCCTTATCGAGGTTCCTGTAGACCAAGAGGGACCTTATGTACATAGTGAACTATTAGGGGAAGACAGAAAGTTTTTACTTGATACAGGGGCCAGCAGAACAACTATACGACGCAGTGAAGTTCCAGGGGCACCCCTCTCAGGCTCAGAGAATATTTCCCTTGGATTCTCAGGAAAACCTATAATTAATGACGTGACACAACCTCTTCCACTCACGGTCGGCCCATTGACACGTACTACAGATTTATTGCTTACTAAATCATGCCCAGAAAACTTGTTAGGTATATAAACATTGAAAGCTCTAGGAGCCATAATATGTTGTTCTCCGGAAGGAGTACGACTATTTTTACGTGACTTTAAAGGTCACTACGTGTCCAGGGACATGGATCACCGGCTGCAGAATTTACCTACACATTTATGGGCACAAGGCCCCACTGATGTTGGTTGCATGAACATTACACCATATCGTGTCACACTAAAAACAGGAGTAGTACTACCACGAATGCGACAATACAAGTTACCACCAGATGCTGTTGTGGCTTTGCTGCAAATCATTGACGAGCTCATTGCACAAGGAGTGGTTGTCGAAACCGACTCCAATGTATGTAATTCCCCGATAATTCCGATTCTTAAAAGAACGGATCCAAAAGCACCACCAGTATATCGATTAGTTATTGATCTGCGCGAACTAAATAAATGTATTGTACCACAATACCCTGTGGTCCCAGATATCTCTTCATTACTCACAGCTATTGACTCAGAAGCAATGTTCTTCACTGTAATTGATCTCAAGAATGCTTTCTTTAGCGTCCCAATAGATCCGGAAAGTCAATATCTGTTCGGATTCAGTTTAAATGGACGAAGTTTTAAATTCACACGCGCACCTCAAGGATTTACAGAAAGCCCCAGCATCTATAGCCAAGCCCTGAAACGAGAACTTGACAGTATCCACATGCCAGTTAACACTGCCTTGCTTCAATATGTCGATGATCTGCTGATCACCGCCCGAAGCGAACCTGAATGTGAAAAAGCGTCACTGACGGTTTTAAAATTTCTGGCCGACAAGGGGCACAAGGTGTCCCCTTCTAAGCTGCAATTCTGTGTCCAGCGAGTTGTTTACCTTGGGCACTCGCTGTCCAAGGAGGGAAGACAGCTTACACCTGATCGCATACAGTTAATCGCCAACATGCCACCACCCAGGACACAAAAGGAGGTGCGGGCTTTTATAGGTCTCACTTCATACTGTAGGCAGTGGATCCCTCAATATGCATTTCTAGCAAAACCTCTCATCCAGTTGACAACACAGGAGGCAGCCACATCGACTGTCCTCCCTTGGACTCAAGAACATACACACGCCTTTGAAAGCTTAAAGAAAGCTTTATGCCAAGCGCCTGTTTTAGCAACACCATGTTACAGTAAACAGTTTACACTCTTTGTTACAGAACGCGACGGTACTGCCTTGTCAGTACTCACTCAGGAACAAGCAGGATCACACAAACCATGTGCTTATTTCTCTAGTACATTAGATCCAGTAGCTCAGGCTCTTCCTGCGTGCCTGAAATCGGTGGCAGCAACAGCTTTAGCAATCAGACAAAGCGATGCCATAGTGTTAGGACATCAATTGACAGTACAAGTACCACACGCAGTAGAGGTTCTCTTGAACCGCACACAAACACAACACTTGACTATAGCGAGACTCACCGGTTACGAATTGACATTGTTTCAACCACACATAGAAATCAGACGTTGTAATACGTTGAATCCTGCCACACTGTTGCCAGTAGGCGGAACAGATCCATTGGCACATGATTGTGTCGAAGTCATTACTATCACGACGAAACCCAGACAAGACTTGACAGACATCCCTTTATCAGATCCAGACCTGACATTGTATGTAGATGGTTCATGTATGAGAACAAGAACAGGAGAGTTAGTGGCTGCTTACGCAGTTACAACAGACACTGAAGTCATTGAAACAAATTGTATTAACACTTTGTCAGCTCAAGCAGCAGAGCTCATCGCTCTGACACAAGCCTGTATTCAAGCCAAAAATAAGAAAGTCAACATATACACAGATTCACGTTATGCATTCGGAGTCGTCCATGACTTCGGCGTACTGTGGCGAGAGAGAGGTTATTTAACTTCTCACGGTGCCCACATCCAACACGGACCCCTCATTCAAGCCCTATTAGACGCGATTCATCTACCTACTGCAATATCGATTATGAAATGCAAAGCCCATACAAAAGTTACCGATATCATTTCTCAGGGTAATGACCTAGCTGACAGAACAGCTAAACAGACTGCTCAGAACCAGACTCATACAACTGACACGACAAAGACAATAGTTCCGACACCAACACATTGCATGACAGTTAAGGATCCCGCCCTTGATGTAATTGACATACAGACACATGCTACACCAGAAGAAATAAAGAAATGGACTGAATTAGGAGGGATCCAAACGGATCAAGGATGGATGACGAAGGAAAAATCTATATGGTTTCTTCCCGACTCTATGGTTCAAGTCATCATTAACACAATACATAGTCCAGCGCACCTAGGAGAAAAAGCTATGCTAGACAGCATTCAACACATTTGGTTCAACAAACACTTGCGAGCAGCAGCTAAACAAAAAGTTCGTACCTGTATGATATGTTGTCAGTTCAATCCAGGTAAAAGCATCCCCGTAGAGCAGGGTGGATTTCAACCTCCCGATCATGCTTTTGAAGTCCTCCAGATGGATTATATCCAGATGGAACGATGTCGAGGATTCAAATATGTTCTCGTAATTGTCTGTGCTCTTTCTCGTTGGACAGAAGCCTACCCGGTTTCAGATTACACTGCCCCGACTACTGCCAAACAGTTAGTTCGAGAATTCTTCCCACGGTACGGTTTGCCACGTGTTGTCTACTCAGATAACGGCCAGCCATTCTCATCCGAACTAATGAAACACGTTTCCCTTTTGTTAGGCTACCAATGGAAATTCCACTGTGTCCGACATCCCGAGGCAGCAGGTCTCGTGGAACGCCATAATCAAACCTTGAAAATTAGATTGTCCAAAATATGTAGAGAAAAAGGTGTCGATTGGATAGTAGCCTTACCAGTTGCGCTCTTTTACATGAGAATGGTAGCACATTCTCGAACAGGGCTATCCCCGTACGAGGTGATCTTCGGTAGACCACCAAATATGTGGGGGACGCCTATACCTCGCAAAATCACTGATGTTGACTGTAATATGCTGACAGATTACCTGGCTTCCTTGATGTCTGCACTACAATCTTGTCGTTCACAGGTAGCTGCAGCTTTTCCTGATAACACTGAGGTGAAGCCCCATGACGTGGTTCCAGGCGACCTGGTTCTGGTCCGGAATTTCGACCGGAAGACCCAACTGGAGCCTAGGTGGAAATCGCCAAAATTGGTTCTACTAACCACAAGGACAGCCGTGAAGATCGAGGGACGTAAAGGGTGGTTGCACTCGAGTCATATCAAGAAATTTTATGGACTACCATCCAGTGTGAATACTCAACCCTGCATTCCCTCACAGACAGACTCTAAGCTCCCCTTGGTTGAGCAGTCAAAAACGGAACTTTATAAACTAAAATTAAGGTCTAGCAAGTCAGACAATTTGATTGTTTAAGTCCTCTCCAAGGTGAATCGGTTGAATTTGTCTCTGACATGTATCCTCTAGACCGGAATAGAGAAAGAAATCAACAGATGCAGCTTAAAAAGCATGCGTATTGTAAATCACTTCGTAGTCACTGCACAGTAACCTTATTAATTTTGTTTTTTCTAAGTCTTCTGATCATCATTTCCAGTATACTATTGCACATGTATTACCCTATTTTTAAGCGTGCTTACAATGTTACTGCAGAACATTCTTTTAGCGAATTACCTCCGCATGAGTTGTCCTATAGATTTGCGCTGCGCAACAACACATTCATTAGTATGTTACATCATTCCCATCAGACCAGCAATGCCACAAATTGTTGGATATGTGGCCGACTCCCTCCCTATCAGAACTATAAGGGAGTTTTACCCCTCTTTCCATATCCGTTCACACACAATGGCTCCTGTGGAGCATGGTTTAGTTTGATTAATTCCCTAGATTCAAATTCCGCAGTTTATCAAGACAACTGGGTATGGGGAAACCTGAACCTAGTTTTGCTTAAAGTCTGCTACCCTAACAAGGAGGGACTTCCCAAAAGAACAGGAACTGATCTAGAAAATGAAGTATATGGATTAGGTAATTTTACACTTAACCTCATGATCCTGAACGTTGAATCTGAAGCTACACCAATCTTGCCCGCCATGTCAGTATTCCCAGTAAAAGGGGAATTATGTGTAAGAAAGAATGGTTCCATACACATGGGCCATAGTAAATGCACCACTGTAATAAAATTCAGTGATCAAGGCAAGTCTACATTTAGAGCTTCCCGTCATTCCTACTTCATATGTGGCCAGACCGCATATATACGTCTACCTCTAGATTGGGATGGTACTTGTTACATAGCATTCCTTCTGCCACCTGTTTTCCTAGCCCCTCCTGATTATCACAGAAATACCCATTTAGTACACAATAGACAGCAGAGAGATCTCCCAATTGTCGATTACACTGAAACAGCATGGGAGCAATACACAGATTTCAATAAAGGTTTCTTTCCCTATATAGGTACAGTCACTAATAGTAAGCTGATACGTAGATTAACTAGAACCCTTGAAGCAGTAGTGAACGAGACTACTTCCGCCTTAGGCAATTTAACAGAAGAGCAGTCTGCTATGCGGATTGTTGTGCTTCAAAATCGTCTTGTTCTTGACGTCATCTTGACCGATAGGGGCGGAGCTTGTAGGGTCATCGGATCTAGTTGCTGTGTTTTCATACCAGAAAATTCACCGTCAGTATATAAGGCCATAACTCGCCTCCATAAGATTATGAGTCAGATACACCAGAGTCCAGGCACCTGGACTTGGTCCGGTTGGTTTTGGAGCGTGTTGTCAGCCTGGGGATGGAGAATCCTATCCTTCCTAGGTATTGGCTTTCTCATACTATTCAGTTGCTGCTTATGTCTACAATGTGGGCCAGCGATTTGTGGTCTGTGTGCCACATCGTGTATCCCACATCCAAGTTTTCGTTCAAGATCCCGGAAGAAGAAAGAAGAACAAATGATGCTATATGAACAGATCGATGGATTGATGAAGATCGATATCTCCTGAGGGTCCGTAGGGGACAAGGAGGGAATGAGGAAATATGAATTTTGTGATCAGTTATGTCCCCTATCGTAGACCCCAACGGCTCCATGTGCATGCTATAAGTACATGTATGTTCCCTCCAGTTCCAGTTTTGAAGACGCAAATATATGTGCGTCCACCGTCAACATGTCCTCTTTCAGATCCGCCATGAATGGGTCAGATATTCCATTCCTAAGTATGAAAGGCCACCGACTTTATGTGGTTCACTTTCCACATTTTACAGATTCAGGCGAGTAGGCCCAGAATTCTGTCATCAAGCCTTTTCCTGCCTTCTGCCTCTGAAAGCTCCAGTCTGAGCCTGCATCTGTATCCATGAACTTTGTCCTACTCCCTGCGCGGCTAACGGTGCCTGATCCAGCCTGTTGCCTGCCAAAAACTGTATTTCACCTTCAAGATTATCTGCTCCGCTCCTCATCCGATGCATTCCTGTCTAGTAGTTTAGGTAACCATTCTTCCAGCTACTGTGCTAAGGGCCAGGCCTCACTGTCCTCATGCAAGTAATTCATAGCCCCTGTTACCATGGAAGATTCCTGCCCCCTCGCATCTCATGTAGACACTTAGACGCTTGTACACGCACTAACAGTCTGTATAGAATAGATTCTATCCTAGAGACCTTTCCTTTTGGATAACACAGTTCTTTAAACATAGGATATTAGATGTGATTTGGGATTAGGTTGACATGACCCCCCAGACTTCTGTCTCCACATGTAGAGCTAAATGTCAAGTCCCCTTCACCCTCTAGTTGCACGTCAATCACACGTCATGCGGCTGCGCGCGCATCTCTGCCAAATATTTCTGCTGACATTGCAGGATTCTCTTATGGATCCACCCACTTGTGACATCATGCATAATGACGTTATCTAAGTTACGCCTAAATATCCGCCTTTTTAGTTACGTATGCATATTCTATCTGTATTATCAGCTGTTACGCCTCCTGCATCTGTTTCACTGTAATGCATTTCCTATAAAACTGATTATCTGTCAATAATGTATTGCCCTTCCTTCCTGAACTTTCGTGGTGATGGAATGTGAAGCCTGCAATTCGAATTGTATTTCCTTTGTCAAGGAATAAAGCCTTTTAGAACCTCTAATACCACGGATTCTGCCTCTTATATTTACTGAGTTATTCTTACTAGACTTTACCGCATAAAAAATAGTACCGGTAATGAAATATTTACCACAGTGGAAGGAAGTTTGTGGTTCCCTGCAGACTACAGACATTTTCATCACAGAAATGTGAGAAAAATGTGTTTTTCAGTCAAAGTTTGAGGCTCGCAAGGGATTCTGTGTAAGACAACCAGTTGAGAGCTACACAAATCTCCCTATCCCGGATTTCCCTAGATGTCTGGTTTTAAACAATGTACATGTTTGCTAGGTTTCCCTAGGTTTGAGATAGCACATAAAACACACAGCTACCCACTTTACAAAAAACGGTTCAGTTTTGAGTGGAGAAATGTCATGTATCCAAGTTGCGTTTTGGGCTGTTTTCTGTGACAGGCACTAGGCCTGCCCGCACAAGTGAGTGCCATTTTTATCAGAAGACATGAGAGCATAGAATAGTAGGATATTTGTCATTATCAATTTCGCTGCAGATGCTCCTTCCAAATGTAAGCCAGGGTGTAAAAAAGAAGACATTTTAAAAAGTGCTCTCTAAATCCTATGCCAGTACGGGTACTCACAAATTCAGAGATGTACAAATAACCACTGTTTCTAAGCTCTATACCTTGTGCCAATTTCAGAAATACATAGGTTTCCTCGATACCCATTTTACACTCTACATATTTCACCATATGAATTGGTCTATACTTGGTAAACAATGAAAACCCATTGTACTGTGTGGGTCAGTTGTTGGCTCTGGGTACCTTGGCTTCTAAGAGAACTTATAAACCCTCTAAATCCCGCAACCAGAAGGGCCTAGCAAATGTAATGGCATATCGCTTTTGCAAATCAGCCATTGTGACAAAAAGGTACAGATTAAATGTCACAAATGGCCATTTTTATCTACTCATTTTCAGTATTTCTTTATTCCAACTGTTAGTTTGTTTGGGAAAACCTTGTGAGTTCTACACATATGACCCATGGCTGAATTCTGAATTCTGTCTACCTTTCAGAAATCTAAAGCTTTTCTGGATCACCCATGGGAAGTAGGTTGAAAGCGCAAAAAGTAGGAAAAATGGATTACTTCTTTGAAAAATGTAGACAAAAAAGTTTTTTATTCAGCTCTGCATGTTCCTGAAAACTGAGAAGATGGTGACTTTAGCACAACAAACTGTTCATTGATGCCATTTTTGGAGAAAAAACCCAGTTAAATTTAAACAGAGAACTTTCTTCCTATTTTTCATTAAAGCGCAAACTTTAGCCATATTTTGCCTATTTTCTTCATCCCTTCCAAGGAAATCCACAACCCATGGCTTCTTTCAGAATTCCCAGGATGTTAGAACAAGCACTGGCATAGCCAATAGGTCTCGCTTTTGGGACCTTATAAGTATTTAGTTTTGCAGCACAATATCCTTGGTGCAACAACATCAGCTGTTGCATGGCTAAACCTTGTACCTTATAAGTGTTTAGCCATGCAACAGTTGATGTTGTTTTGCACCAAGGATATTCTTCTGCATAACTAAATACTTATAAGGTCCCAAAAGCGAGACCTATTGGCTATGCCAATGCTTGTTTAAGAAAGATAACATCCTCATCTTACGTAGGCGTGGCCAGATTTTCGATCTTCAATTATAATTAATTTTGACTTGAAGTTTTTAATATGTGTTGTAGAGCATTGTTAATGTTGTGCAGCATGTTTAAAAGCTACAAGTTATAATTTAAAAAGTATTATAACCATTTGTTACTTTATATATAACCTAGAAAACATTATATACAACTGAAGTATGCTAATAAAAACCAGAATTAACACAAAAAATGTGTTCTAGTTTTGTTGTTTATGCAAGGAAGCGGGCAGTGGGGGGAGTGGAGAGTGGAGGTTTAGGGAGGGAGGGGGGAGTGGAGGTGGTGGTGGGAGCGGAGGTGATGAGGGAGGAGTGGAGGTGGAGGGAAGGGAAAGGGGAGTGGAGGTGGAGGGGGTAGAGGTGGAGGATGGGAGTGGAGGGAGAGGGGTGACATTAACTTGGGAGAAAAAACTACACAAAGTTTGTGTTGTGCATTATTGTTACCGAAAGGTGTGGTGCTTTGGGAGCAGCTTTTGAAGGTTTATGCACAGCTCTTGTTACAGCAAGTAAAGCATTGCAGGAAGCAGGTGATGTCATGTTTTAATTCAGTTTGCCTATGTGGGTACCAGAAGACTCCTGCTGAAATTAAGCCCCCTGCAGGGGCCTGCGTTAAGTCCCTGGGTTGTAGTAAGGGTTAAACGCGGGCCACTGGTGAGGGCTGGTAATGCTAAAAATAACAAAGATATAACACAGGCAACCCCATGGTGGAGAGGAGTTCACGTGCAAGGGAAGAAGCGAGGTCCATTTCCACAAGTAAATGTGCTGCCAAGAGGGGAAACTCGGGAGCAATATTGGACCGTAGAGGCACTGTAGAAATACTATTTTACCTGCAATGACATATGCATTGCTTAGGCAAGAAATAAAGCCCTATGTAAGGAATCTCAGGGTGACATTAACTTGGGAGAAAAACTACACAAAGTTTGCGTTGTGCATTATTGTTACCGAAAGGCGTGGTGGTTTGGGAGCAGCTCTTGTTGGTTTGTGCGCAGCTGTTTTTTCGGCAAGTAAAGCATTACAGGAAGCAGGCGATGTAATGTTTTAATTCAGTTTGCCTATGTGGGTACCGGCAGACTCCTGTTAAAATTAAGGCCCCTGCAGGGGCCTGTGTTAAGTCCCTGGGTTGAAGTAAGGGTTCAACGTGGGCCACAGGTGAGGGCTGGTGACACTAAAAATAATGAAGATATAACACAGGCAACCCGGTGGTGGAGAGGAGTTCACGCCCAAGGGAAGAAGCGAGGTACATTTCCACAAGTAAATGCGCTGTCAAGAGGGGAAACTCGGGTGCAACATTGGACTGTAGAGGCACTGTAGAAATACTATTTTACCTGCAGTGACATATGCATACCTTAGACAAGAAATAAAGCCCTATGTAAGGAATCGCAAGATGACATTATCTTGGGAGAAAAACTAGTGTTTTAAATGTTTTTATAGACAGGACATTGATCAAAGAGATTATGCCCCATTGATTAACTAATATGCAGTGGAGATGGTGTGTGCTTCCACCTCATGTCTCACACTGACATAGTCACATCCATCTGCATCATGGCCAACTGAGTTTTGCGGCTGGGATGTTATCAAAGCTACCTAAAATAAGGGCACGACTTAAGACTTCCTCTGGTGCCCCTGAGTTTCAATTAATGCTGCAAAATTATAGATGGTATACAAAGAGCGTAAAAGAGAGTTGGAAGTTGGTTTAGAGACTCGGAACACAGAGGAGAGTACTGACGCTGGAAGTTATGCTTGTGACTCCAGCATGGGCTGCCCCAGGAGCTGTGTAAGCACATTGGAGGATGCAAGGTAGGAGGTATTAGGGACAACCTCTGTTAGCGCAGGCTGAAAGGAAGGACAGAAGTCCACGGAGTGAACCAGTGCACTGCATGCACTGTGCACTGCGCCATCCACGTCACACTGGCACTGTGCACTGCTGTATATTTTTGTATGGTCTGAATAAAACTCTTTTTATCAGCTTTGTGTACTTTATTCATTTCCTTTCGAGAATTTGCAAACTGTTGTTGCAAGAAGTTTAGTGGAGAAATGCAATGTATGTCTAAATGTAGCAACACGTGACAGAAACAACAGAGTACCTGCCAGAGCAAGGTACAGGTTTTAATCAAATGCAACAATAACCAATGCTCCCCAAGGCTGAATCATTTAGTTCTGTGACATTTTATACAACGCCCCCATGTGAAACCGTGAAGAGTGGATCATTATTGTAAAATGTGTGTTTACCTGGTTAAAATGCGTTTGCCGTGGATGCCCATTAAAACATCTCAGTGGGTTAGGCGCCAACAGCACAGGTCATGTGTAACTTGCTCGACACCGATTCAAACACCAGCACAACCAACTCAACCTTTGAGCCTCAAAGAAGGGATGAAATGAGTGCCGTTCTACCGGGACAGACCTGGTGTTGGAGCGTGAGGGTCACCAGTGTCACACTATTGTGACACTGGAGGGGCACCAGTGTCACACGTGTACACCAATGCGCCGCACTTACCTTAGGGGACGAGGAGCTGCCCGCTGTGTGGAAGAGGCCCAGAGAGCCCGATGCAGGTCCCGGGCTGCAGCAGTCCTCCTAGTTCGACTTGGTTTTCGGTTCTGCCATGAGGTAATTGTCTTGTCTAGCACTGCACTGAGGCTGGTTTTCGGTCTTGTTCCCCAGTGCCGACAGATCTCGTCAGAATCTGCAGCGAAGCGGCTCTCATATCCAGCTCTGCATTGAAGCGGACTGCTTGCCTTCTTCTGCAGTGAGGGGTGGTGTTTTTTATTATCGCCCAGTCATGGAACTCCGGCACTGCAGTGTAAAACCTCTTGCTCGTTCTTGTCGCAGATGGATGGCTTGCAGGCCTCTGGTTTTCAGGGGGATCTCGCAGGGTTCCATAGCGTCGGTGGATATCTTGCTGGTTCTGCTGTTAGCGGATCGCCTATCCGGTTCTTCAGTGAACGACTCTGCAATGAAAGAGCATGATGGAGAAGGGAAAGAAAAAAATAGAAAAAAGTGAGAATGTTTGAGAAGGGGAGGAAGAGAAAAGGGTGTGTGGGTGTGTGTCAGTCTTAGAGACAGAACGAGAAAGGTAGGCAAAAAGAAATAGAAAAAAGTGAGAATGTTTGAGAAGGGGAGGAACAGAAAAGGGTGTGTGGTTGTGTGTCAGTCTTAGAGACAGAACGAGAAAGGTAGGCAAAAAAAGCACACTGCAGAGTCTGGGAAAGGAAAGAGGAAAAGTTGGAGCAGACGACGCATGAGAGACAAGCCCAGGAGCTGTATGCGCGCGCCGTGAAAGTGCATCGCTTTGTGGTAATCACGCGAGTGGTGCATGCGCAGCAGTGAGCGCGCTGGAAGGGAGGCAGATGGCGGCTGCGCGCGTGAACGCAAGCGCTAGGCCGGCTGTGGCAGCACTTTGAAAACCCGTATACTAAATGTCTCTCCGAGCAACACATGCGCTGGCTCAGGCGAGACCTAAACAAAGGACACAAATGTGGCGTGGATAGCATAAGTGGAAAAAAAGTTATGGGGCCCAAAGTGTGAACTACCCCAAATAGCCTAAAAGTGCTCAGCCCTGGGGATAGGCCTAGCAGAGAAGGGGTTTAGGAAAATCTATATAGCATCTGCCTCCTTGTTGGAGGGCAGACACACTGCTCCTTTCTCTCTGTGCTTCTGTTGGACAGGCAGGTAGTGGGAGGTAAAGGAACAGTCTGAAACTGAATCAGGAAATGGGGATTGGAAGGAGTTGGATTAGGAATAATAATCCTAGTGCATCCCATTCCAACCCCACCTCCTGGTTTATTACTTCTGTTGAGCGGGGGTGTGGGGGGGTTGGGAGGAATAGCCGCAGCTAGGGTGGTACAAGCTAGGCTGCAACTTCTGCCCTGTTACTCACTTTCCTCTCTCCCACCAACATATAAACTGGCTTGAGATGCAGCTCGGGGTAATAGGATCACTTGCTATTGCTTTGAAAGAGCAGATGGTGGAGTGACAGGCTGTAGAAAAATAAGTTATTTTATTATGTATAGTCCACCAACTCCTCTAATGGGACCACTGTTGATCTACTGGAAGCACTGCATTGCCTCGATGTGGAATAATACGTTGTCTCAGCATAGTGCATACTGCAACCTGAATTCCTTCTATAAGATGTTTGTTAGCTAAATGATATCAGGCAAAAGAACGATCATTCGCCTACATTACAACATATGCCCAAGTGTAAAAGTTATGATTTCAAACTTTGCCTACTGATTATGAGGAATGCAAGGTTACAGTTAGACGCTATGCCCTCTACTCCACCCTCTCAAGAAATAATTGAAGGAATCACACAGCCATCAAATCCCATTGCACAACTCGTGAATATTTAGAAAATTGACTGACAGAAAGCTACAGGGATTTAAAACAATGTTTTTATATTTTCCTCTTCACGTTAAAGTTCTAAAAAACACAGCAATTAAAAAACTGCGATGGTTCAAAATGTCTCCAACAATGCCTTTTTCATATTTTAGGGGCAGATATAAGGCTTAGTATATATATATTTTTTTTAAACATCTTTTTTTATTAACATAGCTCAAGATCATATGCATGACAAAGCAGTGAGCAAAAGGCACATAAACCAACAGTGGTACATTACAGAGTTGAGGATCGGGAGAGTTACCCAAAGGTCCCGCTACAGCTGCCCCCCACCGCCTCTGAAGGTTCGGAATCTGCACCATGGGCCCCACACCCTCCTCCATTTCTTCACACAGCCCCTGGATTTATAGACTGTTTCCTCCGCCCTCTGACACCAGTCCAGGTCCCTGAGCCACTGGTCCCATTGTGGAGGCGCAACAGCCCCCCAGGCGCTCGCAATGTTCCGTTTTGCCACCCCAGCCGCTGTAGCCAGCCAGATCTCGTGATACCTGGACCAGTCCGTGTCTCCCTTGATCAGCAGTAGCAGCCACCTGGGCTCCAATGGGACCGGCACACCCACCACCTTCGCCATAGTGTCCGTCACCCGGGTCCAAAAAGGTACTATGTTCGGACATTCCCACAAGATGTGGAAGAACGTGCCCTCCTCGCGGCAGCCCCTCACACACAGAGGCGACAGCGCCCTGCCCCATGAAAATAGGTTGGTCCGTGGATAGTAAACCCTATGCAGGATTTTGAATTGGATGAGGCGAAACCGCATCCGGATGGCAATTTCGCGAGGGCCCTGCAGGGCCTCCTGCCAGTCCTCGTCATCCATGCTGCCTATATCTCCCTCCCACTTAGCCCGCAAGGAGACGAGGGGGTCAGGCATGTTATTAATGAGCTTACGGTAAATGGTGGCCGTTAGCTTCCCCGGTATGGGGTCAAGCAAGAGCCTATCCTCCAGGGGAGAATACTCAGGGAGCGAGGAGCCTCGTCGCAGGTAGGAACCCAGGGCATGCATGAGGCGCAGATAATGGAAGTGTTGAGCACTGTGCATGCGATACTCCTTTTGGGAATAATCAAAGGATCTGGGGGCGCCCCTCTTCCATACATCTCCCAGGTAATCTATCCCGATCAATCGCCATCCTTTGAAACCGGTCAGTCTCGCGACCTCTGGTAGTTGGTCCCCAAACCAGAGCGGCGTCCGACCCGTGAGGGTGCCTGCCCACCCAAGAAACTGATGGGCCTCCCGCAAGCACTGTATGACCACCCCGGTATGCGATGGGAGGTCCCTGCATCTCCTCCTCGAATACAACAGCTGCTCACAGTTTCCTCCTGGCATAACATGCCTGTCAACCCTATACGCCGGCTCCGACCCCGTTGCGTACACCCACTCATTAACTACTTGTAGCTGGGAGGCCCAGTAATAGAGACGGACATCCGGGAGGGCCAGCCCCCCGTCGTATACCCCTCTTGTAAGCTTACCCAACGCTATTCTAGGGCTCCCTCCGTCCCAAAGCAGGGTCCGCACCATCTGTGAAATACGCCGGAACACCCCCCCTGGGATTGGGTACGGTGAGTTCTGTAGGATATAGAGGAGGCGCGGTAAAGCCAGCATCTTGAAGAGCCCCGCGCGCCCCATCAGAGACAGAGGCAAGGATCGCCAATGAGAAACATCCGCTGCTAGGCGCGCCAGAAGTGGTTCCAGGTTTCTTTGAAAGAACACCTCTTTATCTCTAGTCACATACACCCCAAGGTACTGAAAACCCTCTGACACCACCCGGGCTGAGCACCCAGTTGGAATCCGCGGGGTAGGGCCAGAGAGGGGGAAAATCACTGACTTGGACCAATTGATCCTATAACCGGAGTAGCTGCCAAACAAGGCAAAGAGGTGGAGCGCCTGCGCCATTGAATGGTACGGTCTGGCCATGTACAGCACAATATCATCCGCGTAGAGGGAGATACGCTCCTCCCACCCATTGCACATTGCTAACCCCCAAAACGCCTGGTCCCTCCGTACCCAGTGGGCCAACGGCTCAAGTGCCAGTGCGAAAAGAAGGGGAGATAGTGGGCACCCCTGCCTAGTGCCGCGACGCAGTGGAAACGCACGGGAGAGCGCACCATTCACTCTTACCCTGGCGACCGGCTGTGCATACAGCAGGCGCACCCAACTACAAAAGACCGGTCCAAAGCCCAGGCGCTGTAGGACCATGAATAAGTACGGCCACTCGATGCTATCAAAGGCCATAGAGGCGTCCAGCGCCATCAACGCTGTCTGGGAGTCGTCCTCTCCCTTGGTCATGTACAGTGCCCCGTACAGCCGCCGAAGATTAAGTCGAGTGCTTCTGTGCGGCATGAAGCCAGATTGGTCAGCATGCACCAGGTCGGGCAGGACCGCCAGCAGACGCGTCGCCAAAGCCTTAGCCAGGACCTTGGCCTCTACATTAAGGAGCGAGATAGGTCGATAGGATGAGCACTGGTCAGCCGGCTTGCCAGGCTTGTGGATGACCACGATCGTAGCCTCCCGTTGATCCGGTGGCAGCACACCCCCAGCTCGTGCCTCGAGGAGCATCTTCCTCATTGGATCTATGACTATGCTCGCCTGTCTCTTGTAGATTTCCACAGGTAGCCCATTGGGCCCCTGCGCCTTTCCTGCCTTGAGGGAGTTAAGCGCCTCACTCAGCTCCGCCCCGGACAGTTCCGTCTCGAGGCTGTCAGCTTGTTCCCTTGAGAGAGCAGGCAAGTCAAAGTCCCGCAGGAACTCCGTGCAGTCAGACTCCGTTCTAGTGCACACCGGAGTGTATACCTTCACATAGTATGACGCAAAAGCCTCAGCTATTTCCGTGCCAGTAGTGGCCAAGGACCCTGCTTCATCCCTAACTGCCGCAACCCAGGAACGCTCCCGGTTCCTGCGTTCGAGCCAGGCCATCAGTTTCATAGATTTGTCACCCGCATCGTATATCCGATGCTGTGTGGCCAAGGAGTACGCGCGTGCCTCACCCTCCGCCAGGGACCGCAGCTCCCTCTGTTTAAGAGCAAGTTCATGTGTTGGACAGGCCACACAGAGGGCTTGCTCCCTCCCCGCACGACAGGGCCCGAGCTCCGGCCCACCAGGCATACCCCCGCGACAAGCACCTGTACCCCGTCTCCCGACGGATCTTCTGCCCTCGGACCACTACTCATCACGGGGTCCAGCCCCACCGGCTTCCCCGGCCGGGTCAAGCCTCCATCTTGGGCCCTGCACCACGCGGCCGCGTGGCCTCACCCCGACCCCAACCCCGGGCCTGGCCGGCCCCGACATCCCGGCACCACCATCCACCCAGGAGGTGAGCGGACCACTTGGCAGGTCAATGGGAGAACGAGGTGTCAAAGGCTCTCCCCCGCCAGGTGCCGATCGCCCCCAGCTCCCCCAGGCACTGGCTCCACCCCCTGCTGGGTGTCTGGACACCTTCATCCCGGACCCTCCGACCTCCAAGTGCGAGGGTCCGGACATCAAAGGGCACCAGCCCTATAACTGGGGCAGCTCCGGAGCAGGAAGGCAGTTGTATCCTGGAGTCGAGAGACACCGAGTGAACTCAGCCTTGACGGTCTACTGGCGCTGCCGTAGCCCGCTCTTGTGACCCATCGTTCTGCCTGCTGGCGCTGCCGCGGCCTTCTGCAATCTCCATCCTCACCGGGACCTGCTGGCGCTGCCGCGGACCGTACATCGACCATCTTCCTGGGACCTGCTGGCGCTGCCGCGGCCCGTTGTAACAACCATCTTCACCGGGACCTGCTGGCGCTGCCGCGGACCGTACATCGACCATCTTCCTGGGACCTGCTGGCGCTGCCGCGGCCCGTTGTAACAACCATCTTCACCGGGACCTGCTGGCGCTGCCGCGGACCGTACATCGACCGTCTTCCTGGGACCTGCTGGCGCTGCCGCGGCCCGTTGTAACGACCATCATCACCGGGACCTGCTGGCGCTGCCGCGGCCCGTACCACCTAACCACCAAGCTCGAGGATTGTGAGCTCATCATCTCATCCGAACTACCTGACTGGTAAACAGACTGTCCCGCTACCCCCTTTCCTACCTTGCGAGACTCGAATCGAGGGGACCCCTGAGTCCAGACCTCCTTGTACCATTCAACCGTACCTTAAGAAGTGCTTATAAAGAACACTGAACCTTATCCGTGTGTGGTATCTGTCTGTGGGGGGGAAGTTACTTGTCTGTACGATCGCTGGGGACGGTTCTCCCCGGAGACCTCTCCTCCTGACCCCGGCCGACCCTCCCGGTCCGTCTACCTTTTCTAACATTGGTGGCCAGCGGCGCGATCCGAATCAACGCGTAATCGTACAGAGAGTAGCTCACCCCACGACAAAAACACGATGTCGACCAAAGATAGCAGCCCCACCGAGAAATTCCAAATGGAGAAATTAGAAGAATACAACCACCGCGAACTGAGACAATTTTGCATAGAACTTGGCATTGCTACCACCGGCCTAAGTACCAAGGATGATCTAAAGCGCGCCCTTGAGTCATGGACAGAAACTGGGGTCGCAGGACCCTCCGACCAAAGCAGCGTCACACCAGACCAAAACAGCATCACACCAGAGGGGAACGCCACGGCTCCCGAGGAGCGGGGAATGGGCCTCTCACAGGAGGAGATCCGAGAAAGAGACAGAATCAGATTACACGAGTTGGAGATGGCACGACTCAAGATGGATGGGGAACTCAAGTTAGCTGAACAGAAACTCAACCTCGAGCACATGCGGCTCCGAGATGAACGAGAAGAGAAGCAGAGACAGAGAGAGCTGGAGGAGAAAAAAATAACGCTCGAGCACGAGCGCCGACTAGCGGAGATAGAACTGCGAAAACAGAATAAGGAACTGGGGGTGCCTGAGCGACCACACACCCCGGGGCCAATTGAGAAAAAAGTCCATATCCCCAAGGATGTTGTCCGCGAGTATGTCCGAGAAGACGACATACAGCAATGGTTTAAAGCCTATGAGATCGCCATGACCTCCCACCGGATCGACCGGAGTGATTGGGGAGCCGGACTTTGGGGGAGGTTTATCAACGAGGGTCGCGATGCCCTACTGCAGCTCCCAGATCACCAAATGTCGTCCTACGACCACATGAAGGCTGCCCTCCTCACCCGCTACGGCCTCACACCCGAGATGTACCGCCAGAGGTTCAGAGATTGCACCCGGATCCCAGGTACAACTTGGGTAGAATACGTGAACTATTTCAGCCGTGCCTTCGAGGGTTGGATCAAGGGGAGTCAGGTCACCACCTACGAACAACTCTTCAACCTTATGGTATGGGAGCACCTGTCAAACAACTGTTTCGTCGAGCTCAGGCAGCACCTCCTCGACAGTAAGCTGACTGACCCCCGGCAGCTCGCCGCCGAAGCTGACCGATGGGAAAGCACCCGAGTGGGCCGGAAAGGGCCACACGACCAGAACAGAAGCAGCCAAGGCCAGCACCGTCCTCGGGGAGGAGGAGGGGGCCAGGGTCGAGGGAGAGACGCCTTGCCAGCAACACCCGTGGCCAGCACCCCGCCTCCGGCCGGCCGGGGCAACCCCCCGTTGCGGCCCGGGTTCCGAGCCAACGTCACGTGCCACCGGTGCCAGCGACTAGGCCACTACGCCAATGACCCGAGCTGCCCGCTAAACCAAACACCCAAGCCCCGCCAGGTAGCGGCCGCCGCCCTGGGGGAAGAGCGATTATCGGAGGAACCCGAAGAGTATGAGCCGGCCCAGCAAGGGTGGGAACCGGCCGCCATGGTCCTGGCGTGCTTAGGGGGAAGAGACATGGTCCCGCGGGCTCCCCTACCCGCCAACACCAGGAAATACGGTCAGTGGGTGACCATTAATGGACAGAGGGCCGAGGCCCTGCGTGACACCGGCGCCAGTGTGACGGCCGTCCGCTGTCACCTGGTGAAGCCCGAGCAGATCCTGCCGAACATTCTCTGCCCCGTCCGCTCGGCAGATAACTCTGAGAGTATGTGTAAAATGGCCTGCGTCCCATTCGAATGGGGAGGGGTCTCCGGCCTGCTGAAAGTGACGGTCCGGGACGATGCCCCCGTGGACTGCCTCCTGGGGAATGATCTCGAGAGTTCCCCGTGGGCCACCGTCGAGAGAAGAGAGCACCTGGGGATGCTGGGCCTCCCGGACTGGGCCTGCATAACCACCCGGTCCATGGCCGCCCGTGCCGCCCCCCGATCAGAAGAACCCGAATGGCCAGCACCTCCGCCCCCGGTCGCCCCAGTAGAGGGCAACGGCGAGGCCGGCCTCCCGGACCCGACGACCGAAGAGGACGCGCAACCCCAGGACCTTCCGGATCTGGCTCAGTGGCGTCAAGAAGGGGGGCCCACCCAAGAACAGTTCCGCCAGGAACAAAAGACCTGTCCCTCCCTCGAGGGACTCCGCCAACAAGCCAGCGCCCAAAACGCAGGGGACGCCACCGGAACTCACTGGGTCTACTGGGACAACGACCTGCTCTACAGCGAGCAAAGAATCGCCGAGCTGGGGGCCGGTCGAGTTCTGGTGGTACCTCTCCGCTTCAGAGACTTTCTGCTCAACTTAGCCCACGATGTCCCCCTGGCTGGACACCTGGGCCAGGACAAAACGTACAGTCGCCTAGTGACCCACTTTTTCTGGCCAAAAATGAGGAATGACGTGCTGAACCACTGCCGATCTTGCCCCACATGCCAAGCCAGCGGGAAGAGTGGTCGGAAGCTGAAAGCCCCTCTGCAACCCTTCCCTGTGGTCACCACCCCGTTCGAGAGGGTGGGGATAGACATTGTGGGGCCTCTGGACCCCCGCACGGCACAAGGACACAGGTTCATCTTAGTGCTAGTGGACCATGCCACCCGCTACCCCGAGGCGGTGCCCCTACGGACCGTGACAGCTCCGGTGGTTGGCCGGGCCCTAATGGGGATCTTCTCCCGGGTAGGCTTCCCCCGAGAAGTCGTCACCGACCGAGGCACAAATTTCATATCCAAATACATGAAGTCCCTCTGGCAACAATGCGGGGTCACCTACAGATTCACGACCCCCTATCACCCCCAAGGGAACGGACTAGTGGAGCGTTTTAACCGCACTCTCAAGGGGATGATTGGGGGATTGGAAGAGCCCCTCCGTCGCCAGTGGGATGTACTACTCCCGTGCCTCCTCTTCGCCTACCGGGAAGTTCCCCAGAAGTCCCTCGGTTTTAGCCCTTTCGAACTCCTGTACGGGCACCCTGTGCGAGGGCCCCTCAGCCTAGTCAAGGAAGGTTGGGAGATGGCCCCCCTAACAACCCCTCCAGACGTCTTCAAATACATCCTGGCCCTACGAAACCAGACCCGGCGCTTCAGGGAGATGGCCAAGGCGAACCTCGAGGCCAGCCAGGAGGACATGAAGAGGTGGTATGATCACAATGCCTCCTCCGTTGAATTCGAGCCTGGTCAGCAGGTATGGGTGATGTCCCCCACCGAACCATGTGCCTTGCAAGATAAGTGGACGGGGCCCTTCAAAGTGGTCGAGCGCAAAAGCCCCGTCACTTACCTCATCAACATGGGGACCTCCCGGAACCCCCTTCGGGTCCTCCACACCAACCGACTCAAACCACACTTTGTGCGCTCAGAACTCAGCCTCCTGATGGCTACGGACAGTGGGGCAGAGGAAGACTCCGAACCCCTCCCGGATCTTCTGAAGACTCAGGAGAATGACGGCTCCGTGGACGGGGTCCGGCTCTCTGACGCCCTCACTTCGGAGCAACGCCAGGACTGCCGGAACCTCCTGCTGCAGTTCGCTGCCCTGTTCTCCCTCACCCCCGGGGTCACCCCTTGGTGTTTGCACGACGTAGACACCGGGGACAGTCCCCCTGTCCGACACCGGGCCTACCGCGTACCAGATCGGGTACGGGCCTGCATACAAGAGGAAGTGGCCAAGATGCTCACGATCAGGGTCATCGAGCCCTCGGACAGTCCCTGGGCCAGTCCGGTTGTATTGGTTCCCAAAGCCGCTGCCCCCGGCACCGCACCGGAACTGAGATTCTGCGTCGACTACCGGGGCTTGAACGCTGTCACCCGGACCGACGCTCATCCCATCCCCCGAGCAGACGAGCTGATCGACCGGCTGGTGGCCCCCCTACAACTTAAGATTGCGGCCATCCAGTCCTGGCAGCCCCCCGTCACCCAGACCGAGGTCCGAGCCTTCTTAGGGCTCACCGGCTACTACCGGCGGTTCGTGAAGGACTACGGCAGCATCGTGGGGCCCCTCACGGGTCTCACGTCCAAGAACCAACCGAAGCGGATTAACTGGACTCCTGATTGTCAAGCGGCCTTCGAGAAGCTGAAGGCCGCCCTGTGCACCGCCCCTGTGCTCCAGGCCCCCGATTACAGTCGGGAATTTGTGGTGCAGACCGACGCCTCCGACCACGGCATCGGGGCCGTCCTCTCTCAGTTGAACCCCGAAGGTCATGACCAGCCGGTGGCCTTCATCAGTCGACGTCTCCTGGCCCGAGAACAGCGTTGGAGCACTATCGAGAGGGAGGCATTTGCAGTAGTGTGGGCCCTCAAAAAGCTCCGACCCTATCTCTTCGGTACCCACTTCCGGGTACAAACCGACCATCGACCCCTGCAATGGCTGATGCAGATGCGGGGGGAGAACCCAAAACTCTTGCGCTGGTCCATTTCCCTGCAGGGAATGGACTTCACCGTGGAGCACCGACCAGGCCAAGACCACGCCAACGCGGATGGCCTGTCCCGCTTTTTCCGCCTCGACGAAGAGAGTCCCCAAGGAGATGGGTGACTCTCCCCGCCTTCAGCTGGGGGGGACGCATGTTGGACAGGCCACACAGAGGGCTTGCTCCCTCCCCGCACGACAGGGCCCGAGCTCTGGCCCACCAGGCATACCCCCGCAACAAGCACCTGTACCCCGTCTCCCGACGGATCTTCTGCCCTCGGACCACTACTCATCACGGGGTCCAGCCCCACCGGCTTCCCCGGCCGGGTCAAGCCTCCATCTTGGGCCCTGCACCACGCGGCCGCGTGGCCTCACCCCGACCCCAACCCCGGGCCTGGCCGGCCCCGACATCCCGGCACCACCATCCACCCAGGAGGTGAGCGGACCACTTGGCAGGTCAATGGGAGAACGAGGTGTCAAAGGCTCTCCCCCGCCAGGTGCCGATCGCCCCCAGCTCCCCCAGGCACTGGCTCCACCCCCTGCTGGGTGTCTGGACACCTTCATCCCGGACCCTCCGACCTCCAAGTGCGAGGGTCCGGACATCAAAGGGCACCAGCCCTATAACTGGGGCAGCTCCGGAGCAGGAAGGCAGTTGTATCCTGGAGTCGAGAGACACCGAGTGAACTCAGCCTTGACGGTCTACTGGCGCTGCCGTAGCCCGCTCTTGTGACCCATCGTTCTGCCTGCTGGCGCTGCCGCGGCCTTCTGCAATCTCCATCCTCACCGGGACCTGCTGGCGCTGCCGCGGACCGTACATCGACCATCTTCCTGGGACCTGCTGGCGCTGCCGCGGCCCGTTGTAACAACCATCTTCACCGGGACCTGCTGGCGCTGCCGCGGACCGTACATCGACCATCTTCCTGGGACCTGCTGGCGCTGCCGCGGCCCGTTGTAACAACCATCTTCACCGGGACCTGCTGGCGCTGCCGCGGACCGTACATCGACCGTCTTCCTGGGACCTGCTGGCGCTGCCGCGGCCCGTTGTAACGACCATCATCACCGGGACCTGCTGGCGCTGCCGCGGCCCGTACCACCTAACCACCAAGCTCGAGGATTGTGAGCTCATCATCTCATCCGAACTACCTGACTGGTAAACAGACTGTCCCGCTACCCCCTTTCCTACCTTGCGAGACTCGAATCGAGGGGACCCCTGAGTCCAGACCTCCTTGTACCATTCAACCGTACCTTAAGAAGTGCTTATAAAGAACACTGAACCTTATCCGTGTGTGGTATCTGTCTGTGGGGGGGAAGTTACTTGTCTGTACGATCGCTGGGGACGGTTCTCCCCGGAGACCTCTCCTCCTGACCCCGGTCGACCCTCCCGGTCCGTCTACCTTTTCTAACATCATGTCGCTGCTGCGTGGAGGGAACCCCGCCGGCCTCCCTCTCCAGAGATGTGATTTCGCCCTCGAGCTGACGGATCTGGAGCGTTTCCTCCTTTTTCCGCCCGCCAATCAGCGCCTGAGCCTGACCCCGCAGCACCACCTTATATGCTTCCCATAAGACCAATGACGAATCCACCGAGCCCGAGTTCTCTGTGAAGTAGAGTTTGGAACCATCCCTCAACTTGCCCAGAATGGACTCGTCCCGGAGGCGCCACGGGTCAATCCTGGGAAAAGCCGACCGGTCAAGTGTCGGCCCCTGGAGCGAGACCCCAACCGGCGAATGATCCGAGATGCCCCTGGCCATGGTACAAGGATCCACGAAGTTCGCCAACTGATCACCCAGCACGAAAAGATGGTCTAGCCTGGAGAAAGACCCATGCCTGGCTGAGTAGAAGGTGTACTGCCTATGGGAGGGGTTGTGGATGCGCCACACGTCCCGAAGCCCCAACGATGCGACGAAGCCCCGCAAGCCCAGCTCCCCTCTATTGCCCTGCCGCTCCCCCGAGCGGTCCAGATCCGCATCCATGACTGCATTCGTGTCCCCCCCTAGCACCAATATACCCCGGGGGAGATCTGCGATGTGGGACCCCAACTTGGCATACGTCTGAGTGTGCAACCCCGGCGGGATGTAACAGGAACTCAACACTATTGTGCGCCCCTCCCATTTAAACGCCACCGCTGCCAGACAGCCCGAGTCCTCCACCCAGGTGCCCGTAGTTACCAGCTGAAGGGCCTTGTGAACGAGTATACCCACCCCTCTGGACCCGGACGTAAACCCCGAATGCGCCACCATCTGATACCCGAACCGGTCTAGCGCCCTACATTTATTTCCCCGCAGATGGGTCTCCTGGAGGAGCACCACATCCGGTGCATGCCGCTTCAAGTGCTGTAGGACAAGCGTACGTTTAATCCTGTTACCCAGCCCATTGACGTTCCACGTCCAGATCCGTATCCTAGCTCTGTCACCCATTCCGAATCGGAATCCCCCCCATAGTCCCTCCATCGAACGCCCACTGCCTGCCATTCCCACCTAACCTCTGTGATTGGAACTGAAAAACATCCTGAGCTAAACTTAACCTATGCCCCAACACTCCCCCCCCCCGCCCCCTCCACTACCCCCCTCCCTGCCTCCCTGCTACGTGGGCCCCCAACCACCCACCTGTAAAACCTGCAGAGTGCCTGTCGCCCCATCTCCCCTGACTTAACACAACAGGGGAACCTGACTCTGCAACCGCAGAAGAAGACATACATATTGTTCGGATCACCCACCCCATTAACAGAGCATAGGCAACATACCCCCCCCCCCGCCCTCCCAGTCGGCCCTCCTCGCCCGGCTTCGCGCCAGAGACATGAAAAGACCCTCCAAGGCCCTGCGTCCACCCCTGACTCAAAGCCCCAGAGGCAGTCCAAGTCATGTACCACAGACCTCCTCCAATACCATTCCTACAGAGGCCAGGATCCCTGCGCCCAACTGTGCCCCCCCTACACAGCGCTAAGCGACCATCAGCCGGCTCTCCCACCCCTTCACTCAGGGGCAGTCTGCTCAGGCGGCCGCGGCTCCCGCGTTGGGGAACCACCACTCCGAGAACCCTGGCTCGCGCTGTGTTGTGCTGGTCTGCGTAGCCCGCCCGGGCGGCCCACTGTGCGCCAACCCTCCATCCAGTCATTCGCTGCCATTGGTGAATCGAAAAAGTACGCTTTTTCTCCATCAATAACCTTGAGACGCGCTGGATACAACATCATGTATTTAAGTCCTTGGTCCCTCAGGGCCCTTTTGACTCCCTCGAACGACCTCCGCTGACGCTGTACCTGGAGTGTAAAATCCGGAAAGAAACGAATTGTGGCCCCTTCCAATCTCAGATCGCCAGACACCCGCGACGCCTGGAGCACAGCGTCGCGGTCTCGGTAGTTCAGAAGGCGGGCGATGATGGTGCGTGGCGGAGCCCCCGGCTTGGGCCTCCCCCCCAACGCCCGATGAGCCCTTTCCACCGAAAAGAAGTTTGAGAGGCGTTTCGGCTTGAGATGCTTAAGGATAAGGTCCTCCACGAAGCAGTCAGTGGACTGCCCCTCCATGCCCTCCGGAACCCCCACGATGCGGAGATTATTGCGTCGCGCCCTCCCTTCCTGATCGTCCAGGCGGGCGGCGATGTCCGCTTGGTTCTTCGTCAGCGTGGCCACCTGCTCCTCAAGCATCTTCGTCTTAGACTGAAGGCCGCCTATGCCACTCTCCGCTTCCGCCACCTTCTCTGACATCTTGCGAAAGTCCGCGCGGAGCAGGTTGACCTCCTCCGTCACTGAATCCAGCTTAGGCTCCAAGGTACCGCGCATCTCCTTAATGGCCCCCCGCATCTCCTTTATGGCAAGCATAATGTCTCTGAGCGACGGGTCGGACACATCTCCAGTGGCCCCACTCCGCTGACTCCCATCAACCGGGTCGTCTTCCCGACCCATGCTGACCGTGTATTTGTCTATGTGGTTCGATTGGCCTGGTGTCGTCTGTTTGTTGCGGCCCATGGTCTCAAAAGGGCCCGATCCGCGACCCCACGACAGCCGCTCCCCTATATGGTCCAGTCCGGGCCACGCCACCAGGGCTCAATCTGCCTCCTCAGTCACACTCGATGCCCGCCGGCTCCCCCTGCACCGCGCGGGGGACCGTTAGTCGCTATCCCCAACACTGGCCCTGGCGTTCCACCACTCACCGCAGTCTCAACTCTTCCGGTGACCCGCTCCAACGCACCCAGGCGAGATCGCCGCAGTCCCTTGACGGTCCGGAATGCTACCTCAATGCTCCGAGGCAGACCGCCCGAGACGTATGATCTGCGGGTGCCCCTCCTTATCAGCCCGCGTGTTCGCCGTCGTGCACCACCACTGGGGCTCCTGCCACACCGGAGGATTCGTTCACTCCTCTGTCAGCCACCATTTAGGCCCGTCAGGCACCCGGTTCAGATCCGACGTCCAGAGAGCACCAGATGCTGGCACCAGCACACCTCCTCCTGACGCTGGTAGCCGGCTCCCACTGCCCCCTCACTTGCCACTGCAGCCGTCCCCCGCATCCAGGGCTCAAAGATTCGGGACGTCTCAAGCTCGGCCGGCACAGCGCCGGCGCTAGGACCCTGCGGGCACTGTCAGAGGGCCGCCGCCCGCTCTGTCAATCTGCCGCGGCGGGCCCCAGGATTCCTCCCGCAATCGGCCGCGGCCCCCACCGGCATCAGCGGCAGCCGCCACAAGAGTCTCGCACCACTCCTGCTGCCCAACGGGTGCCCCCGCTCCGCTTGTCACCTCCGTAGCGGGGCGCCGTGATGACGGGCGCTACCATCGAGGCCGCAGACGCTCCGGCCGTTTACTCCTTCAGCCGCCCGGGAGGTGCAGCAAGCAGGTCACCGCCGCTGGTATCACCGCTGCCCTGGACGGTAGGTCGCTGCCCAAGGGATCGGATAGTGCCGGATTATGGGTGATTTATGCGGATCTGCTACCGCAGCTCACCTAGTGTGCGGCCATCTTCATTGGCTGCAGGCCACGCCCCAAGGCTTAGTATATTTTGCGAAACACGTACACGGGTAGGTTTACTAGAGGTACTTTATTTGGTGGACATACTCTCCAATCTTAAAATTATTTTCTAGGTCTATTCTGCTGTTCTTTGAAAGGAAACTCAGGTTACTTTATTTACACTAGAGAGGATGTGGAAAGAAACGTAAATAGGTACTCCTTTAAATCGTTTTTTATTCATCAAATGAATATTGGGTGTTTTGTTGATTCTCGCATAGTGAAAAACTAAACAATAGTGTTATCGTGCACTAACCACTGGATTTTCCCTCTGACAGTGGCTTTACTGATGCATACATTGACTCCAGAGCTCTGGTTCCCCTGCCCTCCCCCGTGCGCAGTACGGGCAGTGGCGTAACGAAACTTGAGGGGGCCCCCCTGCAAAGTACATGGAGGGTGCCCCCCCCAGTCTCCACGCCAGTCAAGAGGTCTCAGGCCAGCGACCCGCCATACTGCAGGGGCTCACCCTAGCCATAAAAAAGGATTCTGGTTCCTCCATTGGTCACAGCCGCCCTATCATCGGGCGATTTACATACATCAGTAAATATTGCTGCTGCGCCCTCTAGCAAAGTTACATAACACTGCCTCAAGCCGACCCACCAAAAACATCCTTCTACATGATGACCCACCTTCAAGCGAAGCCCGCTCAGTTGACCACCTCCAAACACAGACCACTGCCTTCATGCCTGCTACTAACACATCCATTAACTCTACTCTCACCCCTACGAAACCCGCAGTTAAGCTTTTCCGTCCGCCTTTAAAACCACCCCTCGATGTCACTGTTAACCCGTGACTGCCGCCCACTGCTCCCCTGTCCACCACCGACAGAAAGACTGATGGCCGGTCCCCATCTAACCACTGCCTACCAGTAAAGACAGAGCCTTTCAGCTGGTGCTCTCCCCAATGCCACTGTGGTAGTTTAAAAAATGTTCAACAATCTCTAAAAATGACCACCCCAAAACAGTTCTTCCTGCTAGCCTCTCCAGCATCAAAGCCATTCCTGCTGCTTTTCATCCTCTGCATGATGCACACAACAATATTAAATGTACAAAGGGGCCAATTTTTGTTTCCTCACACCAACATTATTTTACACGATGTACCCCACTAAACCATAACTCCTGTCAAAGGCAAACCAGATCCCATATGTAGCACCAGTTAGCAAGTACCCTAAGGACAAACACCGGAGAGACTCAGGGGCGTAACAAACACCCCCGCAGCCCCCGCGGTACGGGGGGCCCCTAGTCTTCAATACGTGAAGGGGGCCCCCTCCGAGAAATTAATCCTGCCTGCGCTGGGTTTGGAGGACTCGTTGAAAAGATTACCAGCCATGGATATTTTGTGTCTTTTCCTGCTGCTCCCTCTGTCGGCCCCGCCCAGCCTCCCTGAAACAGACATAGTTGCGGATCTTCAGCATGGGCGGGACTGCTAAATTAAGAACGTCATTGAACGAGGCTGTGCCTTCTCTGGTCTCGTCTTTCGGTGGAGCAGAAAGCCATTGAGCGCGAAAAAAGGAATAAGATGTTAAGTGTGCTTGCTGTTTACACTTAAAATATTTCAAATATAGTTAGTAGCGCTGCCGCCTTCCAGAGTTATACCCTCCTGGAGGAGAACTGAATGTGTCTCTGCACCCACCCGAAAAAAACTTTGAAATGCTCCTCTGCTGCAGTCCTGCCCAGGATGGTCACACAACTTCCAAAGCTAGTGACGTCGCAGCTCAAGGGAAAGGAAGCAGATAAACCGTAAGCATAAGTATTATTAGGCAACATCTTTGTCACTTATGATGTACATTTCAGTCATTGCATGCCAGTTTATCAAATTATTTTGGGAGCAGAGCAGAACAGGCGTCAGCAGGCCACATTATCGGCCCGTTTTGAAATCCTAATCACAAAGGAAGTGCTCCAGTGACTGTGATTAGAAAGCCTGTACTTCATGGGGTCATGATCAACTGTTGACATCGACACAGCACCTGCTCGGGCCTCTCCCCTGCCCCCCCTCCCCCACCCCAATAGGAGTGGCGCGCGTGACCTGTACAGATGCTCGGCGAGGCCAGAGTTTGGCATGCACAGAATAAGGTAAGGCGAGTCCTTATTATTAATAGGCTGTTCTGTGTACCGCAGCTGCTTGATGGCTGGCACTGCACTGACTGTATTTCTGCAACCACTACCGTAAACTGAGAATATCACCCTGAGAAGTTGCTTTTAGGGACTGGAAAGCAAGCCTTCAGCCTAAGGATGAGTTTGCAGAAATAGCAAAAGGCAAATTAAAGGACAAAGTAATGAAACCATGCAAGTCTTTACTTTTCCCTGTTCAAACCTTCAAATATACCCCATGCAGTTGCAGATATGCGTTTTTAAGTGCATTAAATCAAATAGCAAATCAGGAATGGAATAATGTAGCTATAGGGCTGTTTTTAAAAGATCTATTGGTGGTAATCTAGTCCCCTCACACATGTATTCAACTATTTGTTGACCCTGAAGTAACAATTATGTAGCCTGAGGTGACCACAATGCGCTTTCCGCAAGTTATGAATTTTTAAGCAACAGGCTCTAGCAAATAAAAACAATCAAACTACAAATCCCAGAATGCAGTAAGGGGTTGGTTATAAAAGCCATGGATGACTAAAGTTCTAATTCATAATGATGACACATGGGTTATCACCTTTCTGACATACCAGTCAAAAGTTTCAATTCCGTACAGTGGCAGAAGTGGGGCATGACTGGTGCAACCATATGAAAGTAAAAGCCAACTTCACAGAAGCAGCACAATGGATTTGAAGTTTGTAGGTCCATATATTTTTTTCCCCCAAAGTTAATTTAAGTAAATTGAGGATAAAAGTCATTCAATGAGAATCCTTATTTTTAACGCCGTGTGAGTGAGTCCACCAGATAGCTGCCCTGTGGCAGTGAGATGAAAACGTCCATTAGTCCTAGTTTTACAGCCAACAGCACTGTACATTCTGGGGCCTGTGTTTGCACTTTTCTCACTGACAGATTGGCTGTTAATCATATCAGGCCAGTACTAGTCAGGACTGCTGTATTAAATGCCTAAAGTCAAAGCACACAATGATGTACTGCAGCAGCACGTTCATGTGATAATGTTCTTTATTATTGCCAACGAAGGTAAATGTTTCTTAAGCAGCGTGATGTAACTCCTAATTGCCAAGCAAACAAACGCTAGCACTCTGCCATTTCTACACAGTTTATACAGAGGAGTTTTAAGGCATTGGAAAAGTGGGCTCTGGCCCAGGGCCACTCCTCTTAGAGCCAGCTATGTTCTTGACCTGATGACCTTGAATCATTTTTAAATAGAATGCTGCAAACTGCGTTTGTTTACTTATCGTTTATTTTTATTGTGCTGTAGTCTATCACAGACATTTTGTAGAACAAAATGTGTTTCTTTCATGAAATATCCAAATAAAATGTTTCTTTTAGATCAATACAGGACCTCAAATATGAGAGATAGGAGGGTGTGACTGAGATTATTTGCAGTAACATTAGTGAGCTGCTGCAGTGTTACAATACTGAAAACACACATCACTATCCCTAACTATCAGATGTAAACACATTTAGAATTTGACTAAAGAGGGCATGAAGGAGCTGAAACTGTATCATAAAATCAAAGCTGTTCCGAACAGGGCCCTCCCCCCCCCCCTCCAAAAATAATACATTTGGCCCAGGGCCCGCAAAATCCTTAAAATGTCCCTGAGTTCATACTCCGTATGTGTGAAGAATGGGACAAGGCATTACTGCTGGTTTCTATAGTGTCACTCAAAGACAATGAAAGTTCACACACAACCACACTGAACCAAAGAATTGTCACACAAAAGCAATCTTAAACCTTAGCACAAGGGTGGGGGTTGGAGCCCCAGAGAGAGCATTCTCCTCAGGGCACTGCTCAGGACCCTGACAAGGGTGGGGGCCCTCAGAGAGGGCATTCTCCTCAGGGCACTGCTCAGGACCCTGACAAGGTTGGGGGCCCTCAGAGAGAGCATTCTCCTCAGGGCACTGCTCAGAACCCTGACAAGGGTGGGAGTGGGGGCCCCAGAGAGCATTCTACACAGATGGGACGAGGCAGCACAGAGCTGACCGGGGCAGAAGAAGGTTTGCAGCTCCAGGAACAGGATCTGCTGGGATGCATTGGAAGGTAAACAAGCATTTGCCATGCAATTGGTCTTGCATTTGTGAGAGTTAGAGCTATTGACGTTGTAAAGGACAATGTATTTTACTTATGCGTTTTCTGTTTGGAGTGGAGTGAATGTGTATGGTGTCAAGTGGACATATGTGGTTTGGATTGGAATTGTTAATTGTGGAATTGTTATGTGGATTAGATCTGTGTGGTGAAATAATGTGGCATGGTGTGCAGTGTAATTATGTGGATAGTAATTATGTGGTATTGAGTTTACTGGAATTATGTGGAGTGGGATTGTGTGTCGTGGAGTGGGATTGTGTGTCGTGGAGTGGGATTATCTGGAATGGTATTTTCTGTTGTGGAGTGGTATGTAGTGGAGTTTACTTATGTGGTGTGTTGTTAAATATTGTAGCATGTTGTGGAATTTTGTGGTGTAGATTGGATGTGTGTGGTTTGTTGTATAATTGTGTTGTTGGTTTGAATTATGTTGTTTAATTATGTGGTGTGGAATGGAAATGTGTAGAGTTGAATTGTGTGACGTGGAAGTGTGCGCGGTTGAGTGAAAATTATGTTGAGTGGTATTATGAGGCATGGTGTGAAGTGTAGTTATGTGGAATGTTGCTACGTGGCATAGACTGGATTTATGTGGAGTGTATTTATGCAATATGGAGTAGAGCATAATTATGTGGAGTCTAATTATGTGGTGCTGAGTGGTATTATGTGGAGTGTAATTATGTTGTGTGATGAATTGTGTGGGGATGAATTGTGGAATTGTGTGTCGTGTGGAATTATGTGGCATGGTGTGGTGTATAATTATGCAGAGTGGAATTATGCAGCGTGCTGCATAGTTATATTTTGTGGAGGGTAATTATGTGTTTGGAGTTGAGTGTAAATATGTTGTGTGAAGTATAATTATATAGGTTGAAGTGTAATTATGTGTAGTTGAATTGTGGAGTGTAATTATGTGGTTTGAGTGGTATTAAGTTGTGTGGAATGTTATTATGTGATGTGGAATTATGTGGTTTGGAGTGAAGTGGAAATATGTGTTTTTTCAAATTTTTAGGATTGTAATTATGTGGTATGGAATGTTGTAGGGTTAAATTATTTATCATTGAATTGTGTGGCATGGAATTATGAGATGTTCAAATGTGCTGTATGGTAGAATTAGGAGGCATGGATTTGAACAAGCTATGCACGCTAAGGCTTTTATGTCATGGGGTTTAAAGTTGACGATTGTCTATTTTTCTTTGTAAAAATAATATGGGCTGTTTCTTTACCTTTCGTTAAATTTCTGAACAATTTGTTAAGCTGAATTGTATTGTTGCATTGTGTGCACATGCAGGAAAGAACGAGTGTCTGGCAGACATGCAAAAAATCATCCTAGGTCTCAGTATTAACTTCCACACTTATAAGCAGTAATTCCGATCCTAGAATGAGTTACCTGTTTGCTTTACAATGACAGTTAGTAAAACAAGCAAGTGCTTTCCCAGCATGTACAAGTAGCAAATGTTTTAAAGGGGCTTGTTTTTGTGCAAGGTATTGCCTTTCCCAGTTCACGGGAGGGATAAAAAACATGTCCAGATAATAATAGGGTTGACAGGATGGTGTGACAGTAGAATATTGACACATGTGGATCTAGTGAGGACTGCGGGCAGCAAGTGCGTGATGCGCTATTTGCATAAGAAAATACTATATATCTTTTTCGTTATCCTCTATTAGTTATTAGTAAGGAAGGGGGAAGAGAAGCGTTCACTGACAGCATTCGGTTAGTCTTAGGGACACAAAGAATGCTGTGGTAGATGCCACCCAGAAGGCATAGGTATATGACCAAGGAGCTGCCAATGAAAGGAAGTGGAAATGCGCTTTAGACGTTGCCAATATTGAAGGTTACTGTGCGGTTGCAGACTTCGATGGGCTGACAGTGGGTGTGGAAATGCTACGTTGTCATTGTAGGTTTAATTACATGAATGGCGCAGTCTCTCCGGTGTTTGTCCTTAGGGTACTTGCTAACTGGTGCTACATATGGGATCAGGTTTGCCTTTGACAGGAGTTATGGTTTAGTGGGGTACATCGTGTAAAATAATGTTGGTGTGAGGAAACAAAAATTGGCCCCTTTGTACATTTAATATTGTTGTGTGCATCATGCAGAGGATGAAAAGCAGCAGGAATGGCTTTGATGCCGGAGAGGCTAGCAGGAAGAACTGTTTTGGGGTGGTCATTTTTAGAGATTGTTGAACATTTTTTAAACTACCACAGTGGCATTGGGGAGAGCACCAGCTGAAAGGCTCTGTCTTTACTGGTAGGCAGTGGTTAGATGGGGACCGGCCATCAGTCTTTCTGTCGGTGGTGGACAGGGGAGCAGTGGGCAGCAGTCACGGGTTCACAGTGACATCGAGGGGTGGTTTTAAAGGCGGACGGAAAAGCTTAACTGCGGGTTTCGTAGGGGTGAGAGTAGAGTTAATGGATGTGTTAGTAGCAGGCACGAAGGCAGTGGTCTGTGTTTGGAGGTGGTCAACTGAGCGGGCTTCGCTTGAAGGTGGGTCATCATGTAGAAGGATGTTTTTGGTGGGTCGGCTTGAGGCAGTGTTATGTAACTTTGCTAGAGGGCGCAGCAGCAATATTTACTGATGTATGTAAATCGCCCGATGATAGGGCGGCTGTGACCAATGGAGGAACCAGAATCCTTTTTTATGGCTAGGGTGAGCCCCTGCAGTATGGCGGGTCGCTGGTCTGAGACCTCTTGACTGGCGTGGAGACTGGGGGGGGCCCCCCCATGTACTTTGCAGGGGGGCCCCCTCAAGTTTCGTTACGCCACTGGAGAGACTGCGCCATTCATGTAATTAAACCTACAATGACAACGTAGCATTTCCACACCCACTGTCAGCCCAGCGAAGTCTGCAACCGCACAGTAACCTTCAATATTGGCAACGTCTAAAGCGCATTTCCACTTCCTTTCATTGGCAGCTCCTTGGTCATATACCTATGCCTTCTGGGTGGCATCTACCACAGCATTCTTTGTGTCCCTAAGACTAACCGAATGCTGTCAGTGAACGCTTCTCTTCCCCCTTCCTTACTAATAACTAATAGAGGATAACGAAAAAGATATATAGTATTTTCTTATGCAAATAGCGTATCACGCACTTGCTGCCCGCAGTCCTCACCAGATCCACATGTATCAATATTCTACTGTCACACCATCCTGTCAACCCTATTATTATCTGGACATGTTTTTTATCCCTCCCGTGAACTGGGAAAGGCAATACCTTGCACAAAAACAAGCCCCTTTAAAACATTTGCTACTTGTACATGCTGGGAAAGCACTTGCTTGTTTTACTAACTGTCATTGTAAAGCAAACAGGTAACTCATTCTAGGATCGGAATTACTGCTTATAAGTGTGGAAGTTAATACTGAGACCTAGGATGATTTTTTGCATGTCTGCCAGACACTCGTTCTTTCCTGCATGTGCACACAATGCAACAATACAATTCAGCTTAACAAATTGTTCAGAAATTTAACGAAAGGTAAAGAAACAGCCCATATTATTTTTACAAAGAAAAATAGACAATCGTCAACTTTAAACCCCATGACATAAAAGCCTTAGCGTGCATAGCTTGTTCAAATCCATGCCTCCTAATTCTACCACACAGCACATTTGAACATCTCATAATTCCATGCCACACAATTCAATGATAAATAATTTAACCCTACAACATTCCATACCACATAAATACAATCCTAAAAATTTAAAAACACATATTTCCACTTCACTCCATACCACATAATTCCACATCACATAATAACATTCCACACAACTTAATACCACTCAAACCACATAATTACACTCCACAATTCAACTACACATAATTACACTTCAACCCATATAATTATACTTCACACAACATATTTACACTCAACTCCAAACACATAATTACCCTCCACAAAATATAACTATGCAGCACGCTGCATAATTCCACTCTGCATAATTATACACCATGCCACATAATTCCACACGACACACAATTCCACAATTCATCCCCACACAATTCATCACACAACATAATTACACTCCACATAATACCACTCAGCACCACATAATTAGACTCCACATAATTATGCTCTACTCCATATTGCATAAATACACTCCACATAAATCCAGTCTATGCCACGTAGCAACATTCCACATAACTACACTTGACACCATGCCTCATAATACCACTCAACATAATTTTCACTCAACCGCGCACACTTCCACGTCACACAATTCAACTCTACACATTTCCATTCCACACCACATAATTAAACAACATAATTCAAACCAACAACACAATTATACAACAAACCACACACATCCAATCTACACCACAAAATTCCACAACATGCTACAATATTTAACAACACACCACATAAGTAAACTCCACTACATACCACTCCACAACAGAAAATACCATTCCAGATAATCCCACTCCACGACACACAATCCCACTCCACGACACACAATCCCACTCCACATAATTCCAGTAAACTCAATACCACATAATTACTATCCACATAATTACACTGCACACCATGCCACATTATTTCACCACACAGATCTAATCCACATAACAATTCCACAATTAACAATTCCAATCCAAACCACATATGTCCACTTGACACCATACACATTCACTCCACTCCAAACAGAAAACGCATAAGTAAAATACATTGTCCTTTACAACGTCAATAGCTCTAACTCTCACAAATGCAAGACCAATTGCATGGCAAATGCTTGTTTACCTTCCAATGCATCCCAGCAGATCCTGTTCCTGGAGCTGCAAACCTTCTTCTGCCCCGGTCAGCTCTGTGCTGCCTCGTCCCATCTGTGTAGAATGCTCTCTGGGGCCCCCACTCCCACCCTTGTCAGGGTTCTGAGCAGTGCCCTGAGGAGAATGCTCTCTCTGGGGCCCCAACCCCCACCCTTGTCAGGGTCCTGCGCAGTGCCCTGAGGAGAATGCCCTCTCTGAGGGCCCCCAACCTTGTCAGGGTCCTGAGCAGTGCCCTGAGGAGAATGCCCTCTCTGAGGGCCCCCACCCTTGTCAGGGTCCTGAGCAGTGCCCTGAGGAGAATGCTCTCTCTGGGGCCCCAACCCCCACCCTGTTCGGAACAGCTTTGATTTTATGATACAGTTTCAGCTCCTTCATGCCCTCTTTAGTCAAATTCTAAATGTGTTTACATCTGATAGTTAGGGATAGTGATGTGTGTTTTCAGTATTGTAACACAGCAGCAGCTCACTAATGTTACTGCAAATAATCTCAGTCACACCCTCCTATCTCTCATATTTGAGGTCCTGTATTGATCTAAAAGAAACATTGTATTTGGATATTTCATGAAAGAAACACATTTTGTTCTACAAAATGTCTGTGATAGACTACAGCACAATAAAAATAAACGATAAGAAAACAAACGCAGTTTGCAGTATTCTATTTAAAAAGGATTCAAGGTCATCAGGTCAAGAACATAGCTGGCTCTAAGAGGAGGGGCCCTGGGCCAGAGCCCACTTTTCCAATGCCTTAAAACTCCTCTGTATAAACTGTGTAGAAATGGCAGAGTGCTAGCGTTTGTTTGCTTGGCAATTAGGAGTTACATCACGCTGCTTAAGAAACATTTACCTTCGTTGGCAATAATAAAGAACATTATCACATGAACGTGCTGCTGCAGTACATCATTGTGTGCTTTGACTTTAGGCATTTAATACAGCAGTCCTGACTAGTACTGGCCTGATATGATTAACAGCCAATCTGTCAGTGAGAAAAGTGCAAACACAGGCCCCAGAATGTACAGTGCTGTTGGCTGTAAAACTAGGACTGATGGACGTTTTCATCTCACTGCCACAGGGCAGCTATCTGGTGGACTCACTCACACGGCGTTAAAAATAAGGATTCTCATTGAATGACTTTTATTCTCAATTTACTTAAATTAACTTTGGGGGAAAAAAATATATGGACCTACAAACTTCAAATCCATTGTGCTGCTTCTGTGAAGTTGGCTTTTACTTTCATATGGTTGCACCAGTCATGCCCCACTTCTGCCACTGTACGGAATTGAAACTTTTGACTGGTGCCTTTGCTTCAGCATCATGTCATGATATGTCAGAAAGGTGATAACCCATGTGTCATCATTATGAATTAGAACTTTAGTCATCCATGGCTTTTATAACCAACCCCTTACTGCATTCTGGGATTTGTAGTTTGATTGTTTTTATTTGCTAGAGCCTGTTGCTTAAAAATTCATAACTTGCGGAAAGCGCATTATGGTCACCTCAGGCTACATAATTGTTACTTCAGGGTCAACAAATAGTTGAATACATGTGTGAGGGGACTAGATTACCACCAATAGATCTTTTAAAAACAGCCCTATAGCTACATTATTCCATTCCTGATTTGCTATTTGATTTAATGCACTTAAAAACGCATATCTGCAACTGCATGGGGTATATTTGAAGGTTTGAACAGGGAAAAGTAAAGACTTGCATGGTTTCATTACTTTGTCCTTTAATTTGCCTTTTGCTATTTCTGCAAACTCATCCTTAGGCTGAAGGCTTGCTTTCCAGTCCCCAAAAGCAACTTCTCAGGGTGATATTCTCAGTTTACGGTAGTGGTTGCAGAAATACAGTCAGTGCAGTGCCAGCCATCAAGCAGCTGCGGTACACAGAACAGCCTATTAATAATAAGGACTCGCCTTACCTTATTCTGTGCATGCCAAACTCTGGCCTCGCCGAGCATCTGTACAGGTCACGCGCGCCACTCCTATTGGGGTGGGGGAGGGGGGGCAGGGGAGAGGCCCGAGCAGGTGCTGTGTCGATGTCAACAGTTGATCATGACCCCATGAAGTACAGGCTTTCTAATCACAGTCACTGGAGCACTTCCTTTGTGATTAGGATTTCAAAACGGGCCGATACTGTGGCCTGCTGACGCCTGTTCTGCTCTGCTCCCAAAATAATTTGATAAACTGGCATGCAATGACTGAAATGTACATCATAAGTGACAAAGATGTTGCCTAATAATACTTATGCTTACGGTTTATCTGCTTCCTTTCCCTTGAGCTGCGACGTCACTAGCTTTGGAAGTTGTGTGACCATCCTGGGCAGGACTGCAGCAGAGGAGCATTTCAAAGTTTTTTTCGGGTGGGTGCAGAGACACATTCAGTTCTCCTCCAGGAGGGTATAACTCTGGAAGGCGGCAGCGCTACTAACTATATTTGAAATATTTTAAGTGTAAACAGCAAGCACACTTAACATCTCATTCCTTTTTTCGCGCTCAATGGCTTTCTGCTCCACCGAAAGACGAGACCAGAGAAGGCACAGCCTCGTTCAATGACGTTCTTAATTTAGCAGTCCCGCCCATGCTGAAGATCCGCAACTATGTCTGTTTCAGGGAGGCTGGGCGGGGCCGACAGAGGGAGCAGCAGGAAAAGACACAAAATATCCATGGCTGGTAATCTTTACAACGAGTCCTCCAAACCCAGCGCAGGCAGGATTAATTTCTCGGAGGGGGCCCCCTTCACGTATTGAAGACTAGGGGCCCCCCCGCACCGCAGGGGCTGCGGGGGTGTTTGTTACGCCCCTGCCCCCTCCCCAGCGCCTTGAGACCCTCTCGGGTATGTAGCGTGCTTTACAAGTGCAGTGATTGATTGATTGATTGATCAATAAATAAATAATGGAAGATAGTACATTTAAGATCAAGGATAAATAACTAGATTATTGATGATATCAAATGGAAAGTAATGGATTCTTAATTAACCAACGGTGAAAATTGAGGGCCAGTACCCGTTGGTTCATATCACACGTCTTGTCATAATGTACAAGGCGTGCTCCAACCGTGCTTTGAACCATATTGAAATAATCAATATAATTCATGATCCCAATAAATATCTAAAAACATACTAAAAATTTGATAGTCATCATAAAATATCATACTATAATAATATTTTGAGGGTATATATATCATCGATATTTCTTTAAAACATGTGCAAAACAGTGCAAAAAGTGTCAAAGTGTTAAAAATGTCAAAAAAACGGATTTTACCCATAATTAAAAAGCACTCAAAAAACGGGGCTTAAGCAGAGGAAAGCCATTTGTGAATTCTCTTCATGGTCACCAGACACCGTCTTAGTACTGGGACTGACGGACCTCCTGTCGGCGGTCCTGACCGACCAATTAGGATGTCACTGAACACTGTTCGTCGCACTCCAATTCTTTCATTGTAAAACAGCGAGTTGCAGTTCATCCCTGCACCCCGTGGCAGGCACCTAAAGGTGCCTGCCACATGGTGCAAGAATCAACAGGTGGAGGCCTTGCACCCATGAGGGCCCTGCTGGGGCACCCAAAGTCGACTTCCGACAGCCTTTCTCTGTTGGAAAGGCTAGCACAAAAAGGCTGTCGAAATCTGACATCGTAATACCTCAGGTGGAAAGAGCCACCTTGGGATTACTGAACTCATTCCGACTAGCTGACGGGCTCTACGAGCTCGTCAGAAGCCAGTCGAAATGACTGGTCGGATTCCTTTCCGACCGACACCAGCCTAATGGGTCGGTTGGAAAGGAATCCGACCGGCTGATTACGATACGGTAGGAACAACTCCGACCAACGGTTGGAGCCATTTCCTAATGCATCGTAATGAGCCCCCAGGTGTCGGGACCGAATGGTAAGTCCGCCCGACATCGTAATAAGGCCCCTGGTGCTGAATCTGATGCCAATCTCTATAAGTGTGTAAATTGGCTTTGAAAAATACAAAAGCACCCCATATTTCATGAGGGTCTAGAAGAAAGAAATTCACCCTACAAGTAAATGATTTTCATGATGAATAAAAAAGATGTTTGATCTGATAATGCACATTTCTGTCCACTTACTCTGCTTGATTGTCTATATTGCAAACAGTGCACAAGTAAGTGTAAAGCAGCATGACTAATCATGAAAATATACAACTTGTATGGATTTACATGGGTAACTCTATACAGGTACATAGAGTACAACTGAGGGGCTTTTATCAACGGCCACAAACACCTGTAACTATGCAAATCACACAAAGAAACACCTAACCAGTAGAATTCCAGATTTTGTATCGATTGTTTATTTGTTCCTTGATATTTATTTAAAGCTATTTAGTTGATTTTATAATGCGGTTGCTTAATTTATTATTAGTTTATGTATTTTCACTTTTAGTTTATTCAGAGCTCCTGATTAGTTTATTGTTATATGCGTTTCATGAATGTTTATATTGAGGTTTAGTTTATGTGTTGCTTACACTTATGTTTCATTCTCGTTCGGTTACTGGTAATTTTTATGTTTCTACTAGGTTTTGGTTTAAAATATTGTTATGTCCAGATACGATTTAGCCTAAGTTTAGATCATCTTTAGTTTTCCAAGAATGTGCTTATGTTTAAATTATGTTTATATTCAGTCATGTTTATGTAAGTGTGGCCGTTACAAACCGGCCATACCTAGCATGCAGAAGATGTGCAAGATGCCAGTGATCCATAGATTTTAATAGCTGCCAGTGTAAGAGTTTTTTATGAATTTATTTTGTGTGCATTAGTAACAATGAGCAAATTGCAATTTAACATTAGGATTTACATATGTAGAGTGTCATAATGCAATTGTTTTTAAATTCGAATTTCCAATGATATGTTTAAATGTGGTTTCCTAATGTAATATTAATTAGGACACATTTTAATGTAAAGTTTATCTCAAATAAGATGGGAGTCGTCTCTGTCACTCATCCTGTGTTCCCCCTTGCACGCATCCTGGCCCCACAAACTCCCCTGCACCTAGTCAAGCTGAAGACGTAATAGTTTATTTCCACTTATATTATTGTTTTGCTCAAGACGAACTTTCTGCAGTTCAGCTGTACCTTGCAGCATGTTGCCATGTCTTCTGCTTGTTCACTTGGACGTATTCATTCACATAAAATATCATCATTAATGGATCTTGTTTTGTTCGAACATCTCCCAATAATAGTAGCTTAGAGGGTACAGAATTATTATTCATGTAGTGGGTTGGGGTTTACGTGCCAAAGCAATGTGACGTTTATTTTTCATGTGCCCTAATTTGATGGAAAGATTATACATTTGCTTACACCACAGTGAATGTGCAGAAATTCTTTTTTCATATTGAAGAATTGTGTATAAGGCCGACCTTGAAAAACCTGGCAGTTTCCATACCTCTAAATGAGGTGACAGAACATGTTTGACTCTGTTAATCTTTACAATGTGATCTTTGTGAATAGGCCACCTTGTGTAAATATATCGAACATCATGCATCTTATAGCTGCCTGGAAACCATGGTCCCGATTATGATGGCGGACGGATGAGTTCCAACTGCCAACCTGTTGGGAACGGGACCGGCCAACAGGGAGTCGGCGGTCCAGCCAGACAGTTTACAATCCGACTGCCTGTGGAGGAGGTCGGAAACATGCCTTGTAGCATTGAGGGTTGTGCTGCGGCCTTAAAAAGGGCTGCAGCACAAGCCTCAATGCTACGAGTCATGTTTGTAAACAACCCTGCCCTATGTGGCAGGCACCATACGCTGCCTGCCACATGGTGCAGGGATGTTTAGGGCTGGTACCATATGTGCCCCTCAGGGCGCATGGAGGAGGTCCACAGGGGAAGGGGTGCTGGCTGGTGGCCCCCAAAGTCACTTTCCGTCAGCCTTTCCATGGCGTGTTAACCGTCATAAAACAGCCGGCAGAAAGGGACATTGTAATCCTTACAGCGGTGCCTGAGCAGGTACCACCACGATTGTAGGGATTGCAGACTGACCGACGGGCTCCTTGAGCCTCTCGGATGCCTGGCGGACGGTCTCTATGCATGCCCACCATTGGCCCACCATCCTAATGTGGCGGGCGGTCCTGCAAGAGCCTATGGCTGTGGAACCCCCACCGATGGCCTGATGGTAATCGGGCCCCATTTTCTTATGAGCAAATGTTTTCTGATCTAGCTTTTTTGGTTACAGTACTCACTGAAAACATTACGCACTTACAATAGTTTAATGAAGCTATACCCTAGTCTCTAGCATTATGGTTTCTCCAGGTCTCAGCAACCAGAGTCTTCAAATTGAATAGAGATATTGAAGCCTAGGTCAATAATCAAACATAACCAACTGTAATCTCTACCCTCCCTGCAGAGTTACTGACATTTTACACAAGCGCCAGATATCCATTGCTGCATTGAAGGGGTTCGTGGAATCGCTTTGCTTGTACCAAAGCTACTTCTTGGAGGACCCAGAGGCCGCACAGGAATTCCTGCAAAAGCTCCAAGGAAGGTAAATATACTGCATCCTTTAAAATCAGATGATGAACATTCCCAAGGCAGTCACTTGTTTTCCCAAATGCATATTAATTACATGGTGGTCTTAAAGCAGAAGAGATAATGAATCCATTTTGATAATAAAGTACTATTTTGCATGTACAGAAACCATACAAGCCAAGATTTGGAAAGCAAAAGGAGGGTGCTTTTAGAAAAATAATTGGGGTGGGGGCAGTGCTTAAATTGAGCCGGTGGTTTCCAGTGCACTGGCACTTAATTGCCAACATCAGCACTTATGACAGTCTGCCACTTGGTGACGCTGCCTATCTAATTTAGACATGAGCACAACAGTTGAATATTAGTTCAATATACATAAAAAATTACTAATACCTGCCACTAAAGCCCTTTTTATAGCTTTTAGGCCCTGGAATACTCTAAATTGTTACACTTGTAGGACTGTGATGGTTAGTAGTTGTGTTGGTACTGTCATCGGCAGCACTGGCAGGGGCAATGGGTGGTGCAAGCTGCAGTGGCTTCTTGGCGAAGGTCCTGGCACTTTGTTTTTGTTATAAATTTAAGCACGGAGGGGAGTTGTTTACCCCAAAGACCTGGATTGAAATGTGGGCAGTTTCAAGTGGGTGAAAACTAAATGAAAGATCATGTTGGCTTTAAAAATTGGGAGTCTCCCACCTGGACCAGGTTTGTTGAAATATATGAGCAACTTTTTTCTTTACCAGGGCCATAGTCACATAGTGGTCGGAGTGGTCCAGCAGGCCAGTGCTGGGGTTCGCTGAAAGAATATAGTTTTTTTTATATATATAAATACATAAACAATAACCACGAAAAATATTTAAAAGTAACAGAAATATAATAAAAATTATATGTATTTTAAGAATTTAAGAATTCTTTGAAAAACAATTACAGGCATATATTAATATATTTTATTTATATATTTAATTTTAAATTATTATTAAACTAATAATTTTCATGTATATGATAATTTAATATGTTTTTATATAACAAATATATATATATATATATACATATATATATATATACATATATATTATCTACTGGCGGTCGCCAGTAGATAGTTATAGTTAGGATCGTGTTTCCATAGGAAATCCGCAACATTCTATTTGAAATAACTTTGGCGCCGATTGACGAATCCTCGCGAAATTTTCAAAATAGGTGGGGCGCTCCGCTCCGCTCCTTCCCTGAAAGTCTCGGGGGGATTCGTCAAGCGGGGGCTGAGAAAAAGGGGGGGTCCCAAAACGCATTTTCCCCATGCATTTTTCCATAGGACCTTTAGTCCAAGCTACAGCCCGAACGGCTGAACAGAATTACTTGAAATTTGGCAGAGAGGTAGTCCTCAGGTCAGGGATGTGCCTTTTGCAGGTCTGGTGTAAACGTGTTCAGTATTTCCTGAGAAAATAGCATTTAAAAGCATATATATATATATCTATAAGCGCGCACCGTGCGCGTACGGTAAAACTTACCGTACGCGCACGCTGCCGTGCGCGAGCGCGATTCTGATTGGTTGTTAGATCTTAGTAAACATTCGAATCGGTCGAAACCAGGAAGTGTCGGGCGCCATTTTGTCTCTTGGAGTCTGAGGGGGTTTGAAAAACAAAGGTGGAGAACGTGAAAAGGGGGCAGGGTGGACAGTTCCTGACCCCCTAGCCTTTGTCAGGGGGTCCCAGAAGGACCCCCAAGGGCCAAAATTTCCTTTAATTTTTTTGCGAAAAATCGCGGAGTACGCGTAGCGTGCGCGTACGGTAGAAACGTAAAAATTCCGCGAACTGCGTAACGTGGGCGCGTGGTGCGCAAAGCGCACCGCGCACCCACAGCGCGCGCACGTGCGTGAAGCGCACCGGGCGCATACGGTACGCGCACGGTGAAAAACCTTAAAAAAAAAATACATAACTTAGCATTTAAAAAACCGTACAAATTCACTGAAAAAACCATAGGTTTCACACACGTTATAGTTAGGAATTAGCATTTAAAAAACCTTGCAAATTCACTTAAAAAACCATAGGTTTCACACATGTTATAGTTAGCTGGACATTTCACTCGTGAAAAACCATTGAAATTCCCCCGTTATAGTTAGTGCAGGCAACTATAACTCACGCGACCGCAATCCTCTGCTGATGACGTCAGATATTACATCACTGATGACATATGTGTCTTTCTGAAAAAAAAATATTTGTAATATATGGATAGCTAAAAATTTATGGAAGAAGACATGGGTAAATAAGTGTCTAAATACAGTGATGTAATATCTGACGTCATCAGCAGAGGATTGCGGTCGCGTGAGTTATAGTTGCCTGCACTAACTATAACGGGGGAATTTCAATGGTTTTTCACGAGTGAAATGTCCAGCTAACTATAACATGTGTGAAACCTATGGTTTTTTAAGTGAATTTGCAAGGTTTTTTAAATGCTAATTCCTAACTATAACGTGTGTGAAACCTATGGTTTTTTCAGTGAATATATATATAGATATATATATATATTTTTTTCTTTTTTAATTCCGGGATTTCACTGCACAGACGCCAATCCACAGCCTAGCAATGCCGATGCCTGCGACGGCGGCAGCAGCCGTCTATAAATCAAAATAAGGGAACGATGCAGGAACTCCAGCAAAGACCAATCGGCATACCAGAGGATGATACACAATTTTATTGTGCACACAAACAACGCGTTTCAGCGATGCCTTCATCAAGTTAATTCTGCACGTTTACATTCCCATAGAAATACTGAAACAAGTTCATGGCAATGGAAGACATACTACGCTCCAAATCAGTAATGAAAAATAAATAACGCAAATTATATCACAATGGATAAAAAAACAGTAGAGTTGTGCCGGTTAAATACATATTAATATTCTGTTTGGCCCGCAAATTGTCATTATAGCTAGAATTTGATCATAGACATGGAAAGAATACATTTGTCAACACAGCCATATGCGTTGCATCGACCACACAGAAAAATGATTACCACTGAATAATTCATCGGGATATTATAATCTCCTAAATTACATACTAAACAGCCAATATGGGAGCGATACTAAAATTCAACAAGGTGGATTTTCAATGTCCCAATGATATTTACAACGCATATCCAAGGTTTTGTACCTAAGGAATCAATAGCATGTTAATTTATCAATCTCGGGTAATGTACCCTTAACCTATTCAAGTATGTTAAAATACGCATTCAAGAATCAATAGTACGGTAATTCTTCAATCTAGGGTAATGTACCCTTGACATATTAAAGCATATTACTTGGTCAATCCCGGGTAATGTACCCTCCACACTTTAAAGCCAGCCAAGCAAAGAGCACCAGCATCAACCGGTAGAATAGAGTATAATGTCTTTCCTTAAAAATTACTATACATAACTAGGGTAGAACGTGTTACTAAGCATGCGTGCAGATGGTATCAATGACAAGTGTATATTAAAATGCAGGTGTAAAGGGTACAATAAAGGTATTTACAGTGAGTAGATGTAGGGGTAATGAGTACGACAAAGATCAAATCATTACATTGTCAAGGGATACATTTAAATAAACTAATATTCAAGAAAGGGATATAAACTTCATCCACTTGGACACAAACAGTCCAATGGTAAAGGATCATCATATTAATGATGTCCAAGATATCTTATCCCTGCTCTTACTGCCTCAGGACCCCTTATTAAAAGGTGAGAATAATTAATTATTGCGCAGCCACTGCTGTGCTCAAGATAACCTAATGCACTGCTGGAAGTCAGAAAAAAACACCTAATTGTGAAAATGATCTATCAGCTAAGGAAAGGCAGTGAGTATCAATTAGGTGTATAGCAGATTATGTTACACCGATATGGGTGGCTAGCTCCTCCCAGTATTCAGCCCTCCTGGCATCTTAGTGTCGAGCTCAATTATGTACCTGGATTCTGCCACCCTTAATTGCTTCTCGCGATCCCCTCCTCTAGGATGTGGCATGATGCGATCAATTCCCCAAAATTCCAAAAGGGAACTCTTGCTCTGATGCTTTTCGGAGAAATGTCTAGCCACGGGGTAGCTTGAGTCTCGATTAGTCACTGCCCTCATATGCTGCAAAATTCCAGTTTTCAACTGTAACTTAGTGCTCCACATACACCTGAGACCACAGGGGCATTGTAAGATGTATATAACAAAGTCACTGGTACAGGAAATTAGTTTGGTGATCGTTTTAATGTTAGAGCCTCTAGTTGCGTAGTGATCTCTGCTCCTGCTATTTTTACAGGCTTAGCCAACTTTCATGTTTAGACTCCTTAGGATAACTCTGGACCAGCCAGTCCTTAAGCGATCCTGATTTTCTGAAGGTTATTTATGGAGCTTTGCCAATACATTTTCCTATCACTGGGTCAGATTCTAATAGACTCTAATGTTTTTTCATAATGTATCTAATATCATTTGACCCGGTATTAAAAGTGGCGATCATACGGGGAACCACTTTTTTGTTGTGGCTTGGACACATGATTTCCTTTGGAATAACACATCATTCCGAGTTAGTTTCTCCACTTTTTTCGCTGCTTGCAACAACGTTTTAATGTTGTAGCTGCGCTGGGCAAACCTTAGTTCCATTGTTTTACGTTCATCCTTCCTCAGAGCTGCAGTTACGTCAGGAATTCCCAGCAGGGGATGCTATTAATGAGGGGAATGGAATGGTTACTTGCAGCATGGAGAAGTGTATTTCCAGCGGTCTTTTTTCATTTGATTGTCGATTATATTGATCGCGACATCAAGGAATTCACAATGTTCACTACTGATATTTTATGTGAAAGATAAATTCAAGTTATTGTTGGACAGTTTTTCTATGAATTGATGTGCCTGATCTTGTGGCCCATCCCAAATCAGGAACAGTTCATCAATATACCTGATCCAGATTGGGATGTGTTCGGTATATTGATCATTTTCGTCGACCCAGACCAACTGCTTCTCCCACCAGCCCAGAAAAAGGTTCGCTAGGCTGGGGCAAAGCAGGTGCCCATCGCTGTACCAGACTTCTGACGGTAGAGTTGTTCACCATAGATAAAGATATTTTAGTTCGGGCAGTAAAGCCTCATTTGTTCTAGCATGGCTGTGTGTTCCCATAAGGAGATGTGCCTTCCTCGCAAATAGTGCATACAGGCTTCCACCCCTTGGATTTGGTTAATACAAGTGTACAAGGAGCACACGTCCAATGCTATCCTGCAGAAACCTTCTTCCCATTTCTGCCCTCTTCAACTAGCCCACGTAATAACTACCTGAATCTCTCCAAACTCGAATCTCTCCATCACTCTCCTACTACCTTCCGAGGACTCTCTGGAAACAATTTTCCATCCTCCAGTATGGAGCCTGCCCCCTGTCCCATCCACACACAATGTCCCCCGACATGACAGCCCACACAGCCCCCTCTTCTACGAACCACGTAATTCCGCACGACCCAACTCCTTCGCAATCAGTTTCCCACCTGACCTCTCGCCCAAAGCGAAGAAGAACTTTAAACAGAAACTGATCAGATAGCATCTCGAGTCACTTTTCGCAGACATCTACCACTGCTCCTCCAAAGGAAAGGTAAAAATGGACCTTATTTTCCACTACCCAACACCCTGAGACTCTCCCCCCAGGCCCAACACACCCGCACAGGACCAGTCCCGATACCTCAACGAATTAGAGACAGAGCAGCGACTCTCCCTGCTGGAAACCCGGATAACAACTATAATCCGGGGCTTTAGTGAAAGCCTAGCCAACCTCGCAGAGCCCCAGTAACCGCATCACACCCACTCCTCCACCACCCACACACAATAAAGACCGTCCATTGTCCCCTCAGAGATGGATAGCTAACCTCCTCCCCAATCTGACACAGAGACCGAAAAGAACTAGAGACGCTTGTCTGACAGTGATGAGGCGGATCTCGACTCCTCGTACGACAATCCTATTGCTGTCACCCTCCAATCCAAAATCCAGGTGATCACCGGACTAGGAAGAGACCAAGCCCCCCCAAAATCACCCAGACCACCAACCACCTGCACCAACATCCCCACGGCCTCCCTAACGAAGAAACCCAAAACAGAGACGACCCCCACAAACTGCATGCTCATAAACTGCAGATCAGCCACCAAACATGCCACAGAACTAGCAGAATCCATCCTCACTCACTACATAGGCACAGCATTCATCACCGAAACCTGGCTTAATGATTCCTCCCTACCACTCCTGGACACTCTCATCCCCCAGGCTTTATAATCACGAACAAAGACAGAAAAGACCAAAGAGGAGGAGGCTTAGCAATCATCCACTGAGACAATATTTCCGTGACGGAAACAGACTCCTTCAACTACAACACCTTTGAGTGCCTAACTGTCAACATCAACACTTGCAACAAAAAAGCACTAACCTGCCAACTTATCTACCACCCCCCAGGCAACTCCACCACTCTCACTGAACACCTGTCTGACCTGATTGCCCACTGCTCACTACAAGATGCGAATAACCTTATTCTGGATGACCTCAACCTACACTGGAATGAAGGTATCAACCCGCTAATCCAAAACCTGAGTGAGTTGCTATACAATAACAACCTTACGCAACACTGCACAGCAGAAACTCACAACAAAGGAGCAACCCTAGATGCCATCATCGCCAAACGTGACACAGTGACGATAAACCACACCCTGCCTGTAGATTGGTCCGATCACCACTTAATCCTTTTCCACCTCACTCAGCCAGCCACTATACAACCCCCCACTCAAGAACCGCCCAAATGGACCAGAAATCTCACTCAGATCAACATGATTGACCTGGAGGAAAAAGTCAACTCCCTCACTACCTCCTGGGATGATCTATCCATGACAGAACTCACTGACCACTACAACACATCCCTGACATCCATTCTAGACCAGATAGCCCCTTTTAAACTAAAAAAGAACAGGAATATCCAATCCAGATCCTGGTTAAATACGGACAACCAACAACGAAAGGAGACAACTCAGAGCCATAGAAAGACTCTGGAGAAACAACCCCTCCGCAAGCCTACTTGAACTCAAAGCAGCTCGGAGAAAATACAAAAAACACATCCGTAATGAAAAAAACAACTTTTTCTGCTCTTCTCTGGACAATGCAGAAAACAGGCCCAATGAACTGTTTAAAATCATCAAGCAACAAATCACCAAGCCCCCCGTACCCTCCACCCAGGCCTCCAAGGAACTGTGTGAAAACTTCGCCATTTTCTTCGAGGAAAAAATCTCCAAGATTGAGCTCTCACTAGACACCAGCACCAATCCCGCCTGCGAAAGCCTGCCCCCATTTCCAATAGAAAGCACATGCCTGCACCACACAAATACATGGAAGTCCTTCAATCCCATCACGGAAACCAAGATTATCAAGCTAATCTCCACCTCCAAACCCGCTTCTCACGTCCTGGACCCTATACCCACTCAATTGACCAAAAAACTCAAACTCTCCATAGCCCCGTTCTGGTGCAGAATCATCAACAGTTCCCTGAGATCCGGCATCATACCTGACTGCCTTAAAGTCGGCCAAGTAACGCCACTACTAAAAAAAAACAGGCCTTGACTGCATGGACCTGAACAATTTCAGACCCGTCTCCAATCTCCCCCTCCTATCCAAAATCCTTGAGAAATGTGTCCTTTCACAACTGACTCAGCAAATGGACAACATCAACCTTCTTGACCCCCACCAATCGGGATTCAGAAAAGGTTACAGCACTTAGACGGTGATCCTCAATATCACAGATGATATCCATAAGTCACTAGACTCCGATCACTGCTGCCTTCTCATTCTCCTCGACCTATCGGCAGCCTTTGACACGGTAGATCCCCAACTTCTCATCAAGGCCCTACAAGAAAGGGTAGGTGCTAATGAGATGGTCCTCCGCTGGTTCACCTCCTTCCTCCAGAACCGGTCGCAAAGGATAAAAATAAAAATCTTTACCTCCTACCTTCACCCCATCAGCAAGGCTCAGTGCTCTCACCACAACTGTTCAACATATACATGGAACCCCTCGCCACCATACATAAAAATGAAAATATCCCCTTCCACCTATACGCCGATGACACCCAGATCTATCTAGAAACCTCCTCCCCAAACAACAACCTCAGACTAAACAACACTCTAAAAGAAATTCAACGCTGGTTGTCTCAAAATCACCCTAAACCTGTGGTTCCCAAACTGTGCGCCGCGGCACCCTGGTGCGCCATAACAACTAGCCTGGGGCGCCGTGAGCACTAATGGGAATTTTGTGCTTTGAAGGGGATATTGAGGCGCGTGCATGACTGAAATGAAATGGCGCAGCAACAGTTCTGAGATGGCAGCAACTTAAAACTCATAATAAGACCACAGGAAAGGACTGGGTGCCTGGAGCTGGCAAACATACTCTGAATTCCAGGACAAGGAAAATCGCTCAATCGTCTGCTCATCCAACGAGGCCACACGCATAGAAGTCATACACTTGCAGAGACACTGCAGTGCAGCAGATAACACAGCAGTGGCGGCAAAGCACAGGCGGTCTCTCATCTCACGGCACCAGTTGAGAGGGAGAACTTCCCCCTTGCCACATGCACTTCAGGCATCAGTGTAAGTAAGAAATTAATCAGCCTGTGAACATAGCCACATTCTCCACAGCTATAAAGTAGTGGCTTCGATGGCTTCGATAGCGGGAAGAGCTGCTCAGTTTAAGCCTTTAGGAGTAATTTTGATGTCAAAAGGCACGAGTCACTCGTCTAACAAGGTCATTTAAATCCCGGTAATGAATGTTTGTAAGATAAAAGGGCAACATAGGACACTGAAGCTTTGCTTCATTAACAGAAGTAAGGAAGTGCAAGCTCTTTGAAGTGTGCACACTGGTAGAGTTCAGGGGAAGGCAGAGTATAAATGCCTTTGAAGTGGGGCCAAGCAGAGAGTGGCCATATTTACTCAAAGGCTACTAGCCTGTCTGCCACACAGTAAGTACAAGAAACCTTTTTTTTCCAGTTTTATTTTTTATTTTATATGGCGCGAACTCGAACCTAAGGTATTGCAGTGCTTTACATGAGCACCAGTTACGCTAAACAAGGATACATTCATTAGGTCTTGCCTGGCTATCGCGTAAGCGATCGCACAGCGAGACTTATGTAGGGGCTTCCGAAAATGCTCCCAAAGGCTTCCCAGGCGGATCGGGTGGCGGTTACGCGCACAACCACGCGCATTCCATTTGCCACCAGCTACTTCCTGCGCGTGCGCCGCCCACGCATTCAGAGAGATTTAGTAAGGGGCACAAGACCTTAGGAATGCGGTTTATGGCCAGGCATATGAGGCATTCAAGCGCGAAGCTGGCATCTAGCATCGGACTTGAAAGCAGCAGACTGCTTTCGCCAGAACTTTCGTTATAACTCACACCCCATATGCTCGTTCCCTCCCACCCTTCCTTTGATGTCCGCTTTTCTTGTTGTTTACCACCCACGCCACACACTGCTGCATGCCACACACTGCTGCACACCACACTGCACGCCGCACACTGCTGCACGCCGCACACTACCGCACGCCACACACTGTTGCGCACACTGCTGCATTACACACTGCTGCATTACACACTGCTGCACACCGCACACTGCTGCACACCGCACACTGCTGCACGCCTCACACTGCTACACGAAACACTGCTGCACGCCTCACACTGCTGCACGCCACACACTGCTGCACGCCACACACTGCTGCACACCTCACACTGCTGCATGCCTCACACTGCTGCATGCCTCACACTGCTGCACACCTCACACTGCTGCACACCGCACACTGCTGCACGCCTCACACTGCTGCACGCCACACACTGCTGCACGCCGCACAATGCTACACGAAACACTGCTGCAGGCCACACACTGCTGCACGGAACACACTGCTGCACGCCGCACACTGCTGCACACCACACACTGCTGCACACTGCTGCATTACTCACTGCTGCATGCTGCACGACACTGCTGCACGCAGCATACTGCTACATGCCGCAAACTGCTGCACGCCACACACTGCTGTACGCCGCTGCACGCCACACAGTGCTGCATGCCTCACACTGCTACACGAAACACTGTTGCACGCCACACACTGCTGCACGCCGCACACTGCTGCATGCCGCACACTGCTGCACGCCGCACACTACCGCATGCCACACACTGCTGCGCACACTGCTGCATTACACACTGCTGCATTGCACACTGCTGCACGCCTCACTCTGCTGCACGCCACACACTGCTGCACGCCACACACTGCTGCACGCCACACACTGCTGCATGCCACACACTGCTGCATGCCACACACTGCTGCACGCCTCACACTGCTGCACGCCTCACACTGCTGCATGCCACACACTGCTGCATGCCACACACTGCTGCACGCCGCACACTGCTACACGCCACACACTGCTGCACGCCACACACTGCTGCACGCCACACACTGCTGCATGCCGCTGCACACCACACCCTGCTGCACGCCGCACACTGCTGCACGCTGCACACTGCTGCACACCGCACACTGCTGCACGCCGCACACTGCTGCACGCCACACACTGCTGCATGCCGCACACTGCTGCACGCCGCACACTGCTGCATGCCGCACACTGCTGCATGCCGCACAATGCTACATGCCGCACAATGCTACACGAAACACTGCTGCACGCCACACACTGCTGCATGGCACACACTGCTGCACGCCGCACACTGCTGCACACTGCTGCATTACTCACTGCTGCATGCTGCACAACACTGCTGCACGCCACACACTGCTGCACGCCGCACACTGCTGCACGCCACACACTGCTGCACGCTACACACTGCTGCACGCCACACACTGCTGCACGCCTCATACTGCTGCACGCCTCACACTGCTGCATGCCGTACACTACCACACGCCACACACTGCTGCGCACACTGCTGCATTACAGACTGCTGCATTACATACTGCTGCACGCCGCACACTGCTGCACACCTCACACTGCTACACAAAACACTGCTGCACACCTCACACTGCTGCACGCCTCACACTGCTGCACGCCACACACTGCTGCATGCCACACACTGCTGCACGCCACACACTGCTGCATGCCACATACTCTGCACGCCTCACACTGCTGCATGCCGCACACTGCTGCACACCTCACACTGCTGCATGCCGCACACTGCTGCACACCTCACACTGCTGCATGCTGCACACTGCTGCATGCCGCACACTGCTGCACGCCACACACTGCTGCACGCCACACACTTCTGCATGCTGCTGCATGCCACACACTGCTGCACGCCACACACTGCTGCACACCGCACACTGCTGCACGCCGCACACTGCTGCACACCGCACACTGCTACACGAAACACTCCTGAACGCCACACACTGCTGCACGCCCCACATTGCTGCATGCCACACACTGCTGCATGCCACACACTGCTGCACGCCACACACTGATGCACGCTTTACAATGCTACACGAAACACTGCTGCACGGCACACACTGCTGCACGGCACACACTGCTGCATGCCGCACACTGCTGCATGCCACACACTGCTGCACACTGCTGCATTACTCACTGCTGCATGCTGCACGACACTGCTGCACGCAGCACACTGCTGCACACAGCACACTGCTGCATGCTGCACACTGCTGAACGCCACACACTGCTGCACGCCACAGTGCTGCATGCCTCATACTGCTACACGAAACACTGCTGCACGTCACACACTGCTGCATGCCGCACACTGCTGCATGCCTCACACTGCTGCATGCCACACACTGCTGCATGCCACACACTGCTGCATGCCGCACACTGCTACACGCCACACACTGCTGCACGCCACACACTGCTGCACGCCACACACTGCTGCATGCCGCTGCACGCCACACACTGCTGCACACCACACCCTGCTGCACGCCGCACACTGCTGCATGCTGCACACTGATGCACGCCGCACACTGCTGCACGCCACACACTGCTGCACGCCGCACACTGCTGCACGCCGCACACTGCTGCATGCCGCACACTGCTGCATGCCGCACACAATGCTACATGTCGCACAATGCTACACGAAACACTGCTGCACGCCACACACTGCTGCATGGCACACACTGCTGCACGCCGCACACTGCTGCACACTGCTGCATTACTCACTGCTGCATGCTGCACGACACTGCTGCACGCCGCACACTGCTGCACACTGCTGCATTACTCACTGCTGCATGCTGCACGACACTGCTGCACGCCACACACTGCTGCACGCCGCACACTGCTGCACGCCACACACTGCTGCACGCCACACACTGCTGCACGCCTCATACTGCTGCACGCCTCACACTGCTGCATGCCGTACACTACCACATGCCACACACTGCTGCGCACACTGCTGAATTACAGACTGCTGCATTACATACTGCTGCACGCCTCACACTGCTGCACACCTCACACTGCTACACAAAACACTGCTGCACGCCTCACACTGCTGCACGCCTCACACTGCTGCACGCCACACACTGCTGCATGCCACACACTCTGCACGCCTCACACTGCTGCATGCCGCACACTGCTGCACACCTCACACTGCTGCATGCCGCACACTGCTGCACGCCTCACACTGCTGCATGCTGCACACTGCTGCATGCCGCACACTGCTGCACGCCACACACTGCTGCACGCCACACACTGCTGCATGCTGCTGCATGCCACACACTGCTGCACGCCACACACTGCTGCACGCCGCACACTGCTGCACGCCGCACACTGCTACACGAAACACTCCTGCACGCCACACACTGCTGCACGCCACACATTGCTGCATGCCACACACTGCTGCACGTCACACACTGCTGCACGCCACACACTGATGCACGCTGCACAATGCTACACGAAACACTGCTGCAAGGCACACACTGCTGCACGGCACACACTGCTGCATGCCGCACACTGCTGCACGCCACACACTGCTGCACACTGCTGCATTACTCACTGCTGCATGCTGCACGACACTGCTGCACGCAGCACACTGCTGCACACAGCACACTGCTGCTGCACACTGCTGAACGCCGCACACTGCTGCACGCCGCTGCATGCCACAGTGCTGCATGCCTCACACTGCTACACGAAACACTGCTGCACATCACACACTGCTGCACGCCGCACACTGCTGCATGCCACACACTGCTGCACGCCTCACAATGCTGCACGCCTCACAATGCTGCACGCCGCACACCCCACACACTGCTGCATGCCGCTGCATGCCACACACTGCTGCACGCCACATGCTGCTGCACGCCACACACCGCTTCACGCAGCACACTGCTGCATGCCTCACACTGCTGCATGCCACACACTGCTGCATGCCACACACTGCTGCATGCCACACACTGCTGCATGCCACACACTGCTGCACGCCACACAATGCTGCACACTGCTGCATTACTCACTGCTGCATGCTGCACGACACTGCTGCACGCCGCACACTGCTGCACGCCACTGCACGCTACACAGTGCTGCATGCCTCACACTGCTCCACGAAACACTGCTGCACGCCACACACTACTGCACACCGCACACTGCTGCACGCCACACACTGCTGCATGCCACACACTGCTGCATGCCACACACTGCTGCACGCCGCACATTGCTGCATGCCTCACACTGCTGCACGCCACACACTGCTGCACGCCGCACACTGCTGCACTCCACACACTGCTTTTATGTGAGTTTATGCTACTGACATTGTAAATGACAATGCCTTTTATTTGTTTTAAAACCAAAACATAAATAAAAGGCATTGTAATTTTACAATGCCAATAGCTCAAACTCTTATAAATGCGAGACCTATTGCATTGCAAATGCTTGTTTTTTTATAGGCACAGGGATATTACGTGATTTGCCCAGTTAAGGAATGGAATATATACAAGACCACTTACAGATGGGCCACATGCTGAGTCAAGGTAGGTGTGCAGCCACCTTTTACCTTCCAACTACTACTTGCTACATCACCCAGTGCTCATCTACCCAGAGTATGTAGCCTGTGCGAGAGCACTTTGTAATACATGCCACGAATAGGAACTTTTTGTTCCCTGCAATGTGCCCATAACCACCAGGCTTCGCAAGTTTTGATTTTTGAGCATCCAGTGATTAAGTATTATCGCCTTGAAAGAGGCGCTGTTTGTGCTCTGGGGCTCCACGAGCGATCTGTACTTGACATATTTCTCGTTGTCTAACACTGTTTGCCTGGAAGCACCGGTGTGCACTGATGCATGAGATGACGAACACTGTACATGCCTCTTACCGGTATCTCCGAGTCTAGATAAATCACACTCTGAAGTTCCCACGTTGCCGTCCCACTATTCCTGTGGCACTTGATTGCCCCTCCAGATAGAGTCGTGGATAGCACCACATCAGCTATCTTAGACTGTTTGAAGGACTTTTTAAATGTACAAATACAAATGTCAGACTCGCTGAATCCAACAGAAAACACATGAAATGATCAAACAAAATCTTTGTAATTCCCATACCGAGCACAAATCCATCTATCAATCTATCTAACCTACCCTCCCTTTCAGACACTACGACTAATAAAATGACATCCACGACTATAATACCTACATCCACTTCATCTCAATTTTTTCCGAGAGAAAAATTGAAGTCCTCGGAGGCCGGGCATATACCCCCCCCCCCCACCCGCCCCCCCACCCCTTCCACCAAAAAAAAAAAAATAACGTAATGGGGAGCCACAGCCAACGGCCAATGAGTCAAGGGAGCCACTGGTCTAAAAAGTTTGGGAACCCCTTCCCTAAACTCAATCAGGACAAAACAGAGATCCTCCTCATCTCCAACAAAGAAGGGAACCCACAAATCACAGAATGGCTTATTTTATTTATTTATTTTGTGTATTTTATATAGCGCGCAGCTACCCCAACGGGGTGTCCCGGCGCTTCTGAGTGAAAGCAGAGTGATAGTCCTGGGGGTGTTAACAAAAGAGAAAAGTTTTTAGTGCCTTACGGAAGGGTAATTCTTCCTGGATCATCCTAATTGCGATCGAGAGTTCGTTCCAGAGAGTTGTGGCACAGACCTGGAAGGTTTTACCTCCAGAACGTGCTTTCCTGAATCTTGGTATGGAAAGCAGATAATGGGAGTTGGAACGAAGGTTCAGAGAGTTACAGTAAGGACGGATACTAACAGAGAGGTAGGCCGATCCCCTACCCCTAGTTGCTCGATGGGCTAAGGTCATGGCTTTGAATGCAGCTCTTTGATGGATTGGTAGCCAATGTAATGCTCTGCGATGAGGCGAAATATGGGTGCGTAGGGAAACCCCGCAGACCAGCCGAACAGCCGCATTCTGGACTGTCTGGAGCCGATGTAGGAGGCCCGCGGGCAACCCTAAATACAGGCCGTTCGCATAGTCCAGGTGAGATGTAATCAATGCCTGGACTATGGTTTTCCTGGTGTCACTAGGGAGATAGGTGATGAATTTCCTAATCATCCTGATCTTGGAAAAACAAGCGGCTGAAACGGTCTGTATTTGGTTGCTAAAAGAAAGATTTGAGTCCCACTTGACCCCTAGATTTTTTACAGAGTCCTTAGGGACAGGGGGAAGGCTAAGTTCCTGTGGCCACCAGAGAGTTGCATCAAGAGGGGAGGGTTGATGGAAAAAGAGAACCTCCGTTTTCGCCGCATTCATGCGGAGGCAGTTATGGTCCATCCATTTTGAAATGTCCCGCAGACAATCCTTTGGAGGATCAAAAGTAGTCTGCGTGGCACTCTCATAGGAGAAAAGCAGCTGAATATCATCTGCATAGGAAGTAGCTATGATGCCCGACCTAGCAATGAGTTCAGCCAGAGGAGAAAAATAGACATTGAACAATAGTGGGCTCAAAGCCGAGCCTTGAGGGACACCCCATTTCAGGGTACGGCTAACAGAGGTAAAAGGGTGATGTTGGAAGGCGTTCCCTGGGGAGGCTGCGGATTGCTTTCCCGACCACCCGGAGGCCCACCTTACCCAGAGTTAGGCCGAGCAAGAGCAGGGAGGCCCTTCCTGGAAGGGTCTCGTACCTAGGATCGCACACGCTGCGCTTACTCTCTTCTCTGGATAGAGGGACACCACACAGTAATTCGTTGCAAGATAATATACTTTTATCGGTGGTTGTCAGGGATCTTTATGATCCGGCAGGCAGGTGCAGAATTAATGCCACAAGCGGCAGCGATCTCGTGATGAGGGGAAAAGGGGTAGCGGGACAGTCTTTGAGTCAGTGTCTCTGCGAGGTATCCGGCGCACAGCTCTCAATCCTCGAGCTGAGGGGATGTTGCTTCTCTCGGCAATCTCTGCCGATTCTCTTGGAGGAGCGGGCCGCGAGTCACTTAGCAGGCACCGGAAGGTCGTAGTTCAGGCAGCCGCGACGGCGTCAGCAGGGCTCAGATGGTTCAGAATTCGGGGAGCCGCGACAGCATCAGCAGGGCTCAGATGGTTCAGAGTTCGGGGAGCCGCGACAGCGTCAGCAGGGCTCAGATGGTTCAGAGTTCAGGGAGCCGCGACAGCGTCAGCAGGGCTCAGATGGTTCAGAGTTCGGGGAGCCGCGACAGCGTCCGCAGGGCTCAGGTGGTTCAGGGTTCGGGTAGCGTTCTTCTGTTCGGGGAGCGATCGAGCCGCGACCAAGTCAGCAGGCTCTCGTCAGTCCAGGTCTTCTCTGCTCCCGTCCCGTCAGCACCCCTTGTTATACTCCCCCTCCTCTTTGAAGTCCGGAGTCCTCGCGGAGAGGGGTCTGGTGCCTGGGGGGCGGTGTGACGGGGTTTCCTGTCGCTCGGCCCTTTGATCTGTTCAGGTGGGTCCGGGAGGGACTCCAGACACCCAGCAGGTGAGGCGCCCGCTCACCGGGGGCCTGGTGGCCGATCGAAACCTCCCTCGTGGGAGAGGCCAGAGGTGTGACAGGGTCGGCGCCTCTCGGTCTGGTTTGGGGGGTTTCGCTCTCCCTCGGCCGGGCATGCGTGTTGGGGATCTGGTCGGCCCTCGGGATGTTGGCCCACGGGAGCCGGAAGGCCGTGTCCACGAGGTTCGGCGTGGTTGTAGGGTAACTTGCTGGTCGGGAGGGCCCACGCCACGAGACCGGTCTCACACGTGCCCCCCCCAGCTGAAAGGCGGGGAGAACTACCCATCCACTTGGGGGTTCTCCTCGCTGAAGCGGAAGAATCGGGACAGGCCGTCCGCGTTGGCGTGGTCCGTTCCGGGGCGATGTTCCACAGTGAAATCCATCCCTTGGAGGGAGATGGACCAGCGTAGCAGCTTGGGGTTTTCCCCTCGCATCTGCATCAACCACCGCAGGGGTCGATGATCTGTTTGTACTCGGAAGTGCGTTCCGAACAGGTAGGGCCGTAGCTTTTTGAGGGCCCAGACTACTGCGAAGGTCTCTCTTTCAATTGTGCTCCACCGCTGTTCCCGGGGCAGCAACCTTCGGCTGATGAAGGCTGTGGGCCGATCTATGCCTTTGTCGTCGAACTGGGAGAGGACTGCCCCGATGCCGTGTTCCAAGGCGTCCGTCTGGACAACAAACTCCTGGGCGTAGTCGGGTGCTTTGAGCACTGGAGCCGCGCACATGGCGGCCTTTAGGGTGTCGAACGCCTTCTGGCAGGCGGGAGTCCAGTGTACTTTCTTGGGGTGTTTTTTGGAGGTTAGTTCTGTGAGGGGGCCTGCGATGCTGCCATAGTTCTTAATAAACCTTCGGTAGTAGCCGGTGAGGCCCAGGAAGGCCCGGACTTCCGTTTGGGTTGCGGGGGGTTCCCAGGCCAAGATGGCGTCGATCTTCGGCTGGAGGGGGGCGACCTGCCCACTTCCGACCTGGTGCCCCAGATAGGTTACGGAGCCGTGCCCAATTTGACATTTGCTGGCTTTGATGGTGAGGCCGGCCCGGCGCAGAGCCAGCAGGACTTGACGGAGGTGCTGGAGGTGCTCGGTCCATTGGGAGCTGAAGACCGCTATGTCGTCGAGGTATGCTGCGCTGAACCCCTCTAGTCCGGACAGGACCCTGTTCACCAGCCGCTGGAAGGTGGCCGGGGCATTCTTCATTCCAAACGGCATCACCCTAAAGCGGTAGTGCCCATCCGGGGTGGAGAAGGCGGAGCGCTCCTTGGCTCCCTCGGTGAGGGCAATCTGCCAGTATCCACTAGTCAGGTCGAAGGTGCTGAGGTAGCGAGCGGCCCCAAGGCGGTCAATGAGCTCGTCGGCACGGGGGATAGGGTGAGCGTCCGCTCGGGTGACCGCATTGAGTCCTCGGTAGTCCACGCAAAACCTCAGCTCGGGGGCAACACCCAGGGTAGTCGCTTTCGGAACCAGGACTACCGGGCTGGCCCAGGGGCTGTCGGAGGGTTCAATCACCCCGAGGTCTAGCATCTTCGCCACCTCGGTCTGGATGCAGGTTCGGACCCGATCAGGGACCCGGTAGGCCCGATGTCTCACTGGCGGGCTGTCGCCGGTGTTCACGTCGTGGACACACCAGTTGGTGACCCCAGAGGTCAGGGAGAAGAGGTCCGCGAACTGCCCTAGTAGCTGGCGGCAGTCGTCGGACTGTTGGGCTGGGAGGGCGGTTGACAGTCTCACTCCCTCCACGGACCCATCGGTCTCTTTCGCCCCCAGGGGGTCTGGAAGGGGCTCGGTGTCTTCTTCGGCCCCATCGTCGGTGGCCAGGAGTAAACTCAATTCGGTCCGTACAAAGTGAGGTTTGAGGCGGTTCACGTGGAGAACCCGGAGGGGGTTCCGTGGGGACTGCACATCGACGAGATAGGTGACTTGGCTCTTCCGCTCGATCACCTTGAAAGGACCAGTCCATTTATCTTGGAGAGCGCAGGGTCTCACCGGGGCCATGACCCAGACTTGTTGGCCCGGCTGAAACTCGACCAGCGTAGCATTCTGGTCATACCAGCGCTTCATTTCTTCCTGGCTAGCCTCGAGGTTCGCTTCTGCGAGTTCTCTGAATTTCCGGGTCTGGTTGCGGAGCGCCAAGATGTATCGGAACACATCCGGAGGGGTCCCCCGGGGGGTTGTTTCCCACCCCTCATTGACCAGGCTCAGGGGTCCTCGGACGGGGTGTCCATATAGTAGTTCGAATGGGCTGAATCCCAGGGATTTTTGGGGAACCTCCCGGTAGGCGAACAGGAGACATGGGAGGAGGACGTCCCACCTCCGGCGTAGGAGTTCCTCGAGGCCCATGATCATTCCTTTCAGTGTTTTGTTAAAGCGCTCGACTAGGCCGTTTCCTTGGGGGTGGTACGGGGTGGTGAATTTGTACGATACTCCGCACTGCTGCCAGAGGGACTTCATATATCGGGAGATAAAGTTCGTACCCCGGTCACTCACGACTTCGCGGGGGAACCCCATGCGGGAGAAGATCCCCATCAAGGCCCGGCCTACCACGGGGGCCGTCACGGTGCGGAGGGGGATGGCTTCGGGGTAACGGGTGGCATGATCCACCAGGACGAGGATGAACCGGTGGCCCTGGGCGGTCTTGGGGTCCAGCGGTCCCACAATGTCGATTCCTACCCGCTCAAAAGGGGTACTGACGACGGGGAAGGGCTGTAGCGGAGCCTTGCGCTTGCCCCCACTCTTTCTGCTGGCCTGGCACGTGGGGCAGGACTTGCAGTGGGCCTCCACATTTGCTCGCATCTTGGGCCAATAGAAGTGGGTGATGAGTCGTTGGTAGGTCTTATCTTGGCCTAAGTGTCCGGCCAGGGGTACATCATGGGCCAGGCCCAGGAGGAGACTTCGGAAGCGTAGGGGTACCACTAGTATCCGGGCCGATCCCAACTCGGCCGACTTCTGTTCGCTGTACAGGAGGCCGTTCTCCCAGTATACCCAGTGGGTGCCAGTCCGGTCGCCTGCTGCTTGGGCCTCGGCCTGTTGTCGGGGTCCAATGAGGGACGGGCAGGTGGATTGTTCATGGCAGAACTCTTCACGGGAGGGGCCCCTTTCGTAGGGCCACTGGGCCAGTTCTGGCAAGTCCCCGAGTTTGGTCAGGGTTTCGGGGTCGGAAGGCACTGACCCTTCGTCGGGAGCGGTCGGTTCGTCCAGAAGGGGGTCGTTGGCTGCTGGTGGTGTATTCTGGATCTCGGGGATGGTGGCGGTGTTTAGCGGCATGGCCTCTCTCCCCTCGGAGGAAGGCGCCCTGAGAGTCATTGAGCGCGTGGTGGCGCATACCCACTCGGGTAGGCCCATCATCTCGAGGTGGGCTCTTCGTTCCACTTGTCCCCACGGGGAGTTCTCAAGGTCGTTGCCCAGGAGGCAGTCCACGGGCTGGGAGGTTCGGACCACCACGTTTAACTTGCCGGTGACTCCCCCCCATTCGAAGGGGACTAGGGCCATCCGGCAGAGGCTCTCGGAATTGTCTGATGATAGGACGGGGCAAAAGGCGCCCGGCAGGATCTGATCTTCGGCGATCAGGCGACAATGAACCGCCGTGACACTCGCCCCGTGTCCTGGAGGCCCTCGATGCGGTGACCGTTGACCGTTACCTGCTGTCGGTACTTCTTCGTGTTGGCGGGTAGGGGCGTTCCGGGGACCATCTCCCGGTCCCCCAGGGAGACCAAGGCCATGGCGGCTGGCTCCCATTCTTCGGAGTCTTCCATCTCTTCCCCCAGGGCTACGGAGGCCATCTGTCGAGCCGGCGGGGTTGTTGTGGCGGTCCGCTGGTACAGGAGACATTGAGGGTCGCTGGCATGGTGTCCGGTCTGTTGGCAGCGGAAACAGGTGATCCTCACTCGGGGCCCCGGCCTCCCTGGTGGCCCGGTGCTGGCCGTAGGTGGAGCTGGAAAGGGCGGAGATTGTCCTCTGGGAGGGCTGAGCGGGGATCCCCCCGGGAGCTCCCTTTGCCGGCCTTGATTCCCTCCGCCCCTATGGCGGGGGGGTCCCTGACTGTGACGACCGTAGTCTCCCACGGGGCCCCGGGAGGCCCGGGTGTTCACCCACCGGTCAGCCTCGACGGCCAGTTTTCGAGGGTCTGTGAGTTTGCTGTCCAGGAGGTGCTGGCGCAGCTCTACGAAGCAATTAGCGGCCAAGTGTTCCCATGCAATTAGGTCGAACAGCTCCTCAAAGGTGGAGACCTTGCTGCCCTTGATCCATCCGTCCAAGGCCCGGCTGTAAAAGTTCACGTATTCCACCCAGGTGGTACCGGGTATCTTTTTGCAGTCTCTAAACCGTTGCCGGTACATTTCAGGGGTGAGCCCATATCTGGCTACCAGGGCCTCTTTCATGTGACTGTAGGAGTTCATCACCGTGGAGGGCAGGTCCAGCAGGGTATCTCTCCCCTCGCTCAGGAACCGGCCCCACAGCCCAGCCCCCCAGTCTTTCTGCGGGACTCGGTGGGAGGTCATGGCGACTTCGTAGGCCTTGAACCATTGCTGAATATCGTCGTTCTTATAGTATTCTTTCACCACATCCTTGGGGATGTGGACCTTTGGTTCCACGGTGGAGGAGATGGGTTGGGTTTCCGAGGGTCGGGCCTCCGCCTTCTTAGCCTTGAGCTCGATTTCTTTTAGGCTACGTTCGTGCTCTAGTTGGAGTTTTTTCTCTTCGTGTTCTCTCTGTCGTTTCTTTTCCTCTAGTTCTCCTTGCAGGCGTAACTGTTCCACCGCCAGTTTCTTTTCAGCCAGTTTTAGCTCTCCTTCGATTTTTTATTTTGCTAGTTCTAGTTCGTGGTTGCTACCTCTTTCTCGGTCCGCTAGTTCCTCTGGGGATAGGCCCCCCTCGGGGGCGCCGTTCCTCCCCGGGGTGCTTCGTGGTTCGTTGGGAGGCTCTCCTTCTGTTTGCGTCCGGGGAGTTCCCGCCTCGACCCAGGTTTTTAATGCCCCCTGGAAGTCCTCTTTCGTGCTTAGTCCGGTGGTAGCGATTCCAAAGTCTTTGCAAAATTGTTTCAGTTCTCGGTGCGTATAAGATTCTAACTGGTCCTTTTGGAATGCCGTGCTCGGGTTGGTGGCTGCGGCACCTAGGGAAGTTTCTCCTTCCATTTCTTCTTGGTAGTGCGTAAGCCGTCTACTGCACGAACTCTAGGTGTTGGCTCGGATCCCGTCGCCTGCCACCAAATGTTGGAAGGCGTTCCCCGGGGAGGCTGCGGAATGCGTTCCCGACCACCCGGAGGCCCACCTTACCCAGAGTTAGGCCGAGCAAGAGCAGGGAGGCCCTTCCTGGAAGGGTCTCGTACCTAGGATCGCACACGCTGAGCTTACTCTCTTCTTTGGATAGAGGGACACCACACAGTAATTCGTTGCAAGATAATATACTTTTATCGGTGGTTGTCAGGGATCTTTATGATCCGGCAGGCAGGTGCAGAATCAATGCCACAAACGGCAGCGATCTCGTGATGAGGGGAAAAGGGGTAGCGGGACAGTCTTTGAGTCAGTGTCTCTGCGAGGTATCCGGCGCACAGCTCTCAATCCTCGAGCTGAGGGGATGTTGCTTCTCTCGGCAATCTCTGCCGATTCTCTTGGAGGAGCGGGCCGCGAGTCACTCAGCAGGCACCGGAGGGTCGTAGTTCAGGGAGCCGCGACGGCGTCAGCAGGGCTCAGATGGTTCAGAATTCAGGGAGCCGCGACAGCGTCAGCAGGGCTCAGATGGTTCAGAGTTTGGGGAGCCGCGACAGCGTCAGCAGGGCTCAGATGGTTCAGAGTTCGGGGAGCCGCGACAGCGTCAGCAGGGCTCAGATGGTTCAGAGTTCGGGGAGCCGCGACAGCGTCCGCAGGGCTCAGGTGGTTCAGGGTTCGGGTAGCGTTCTTCTGTTCGGGGAGCGATCGAGCCACGACCAAGTCAGCAGGCTCTCGTCAGTCCAGGTCTTCTCTGCTCCCGTCCCGTCAGCACCCCTTGTTATACTCCCCCTCCTCTTTGAAGTCCGGAGTCCTCGCGGAGAGGGGTCTGGTGCCTGGGGGGCGGTGTGACGGGGGTTCCTGTCGCTCGGCCCTTTGATCTGTTCAGGTGGGTCCGGGAGGGACTCCAGACACCCAGCAGGCGAGGCGCCCGCTCACCGGGGGCCTGGTGGCCAATCGAAACCTCCCTCGGGGGAGAGGCCAGAGGTGTGACAGGGTCGGCGCCTCTCGGTCTGGTTTGGGGGGTTTCGCTCTCCCTCGGCCGGGCATGCGTGTTGGGGATCTGGTCGGCCCTCGGGATGTTGGCCCACGGGAGCCGGAAGGCCGTGTCCACGAGGTTCGGCGTGGTTGTAGGGTAACTTGCTGGTTGGGAGGGCCCACGCCACGAGGCCGGTCTCACAGGTGAGTATAGACTGCCTGGGTGCGATTAGACAAAAAAGAGGTCAGCCACTCCAGGGCCTTCCCCTGAATGCCCTTGACGGTGTTGAATGCTGCCGACAAGTCGAGCAGCACCAGCACCGCTCTGGAACCCCCATCCAGTTTCCACCGCACAGAGTCGGCCATTTCTATAAGGGCAGACTCAGTGCTATGGCACTTTCTAAAACCATGTTGGGATTCATGAAGTAGGCCGTGGGATTCAAGAAAACCTGCCAGTTGTTGCTGCACTAGCTTTTCAAGGACCTTGGCAGGGGCTGGGAGCAGAGAAATGGCTCGATAGTTCACCGGCTCATTAGGATCTGTATTAGCTTTCTTTAAAATCGGGACCAGTTGGGCATGTTTCCAAGACTCCGGGAAAATTCCAGTTTTGAGTGAGTCATTCCAGATGTAGTTAAGGAAGGGATTAAGAAAAGAGGCCAATAATTTATATTGCTTGGCTGGCCAACGGTCAAGTGGTGAGCCGGAGCGGCATCTAGACAGTTCCATCAGTGAGTGTTCCAGTGAGATTGCCTCAAAGTCTGAAAAGGTGGAAGAAGACTCGATGCGGTCAGGTAAAGGCGTATCACTCCCTAGATCATTATTCTTGGGGAAGGTGTCATAGATCTTCGCGATCTTGTCTTCAAAGAAGTCAGAGAGGCGGGAGCAAAGGGCCTGAGAGACTGGAAGAAACTGTTTAAGAGCCAAGGGATCTGTGAAAGTCTTCACTGTGTTAAAAATTTCCCTGGCCGAGCCATGCGCTCTATTAATTTTCTCCTCCAGGTAACGTTTTTTATGGTCAATTATTTTCCTACAGTATTCTTTGAGGGCCAGTTTATATTTAAGTTTTGTGTCAATAGAATAGGATGACCTCCACCAGCGCTCCAACAGCTTACAAGAAGATTTATATTTCCGAAGCTCGTCGGAGTACCATGGGGCGGAGGGAGCTGCTCGAAAGGTTTTAATCGGTCGCATAGGAGCGAGCGAGTCAATAGCAGAGGTGACCCAGCAGTTGAGGTTAGTCAGGTGTGAATCTAAATCAGGGGCGTCTTTGGGAGTGGTATTTACAAGATGTAGGGCAACACTGTCTGGGGAGATCTTACTCCAATGACGTCCTACCGCCTAAGGGGGAATTCTAGGTCTCACATGCTGGCAAAGATGAATAGCAAAAGGGATAAAAAAGTGGTCCGACCAAATCACCGGATAGGGATCCTCAATCAGGATGTTTGAGAAATTCGAGCAAACAAGATCAAGAGTATGACCAGCTTTGTGCGTAGGTTGAGAAACCAATTGGCTTAATCCAGCATCTTTTAAAGTAGAAAGAAAGTTAAGGCAAAGCTTGTCAGAAGAGTCCTCTGCGTGTAAATTTAGGTCTCCTAGTAAGGTAAAATTGGCATAGCGTAGGCTAGCCTGAAGGACATAGTCCAAAAATGTAGCCAAGTAGGAAGCCTTAGATTTAGGAGGGCGATAGACCAGTAGCCCTGTCAGTGTGGTGTGTTCAGCTAATTTAATACAGAAGGGAAGGGCTTCAATCAGTTCAATTTGTGTGTAAGGGAAGGAAGAGATTGTCCATTGGGATCTATAAATAATAGCTACCCCACCTCCCCGATTGCGACCCGCTCTATTGGCGCATAGGATATTATATTCCGGGGGAATGGCCAGGCATAAAGACGGATTAGATTCATCCTCCAGCCATTTTCCGTAAGAAAAAGTAAATCCCAGTTATTGTCCATCAGTGACTGGGCGATATCGAGAGAATGTTTAGGCAGGGAGCGACAATTAATTAGGCCAGCCTTAATAGAAAAATAGCTGGTGTCTTTAGAGGCCTGAGACGGCGGCTGATCAAAGGGGCACGGGACCAATGTGTCATTCAGCATATTGTAAGGTATGCCCAACTCTGGATATAGGGCTAAGTCCCTTTGAAGAGATACAGTGAGAGCTCAGCATTTGTGAGACTCCTTACTATATGTTTTGAAGCAAGATGTTGGGGTTTCCACAGAGTACCTGGCCTCGGCCGCGTCCTGATCGCGGACGGGCGCAGACGGGCAGAACTCTGGCATGACTCCGGCGCAGATCCGGCGCGTCCGCTGACCGCGTACACTGCGTGGAGACATGACCGTTGCCTTTTATGCTGGTGACTGGACGCTTCCCCTACCCAAAATGGCCGCTGCGCTTCTGTCGATTCGAGGGAGAGCCTCCCAGCCCCAAAATCGACCGAGGTAGGCTCAGGGAGCAAGGCAGTGCGGGGAGAAACAATTTAGGTAGGATACCACGTCGAGTTTGAAATTATGAGCAGATTAAAACAATGTGCAATGTGCAAAGAAATCAAGCGCTTTATTTAAAATGCGGCGAAAATAGAGGCAATAAAGTATATAAAATGGTCACAGAGTCACAGCGCACAACAACCTCCCGGCTTCTGCCTCAGGAGGGACTCACACACTCACTCAGAAAGGGCGAAACCTTGCGAGGGGAGTGCCTTTTATGCTGGTGACTGGATGCTTCCCCTACCCAAAATGGCCGCCGCGCTTCTGCCGATTCGAGGGAGAGCCTCCCAGCCCCAAAATCGACCGAGGTAGGCTCAGGGAGCAAGGCAGTGCGGGGAAAAACAATTTAGGTAGGATACCACGTCGAGTTTGAAATTATGAGCAGATTAAAACGATGTGCAATGTGCAAAGAAATCAAGCGCTTTATTTAAAATGCGGCGAAAATAGAGGCAATAAAGTATATAAAATGGTCACAGAGTCACAGCGCATGGATGCTCTAAATGGTAATCTCACCCTGGTTAACTCCGTAAAATCACTAGGAATCACCCTAGACCCTAAACTGGACATGACCAACCACATCAAAAACCCTGCAAAGACTGCCTTCCTCAACCTGAAGCTTCTCTACAAAATTAAACCATTCATCCCTACTAAAGACCTCAAACAAGCCACCCAATCACTGGTGCTATCCAGACTCGACTATGGCAACGCAACCTTAACCGGCACCACAAATTCCCACCTGGCTCCCCTCAAAACAACCCTCAACGAAGCAGCCAGAATGGTCACCGGAATCAAGAAATATGACTACATTTCACCAGCACTAAGAGAACTAAAACGGCTCCCAGTTGAACAGCGAGCTAATTTCAGAACGGCCTGCCACATGCACAAAGCCCTACACACTGGAAAACCGGACTATCTGGCCGCCAAACTCATGAGGGCCGGTCAGACAAGAAACCTCAGAAGCTCCAACTCCCTCCTCTCATCCCCATGAGAACACGCAAACAAAAAACCGCCACGAGGTCATTCGCTGGAAACGCGCCCAAAAATCTGGAACTCCATCCCAGCAGATATCAGAACTATCCCGTCCTTCACAAAATTAAAAAAACACCTAAAAGCACTCCTCCTCAACCGCTCCCTCCCGAATGGATAGCAGCCGCCTTCACGCTAACCCTGACTCCATTGCTCTCTGACTTTACATCATACAGATACACCTCAGCCCGCTTCCAGACAAGTGTGCATAAAATAAGGCTGCCTCAAGATTCTCGGACTACCTCAATAAAGCATTCAACGAGGCTACCTCAGGACTGAACCAATACCTCAAGAAGCCTCAGCACTCCTGGACTGGAGAACTGTATGTTTAAGACTGCTCTACTATGTAACTATTATGAAACACTCTTGTAAAGCGCTCCAATACCCCGGGGTCAGGTCAACGCTATATAAAACTCCAAATATAAATAAATAAATAAATATCATGGATACGTCGTAAAAAATCCGTACTGTTGCTGCAATAGGAACTCAGGCCCATGACGAATGTGGATAGGTAGAGAGCCAGAAAAATTGAAGTATTCTCTAACAATCCACCATTCGAGGACAAAATCGGTCTACCTGGTGGTCTAGTGGGATGCCTATGGATTTTTGGTAATAGGTAAAAACAGGGTACCCGAGGGTTTTCTGATTTTAGAAAGTGAAATTCCCCATCATCTATTAAACCTGCCACCCACCATTCCCTTAGAAATTTGTGGTATGTAGTGATACAAGACCTGTATTCCTCCCAACCAATGGGTTCATAACAGTCAACATCTCCCAATTGTCGTAAAGCTTCCTCGTTGTACTGAGTGATATCTATTACAACTACATTTCCTACCTTATCTGAGGGTTTTACAATTTTAGTTGCATCATTGGCCAGATCAGTCATGGCCTTTCTTTGCGTTGATGTCAAATTATCATGTTGCTTTTTCAGGGGTCGATCACGCAACAAGTTAATTTCTTTAATTATCACTGTTTTGAAAGCTTCAGTATTATCAAAGGGAACATTGGGGTTGAAGACTGATCTAGGTTTTAAACCACTATGGCTGGCTGATTTGGGGAAAAAAAACAAATTCTTTAAGTATCCTGCCCTTGTCTTGTTTGGGAATTTCCATAATGTTTTCTTCCAATTGGTGTAAATCCAAAATCAAATTAGCATCCTCCAGGGATAGATTGGAATCAATATCAGGCATGTTCCTGGCACCGCCTTTATTCCTCCTCCGTCCAACAGTCATTTAATTTCTTTTCATCAATTTTAGTTTACTCACATAGAGAAAAAGGTCAATGCGAGTATCCACATAGTTCATATTGTATGTTGGACAGAATGATAGACCTAGTTGTAGTAGTGATTCCTCCTCACTAGTTAATGTTCTGGAAGATAAATTAACAACTGATATACTCTTCATAATTTCATTGGAGGCAGCCAATTCTTTAGAAAAGGGTACCCCTCTTTTCTTTTTTATTCTGAGTCTGTTTTTGTTCCTTTACCTCTTCCTTTTTTGGGACCTTTGCCTCTTCCCCTTCCTCTGCCCCTCGCTGTGGTTTTCTCGTCGAGACCCTGTTCCTTCTTTTGTTTCAAGATCTGGAATTCGTGTAAAAAAGTTAATGGGCGCACCCCTAAAGGGACACTCAAATTTTGTCTCTCTGTATCCGAGCTGAGATCAGAACTGGACCCAGTTGAAAGGGCTTCTTGTTGACTTTGTTTGGGAAAAGCTTGAATATCCCTTTGTGCCCAATCGAAGCGTTTCGCGTAGGTTAGGATACGCCCTTCTGCGTAATCCTTTTTATCTCTTAAGAATTTCCTTTGCTTTTTGGCTTTTATTGCGTCCTCATATGATTTCAACTTGCCATCCAAGGATTTCAGGAAGTCAATCACAGACTTTTTTATTTTTGGATTTTTCTAAGTCCTGGCGCATTCGGCAAATTCTTTGCGAGTTGCTTCTAGATCCAATTTGGCATATTCGATCAGCATCTCAAGCATCCCCTTGCATGTTTTAGCCATATAGGTGGCCCAATTCTGGATTAGGGTTCTCGTATGTTGGAATAATAGAAATCCTCAAGCCTCTAGGGACTCTACTGACTTTGATATAGTTAGTGACAGATGTAATTTCCCACCATTTGTTTAATTCTCTTTTTGACAATTTCTCGAGTAAATTTAATTTCTGTTTCAGTGAAGGTTCAATTGTTCCCTGTGTGCTATTGGAGCCCGTGGGTCTATGTCCGGGGTCCAATTCTTCATCAAAGAGGGAGTAGGCGAAGACTTTTCTGACTGCTTCCCATTCACTCGTCATATTAAAAATCGTTCAATGGTGAAATATGTCCTCCTACGCGTATGGTTGAGATAACAACACCGCATCTGCTCCGATTTCTCGTGTTGTGGTAACGGGTTGCGAGCATGGGGCTGGGAGAGAGGAGTGGGGGTTCTGATCAGACCCCTGCCCTCCGACTGGGAATCTACACAAAACCCCCAAAACCAACCCCCGCAGCGCTCGCTTACCCTAGCACAATCACTGCTTTTCTGTGACAGAGCGGCGGGAATGGCTTCAATTCTTGCGTCCAGGATTTCACTGCACAGACGCCCATCCACAGCCTAGCGATGCCGATGCCTGCGATGGCGGCAGCATCCATCTATAAATCAAAATAAGGGGACGATGCAGGAACTCCAGCAAAGACCAAGCGGTACACCAGAGGACTATACACAATTTTATTGTGCACACAAACAAAGCGTTTAGGCGATGCCTTTATCAAGTTAATTCTGCACATTCAAATTCCCATAGAAATACTGAAACAAGTTCATAGCAATGGAAGACATACTACGCTCCAAATCAGTAAAGAAAAATAAATAACGCAAATTATATCACAATGGATAAAAATAACAGTAGAGTTGTGCCGGTTAAATACATATTAATATTCTGTTTGGCCCGCAAATTGTCATTATATCTAGAATTTGATCATAGACATGGAAAACATACATTTGTCAACGTAGCCATATGCATTGTATCGAGCACACAGAGAAATGATTACCGCTGAATAATTCAAAGGGATATTATAATCTCCTGAATTACATACTAAACATCCATTATGGGAGCGATACTAAAATTTGAAACAATATTCAATGTTCCAATGATATTTACAACGCATATCCAAGTTTTTGTATCTAAGGAATCAATAGCATGTTAATTTATCAATCTCGGGTAATGTACCCTTAACCTATTCAAGTATGTTAATATATGCATCCAAGAATCAATAGTACAGTAATTCTTCAATCTAGGGTAATGTACCCTTGACATATTAAAGCATTTTACTTGGTCAATCCCGGGTAATGTACCCTCCACACTTTAAAGCCAGCCAAGCAAGGAGCACAAGCATCAACCGGTAGAATGGAGTATAATGTCTTTCCTTAAAAATTACAATATTAGGCAGAACGTGTTACTAAGCATGCGTGCAGATGGTATCAATGACAAGTGTATATTAAAATGCAGGTGTAAAGGGTGCACTAAAGGTATTTACAGTGAGTAGATGTAGGGGCAATGAGTACGACAATGATCAAATCGTTACATTGTCAAGGGATAAATTGAAATAAAATAGTATTCAATAAAGGGATATAAACTTCATCCACTTGGACACAAACAGTCCAATGGTAAAGGATCATCATATTAATGATGTCCAAGATATCTTATCCCTGCTCTTACTGCCTCAGGACCCCTTATTAAAAGGTGAGAATAATTAATGATTGCACAGCCACTGCTGTGCTCCAGATAACCTAATGCATTGCTGGCAGTCAGAAAAAAATGCCTAATTGTGAAAAATATCTATCAGCTAAGGAAAGGCAGTGAGTATCAACTAGGTGTATAGCAGATTATGTTACACCAAAATGGGTGGCTAGCTCCTCCCCACTATTCAGTCCTCCTGGCATCTCAGTGTCGAGCTCAATTATGTACCAGGGTTCTGCCACCCTTAATTGCTTCTCTCGGTCCCCTCCCCTTGGATGTGGCATGATGCGATCAACTCCCCAGAATTCCAAAAGGGAACTCTTGCTCTGATGCTTTTCGGCGAAGTGTCTAGCAACGGGGTAGCGTAAGTCTCGATTAGTCACTACCCTTATATGCTGCAAAATTCTAGTTTTCATCTGTAACTTAAAGGTCCCAATATATCTGAGACCACAGGGGCATTGTATGATGTATATAACAAAGTCACTGGTACAGGAAAGGAGATTGGTGATCTTTTTAATGTTAGAGCCTCTAGTTGCGTAGTGATCTCTGCTCCTGCTACTTTTACAGTCTTTGCAGGAGCCACACCTAATGAACCCTTTTGGGGACCTTAGCCAACTTTCATGTTTAGACTCCCTAGGATAACTCTGGACCAGCCAGTCCTTAAGAGATCCTGATTTTCTGAAGGCTATTTGTGGAGCTTTGCCAATACATTTTCCTATCACTGGGTCATATTCTAATAGACTCCAATTTTTTTTCATAATGCGGCTAATATCATTTGACCTGGTATTAAAAGTGATGATCATACAGGGAACCACTTTTTTAGTTGTGGCTTGGACACATGATTTCCTTTGGAATAATACTCCAAAAACACACAAACAGACCCTGTTTGCAATGAGGGTGCACTATTCCCATGCCCTTACAGTGCTAATTTGCATAATCAAATTATTCATATATTCTCTGCGTAATGTAATCTCTAAACCATCTTCATGCACCTTTGTAGTTGCAAATATTTCATATGTTTACATGGAGATGAAAATGCTTTTCCTTTACTTGGAGTAACATGAACCAATACATCAATCAAATAACAAACAATATTTCCTTGTTTATTTTCATGAATATATGTTCACTTTTTCAATTCTTCGTATTCCGTGTCGAGTATTTAAGTTTCCCTATGAATTTCGGTGAAATACCTTTGTCAGGGGAATACTGTAAATAATACAATTCAATCTTTTAACAAAAGTTTTTTTGAATTAACATATTATTAGTAATGTGTAACACACAAGAGTGTTGGGTAAACATCACAGGTCCCATCACAACAGGAATTATGTAAATTGTGTTTGTCTTGCTCATTATTCATGCAGACCCAGACCACGCAAAATGGGCACGTGAAAAGTGAACACCTAGGTGAGACTGCGTGCTCTGTTAAAACCCTGTGTCAAACTCGAGGGATGGTGTCCAAACTAGACGTCTAAACTAAATTATTGAAAGCAATCACCAGTAAACCAAAACGCTCACCTCTAAATGAGCTGGAAGCACATAATCAGCCAGCATATGGCATCTGTGGTAACGAAACATAAATTAATAATTCAAAAATCTTAAATGTTCTAAAACCACGTCAACTACGCGTCTACTTACAAGGTTTCAAGGAAAGTAACCTACTTGTATTTCAAATGACGTCCCGCTATGTTCTCCTACCCGGTATTGATTGGTCCTGCTGTAGATGACTCAAGATAATTAATTAGTCTATGATCAACCTGATTATGTGTAAACCCCTTCCTATAGATTGCCCCAGTTTCGTACCTGGATTAAGGACGGTGTGACTCACTATCAACTTCAGTTCGACCCGCGTTTGCACAGATTGCCGGGAGATTTGCTCTTAACGAATATTTCCTGTTTCAGCGTGTGACGTATAACGCACGCAATGGAAATGGAAACGGGCAATGTGATACCAACTTGGTTATAATGTTCAACAAAAACTTTATTTGTCTACTTCTCTCCCTATGCTTTAACTGTGCGTTAAACGAGACGAAGAGCATGCTTGAAGTAGCCTCAGTGCAACATGGAAAAAACTGACATCGCTAATTGCGAATATGAAGCGATGGTATTGAGCCCATTTTTAAATATCTATAAATGTGTGAGAATTCATTCCGATGTTCCGATGTGTCACCTGTGTATGTGACGGAAGCTAAATTAAAGTATTCACTTCCAATCTGAGATTATGGATACGAAGCAGTGTATGGTTTTAAGTAAAAATTAAAAGCTTTGATATAGATAGTGATAAAGTGAGGTGCGTTGTATATCTAAAGTGCCTCTAAAATATGTAGCATTTTGCGTACCAAAGTCTCTGTCACAATGAGCCCGAGAAACAATATTCTAACAGAAATTCTTAATGACAGTGATAATTTTAAATAATGAAAGATAACAGTCACAACAATACAAATTATATCTGTATGTACGTCATAGAAAACAAGTCATCTTAATGTTTTCATTCAAACCACAAGGCATAAGAGTTTTTAGAAAACGTATCCAAAACGTTTCTCTCTGTGCTAAATGCTTAGTGGCATCAACATGTGGTGGTTCTGACACCCTTTCCAATACAGTGTAACGTAACTGTGGTATGGTGTGTTTCATTTCACCCCAGTGTACAGCTAAACATGACTTGATGTTAGCAGTCCGAATCATACTTTTATGTTCAGTTAGCCTAACTTTGACTTTTATTGTTGTGCGCCCTACGTATACTAGCCCACATGGGCATTTTATGGCATACACTACCATACTAGTGTTGCAGTCTATGGTATGTCTTAGTTTAATCAATTTTCCTGTGTGTGGATGCGTAAAATTGTCACCAACAATAACATTCCCACAATGTCCACAATTGTGGCACTTTCGCATGCCCTGTTTGCCAGTATCAAGGTGTGTTAAAGTTTTTATTAAGAATTTCCTTAATGTTTTTTGACCTGGAATAGCCAAACATAGGTCGTGCCATAAATACTTGCTTGAAATCTTCTTCCTGCTCTATGACCTCCCAACGTTTTAGTATGCTTTGCTTTATGGCATTTTCTGCAGTTGAAAATTTCAACACACAGCCTTCCCTTGTTGATGGTACCTTTGTTGTTTTTCTTAACAACTGTGTCCGGTCCAACCCAAAAACTTTTTCTTTGGCTACAACTTATACTGTGCTTGGATATCTTCTCTTTTTATATTGATGAGACAAGAACTCAATATCCTGTACACTCTCAGACTCATTGGAGCTGATTCTCCTGATTCTAATAAAGTGAGACAGTGGTAAGTGATTTTTGAGAGTAGGTGAATGAAAACTGTTGAAATGTAGTGCATTGTTTCTATCCGTAGTTTTTTTTATACACCCTGGTGGTTTGACTGTCTCCTTTGCGTTCAATTACAATGTCTAAGTAATTTATCATTGTGGTATTCATAGAGTGAGTAAATTTGATGTGGAGATGACAATTATTCAAGGTTTCTAGAGCAGTTTCCAATTCTTTTTGTGAGCCCCTCCAAAGAATCAAAATGCCATGTTATGCAAAATATGTGTGTCTTTGAATTTGGCCATGAAGATATTAGCATATGTGGAAACCCCCATAAAACCCATAGAGGTTCCTGTCTTTTGTTAATATAATTGACATTTTCACATGAAATAGCTGTGGTAGAGACTAAATTGAAGGAGTTCTAGTGAAAAGATGTTTAGTGTCTCTTCATAGTCATGTTTTAGTAACATCCTCTCCACAGCTTCTATTTCCTCACCATGTAGGATTGATGTATATAAAGCTGATACATCAATGGTGCTTAGCCAAATTTCTTCATTGATTGGTATCGTGATATTCTGAAATTTTTTGAGGCAATCTGTAGTGTCTTGAACATATGTGACCCAGCTCTGCACTAGAGGTTATAGGTAGTGATCTAAAAATTTCCCCAGTGGTTCATGTATTGACCCGTATCTGGCCACAATGGGGCAGAATGGGGAATCCTGTGGGTTTTTGTGCATTTTGGGTAGCATGTATATGTGATGTCATTTGGGATAATCACATGATAAGAATTTCCAGGTGTTATCATCTATCCAACCTAAGTCCTTGGCCTTTGTTAAAATCTGAGATAAAGTCAATTGAAAAATGGTTGTAGGGTCAGTTTCTAAGGCCATGTAGGTGTCAGTGTCCAAAACATGTTGGTGCACTTTGGTGTTATAATACGTGGTGTTCATTACAACCAGCGCACCTCCCTTATCTTCAGGTTGAAACGTTAAGTTCTCATTGGTGGCCAAATTTCGTATTGTTGCCATTTCTTTTTGGGTCAAGATTTTTTTGTTTGTGAACTTTTTGCTGTATTCCTGTCAAATCTTTCTTGATCAATTCAAATAAATCGAGTGATTTATGTGAAATAGGTGACATGAAGGTACCTTTTGGTTTAAAAATCTTCTTAGTCGTAGGTACATGAGTATCTTGGACTACATGGTGGAAGAACCACCGTAACCTAAGTTTACGCATAAATTTAAAAAGAGTCACCTCAGTTTCCAATTCATTGGTGTGATAGGTTGGAACAAAGGACATGCCCTTGTTTAGGACAGATCTTTCCACTGCTGTTAATTCCATGTCTGAAATGTTCATCACTAATTCCTCCTTGTGTTCTGTCGTCCCCCGTTCTGCTTTTTTGCACCCTTTTCCCCTCCTTGTTCACTTATTTTTGCCAATGTTTGTTCTTCTGGCGGATGGTTGGATGTGCATCCCATTTCTAAAAAAGACTGTTTCGGTGTTCCAATGGTACTATCTGTTTCCTCAGCCTGGAGGTGGCCCCTATTGGAGGACGATTCTGTAGCGTGTCGTGTTCAGTGGCTATGCTCTCCTCTGACGTAGATGCGTCAGGTTTCCTAAAGGTTAGTTTTTGTGCAAAGGCATCTGCCCATGTGAAAACTTCATCCAATTTATAGTCTATTGTGTCTCGCTTGAATTTGCGTAACTTACGGTCATGTACCTCTTTTGCGTGTTCATCGAGGTTCTCATTTAAATCATTCAAAGTTTTTTCTAACTCATCAGCACTCATTCTTTTGGATAAGTCAGTTTTCACGTCTTGAATCTCTACTTCTAACTCCTTAAGGATGTCTGATAATTCTTCTATAATCAGGAGTATAAGATCAAGAGAACACTTATTAAGTATCGCAAACCACCAAGTCATTAAAGGTTTATTAAATTTAAATAACATGGGTCGTAATGAATTGCGCAGTCCTCTCGGTATACGTTTGACCTTGTGGTACTGAATGAGCGTTCTGGCATTTAGCCTTTGATTAACCTCCTTTCTAAGTGTATATTGTAACTGTGTTATAAGTTGGGTAATGGAACCCGGTTTATCCTGAAATTGTTACCTTTGGAATAATACATCATTCAGAGTCAGTTTCTCCAATTTTTTCGCCACTTGGGACAACGTTTTAATGTTGTAGCTGCGTTGGGCAAACCTTAGTTCCGTTGTATTACGTTCCTTATTGTATCCTTCCTCAGAGCTGCAGTTATGTCGTACCTGGAGGAATTCCCCATAGGGGATGCTATTAATGAGGGCAATGGAATGGTTACTTGCAGCATGGAGAAGTGTATTTCCAGCGGTCTTTTTCTAAAAAGGCTGGTAACCATTTGATTGTCGATGATATCGATCGCGACATTAAGGAATTCACAATGTTCACTACTGATATTGTATGTGAAAGATAAATTCAAGTTATTGTTGGACAGTTTTTCTACGAATTGATGTGCCTGATCTTGTGGCCCATCCTAAATCAGGAACAGGTCATCAATAAACCTGATCCAGATTGGGATGTGTTCGGTATATTGATCACTTTTGTCGACCCAGACCACCTACTCCTCCCACCAGCCCAGAAAAAGGTTTGCTAGGCTGGAGGCAAAGCAGGTGCCCATCGATGTACCGGACTTCTGACAATAGAGTTGTTTACCATAGATAAAGATATTTTGATTCAGGCAGTAAAGCATAATTTGTTCTAGCATGGCTGTGTGTTCCCATAAGGAGATGTGCCTTCCTCGAAAATAGTACATACAGGCTTCCACCCCTTGGATTTGGTTAACCCCTAGTATGCTTATGACGAGCTGGGCTCGTCATGGCACACAGTCGCCATGTGCTCATGACTAACCCTGGGCGTAGTGGGGCTAGCCTTGTTGTGGAACAGGTAAGTGTTCCTAGATTTGGAGTGGTGGAGGATGTGGCTTGATTGAAAGATCGCCACTTTCCTGATTACATTCCTCCCATATCTTCAAAAGACTTTCCCACTAGGAGATGTAGAGTCTGTTGGCGAAGAGGTTTGTGGAAGGAGACTCGTCTTTTCTGGCCCGGGTGTCCTTCTAACCCTGGGCTGTGTGTGCCTGCTTGTTATAGAGCGTACCACATGCAAAATAATTTTTGGGAGCATCCATGAGTGGTAAAGTGAACTGCCTGGTCTGTATTGTTTAAAAATTTGTATTCTGTTTCTAGGTTGGCATTAGTGCAATGTATTTAGTTTCAGATTTTATGTTAGTCGATTTGTATCTATTTGCAATTTGTTTGTGTTTTTTTAGTTTAAAAAACCCTAAATGTGATGGCGGTGTGTGTAGGCTGGCGCTTGGCTGGTGGTGTGCGTGGACTGGCGCTTGGCTGGCGGTGTGCGTGTACTGGCGCTTGGCTGGCGGTGTGTGTGGACTGGCGCTTGGCTGGCTGTGTGCGTGGACTGTCGATTTGCTGGTGGTGTGCGTGGAATGGTGCTTGGCTGGCGGTGTGCGTTGACTGGTGCTTGGCTGGCAGTGTGCGTGGATTGGCACTTGGCTGGTGTTGTGCGTGGACTGGCGCTTGGCTGGTGGTGTGGGTGGATTGGCGCTTGGCTGGCGGTGTGCGTGGATTGGCACTTGGCTGGTGTTGTGCGTGGATTGGCGCTTGGTTGGCGGTGTGTGAGTAGTGACTTGCTGCTGGTCACTACACACACTGCTAGCTGAGCGCCACTCCACGCAATCCATCAGTTTGTGTAGTTGCTGTGTCAGGAATGTGGGCGTGTGAAAGTGATGGGCCCTTGAATGGCGCTGTCTGCTGGTGTGAGTGTTGTAATGTGATGGGCCCGCGGCTGGCGGTGTGAATGTTTTGTATGTGTCACACGTATGAAAGGTGTATGAATGGCCTGTAAAGAGGTTGGTGCCTTGTGGATTTACAGCTCACGAGCTGTAAGTCAATGGTTCAGTTTCTTGTCCTTTCAATTATAAACAGTGCATTTCATTTTTGTGAAATCACTTGCTAATACAATTGTATATACTGAACCATCACTCACCCTCGTGCCAAATCCAACCAGTATGTGTGTGTGCTTGAGGATTAGATGGCTGTGCAGTAATATTTGTCATTTTTGTCTTTCTGAAGCAGGGTGTACCTTGTCCCTTTTTGTGAATGTTGTGATGTGTTGGTTTTGTGCCTGGTGGTGTGAATGCTCTTGTGTGTATCACGTATGAAAGGTGTGTAAATGGCCTGTAAAACGGTTGGTGCCTTGTCGTGGCTTTACAGCTCACGAGCTGCGAGTCACTGGTTCGGGTTTTTGTGCTTTTAGTTATTGACAGTGCATTTCATTTTTGTGAAATCTCTTGTTAATAAAATTTTATATACTGAACCATCACTCGCCCTCATGCCAAATCCAACCAGTATGTGTGTCGGTGTTTGAGGAATAGATGGCTGTGCAGGAATCTTTGTCTTTTTAGTCTCTCTGCAAAGGTGTGCATTCAATCTTAGAATAACCTACCGACTGTAGATATTATCGTTTACCCATGGGAGTACATGGTGATGTCTCTCTTGTGTATTCCAACAAGTTAATTTATCAACAATGTCCTGCAAACTTTAAAATGTCTGTCACATTTTCCTTGCAATTTTTTGCCAAAATTCTCGCGCTGCAGAAATAAACAACTAATTATGTCAAAATGATTTGGTTTTGCAAGGGGGGGTCACCTGGGTTTTTGGCCCCGTGCTTGGCAGCCATCTAGGGAAGCCTACCAAACCCAAACATTTCTGAAAACTAGACACCCGGGGGCTTCCAAGGAGGTATGGCTTGCGTGGATCCCCCAAAGTTTCCTTATCCAGAATCCCTTGCAAACCTCAATTTTAGCTGGAAAAAATCACTTTTTTCACACATTTTTGTGTGGGAAAGTGTGGCATCACTGGGCTCACACAAATTTCCTACCACCCACCGTATAGACCTTTATTCCTCCCAACCAATGGGTTCATAACAGTCAGCATCACCCAATTGTCTTAAAGCTTCCTCGTTGTACTGAGTGCTCTATCCATTACAACTACATTTCCTCCCTTATCTGAGGGTTTTACAATTATAGTTGCCTCATTGGCCAAATCCGTCATTGCCTTTCTTTGCGTTGATGTCAAATTATCATGTTACTTTTTCAGGGGTCGATCACGCAACAAGTTAGTTTCTTTAACTACACAGTATTGAAAGCCTTAATATTATCAAACGGAACATTGGGGTTTAAGACTGATCTAGGTTTTAAACCACTATGGCTGGCTGAGTTGGGAAAAAAACAAGTTCTTTGAGTATCCTGCCCTTGTCTTGTTTGGGAATTTCCGTTATGTTTTCTTCCAATTTATGTAAATCCAAAATCAAATTAGCATCCTCCAGGGATAGATTGGAATCAATGTCAGGCATGTTCCTGGCACCGCGTTAATTCCTCTTCCGTCCAACAGTCATTTCATATCTTTTCATCAATTTTAGTTTAGGCACATAGAAAAAAAGGTCAATGCGAGTATCCACATAGTTCATATTGTATGTTGGGCAGAATGATAGACCCATTTGTAGTAGTGATTCCTCCTCAATAGTTAGTGTTCTGAAAGATACATTAACAACTGACATACTCTTCATATTTTCATTGGAGGCAGCCAATTCTTTAGATCACCACTTTTAATACCAGGTCAAATGATATTAGACGGATTATGAAAAAACATTGGAGTCTATTAGAATCTGACCAAGTGATAGGCAAATGTATTGGCAAAGCTCCACAAATAACCTTCAGAAAATCAGGATCTCTTAAGGACTGGCTGGTCCAGAGTTATCCTAGGGAGTCTAAACATGAAAGTTGGCTAAGGTCCCCAAAAGGGTTCATTAGGTGTGGCCCCTGCAAAGCCTGTAAAAATAGCAGGAGCAGAGATCACTACGCAACTAGAGGCTCTAACATTAAAAAGATCACCAAACTCATTTCCTGTACCAGTGACTTTGTTGTTTACATCTTACAATTACCATTTACTATGTCAAGAGGTAACTAGGCAACTTAATGATATTGCTCCATTGAAAGTTATCAGAAAAAGAGGGAAACCCTCTGCGCCCTGGTACACCGATAAACTGAGAGAACTGAAAACTATCTGCAAAAAGGCGGAGAGGTGCTGGAGAATAAACTATTTAGAACAGGAGAAGCTGGCCTGGAGGCAGACAATAGGGCACTATAAGAAGGAAATTAATATCGCTAAAGCTAACTACTTCGCAGATTTAATTCTTAACAGCTCCAACAAATCCCGCGACACCTTTAGATTAGTTAAAGAGCTGTCTCACCCTGAATGTGCCAACAGTCAAATCAGACCATCACAAGAGCTATGCGATGGTCTAGCTTCCTTCTTCCAGGAAAAAGTCGCAAAAATAATCGAGAACATGAAGGATGCCTCCTCCCCCCGAGTGCAGGGCAACAGTGAGAAAAATGAAGGAACTAAAAGATCCTTCACTCCAAGGACAACCCTGGAGAATTTCGATACCCCGACAGAATCAGAATTTGTAAAGACAGCCCTCAGTACAACTTCAGGATCCCCGCTGGACCCCCTCCCGCACAAAATATTAAAGGAATTTGGGAATGAGTTCTTTCCAGTACTTCGACGGCTGTGTATACAGTCCTTTGATACAGGTACTGTACCAGGGGACTGGAAATTAGCAGTCGTCACTCCTCTGCTGAAAAAATCTAACCTTGATCCAAGCTGCCATAAAAACTACCGACCCATATCACTCTTGCCCGATCCAATCAAGATCATGGAACGGCTGGTCAGCAGAGGCCTGGCCCTCTTCCTGGAAACCAATAACATCTTGGAGGAAGAGCAATTTGGCTTCAGACCAGCACATGGGACCGAATCAGCTTTGCTGACGGTACTGGACGATCTACGAATGAGGGCGGACAGGGGAGAGTCAGCAACTCTTATTCTGCTCGACCTGTCCGCCGCTTTCGATACGGTAAACCATGACATCCTACTGACCAGACTGCAAAACATCGGAGTCGGGGGAGCTGCGCTTGGCTGGTTCCACTCCTATCTGTCAGACAGACAGCAGGCAGTAGCAATCCCTCCGTACCAGTCGGAGTTTGCTCCTGTTCCTTTCGGGGTCCCACAAGGGTCCGCAATCAGCCCAATACTCTTTAATATTTACATGCAACCCCTGTTGGGCATCATCAAGACTTACGGCATCAGCGTGATCAACTATGCGGATGACACGCAGTTGATGATTTCCCTCGATGGTACTCAGGCAGACTCACTCGAAACTTTCCACTCCTGTTTGCGGGAAATGACATCATGGCTCAAACAGAACTCTTTGCAATTCAACAGTGATAAAACTGAAATAATGCATTGCAAAGTAGGCAGAATCACCAGAAGTCTTCCCTTAGACTTCTGGCCGCCGGAGCCTAGGAAGTCACTAATCCCGGTAAAGTCAGTAAGGAACCTCGGAGTGAGCTTCAATGAGAATCTGAGTCTCGAGACCAATGTCAACAAGCAGGTAGGCAGCTGCTTCGCTCTATTAAGAGGGCTGCGTAAGCTGTTGCCTCTTCTACCAACACAGGTCAGAGCCACTGTAGTAAGAAGCACTATTCTCAGCCGCCTAGATTATTGCAACTCCCTATTATTAGAGTCTCCTGCCTACTTGATCTCTAGACTTCAGACTATTCAGGCAGCCGCGGCCAAACTGACTCTCTCTCGAGGGCGAAGAGCCTCCACTACCATTGCCTGGGCAGATCTCCATTGGCTACCTGTACGCCAGAGAATTCTGTTCAAATCCCTATGCATTGTCTTTAAAGCAGTACACGGGATGGGCCCTCGTCCACTTCAACACAAATTCAAGTGGTATGAACCCACTCGGTCCCTTCGATCATCCTCTTCCAGACTCATTGACACCCCTAGGTTTAGGAAAGTCACCTGTGGTGGGAGAGCCTTCAGCATAGCGGCAGCACATCTGTGGAACAGCCTACCTATTGATATCAGGAAAACAGATGAACTGATGGCCTTTCGAAAAAAGGTGAAAACCTGGCTCTTTCCCAGAACCTAACTGTTTAGACTCTTAAGACTCCCTTCCCTGCTCTCCCTGTTGCACAGAGTTTCTAGCTATGTACACAGCGCCAGGATGCCCGTAGGGTTATAGAGCGCTTTATAAATGCCATAAATAAATAAATTAATAAATAACAATGCCCCTGTGGTCTCAGATATATTGGGAGCACTAAGTTATAGTTGAAAACTAGAATTTTGCAGCATATGAGGGCAGTGACTAATCGAGACTTAAGCTACCCCGTGGCTAGAGATTTCTCCGAAAAGCATTAGAGCAAGAGTTCCCTTTTAGAATTCTGGGGAATTGATTGCATCATGCCACATCCTAGGGGAGGAGATCGAGAGAAGCAACTAAGGGTGGGAGAATCCAGGTACATAATTGAGCTCCACACTAAGATGCCAGGAGGGCTGAATAGTGGGGAGGAGCTAGCCACCCATATCGGTGTAACATAATCTGCTATACACCTATCTGATACTCACTGCCTTTCCTTAGCTGATAGATAATTTTCACAATTAGGCGTTTTTTTCTGACTGCCAGCAGTGCATTAGGTTATCTTGAGCACAGCGGTTGCTGCGCAATAATTAATTATTCTCAACTTTTAATAAGGGGTCCTGAGGCAGTAAGGGGAGGGATAACAATAGATATCTTGGCCATCATTATTATGATGATCCTTTACCATTGGACGAAAAGAAAAGATGCAATCAGGGGATTCTTTCCGTGTAGGAAATGTAAGGCATGTAAGAGAAGCAAAAAGGTGAAAGATTATACGGTAACGGGTATGAAAGCAAAAGTGCAAATTGGAAAATTCCTAAATTGCAATTCAGAATACACCGTATATTGCTTAGAATGTCCCTGTGAGAAGCGATATGTAGGGAGCACCATTCATCCCACCCAAAAAAGAATTTTAGAGCATCTCCGGGCAATCAGGAATAAAGATCAAGCGTATCCTGTCGTCCGTCACTTTGAATCCCATCATGATAGTGACAGTGATCTTCTAAAATATTTCTGCCTAGATCAGGTAGAGAGAGTAGAAAGAGGTGGAGACAGGGTGAAACGCCTACGTACCCTGGAGTCTAGATATATAATCAAGTTTCAAAGTAAGGCTCCAGGGGGGTTGAACAACGAGGAAGAAATGTGGGTCCATATAGGCTAGTGCTTTTTAGTTTTGAAGTTAACTAATTGAATTCAATTGGAAATAAGATCTACCAAGTTTTGAAGAATTTGATGCATGTGCTACCCCCTTGTAAATAATTTTTTTGAAGTTATAATTTGATATAAGCGTTGTACATAAAATCTATGAGGGACTAACAGATGGATGGACAGTGCCCATTCAGGGCAGAATAAGCTTATGTAATGAAGTGTCCAACTCGGGTAGGATGTGTTGAAGCCCATTCAGGGCAAAATTAAGTTGATCACGATGAATGTCGACACACATATTGATTTTTAGATACTTTCAGTTAAAATGAATTGTAAATGGTAATTGGCATTTTTGTAAATATGTAAATATGTTGTTGCAAATAGTGAGAAACTCGATGAGATCGAGAATCCAAGATGTCTGCCCCATTAGAGGAAATTTATGAACAATGTGTGGACTTCTTTCCATGTCATTGTTTTAAGTAACTTGATTGAAAAGTGTAACTTTATTTAAACGCATGTAATGCAATGTGGAACTGACACTGAGGAAGGCGGAAATGCCGAAACGCGTTTGTCAGTCAGACACCCGATTAAATTTAAAATTATAAATATATACTGGCTCCAGAGTGCACTCGATTTATAGCAACATCGCTATGGGACAGTTGCGGTGAAGGAATATATATAGATATATGTATATCTATATATACCTACTGGCGACCACCAGTAGGTAATATATATATATATATATATATATACATATATATATATATATATTCACTTAAAAAACCATAGGTTTCACACATGTTATAGTTAGCTGGACATTTCCCTCGTAAAAAACCAATGAAATTCCCCCGTTATAGTTAGTGCAGGCAACTATAACTCACGCGACTGCAATCCTCTGCTGATGATGTCAGATATTACATCACTGTATTTAGACACCTATTTACCCATGTCTTCTTCCATTAATCTTTAGCTATACATATATTACAAATATTTATTTTTCAGAAAGACACATATGTCATCAGTGATGTAATATCTGACATCATCAGCAGAGGATTGCGGTCGCGTGAGTTATAGTTGCCTGCACTAACTATAACGGGGGAATTTCGAGGGAAATGTCCAGCTAACTATAACATGTGTGAAACCTATGGTTTTTTAAGTGAATTTGCAAGGTTTTTTAAATGCTAATTCCTAACTATAACGTGTGTGAAATCTATGGTTTTTTAAGTGAATTTGTACGGTTTTTTAAATGCTAAGTTATGTATTTATTAATATTTTTTTTCTTTCAGGTTTTTCAGCGTGCGTGCTCCGTGCACGCACGATGCATTGTGCGTGCCGTGCGCGTATGGTGCGCGCACCTCGCGGTTTTTCGAAAAAATAAAAAAAAAGGTTTTTTCGCCCTGGGGGGTCCTTCAGTGACCCCCTGACAAAGGCTAGGGGGTCAGGAACTGTCCACCCTGCCCCCTTTTCACGTTCTCCACCTTTGTTTTTCACTGCCTCAGACTGCGAGAGACAAAATGGCGGCCGACACTTCCTGATCTCGACCAATTCGAATGTTTACTGACATCTAACAACCAATCAGAATTGCGCTCGCGCACGGCAGCGTGCTCGTACGGTATGCTTACCGTACGCGCGCGGTGCGTGCTTATAGATATATATGTACTTTTAACTGCAATTTTCTCAGGAACTACTGAACAAATTGCCTCCAGATATCCAAAAGGTACATCCCTGACCTGAGGACTACCTCTATGCCAAATTTCAAGTAATTCTGTTCAGCCGTTCGGGCTGTACCTTGGACTAAAGGTCCCTATGGAAAAATGCATGGGGAAAACGTGTTTTGGGACCCCCCTTTTTTCTCAGCCCCCGCTTGACGAATCCCCCCGAGACTTTCAGGGTAGGAGCGGAGCGGTGCGCCCCACCTGTTTCTAACATTTCGCGAGGATTCATCAATTGGCGCCAAAGTTATTCCAAATAGAATGTTGCGGATTTCCTATGGAAACACGGTCCTAACTATAACTATCTACTGGCAACCGCCAGTAGATAATATATATATATACATATATATATATGAAGTCCAAATCCCCACTCCAAGCAGAAAGAAGAAGGGTCTGACACAGCCAGGACGCATAAAGAGGATTTATTCCAAGGTAGGTTACAACGCTGAATGTAACATTGGGCAGACGCGTTTCAGCGGTTCAGCTTTCATCAGTGCCTGTTACGATGTTTGGAGCCTCGCACCTGGTGGCCATTTAGATGTTCTCGTGGCCACTCCTACCATTTTGCTTGGGGCTCCTCCTTAGCTCTTAAAGGAATACTGCAAATCGCGTTGTAAATTCAGACAGGTGCATGCTGGTACTTGCAGTCCTTCTGTGGATCTTCCTTAAGTAAGTAGAGGATCCGCTCGCCCAGTGGCGTCCCAACGATGTGGCCTCCGGACTGCACCCAACCACAGCTGTCTGCGAAGTTGACAAACCTCACTGGAAACCCCTTAACGCTCCCTGCAGTCAATGCTGCTCCTCTCTCCCCACGCAGTGTTGCTTTCACCCTGTGGTGCTTCAGCCTGCGCGAGGGGGCGCCACGTTTTGCATTAACATACACAAAGTCCATTCAAATTGCTGGCTAACGCGGTGCAGCCAGATCGAGAGGGCGTGTCAGAAGGCCGGTGCCTGCAATGCCGGCCAAACATGAAGTCCAAATCCCCACTCCAAGCAGAAAGAAGAAGGGTCTGACACAGCCAGGACGCATAAAGAGGATTTATTCCAAGGCAGGTTACAACGCTGAATGTAACATTGGGCAGACGCGTTTCAGCGGTTCAGCTTTCATCAGTGCCTGTTACGATGTTTGGAGCCTCGCACCTGGTGGCCATTTAGATGTTCTCGTGGCCACTCCTACCATTTTGCTTGGGGCTCCTCCTTAGTTCTTAAAGGAATACTGCCAATCGCGTTGTAAATTCAGACAGGTGCATGCTGGTACTTGCAGTCCTTCTGTGGATCTTCCTTAAGTAAGTAGAGGACCCGCTCGCCCAGTGGCGTCCCAACGATGTGGCCTCCGGACTGCACCCAACCACAGCTGTCTGCGAAGTTGACAAACCTCACTGGAAACCCCTTAACGCTCCCTGCAGTCAATGCTGCTCCTCTCTCCCCACGCAGTGTTGCTTTCACCCTGTGGTGCTTCAGCCTGCGCGAGGGGGCGCCACGTTTTGCATTAACATACACAAAGTCCATTCAAATTGCTGGCTAACGCGGTGCAGCCAGATCGAGAGGGCGTGTCAGAAGGCCGGTGCCTGCAATGCCGGCCAAACATGAAGTCCAAATCCCCACTCCAAGCAGAAAGAAGAAGGGTCTGACACAGCCAGGACGCATAAAGAGGATTTATTCCAAGGTAGGTTACAACGCTGAATGTAACATTGGGCAGACGCGTTTCAGCGGTTCAGCTTTCATCAGTGCCTGTTACGATGTTTGGAGCCTCGCACCTGGTGGCCATTTAGATGTTCTCGTGTCCACTCCTACCATTTTGCTTGGGGCTCCTCCTTAGTTCTTAAAGGAATACTGCAAATCGCGTTGTAAATTCAGACAGGTGCATGCTGGTACTTGCAGTCCTTCTGTGGATCTTCCTTAAGTAAGTAGAGGATCCGCTCGCCCAGTGGCGTCCCAACGATGTGGCCTCCGGACTGCACCCAACCACAGCTGTCATATATAAGTAAGGATGGGTTTTCTGGGACCAGTCCCGAGTCAGGTGATGCGTCAGCCGGCAAAGCCCTAAGCCGGCAATGAATAATCCAAAATTCGTCAAAGGTAAACGACGCACTCTCAGAGGTCAGGTTTTACTTTACCAAAGGTTTATTCTTGTTAAACCGCTACGCGTTTCGACACCAACAATGTGTCTTGATCACACGATCGTGTGATCAAGACACATTCTTGGTGTCGAAACGCGTAGCGGTTTAACAAGAATAAAACTTTGGTGAAGTAAAACCTGACCTCTGAGAGTGCGTCGTTTACCTTTGACGAATTTTGGATATATATATATATATATATTCACTTAAAAAACCATAGGTTTCACACACGTTATAGTTAGGAATTAGCATTTAAAAAACCTTGCAAATTCACTTAAAAAACCATAGGTTTCACACATGTTATAGTTAGCTGGACATTTCCCTCGTAAAAAACCAATGAAATTCCCTCGTTATAGTTAGTGCAGGCAACTATAACTCACGCGACCGCAATCCTCTGCTGATGACGTCAGATATTACATCACTGTATTTAGACACCTATTTACCCATGTCTTCTTCCATTAATCTTTAGCTATACATATATTACAAATATTTATTTTTCAGAAAGACACATATGTAATCAGTGATGTAATATCTGACGTCATCAGCAGAGGATTGCGGTCGCGTGAGTTATAGTTGCCTGCACTAACTATAACGGGGGAATTTCATTGGTTTTTTACGAGGGAAATGTCCAGCTAACTATAACATGTGTGAAACCTATGGTTTTTTAAGTGAATTTGCAAGGTTTTTTAAATGCTAATTCCTAACTATAACGTGTGTGAAACCTATGGTTTTTTAAGTGAATTTGTACGTTTTTTTAAATGCTAAGTTATGTATTTATTAATATATTTTTTTTCAGGTTTTTCACCGTGCGCGCTCTGTGAGCGTTCAGTGCGCTTCTCGCACCGAACGCCCACGATGCATTGTGCGTGCCATGCGCGTACGGTGGGCGCACATTGCGCTTTTTCGAAAAAATAATTAATAATTTTTCACCCTTGGGGGTCCTTCAGTGACCCCCTGACAAAGGCTAGGGGGTCAGGAACTGTCCACCCTGCCCCCTTTTCACATACTCCCCCTTTGTTTTTCACTGCCTCAGACTGTGAGAGACAAAATGGCGGCCGATACTTCCTGATTTCGACCGATTCGAATGTTTACTGACATCTAACAACCAATCAGAATTGCGCTCGCGCACGGTGCGCGCCTATAGATATATATGTACTTTTAACTGCAATTTTCTCAGGAACTAATGAACAGATTGACTCCAGATATGCAAAAGGCACATCCCTGACCTGAGGACTATCTCTTTGCCAAATTTAAAGTAATTCTGTTCAGCCGTTTGGGCTGTACCTTGGACTAAAGGTCCCTATGGAAAATTGCATGGGAAAAACGCATTTTGGGACCCCCCTTTTTCTCAGCCCCCGCTTGACGAATCCCCCCGAGACTTTCAGGGTAGGAGCGGAGCGCCCCACCTATTTTGAAAATTTCGCGAGGATTCATCAATCGGCACCAAAGTTATTCCAAATAGAATGTTGCGGATTTCCTATGGAAACACGTTCCTAACTATAACTATCTACTGGCGACCGCCAGTAGATAATATATGTATATATATATATGTGTGTGTGTATATATGTATATATATAGTTCTATATATATATATAGTTTTATTTATATATATATATATACACATAAATATATATCTCCTCAACAGGCTTGTTTGTAGGATAAAAACAAGCTCCAGGACGCTCGGGCTCACTCATGAAACAGCTTTCTTGTGGTTTACAAGTAGGTAACGCGTTTCAATCGCAGCTGCGGTCATTGTCAAACCCTCTGCCATTGCGATTCATTGCCATTACAAAGTTAATTTATACATGTTCCTGGTTTGTCAAAATTTAAATTGAGAGTGCAACATTTTCTATTAAAGTGATAAGTGCAAAAAGGTTCTCCATTTTCTTTTTCTATTTTGTTTTGATGCAAGTGAATAAAGTGACAAGTGCCTGGGTCATTAACCCAAAACTTTCAAATGAACATTATACCAGTATAAAATGAACAGTAACAACATTTAGGGGCCGATTCCGATCCAGGTCGGAAGGGCACCGAACGAGATCCGGCCGGAAAAACTACGAGTCGTACGCGTGTTTTCCGGCCGACTCGTACAGCTGTACGAGCGAGCAAGTACGATGCGAGCTACATGAAATTCACCGACAGAGTCGTTTCCGGGTCCGAACCGCTCCGTACGTCTCGGTCGGAAGCTAAACCGTGGTGTACAATGGATGCGATCTACAACCAAGCCAGTACGATGCACGCGTCGGACAGCCTGTGCAGAAGCTCCCGGAGTCGGACTTTCGGCGGTCCGCGTCGGACCCCCCCGACACCCGCAGCCCTACGACTTGGACACAGGGGTAGACCTATGGGTCTCCCCAACACAGGCATGTATGGTGTGGATGACACAGATGCTTACCCACTGTAGGGGGCGCACTTGTTTGAGACGTACCCATTCAGTCAATGGGAGCGCATGTACGCGTCGTACAACTGGCTCCCGTTGACTTCTATGGGAGTCCGACCGAACCGAGTCTGACAGCATAGGTGTGCATTGTACTCGCTCGGTCGGACTGTACGAGTCCGGCTCGGTCAGAAAACACTCCGGATCCGACTCGGTCGGAGTGCTTTCCGACCCGGATCAGAATCAGCCCCTTAATGTACATACACATCTAACCAAATAATCTGTCAAAGGCCGTGCAGCTAATTAATGATTTAGTAACCTATTGCACAGCCTTATATCTACAACTTTGCTGATGCCTCAAAGTTATTCCTAACGTTACCACAGTGTTAATAAATAATAAACTCTAAATATATTTAAAAGTAGCAGAAATATAATAAAAATGACATATATTTAGAATTTAAGAATTCTTTAAAAATAATTAGACATATATATTAATTAAATTTTCATTTATATGATAATGTAATATGTTTTATATATTTACTAAAAATATATTACATATTAAAATCATTACTAATTGAAAATACTATAATTTTAACTAGACAAAAACATAATCATATAAATGTAATTAATAAAATCTAAACTATACCATTCCACAAATAAAACATATACAGGCACATGCATGAAAGCAAAAACCGGTCGCAAACGGGCAGATTCTCAGAATCTGCCCCTTTGCGACCGGTATTTTTGCATTTGGGATGCCTCATCCCAAATGCAAAAATCGCAATTTAAGTAATCTCTAAATTGCGATTACTTAAATTGCGATTGCATTTAAGGAATCTCAAATTGAGATTCCTTAAATGCAATGCATTAAAGTAAAAATATCAGCGATTTCGCTAATAGGGGGAGTAAATTACCATGAAGTTGAACTTCATGGTAATTTGCAAAAACGTTGAAAAATGCACTAAAGTGCATTTTTCAAAGTTCCATTTTACACACACACATGCCCTTGGGGCATGTGTGTGTGCAAGATGTACTCATATGCAGATTTCAGGGGTGCAACAGGGTGTCCTTTTGACACCCTGGCACCCTTGAAATTGCATGAGCAATTTGCGATTCTCTAATTCAGAATCACAAATTGAGAAAGTCTTCCCATTCATTCCTATGGGCCTCTAGGCCCATAGGAATAAATGGGGAGGTATTCCTTAATTGCGAGTCGCAATTTGCGAGTCGCAATTAAGGAATGTTTAGAAATCGCTATTTTGTAAGCGATTTCTACATGCATAGCCTTTTGCTATTCCTTATTAGCGAATCCTTATTTTTCGCTAATAAGGAATCGCAAATGGCATTGTTGATGCATGTGCCAGATAGTATATCCACTCCAATTTATAAAGCATTACAAAAAAAATATTAAAGTCAACAAAAGTACAAATTACTATTCCCACTTCAATAAATGCAACAGTAGGAAAAGGTTTGAACTGCACAGGGGTAACATTTACTATTTCCACTCCCCTCTGTGCAATAGTAGAAAAAGTGTAGAATTGCTGAGGGGTAAAATTTACTATTCCCACTCAAGTCAATACAACAGTAGGACAAGTGTTGGATTGCAGAGGAGTAAAATGTATTATTCCCACTCTTGTCAGTGGAACAGTAGGGAAAGTGTTGGGTTGCAGAGAGGTTACATTTACTATTCCCACTCCAACCAGTACACTAGTAGGGGAAATGTTGCATTTCAGAGGGGTAAAATGTACTATTACCATTCCAGTCAGTACAACAGTAGGGAAAATGTTGGATTGTGAAGGGATACATTTTACTATTCCCACTCCAGTCAGTGCAACAGTAGTGAAAGTGTTGGATTTCGGAGGGGTTAAACCTACTATTCCCACTCCAATCAGTGCGACAGTATGGAAAATGTTGACTTGCAGGGGGGTAAAATGTACTATTCCCACTCTAGTAGGTAGGGAAGTAGGGAAAATGCTGGATTGCCGAGAGGTTAAAGTTACTATTCCCACTGCAGACATAACAAGAGCAGGGAAAGTGTTGGATGGTGGAGGTGTAAAATGTACTATTCCCACTCCAGTCACTCTTTGCAACATTAAATACACAGTAGTTTACTTTCAAAAGTGTTTTTTTTTAAAACATGATTGAAAACAACATTTTTTAATAATTGAATTGAAAATATTCTTTACAATCTTTAATACATTATAATGCAAATATTATAATTGAAATACCAAACTATATTCCCAAAATATTAACAACAAATAAGCACAAGCCAATTAACACATAACATAACAAAAACACATTTTTAAAAATATTTAAATATGTTTAAACTTTTTTATATTATTAAGTAACATCCTATGCAAACTACACAACACATACCTAAAATATATTTATAAAATTATAATATTTACACATTTTACATAATTACTAAAATATTAATAATATTTACCTAATAGTAAATGAGTTATATTTAATTACCTTCCCACCCTTTATCCTTCAAAAACAAATAACCTGCACCTAATTATCTGCTGGCGGTTGCCAGTAGATAGTTATAGTTAGGACCTATTTTCCATAGGAAATCTGCAACATTCTTTTCCCAATAAGTCTGGTGCCGGTTGACGAATCCTCGCAAAATTGTCCAAACTTTTGGCCAGCTCCGCTCCGCTCCTACCCTGAAGGTTTCGTGGTGATTCGTCAAGCGGGGGCAGAGAAAAAAGGGGGGTCCCAAAACACATTTTCCCCATGCAATTTCCCATAGGATCTGTTGTCGCAGCTACAGCCCGAACCGCTGACCGGAATGACACCAAATTTGGTAAAGAAGTAGTCCTCAGTTCAGACTCGTGCCTTTTGCATAAATGGTGTGAATACGTTCAGTAGTTCCTGAGATAATTACAGTTAAAAGTACATAAATATCTATGGCCGGGGAGGATCCGCGGACCCTACCCGCACCGTGAGCACACCCTCCCCGAACCGAGCGCGCACCCTCCCGATCGCGCGCTGAATGCTAATTGGCTGTCGAGTGTCTCTCTACATTCGAAACCAGGAACTGTTGGCGGCCATTTTCTGCCTCGGTAGAAGCGAGGCTGAAGAAGCAAGGGGAATAAGTGTGTAAAACATATAAAGGGGGCAGAGTGGAAATACTCTGACCCTCTAGAGGTGCTTATGGGTCCCAGAAGGACACCCTGGGGCCCCCTTTTTTCTTTTTTTAAACGGCAAAATGCGTGCACGGTGCGCGCATCCTATCACGTTGGGTGCGCGGATCCACAGAATTTTTTTTTTTTAAAAGACAAGAAATCATTGGTTGTATGACTACTTTGTACACTGAAAGGTAGGGTGTATATTTCTGTTTTTTAAAGGTATGATTCTTATTGGTTAAGAAAAACAGATTGTAAGGAACATTATATATGATTAGCTGATATGTTGAAAAGTGAAGCACACTTCCTCTCTTGTGTAACAACATTGTGTGCTGAACTTCTGACCTTTGTGCTCAGTGCAGTGTTCCATGGCCTGTTTCTATGGTAACAGGCAGAAGGCAGATTGGGGGAAGGGTTGAAATGTATTTCAGTTGGAAAGGGTTGAAATGTTTAACCAATAGAAATGTGTGTTTGCTTTTGAGTTTATGTGTGAAGGATTGTGATTTGATGTTTACATGTATATGTGTGGAAAATGAAAGGGGAAACTTTTCCATTCTTTGTTTTTGCTGAGAGGTGCACAGTGCAGAGATTCTGTAAAAGAAAATATGGTGAGTGACTGATATACTTCTTAATCTACAAAAGAACTTGAAAGATGAGTGTTTTAATTGTGAGGGGATGTATGTAGACTATTTTGATTTTAATCAGACTAATGTATTTCTCCTGTTAAAGTGTAGGGAGTACTTTTTTTCTCTACAATCTTATTGACAGTGTGTGTGCATGTAGAAACCATTCTGTGATAAGCATTTGTGTTTTTCATGTATTTGCAGACAGATAACTGTGCTGTTTTTATATTTTGGTAGAATTAGAAACCAGTCATTGTTTATGAATTTGTGAAATGAGTTATGTTATGTTTCTATACTAAAATGTAGTACTTCTTCTAGATGAAGAAATGTGTTTTGGTATAGTGCAAGGGATAGTGTTGTTTGTCTAGAATCACACAGTGAGTATGTGTGCATTTGGGAACCACTGTGAGAGAAACATTTGGTAACATTGTGTATTTGCTGAGAGATAACTGTTTTAACCTGTCATGTTGTGAAGTTTTAGTAACATTAGAAGACATTTATGGCTTATGCTTTGATTAAATGAGGCAGGCTTTGACAGAAAAGTGCAGTCCTGAAATATGTAGATTGTGTGCAGTTCCCTTACCACTTGCACTGTAGTGAATGAGTTTTGGTAAACTCCTAGGGATATTGGTGCTTGTCTAGAATCACACTGTGAGTTAGTGTGTTATTTGGGATCACTGTGAGAGAAGCATTTGGTAACATCATGTATTTGCTGACAGATAACTGTTTTAAAACCTGTCATGTTGTGAAGTTTTAGTAGCATTAGAATCCAGTCTTTGCTTATGCGTTGATTAAATGAGTCATGCTTTGACACTGATGTGCTGTACTTAAATATGTAGATTGTGTGCAGTACCATTAACTCTTCTAGACTAGTGAATGAGTTTTGGTAAACTCCTAGGATAGTGTTGCTTGTCTACAATCACACTGTGAGTATGTGTGCATTTGGGTAAGGATTGTGAGAGAAGCATTTGGTAACATCGTGTATTTGCTGACAGATAACTGTTTTAAAACCGGTCATGTTGTCAAGTTTTAGTAGCATTAGAAGCCAGTCTTTGCTTATGCTTTGATTAAATGAGTCAGGCTTTGACACAAAAGTGCAGTCCTGAAATATGAAGATTGTGTGCAGTTCCCTTACCACTTCCACAGTAGTGAATGATTTTTGGTAAACTCCTAGGTATAGTGGTTGTTGTCTAGAATCACACTGTGAGTCTGTGTGCATTTGGGAACCACTGTGAGAGAAGCATTTGGTAACAGCGTGTATTTTTTAGCAGTTAACTCTTTTAAAACCTGTCATGTTGTCAAGTTTTAGTAGCATTAGAAGCTAGTCTTTGCTGATGCATTGATAAAATGAGTCAGGGTTTGACACTAAGGTGCAGTACCATGTACTATTCTCTTCACTCTGGCAGAACTGAAAATTTAAAAGTTTTACCCAAGCACTGTCCTAGAAGTAGTCTGATGATTTAGTCAGTTTCTAAGTACCAAATAGACTGCTTCAAATGTCTATGCAGTATGCATGTAGTGTTCTAACATACTATACACTTGTCTTTTACACCTTCAATTCCCTAGTCAGTATCCATACACTTCCAGGAAACACCCTGTCACTCCCTTTGCAGTCCTCTAGTGACCCATTCAACACCATGTACTAATCCATTCACTGTGCCAAAACCCAAACACTTATAAATTCACCAAGACACTCTCTTTCCAGTACTCTAATGATTCAGTCACTGCCTAAGTATTCATGCACTGAGCCAGGCCTTAGCACATGGACTTCGTCAAACCCCTATCCACTATGCATGCAGTCCTCTAACCACCTACACACTTGTCTTTCACACCTTCAATTCCCCAGTCAGTATCCATACACTTCCAGCAAACACCCTGTCACTCCCTTTGCACTCCTCTAGTGACCTTATTAAGCATCATGTACTAATCCATTCACTGCGCCAAACCCTAATAAATTCACCCAGGCACTCTCCTTGCAGTACTCTAATCATTCAATCAGTACCCAAGTACTCATCCAGTGACCCAGGCCTTAGTATATGGACTGCTTCAAACCCCTATCCACTATGCATGCAGTCCTCTAACCACCTACACAATTGTCTTCCACACCTTCAATTCCCTAGTCAGTGTCCATACACTTCCAGGAAACACCCTGTCACTCCCTTTGCAGTCTTCTAGTGACCCATTCAGCATCATGTACTAATCCATTCACTGTGCAAAAACTCAAACACTTATAAATTCACCAAGATACTATCTTTGCAGTACTCTAATCATTCAGTCAGTGCCTAAGTATCCATGCACTGAGCCAGGCCTTAGCACATGGACTGCTTCAAACCCTATCCACTATTTTTGCAGTCTTCTAACCACTTAGACACTTGTCTTTCACACTTTCAATTTCCTAGTCAGTATCCATACAGTCCAGCAAACATCTTGTCACTGCCTTTGCACTCCTCTAGTGACCCATTCAGTACCAAGTACTAATCCATTCCCTGTGCGAAAAGCCTAGCACTTATAAATTCACCTAGGCACTCTCCTTGCTGTACTCCAATCATTCAGTCAGTACCCAAGTAGTCATGCAGTGAGCCAGGCCTTAGCACATGGACTGCTTTAAATGCCTATGCAGTATGGATGCAGTCCTCTAATCACCTACACAGTTGTGTTTCACACCTTCAATTCCCTAGTTAGTATTCATACTCTTCTAGCAAACACCCTGTCACTCACCTAGTGTGTCTCCTTATAGTAATGTAATCATTTAGTCAGTTAGCATGTAGAGTTTTAGTGAGGTAGGCTTTAGGGCATGAACTGCTTCAAAGTAGTATGCACTATGCATGTAGTGTTTTAACCATCGTCACACTTGTGGTTCAGGGACATAGTTTCTTAGTCAGTACTTATATAAAATGTGTTTGTACAGTAATGGAATAGTATAATTTTGAAAGTTATTAATATACATTTATTTGTGATTCTTCTTTACAGATACAGAACAGGAGTGTTTCTCATCTGTTTGCACTCTTCTCGTGCAAGATTGTTTGGATGAAGGGTCCTTAGGTGTTTCATCATACTTGCTGTGCCACATGAGTATTTTTTGTTAGGATCCCCTCGTAACAGAACTCTTTTGAAAATCTTGTGCATGAGAAAGGTGGTATTGGTCTTTGTTTGCCCCTCGAGAAAAGTAGAAAATTTCCACATCACTGAAGGAAAACGTTTTGGGCGTGGTGCATCCTCCAAAAATTAAACTTTAGATTTGGTGAATATTTTATAGCAACATCATTTACAGTTTTTGTAAGTTAAAGTTAAAAAATGTTGTTAGCTGTGTGCATTTTATATTTCTGTGATTTGTATTTTGAGAATGGCATGTTGGTTTTTTTTTAACAATCTTAGAGATTGGTTTTTTTTTGCCCGCTGTTAAGTGATGAGTACGATTGAAATCACTATTTTTAGTGAAATTTAATATATTCTGAGAACAGCAAAAAAGGCAAAAAAATTACTTTGTGGAAATTATGCTGTTGTATAAAATGTTATAATTTTTTTTTCCTTTTCTTTCACAGATCCAAATTTTAAAATAAGCAATTTATATGAATTTATATTTAAATGAAAAACAGAAAAAAATGTATACCATTTTGTATTCCTATTACTGTGAAGGTAAGTTTAACTAAGTCTCAATATGCAGAATGAAGAGGCCTGTAAGAAGCTACAAAGTTGAAACACGTTTCTAAAAACAATCTGTTTATGTAGTTTTGAAATCTGACCATAATCAGATATCATGTGACCTGCAAAAAAAGAGATTTGAGGGGTTCATAATATTTCACCTTTTTAGCTGTTAAAGGACCGCAATCATTTCAATCGTTCTTCTTTGAACATCTTTGCAGACAAAACTCTATGCTTACTTTCTATCATTCGCAAGGAAATTTAAAAACGGAAATATGTCACTTTTTGTGACATAGTTATTGTGCAAGATACTCTTTTATATTTACAAAGAGAGGAAAAGGCACTCTGTGCACTTTTTATACTCCATGTAAATATAACCTCATCATGCACACCACTTTGTGTAGAAAGGGTGTTCTATAAGTGTTGTTGTGCATGATTGCACTTAATACTCATAGAACAAGACACATGTCTAGATTTATCAGAAATCATAAATCTCGATATGTGTGTGAATGCTGCACCATTCTAAAATTGGTGTAGGAAAGCACAACAAGAAGAATTGTTTTAATTTCTCCACATTTTTATATCTTCAATGCATGCTGAAATGTTCAGCATACATTGAAGAAGAAAAATGCATTTTCTCATTGTTTTTGTGCAGGAAGGTGTGTCTTCCTGCAGAAAAACAAACAGCACATGACACAGATATCCTTGCACTATGGTGCAAGGGTGCCTGTGTCACCACATGGCTGCAGTTTAAGCAGCCGTGCAGAGAGAAGCATAGATTTGCAACATATTTATGTACATATGTTGCATCCCTGTGCTTCGGAAGTACTACAGCACACTGCAGTTAAAGAGGTTACTGTGTGATGCTGCAGCACTTCCTCATAGTTCTGCACTTAAACATTCACCATACGCTACTAATGCATTCATTCAGTCAATTACATACTACACATACATTCATCTAAACTAACACTAACAAAGAAATTTAGCTCTTTTTTTAAACCAGGAAAGTTAGTTCTTACAAGAACTTATTTTTTTCTTCTTTCTTCTTTTATAATTTTTTGGGGGTTTTCTGAACAATTTAATTTTTTTTGGTTTTTCTGCAAAAAAAAAACAAAAACAAAAAAAAACAGGAGAAACCAAACAATGAACTTCAGGGAACAATAATTATTATTTTTTTTTAAACTAGCAAATGTGACTTTCTTGCCGGCGGCAGATCAGATCGATCGACTGTTCACCATAGCACAAAGTCTTATTGCAGTTAGTGCAGAGCACTTTTAAAAATTGAAATTGAGGATGGATGTCCAAGGTTTGGGCTGATGGATGCACTCTTGATGTGCTCGGCTGCGATGAGGTGGATGGCGCAGGAGCAGGAGTGTTTCTCATCCGTCGGCACTCTTCTCGTGCAAGATTGTTCGGATGAAGGGTCCTCATGTGCTTCATCATACTTGCCGTGCCGCAAGAGTATTTCTTGATAGGATCTCCTCTCGATAGGACTCTTTTGCAAATCTTGCACGTGACTAAGGTGGCATTGGTCTTATTCTGCCCCTCGGGAAAAGTAAAAAATTTCCACACCACTGAAGAAAAACTTTTTTTGGGTGGTGCCTCCGTCAAAAATTCATCCTCAGAAGTATGAGGTGATGCAGGTGATGCCTGCGGCCCTGAAGCCATTTTTGGTTGAAAAAAGTTAGAGCTAAGTGTAAACATAGTCTAAAAAATCTTCTTCTCTCCAAAGAGATGGTGCTCTAAAGAAGGTCAAAGAAGAATGATTGAAATGGGTGGGGTCTTTCAATAGTTAGAAGAGGAAGTGTAATGAACCAATCAAATCTCTTTTTTTGCAGGTTACATGGGATCCGCGCACCCTGCGCTTACGCAGCACGCACCCAGCGCGCATCCGCGAAATTCAATTAAAAAGAAATCTAGGATTAGATGTAAAAATATATTAGTTTTAAGACTAGTTTAGAGTTTGCCTTCAATTAATATTCACATGAAATACATATATATATGTTTTTTAAAATGTTAAATATTTCGCAGGATCCGCGCACCCACCGCGTCATAGACGCAGATGAGGCATCGCGGAAGCGCGTAAACGTCGCGTTCCGTACATCGAACGTGTCATGTATAGGCTGGGAGTCGCGTACCTGTCGCATTGCGATCGCGCACTAAACACGTACCCAACTCGTACCATGCCCGGATGCTATCACGCAGGGATCGAGAACGGTGCGCATAGGGTGCGCGGATCCAAAAACATTGAAAAAAATATATAAAATACAGTTTTGAACATATAGTTAAAAAAATATTTTGAAAAATATAAAAAAAATGTTTGTAAAACCCATTAAGTTCAAATAACATTTTTTAATTTTTAAAAGAATTAATTGAAAAATAAGTTTAAAAAATGATGATAAAAAAGTATTTAAAAAAAAAAAGATAATTAATGAAATTGACACTGAATTTGAAAAATATAGAAATCCAATCAAAATCATTAAACATGATATCTTCAGAGATAAGTTATAGATAGGAATTAGCATTTAAAAACCTTTGAAATTCACTGAAAAAACCATAGGTTTCATGCACGTTAAAGTTAGGAATTGGCATTTAAAAAACCTTTGAAATTCACTGAAAAAACCAAAGGTTTCAGGGGCTTTATAGTTAGGAATTGGCATTTAAAAAACCTTAGAAATTCACAAAAAAAAATAGGTTTCAGGGGCGTTATATTTAGCTGGACATTTCCCTCATACAAAACCCTAGAAATTCCCCTGTTATAGTTAGTTCAGCTAACTATAACACGCGCCCCCGCAATGCACTGCTGATGACGTCACATATTACATCACTCATGACATGGTCAGTGACATCACTGATGACATCACTGATGACATCTCAAATGACATCACTGATTACATCATTGATGATGTCATCCATGTGATATATTAGTGCATCTTCTCACACCCTAATATAACCTTTGATACACCGACTCAAAATTTCAGACGGCCATTTTGAAAACCATAGATACTCCAATACCAATAACTACATACCCACTCATTGACTCTTAGGTCTACATATATCTCCACTCACTCACCTGTGCAGTCAATCATACTTACAGTCACTCCGTACAGGACTATCATATGCATTTATACACCTATATAGACACTCACACACCGCCAATTATCCATTGAGGTACTGACACACCTAGTCAGTCATGCAAATAATTAATCACAGTCCAATTTACTCACCTATACAGTTAAACACACTCAAGTTCAATTACTCATAAAAATACTAACGAATTCTGACACTCTTATACAATTACTAATACAAGCACACACTCATCCATACAGGCACACCCTCAATCACACACTCTCACATATAGATAGTTATATACTCTTACACACATATACACTGCGTTTCACATATGTAGTTACTGACACATGTACAACTGAGATATACATTCAATCACTAACACACTCATACATACACTCATCCAACCATACAGTCCATCACAGTTGCACTCTTAAAACCATGCACCATAGAATCACCCACTCACACATCTATGCACAGAGTCACACACACCCTACCTACACAAACACTCAGGCACCCATACAGATACTGAGACAACCAATCAATAACCCATATATACACATTCATATAGCTATTCACAAAACCATGCAGCCACTTATACACCAACACACAGACACATACAGACATTCACACAGTTTAGTCACCAGTCCGCAGTAAGATACATTTAATGACTCACTTATAGAGTCAGTTACACACCTAGAAAATCATCCATTCACACACTTGTACACCCACTCATTCTTCAACAGTACTTTCAATATATATATTAAACATATTAAAACTATACAGAAACACAGACTCATTGGATGACGTCATCAGTGATGTCATCAGTGATGTCATTTGAGATGTCATCAGTGATGTCATCGGTGATGTCACTGACCATGTCATGAGTGATGTCATATGTGACGTCATCAGCAGTGCATTGCGGGCGCGTGAGTTATAGTTAGCTGAACTAACTATAACGGGGGAATTTCTAGGGTTTTGTACGAGGGAAATGTCCAGCAAACTATAACGCCCCTGAAACCTATGTTTTTTTTAGTGAATTTCTAAGGTTTTTTAAATGCCAATTCCTAATTATAACGCCCCTGAAACCTTTGTTTTTTTCAGTGAATATATATATATATATGATCGAATCAGCCACAATGGAACCAGCTATATTGCCTATGTTTATGCAAAGAGAATGGTTATATTTTGCAATGGGTCCACATCAGTGTATTTCATTAAAGTAACAGTATTCTCTCTATGTCTATTTTGTACCTTTAAGAGGTAGTGCTATATATACTCTCATAGTTTGGGTGCCAATTTGATTGACAAAGGCTTCTGCGAAGCCGAAACGCGTCTCCTTGAGCTCGGGGTTGAGGGAGACCGACCACATCCTAATGCGGCAGTCCGACCGCAGTTGTAGATGTCAGTGGGACCGACACTGACAGCACGTCGGTGTCAGTCTCACTGACATCGTAATTGGCCCCTCAATCTTAATTACACCATTTACAAAATTAACTAACAATGAAATAAATGTACTCTAATTCCTTTCCTGCACACTCTTACAAAAAAGAACGAGTTATACAATTTTTTTTAAATTAAATTTACATAATTTATTAGCAATTAATAAAGTAATTATAATAATAAATAATTATTAATTAATTATAAATAATTTACTTCCCACCCTATACAGCTACAAAGCCCACAACCTGAAACTAAAACTGAAATGTAAAAAAATTTAATCATACATTTAACATGAATAACTTTCGATTAAATAACTGATGTTAGTTAAAAATGCATTATAAATTAATTATAATTAATTTACTTCTCACCCTATACCCTTACAAAACCTACAACCCGCACCTACATCAGAAATAAAAAATTATACAAGTAATATAAATAATTGTCAATTAAATAATTAATATTAATTAAAAATTAATTCTTAATTAATTATGACTAATTTACTTCCCACTGTGTACCCCTATAAACCCCACAAACTGCTACGGTACTAAAAATGACCAAATACTATATTGACCCTGTCGCTGCTAGGCTTCCCCCCCCCCCCCAACTCCCCTTCGTGCTAAGCCTTTTTTTGGCAATTTGGGGTAGTTTGTGCCGAGGCCCCTGTAACTTTTTGTCCACATAAGGTATCCACGACAAATTTGCGTCCTTTTCTTCCAACATCATGGGGATTTTAAATGTATCCAGGGTTTGTGGATTCCTCTAGAGGGGACCCAGAAATTCGCAAAAATACAGCTAAATTTTGGTTTTGTTTTTAAAAATGGAGAAAAAGTGCTGTAGAAGAAAGCGGCTATTTTTTTCTCTGCCAACGGTATCAATAAAGGGTTTGTGGTGCTGAATCACCAACGTCCCAGCTTTCAGCGACAGATAGACTTTTGTCGGAAAATCAAACTTTTTTACACAGTTTTGGCATTTTACTGGGACATAGCCTATTTTTGCTACTTTTTGTGCTCTTAACCTCCTTCCAATTAGTGGTAGAAATGGGTTTGAAAGCAATAATGGATCCTGGAAAGCTATACATTTCTGTAAATTAGACACAATTATGAATTCAGCAAGGGGTCATTTGTGTAGATCCTTTATGTTTTTTTTTATAGAAACTAACAGTTAAAATTAAAAGAAATTAAAAATAAGTTGAAAAAAACAGCCATTTGTGCCTACGTTTTCACCTGTAACTTCACCTAAGTATGACAGATGTTTAAACCTAATATACCGTTACATCCGCTGGACCCTTCTGGTTGTGGGGTTATATAGGACTTGTAGGTTAACCAAGAACCCAAGGAACTCAGAGCCAATAACTGAGCAGTGTCTTGCAATGGTTTTTCATTTGTATGGGGTATATAGCAATTCATTGGGTAAAATATAAAGAGTGAAAACTAGGTGTCAAAGACACCTATGTATTTCTGAAATGGGAACAATACATAGAGTTTAGAAACAGTAGCTATGTGCACATCCCCAACATTTTGGGTACCCATACTAGCATGTGAATTATAGGAATATTTTCTAAATGACTTCATTTTTACACGTTGTCTTACATTTGTAAGGCAGAAATGCATCAAAAGTCAATAGGTAATAACAGTGGCTCAACAATTCGGTGTCCCCCTAAGTCTCCCGATAAAAATGGTACCTTACTTGTGTTGTTAGGCCTAGGCCCGCGACAGGAAACGTCCCAAAACCCAACATGGACACACCACTTTTTTTACAGTGAAAACAGACCCTTTTTTTGCAAAGTGCCTAGATGGATTTTGAACTTTAGCTCTGCAGGCACCTAGGGAAATCTAGCAAACCAATACATTTTTGAAAACTAGACCCCCAGAGGAATCCAGGATGGGGTGACTTGAGTGGCTCCCACCAGGTTCCGTTACCCAGAATCCCTTGCAGACCTCAAACTTTGTAAAAAAAAAAAAAAAATTTTCCTCACATTTCTGTGATGGAACGTTCTGGAATCTGGGTGGAACCACAAAATTCCACCCACCTCTCATTCCCCAAAGTCTTCCGATAAAAATGGTGCTTCATTTGTTTGGGTAGGCCTAGTGCCCGCAACAGGAAATGGGCCAAAACGCAACGTGGAACCACATTTTGACAGTGAAACTGCCCCTTTTTTTTTCAAAGTGCCCAGCTGTGAATTTTGAACCCTAGCTCTGCTGGCACCTAGGGAAACCTAGCAAACCTATACATTTTCTAAGTCTAGACACTCAGGGAAATCCAGGATGGGGTGACTTGTGCGGCTTTCACCAGGTTCTGTTCCCGAGAATCCCTTACAAACCTCAAACGTTGTAAACAAAAAAAAATTCCCCACATTGTGTGATGGAATCTGCGTGGGTCCACAAACATCCACCCAGACCGCTTTCTCCAAAGTCTCCGGATAAAAATGGTACCTCACTCGTGTGGGTGGACTAAGTACCCGCGACAGGCAAGGGCCCAAAACCTATTGTGGAGACATCAAAATTACCTGTCGCAAAGCAACCTGTTTTTGCAAGGGGACACCTGGGTTTTTGGCCCCTGGCTCGGCGGCCAGCTAGGAAACCCTACCAAACCCACACATCTCTGAAAACACCTGCAAACCTCAAATTTAGCTGATAAAATCACAGTGTGTGGTATGGCGGTCTTTTCCCATTTATTTATATCTTCTGGCCACACCTGACCAGAGGGTGCTACAATGTGTGTGGGTTCTTCCGGAGCCAACCCTCGGCCCCACTCTCGCTGTATTATATTCATTAAATCCCTTCCCATCTTGGTATTAAACTGTTTCAACAGAATTTAACAAACAGACTTTCAGTCTCTGGCTGGGCAATGGGTTCAGTCTCAGGTTGTATCATTGAGAGTTGGACCTGCAGCCTGCACTGTGGGTGGTTGGGTCTGGCCCAGAGCTGACATTCAACTCTTCGCTCCCTTGGGTTGAGCTGCAGGAGGGTTCGGGGGACTGGCCAATTGTGACCCTCCTGAGATTGGCTGTTAGCTTCCTTCGACCCAGTCAGTCCTAATTTCGGTGTTTCTCGGATCTGGCGGTCCCTGGCTGGGGCGTTCCACTTTCCGAAACCATGACATGTTCCTGGTGAGTACTTCTTCTCCGCGTTTGGCTGTGATTGCGTGCCGTTTACTTGTACTACGGTCCAGGACCCTGGTTCGTATAGTGTATTGAGCTTCCATCCTGCCAGGCGGTTGCGAATCAGCACCAGACTCCTGGCTCAAGGAGCCAAGGCTTGGCCCTTTGTCCCTTGCTAGCCTGTTAGTAGGTTTGGGCTCTTTGGGCCTGGGCATTGACTGGCTCACAAGGTGTCACGGTCCAGTGGTCGGATACGGGGATGGTGTCCTGCCTATGCCCAGCAAGCATCAGGAACCAAGGGGGTACTACGGTATTCTCATAGCAATCGATGTAGTGCCGCTTCTGGGTTGGTCTCTTCTGCCTCTGCGATACGGAGGGTTTTGTTCAGCTTTCACATGAACCGTTCTGCTTTTCCATTGGCTTGCGGCCATTGAGGGGTGATACGCAGGTGTCGTATGCCTAAGGATGCGAGCAGGTCTCTGAATTCTCCACCTTGGAAGGGTGGACTGTTGTCTGTCTTCAGTTCTTGGGTCAGTCCGAATAAAGTAAAGGTTTTCTCTAGGATTGGCGCGACATGGTTGTATGCAGTGGAGTCTACCACTTCAACTATTGGGTATTTGGAATAGTTGTCTATTAGCACCGCTGTCACTCTCCCATCTGGGAAGCTCCCAAAATTGATGCTGATTTGGGACCAGGGAGCGAACGCAGGTTCTTCGTGATGATTGGTGCTGGGGGTTCCCGGCTGCTTGTAATTTGGCAGGAATGGCAGTTCCGCATCAGTTGTCAACCGCCGCTTCCATCCCTGGGAACCAGATTTTCTCTCTCATTCGCGACTTTATTTGGACGATCTCTTGGTGGCCTCCATGTGCAAGGGTTGTCACTCTCTCTTGGAGGCTTTCTGGGATCACGATCCGAGATCCTCTTAGCACCAGGCCTTTGGCTGTCGTGCTCAGGTCATCCCGCACTTTCCACAGTTTGCCAAGGTGTTTTTTGTCTGGGCCGCACCAGATGTTGGCATCATGTGAGAAGTTCTCTAATGACTCTTGGAGTAGGAACTCCACTACCTTTGCTAGGACTGAGTTGTGCTTGGTGGCTGTACGGATCTCTTCAATGGTGAGGGCATGAGGAAATGACCCTTGCGTCACCATGGCTACATATTCTTCTACCCTTGCGTCATTGTCGATGCCGCCTTCTTTGGAATCTGGCGGGTGCCGGGAGAGGAAATCTGCGGGGTACTTTGCCCCTGGACTGTATACTAGCTCCATCTGGTAGTGTTGCAGATGGATTGCCCATCTTTTGATCCGTGGTGGAGAATGGTGGGCTGTGCCTCAAAATAGTGGGACAAGCGGTTGGTGGTCAGTGAATATGCGAAACGGGTGGCCGCTGATGTGGCGATGGGAATGACTTCTAGTTCATTTGTTTGCTAGTGCTTCCCTCTCGAATTGGGAGTACTGTGTCTCCATGGGTGTGAGGGCCTTGCTCGCAAAGGCAAGGAGAGCCCACTTGCCTGGTTCCACCTCCTGCGTGATCACCACTCCCAATCCCACAGGACATGCAACCACAAGCAGTTCTGTGTTTCGTATGGCGTCGAAGTACACCATTGTGGTTTTGCTGAGCAAGGCTTCCTTGACGCTTTGGAACACGGCTTCTTCCTCACTCTCCAACTTCCATGCGGTATCCTCCTTGTTCAAGGCCTGGAGGGGTTTGGATATCGTGGCTAGGTTGGGTATGAATCAACCACAATACGTGGCCATCCCCAGAAAGCTGTGTACTTCGGACACAGTTGTTGGTGCTTGTGCTTGTTGTATCGTGTTGGATTTCCATGGGTCCACTCGTACTCCCTCCTGGTAAAAACGTAACCAAAGAATTCAATGGAGTTTTGGAAAAAGGAAAATTTGTCCTTGTGGAGCATCACGCCGTTATCTGCCAGTCGTTGTAAAGCTGCTTTGAGGTGTTTGTGGTGCTCTTTGATGGATAGGGAGTGAATCAAGATGTTATCACTGATGTTCAGCACCTCTTGTAGGCCAGAAAGAGTCTCTCGGACTGCATCTTGAAAAATCTTCACAACAGATGATATGCAGAAGTTGAGCCGTTTGTAGCGGCGCAGCCCAATGTGTGTCGAGAAGGTCGTTATGTACCAGCTCTTAGCTGATGATATGCTGCATTAGGATCTAGCTTGGAGAACCATCTTGATGAATACAGGCCCCAGCTAGGCCCGCAGGACACAAGGGTTCGCTCTCCTGTAATGGAATCTATAAGGAAGTTGGCACGGAAACTGCAAAGTACAAAGACAGCATTTATTAACCCTTAAGGGTGGTCCTACAATCCACACAACACTCTTCAGTATTGCATAGAGTAGCACACAGAACCTTCGTACATGGTCCCCTTTTATACACAGTAGAGGGGCTCATAAGTGGGTGGATACAACATGAAGACGAAGAACATTACCATTTATGGTCATTTTCGATACTGAATCAATATGTGGGCGGAGCCAACGCACTCCTTGAGCCCGCGAAAACATGGTCAAGCAAGGCTAACTGATAACAGATGTGGTCAAGTCTGGGCATGCGCCAGATGGACAAAGGAGCTATTTATAGACTGTTACTGGGCAGATTACAAGAGCAACTAACACAGAGGTTGGACTCTTCTCGTGGGAAACACGTGGAAGCATGACAATACAAAATGGAGTCCAAGCTTCGGTCAACATAACAGAGAAAACACGATCTATAAAAGGGGGAATTAATGTCTTTAGTAAATGCTTAATCACATCGTTGTTTCAATTTACAACAGACGACCCTTTCAGCATTTACTGAAGACATCCGGTTTGTTAGGATAATCATCATATATGTCAATTGTCATCATTCCTTCAACTTCTTTAGCTAAACGTTTTTGGTGGGCAACATCGGCAATAGCTTTCTTATCAGGGATACAGAATGATACACATAATGAGCAGAGCAAGGGACCACATTGGATACAAATACAGCATGAAAACAGAACCGCTACAATAATGCAGAGACCAGTTAGAACCTTCCATCCCCAGGCGGTAATTAACGCCCAAAACCATCCAGAAAAAGACCAAGTGCCGTTTTCTGTATGGATCTCAGCTGCAATTTTATGCAGTTTATTGATGGCATTATAAACTGATGGCGTATGATCAGGAATGAACACACAACAGCTACTTCCAATAATTTTACATGCTCCTCCTCTATCAGCTAGCATAACGTCTAATACCATACGATTCTGCAATGCAACAATTCTTGTGATCTGCAATTCCTCCGTAAGATTCCCAAGAGCAGCAGCAGTCTGATTTGTCACAGCTTCTACCACTCTTGTTAATCTTCGGATCTTCCTACTGTTCAGGGCAGCTCCAACAAAGAAAAACAGTCCTAAGTTAAAATCAATATACTGTTGCAGACTGGTGTCAGTCTGATCTATATCATCAATTGATAAAGTACGTTTATACCTATTTACAGTCACATTATTTAATAATTTCAAATCCTTATGATAAGATGCGGGTGCTAAGAATACTGGAGGTAATAAAAATGATACATAGCATACCCCAGACCACCCAGCCGGCAGACGGTAATAACCTTTATTTCCACACACAAAATACGTATTATGGGAGGCCAAGAAGGTACTATTGTTCAACCCATCAATATTCAAAACAGTAATGCAATCACTAACACCAACAGGGATGAAACCCACACTCTGGACACACAGGTCCGCTTGAGCTTGTGCTACTTGAATCACAAATTTATCTTTTCCCACAGTGTCTCTTGTGTTCGTAAAGATGTAGGGAATGGATTCATTGTCTGGTCGGTACTCTTCCCACTCCCAAATTGTCCCATTCGCTTGTGGATACCCATTCTTGTCTTGATGGCATTCTTTATTAAGTCTAAAAAGCAATCGTCCCACTGTCGGTTTCCGAGTGGCAAAAAGCAAAGTATACCATGCTCTACAAGAGCCATTATGAGAGAAAGGAAGTGGTATAAATGGCGTTCCTCCTTTCTTCTGATGAGCTGGCATCATCCCACATATCCAACAGTTCGTAGCATTCGTAGCAACGTGGGTATGATGCAGCATCTGGATGAAAGTGTTATTCAAGTAAGATTGTCGATGCTTCAACTCTTGATACGGTAATGTATAAAAGTAGTGCTCCTCAGGCACCGGAGTTGTCAACACAAGAATCTTCCGAGCGGGAGTTACATCCTCCACGAACCATGTGGTTATCCCAACAATGGCTACTGTCAACATGAACCCTAATGCGCAAAGTATTTTCTTTTTCTCCATATCAAAGCAAAAAATAGAACCCAATATCTTCCTGAAACTAGAAGTCTGTCAGAACTCTTCCCCTTGGGCAGCGGTTGATTTCTTCACCAGCGGGCCAAGACGGGTGTCGCTACACTAATGCAGGGCTGATCCCCCCCCCTTGCCTCATCGGCTCTCCGTTTCACTAACCCAAGGGCCGTTCTGACAGTATGTCCCGCTACTGGAAAACTCACTTCCTTGGTCGAAGATGATATCGCCTTCCTCCAGGAGTCGCGTGGTCCGGAAAGAGCTCCTCAATGGCATTTGGCTCCGCAACACGGCCTGTCTCTGCAGCCAAAATTTCTCGTTGATCGGTCAGCACGGCAGGTTCCACCAGTCCGGGCGGCACCTTCCTACAGTGCAGAGAGTGGATCCAATTCTTTCGGTTGGAGACTCGCACAGCCGTCCTCGTTGCGAGGAGGACCTGCTCAGGGCCCACCCATCTCGGCTCCAAACTGTTCGTTCTGTCGAAGACTTTCACCATGACATGGTCACCAGGCCGGAGACCATGTCCTTCGCCGGTAGACCGATCAGGGAGCGCCTCTCGGACCTGTTGATGGATAGAAACCAAGTTATCCGTTAACTGTGCCAGATAATCGCTCATCATTACACAAGGTACATCATACACAGCCTTAGGTCTTGGCGGACCCCAAATATTCATTGGGCGTCCAAAGACAATCTCGTACGGCGTAAGGCCAGTTCGAGAGTGCGGTACTGATCTAATTGACAATAACGCCAGTGGCAGAGCGTCTGGCCAAGTCAAAGACGTCGAAGCTTGAATTTTGGCGATCTTAAGCTTCAGTGTACCATTATACTTCTCAACTAGGCCTGCAGACTGAGGGTGAAACACGGCGTGGAACTTCTGAGTGATGCCTAGGCCCTTCAAAACGTACTTTATAACATCCGCTACAAAGTGAGGGCCATTATCACTCCACAGAAGTCTACAGACGCCATATCGGGGGAAAAACTCCTTCAGCAGCAGCTTCGCAGTAGTCATTGCAGTATTGTCTTTCGTAGGGTACGCTTCAACCCATTTGCTGAAAGCGCAGACCACTACTAGAACATACTTCAGATTATTACAGCGCTCAAGCTGGATGTAATCCATCTGCAGAACCTCAAAGGGTGCAGTGGGTGTCACAAATCCTCCTGCTGGAGTTCGAGTACCCTTTCCTGGGTTATACCTCAGGCAGATCATACAGGTCTGCACCACCCTCTTTGCTGTGCTAGCAATCTCTGGATGCTCCCAGACTTGGGTAAGCAATTTCACAATTGCGGAAGCTCCAACATGTGCTAGCCCATGTGCCATCTGAACCATAGGTTGTACAAAGGCCGTGGGTAATTTCCATCTATCCATCTGCTTATTTCTCCAGCAACCCTCGTCATCCAGTTCTCCCTCGCTAGCCCATTGTTCCCGCTCTTTGTCAGAAGCGGTCCTTTGCATTTCTCGCACTTCCTCCTTCGCATCATGCCATCTCTCCACCTGTGACTTCACTACATACATGGCAGTAGTACCGGGCTGCATCGCAGTCTCCCGTGCTACTCGATCCGCTAACGCATTCCCTTCTCCAACTTTATCAACCACTTTCCTATGGGCGCTACACTTAACAATGGCAATTTTCTTTGGGTATGTCAATGCAGTTAAAAGATTATGAACTAACTCTCCATGCATTATCTGTACTCCATGTGACGTTAAAAACCCTCTCTCCTTCCAGAGTAGGCCAAAGTCATGCGCTACTCCGAAGGCATAGCGGCTATCTGTATACACATTCACACATAATCCTGTACTGAGCTCACATGCTCGTGTTAATGCTATCAGTTCCGCTGCTTGAGCTGATTTCTGTGGTATGCGTGCTGTCTCCACTATCGTTTGCAATGTGGTAATTGCATATGCTGCTGAAGTCGTACCATCCGGTAGCTTCAGACAGGATCCATCCACCCACAGTTCTCCATCTACATCTGGAAAGGGCGTATCCTGGAGATCAATACGACCCTTTGTTTGTTCCTCAGTCACAAGAATACAATCATGCGCTTTCCGCGCCTCAGGCTGGGTTTCGGGGTATGGCAACAATGTTGCCGGGTTCAACGTTACGCACCTTTTCAACGTAATATGAGGAGCCAAAAGCGTCAACTCATATCCCGTTAAACGGGCGCTGGTCAAATGCTGCGTCTTCGTTTGATTAAGCAGGGCATCAACAGCATGGGGAACTAATACCAACAGCTTATGAGATAACACAATTCCCTCGCTTTGGCGTATTGACACAGCTGTCGCCGCAACCGAGCGAAAACACCCTGGTAATGCTCGGGCGACAGGATCAAGTACAGCCGAAAAATATGCACAAGGGCGCTGCTTATCACCGTGCATCTGCACTAAAACTGACAATGCACATCCATCTTTCTCATGCACATACAACGAAAAGGGTTTTGCATAATCAGGGGTACCTAACACTGGTGCTGAACAAAGGGCCTGTCGTAGTTGCCGAAAAGCAGTATCGCACTCATCTGACCAAGGGATTGGGATAGGCGTGTCCTTTGTCAAGAGGGCTAACAATGGCTTAGCTATGTGTGAAAACCCCAATATCCACTGTCTACAAAAAGAAACAAGGCCCAAAAATGCACGCACATCCTTCTGTGTGGATGGTCTCGGTGTATCCAAAATTACTTGGATACGATCCGGTGTGAGTGCACGTCCCTCCTTAGACAAAAGGTGACCCAGATAAGTCACCTTTGGTCTACAGAATTGCAATTTCTTCCTAGATACCTTATGATTGCGGGACGCTAGAAAGGAAAGTAAGGATAACGTACTTTTTTCACATAACTCCAGGGTGTCAGCCGCCAGTAAGATATCATCGACATATTGAATGAGGGCGACACCCTCGAGCAGGACAAAGGAATCCAATTGTCGTTTCAAAGCCTGACTGTAAATGCTAGGGCTTTCTGTATAGCCCTGGGGAATCCTACAGAAACGATAAGAACTATTATTCAATGTAAACCCAAAAAGATATCGGCTATCAGGGTGAATGGGAATGGAAAAGAAGGCATTTTTCAAATCAATCACTGAGAACATGGTCGCCGTAGGCGGGACCAAGGTAAGCAACGTCGTGATATCGGAAACCACTGGGTATTGAGGTATCACGATCTTGTTCACTTCTCTCAAATCAATTATAAACCGATAAACTCTGGCATCCGTATCCTTTTTCAGTATGGGAAGAATCGGACTGTTACAAATATTGTAGGGGACTTCCTCGACTACCCCAACCGTTATCAAATCCTGCACTATCTGTATGAGAGCCTCCTCACCCTCCTGGGAAATACGGTACTGTGGGAGGCGGGGTAACACCGCCCCCTCCTGGACGCTAATGGGGACCGGCGGAATCACCATTTGTCCCACATCAGTATCCGAAGTTGCCCACAAAGCATGAGGGAGGGTAGCTAACAGCGCATCCTCTGACATCGTACACATCCGTTCAGATCGGGGGTAATTGTCATTCAATATTACCCGCACACCAGCAGGGGAGCAGCGGATAGTAGCCCTAAAGTGCTTTAACATATCAAGACCCATAATATTGTCCGGTGTGTACGGGGCAAGCAGAAACGGACAGGGTGCAGAAAAAGAATCAACCTTAAACATGAGGGGCTGTGAAAGAGGGCTTCGGGAGAGTGTACCGTCAAACCCTACCGATGTGACCATTAAGCCGGATGGGGGAGCCCCCGGAACCAATTGCTTAGATAGCGCACTACGTGTCGCTCCAGTATCCACTAGGAACTGATCAGTAGAGCCCAAAACCTCAGCCGATACATAAGGGCCCTTCTGATCGACCGGCACCTCAACTGATTCTAACCCCCATCCAACGCAATCCTATGCATGTTGAGAGTCATGGTACCCCGACCGGTCAATCCCTGACGCTTGATACTGATGCTGGCGATCGAAAACATTTGATCTATCTCGGTGCTGCCCAGCAGACTCAAGACGAGCCTGTTCGTTAGAATTCCCTCGAAAGTTCGAGAAACCCCCTCTACCTCGCGGGCCACCGTGGGTATGCCCCTGGCGCGATGCATGCAACACCGGGCAGTCCCTAGCCCAATGACCCGATTGCTTACAATACGCACATTGATTCCTATTCAAATCAGACCGGCCCGAGGGAGGACCATAAGATCCTCCCCTACCTCTATTACTACCCCGTCGAGGCGGGCCATAGACTTGCGCCAACATCACCTTTGTTTTCAAATCTTTCGATTTCTTTTCCTCCTGGCCCTTTGCTTCTTGCTCCTGACGCTCATAATACTGGGCGATAGTCAGGAGGGCCGTCGGTGTAGCGGAGGACCAAGAACTTTCACTCGCTTTCAGACGGGCCGCAACTGCCGGCAGCAGATTAGCTACATATTTATCCGCAAAAAGGTGTCGTCCCGTATCGTCGGTAAGCGACTGGCCACTAAAATCATGAAACGTCTCCTCAAAGCGCGTAAAGAAGTCCGCAACTGACTCATCAACTTTCTGTTTACATGCAGCTAACATATTCCAGTCAATCTTTTTAGGGGGGATAATTGTCTTCAACTTAGTCACAATAGCAGCAGGGAGATCTAAAATATTCTGGGGCGGTTTCTGCGCAGGCTTCCTCTCCCTATCCTCATCCTCCAGTTCAGACCATCGAGCCTTAAAAGTGGCAACATCATCTACCTTCCGCACAGATCGCCACATGTCTGGTGGTAGAATAAGCCCAAAGAACAAATCTATGTCTGCTAAAGTCATGACGCAAGAATTCAAGGCCCCCTCGACTTCTTCGTAGAAGGCCGCTGGATTCTTGCGGGGGTCGGGCAGCGCATTCTTCAATGCCATAACATCAGCCCTATGCCATGGAGTGTAAACCCAATTATACACGAAATATCCCTTAGCATCGGCGGAGGTAATGTCCGAGCTAGTCCCCGCTCCTTTAGGAGGAACATACAAAGGCGCTGCCTCTCGCATTGGTTTAACATGCACTATGTCATCCTTATCTGACTGGGAGGTGGATGAGTGGCCCTCTGTTGTGCACGAATCCGACTGCTTCTCCTTCCCTGCTCGCTGGCGCGCTTTCTCTTTATAGACCAGAACCTCGTCCCGCAAGGCGAACAGCCGCCGAACCGTATCTGGAGCCTTAGAAAAAGAGAAAACACCATTACGCAATGCTTTAGCATCCGATGATACTTCATCGGGCTCAAAAACCCCAGAACGTTTCCGGAAAGCATCAATCACTTCATCCGCGAAATGACCCAGAAAATACAATTTATCTCTCTCCTGCCACGGCCCCCAAATATGGAATAAGTCCTCCATGGATATCTTGCCGTTAAGTGCACGGAAGGAAATTTGCCGAAGCTCAGCCATTTGCTCGGCTGATAACATGGACCGCGTATCTACCTTACCCGGACCCGGGCCAGAATCTTGCGGCCTCGGAGCAGATGCGCCGACATAAGGGGGCGGAGGGCGATCTAGTAAAGAAAAATCATCATCAAGATTATTAAGGACAGGATAAAGTGGCTGCCGAACGACGTATTGACCCGAAACTTGTAGCCTACGCTCCTTCTCTTGCCTGTCCGTCTGCTCTCTGTCCTCCCGTCGCTTCGCTTCTTGTGCTCGCACATGATCATTCTTCCGTTGTTCTTTATCAAACAGCGCTTTCTCACGCTTCTCTCGCTCACGCACCTCCTTCACCCACAGCCGTACACACTCAAACATATCCTGACGAGCACGCCGCTTACACATACACTGTTCCACATACTCAATCTTACGTATATCAAATGATCCATACAAAGGCCATCGCAACTCAGGATCCTTTTTTGTATATTTCCTCCATACTGTGCTGTACATTATGGAAGAAAGACCATGCTTCACATATATATCCCTATTAGGAGTCCCCTCTGGGGGAGCTGGAGCAGATTCCTCGAGGTTCAACCGGTTTCCGAAACAGCAGCACCACTTACGGAGTGCGCTGAAAGCAGGCATGCTCAGAAATAATGCAAAATATGCAATATTATAGAAAAGTGGCACTTAATCGTTGCGCCGTTCAAAGTTACACAGCTCTGGAGAAATCTCTCCACATTACCTGCCTATATGTGTTGCAACGCATATATATTTTTCACAAAGACAAATTCAAAATATGACTAGTCATCACAAATCAAACTCAAATAGCCAGATCAGGCTTCAAAAACTCGGAGCAAGTACCGTACACCGGTTCTTACCAATCAAGAGTCCAGATTCCAACTGCCAAGCTCCACAATCGCCCAAACGGCTTTCACGGCAAGACCGACAGAAGAGGTCTCAGTCGAGGACCGGCGCCACCCAGACGGTCAGCTCGGAAGGGAAGGAAGAAAAACCTTGGGATGCCAGGGCTAAGGCGCCGCTGGCAGTGATCACGTCCCCGGCCCAATTCCTCACCTTCGTCGCGACCAGTCCTTCGAGCATCCGAGTCGCCGATGAGCCCCACGTGACGGGCGCCAATTGATGAATACAGGCCCCAGCTAGGCCCGCAGGACACAAGGGTTCGCTCTCCTGTAATGGAATCTATAAGGAAGTTGGCACGGAAACTGCAAAGTACAAAGACAGCATTTATTAACCCTTAAGGGTGGTCCTACAATCCACACAACACTCTTCAGTATTGCATAGAGTAGCACACAGAACCTTCGTACATGGTCCCCTTTTATACACAGTAGAGGGGCTCATAAGTGGGTGGATACAACATGAAGACGAAGAACATTACCATTTATGGTCATTTTCGATACTGAATCAATATGTGGGCGGAGCCAACGCACTCCTTGAGCCCGCGAAAACATGGTCAAGCAAGGCTAACTGATAACAGATGTGGTCAAGTCTGGGCATGCGCCAGATGGACAAAGGAGCTATTTATAGACTGTTACTGGGCAGATTACAAGAGCAACTAACACAGAGGTTGGACTCTTCTCATGGGAAACACGTGGAAGCATGACAATACAAAATGGAGTCCAAGCTTCGGTCAACATAACAGAGAAAACACGATCTATAAAAGGGGGAATTAATGTCTTTAGTAAATGCTTAATCACATCGTTGTTTCAATTTACAACAATCTGGAGTCATTTAGATCGGCTATAATATTGACCGTTGTGGGCATTGTCTCTCACGTTTGATTGCCTGGTTAGGCAGGCACATGTCGATGCAAAACTGTATTTTGCTTGGTTGTTTATGGTGTTTGCGAACACCATAGGTAAGACCAATGGTGTCGGGCCAGTGATTTTTTCCGATTACTCCTTGTTGTTCTAGGTTACTCAGCTCTTGCTCGACGATGGGTGAAAGGTGGAATGGTATCTGCTGGTGACGAAGTGCCACTAGCTTGACCGATCGGTCAATATGGAGCTTTGCCGGTGGTCTCTTCATGCACCCTACCCCGTGAAGAGGTGAGGGAATAGTCCAAGTATCTCTTCCGTTTGTAGGGCTTTTTACTGAACGGGCGAAGGTGACTAAGCTGAGGTCTTCTGGGGTGTGGCTCCCTACCAGGATGTCGGCCTCTCTGTCGACTACGTGGAATGTGGTCATGATTTCTTGATGCTCCGCTTTCACTTTCACAGTCATTTTCCCTTTGAGGGGCAATGGTGTTTGGCTTCCATATGTGAAGATTTTGATATTGGTTGGGGCTAACTGAGGGGATGGGTGCAGTTGCTTATATTGCTGGGTGTCCATGACATTAACGGACGCTCCAGTGTCTATCAAGGCTGTGATGTGAGATCCTGCCATCGCTATTACGCACGTGGGCTGTGGGCGCCTTCTGCGCTTTAAGTCGCTGGTGAATGATAAGAGGAAGCATTCGACTTCATCTTCGGTGGACAAGTCCTCAAGGCGGGGGCACAATTGTTGTGATCCTGCACTTTTCTTCGGGTTCGCGTAGTCTTCTAGGGAGAGTTGTCTCCTCCTCTTCCTTGTGTCCGGATTGCATCTACATGCTCCATTTTCACTGCGTTGGGCCTCTCTGCTTGCTGGTTGATAGCAAGATCCATCGCTGTTGCTCTGGCATCCGACAGGTCGTGGGATTGCGCCATGACAAGGATATCTTCTAGCGAGATCCCTGGTTGGCGGAGGATGAGGCTCCTAAGAGTTTTATTGCAGCACCCTTGTATTACCTGTGCTCTCACTTCTTTTGCTTGGTCGTCAGCCATGCACGTACTGGCTAGTTCCCTCAGGCGTGTGTGGAATCCATCCATGGACTCTCCTTCCCTTTGGCAGGCCTGGCGGAGCTTGAACCGTTCGTAGTCTGGATTGAGTTGCGGATTAAAGTGTGCGTCCAGAGCTCTGACCACACAGTCATTGTCGTTGGCAGCTCCTGTGTTTGGCAGGTGTGCAAAGAGTTTGTATATTTCTTACCCTGCACGTCATAATGACCTCTTGATGGTGTTGTCTGCTTCCCTTGTTGTGATGAAATAGATGTTCAGGCCGCTAATCCATATCTTTCACCAAGGGGAGGCGGTGGTGGGGTCGGCAAGCTCGGTAAATGGTGGCAGTGCGCTGACCTGGGTGTGTTGTGTGGCTGGTGCAATGGGGTTTTGCTCCATTGGTTGCGCCTGCTGTGGGCCCTCTTACGCTGCGTTGTCTTCATGGTTGTTGAGTATTGTTGGCACAGTGTGATCTGGCCTGTCCAAAATGGTGCCTTTTAGTCTCCTCTTTGTGGGTGTATGTGAGGCTGTCACCCAGTGGTGGAGGGGGGATGGTTCTGCCCATGTTCCTCTTGTCTTTTATTTTTAGTTGATTAATGATTTTTTTTTTCTTTGCCCAGTCTTGCCTCTTTGATTGTTTGTGTATTAATTTATTTTTTTCTCTTTGGCCTGGACAGCCTTTGGAGGTTGTATGCAGCTGCTGGCACAGTCGCTTCTTGGCTCCCTCCCCGCGTGGCGGTGATATGCGCTACACACACAAACAAACGAGAAAGGACCCCTTTCTTATAAGAGGTGGCTGTAAGATCGCATCTCAGGGGGAACTGGTTGCCCAAGGTCCGGCGCTCAAAATCGCAAATGACTTCACACAGACACAGGTACTGGATATCGCCAAGTGACCACGAACAATCACTGTGGCCTTTATTTATACCTTTGGGTTGCGCCCTGCACTCCGGCTGCATGTGCGATACATATTATAGTAGAGGCGAGGTGGCAATCTTCATCACCTTCAACTTTTACTAGGATAAAACATTAACGGGTTAGTCACTTAACTGGAATGCAACATACATGGTCTCTCAGCCCCGGATTGGGCCTGAGGTCATACTTCTGACTGTGGCTCCCAGCAACCTGGCTAGGGTTTTTGTTCGTCCTGTATGCTTACTGGGGCCTTGGGCAATTGACTGCTTATTTCTCTCCAGGCCATCACCATTTGATCTGGTCTTAACTGCAGGTGGGATGACGCTGCCTCTGTACTGTGTCTCCTTGCTTCTTGCCCTCCTATTCTGGCCCCACACCATCCTGACTGCAGCATTTCGGCTTGGACATAGAGAGAAGCCACGGGAAGCGTTTCCAAGTCGGAGGCCCTTGGAGGCTTTGTGGCTTCACAGGAGCAGTGCGGCGCCTCCCCACGCCGAGTTTACTGTCAGTGTGGCATTTGCTGGGCAGGCCGCCACTCCAGACGGATTGCATGAGACTATGGGACGCCTGATTGATTAAGGCCTTCATGCTGTCTCCACATGGCCTGCATGGTTGGTGGCACCACATTTCATCACTGAGCAGATAGAGGTGGGAACAAATGGGATTTGCTTCGCGCTGGGCTGAGACAAGCTTGAGGATAGCCCTTTTTTAGCACTGACTTCCTTGTAACTGCTATTGGCTTGCTGCTGCTTCTTTGCTCCCCTGTAGTTCTCCTGCCTATTGGTTGGACAGGGGCTGGATGGCTATGGTTAGGCTTGGTTGTTTGATTACTCGTTGCAAGAATAGCACATTTTAAAGGCACAAAGAAAGATGCCAGCAAATGTTCCTAAGTCGGTTACATCTGCCAAATACTCTGCGTAGAGTAAGAAAACTCTGATAACAGATTCAAGGAGCCCCCAGAAGAGGGCACCAGGGTCTACTAAGGGGCCTTCAGCTGGTCGGGCTCCACAATTACAAATACAGCAAATGAAAGGACAATACCCCTGTAAGTACGCCTGCTGGCTGTCCACGTACCCCTTCACTTAAAATGGCAGAGGCTAGAGATACGCCATGTGAGAGAATGCGTAGTTGAGCCCCTAGTTGTATAGGGACTGCGAGGGGTGCTTGAGGACATGGTGGATGGGGCTGGGGTGCAAGATCTGCGGGGGTTGTCACCAGACCGGCGAATGCAGTACTTGGAGGGGCAAGAGGTGGAGCAAGGGCATCATCAAGACCATCAGAATCTTCTACATGAGGTCAGCAGAAAAACTGGGTCTTCCATTGAAAACACTGAGGGTGGTGCCCTGTACCTCTTATTTCAAACTAGCCTGAGCAATGCCAAGAGTGCCAAGATTGAAGGTGTTTTCAGAGACCAAACTCCCTGAATCACCCAGAGCTCTGGCATGATTGTAGAGTCAAATAGAAGCCAGCATGGAATATTTGCTTGTAGTGACCATCCAATGCTGATTCAGAAGAGCCGGGGGTGCTGGAGCAGGGGCAGGGTGACACTATAGTCTTACAGATTGAGCTGGCAGAGGTTCCCCAAGTCTTGACCTCTATGCTCTCGGATCTCCTAAAAGAGATAAAAGCTATTAAAAAAAGGCAGGTAAAGATGGCGGATAAAGTGATAGAGAGGTTAGACTCAGTCTACATACAGTTTGGTGGGGGGGACTTTCTTCCCAGGTAAATGAGCTGGAACAGAGAGTGTCTAGATGTAAGGATAAGATACATAACATGGAAAAGGCTAATCAACATCTGTAGAATGACGTAGCATGGCTGAGAGAAAGATAGGAGTAGATGGAGAACTTTCCAAGGAGGTAGAAGGTGGTCAGGCCAAGTACCCCGTACCATGTTGGTGAACTTTTCCAATTTCAGAATTAAAGAAAGGATTTTGACTAAGGCAACAAAGGAGAAGGTCTTTAAGTCTGGGGAGAATTTTGAATTTTTTTGGACATGACCACTGAATTTGCTCGGAGGTGCAAGGAATTTAAAACTTTCATTCCAAAATTTCAGACTGCCGGGAGGCAGGCCTCGTTAATTCAGTTTTCTAAACTTAAAGTGCTTTACATGGGTTCCTTTCGAATATTTGGCAATGTGATAGAAACCACAATGGGCCCGATTCACAGAAGTAATCTGAGACAAAATCCTAAACTTACTACTTTTGATATTCACAGAAGGCATTTAGTAGTAGTAAAGTTAGGATTTTGTCTTAAATCTGTCTTAAGTCTGTGTTAAGTTTGTCTGAAATCAAACTTAAGTCAAACTTAAGACAAAATCCTAACTTTACTACTACTAAATGCCATCTGTGAATACCAAAAGTAATACATTTAAGATTTTGTCTCAGATTAGTTCTGTGATTCGGCACCTAAGTTCCTACAGTCAATGGTTTAATTATGGCACATAGTTTATTATGAGGCATATTTTGGAGCATTTTTGGGGCACTGCAAATTTGGCAATGCTGGGAGTTAGGAAGTTTAGTGGGTCTAATAGTGCGTGCCTGTTTTTTTAATATCTATGGCTAATGTGAGAACACTGAAGGGAGGGGCTGGAGGGGAGAAGCCAAAGGCTTCGGCACTCTCATGGTGCCAATATTCCCAGGGGTGAGGGTTGAGTTGATGGCAGGGATTGAGTGAAAAGGCGTGCCACTCACCGCTGCATGGGGGTGAGTGGGAATGAGGGGTTGGTGGTGGTTGGGGCCAGCGGGGGTGCAGGGTGCTTGATAAAAAGAGATCCAGAATGGCAAAAAGAAGGGCTATCCAACAGTGTAGAATGATGAAATTTAAAATTGGGGGTGCTTAATATGCCTGGTGTGCTGACGTTTGTGAAATGTCATGGATTTAAAGGGATGGCGGGGTGGAGAACTCCATTTTGGGGGATGGTGGCCTGACCAAGCTTGGGGAGAGCTGTCAGAAGTGTTTTTGGGTCGTGCACTTTAGTAGAGGTATGAGAGTACTCTGTAGGGCAGTAGGCAGTCTAGGTTTCACTTTAAACAGCAGATGCACTTTAAGCTTTGGCTTTTGCTGGCACTTTCTGTATGTTCACACTTTTGTGCATTTGGCACTTTAGGCACTCCAATCACTTTTTGTACTTTAAAACAAAATCTTTTTATTGCATAGAAAAGACAAAAAAGTGCAGTGACGTTAAGCAGCATAGATTGTAACACCATAGTATAGTTCATCCAGTGACAAATATTTAACATGGCCCTATGACCCTGTCCTCCCATCCGCCCCCCTCGACAGTCCAGTAGGCAACCACATGGTCCAGGCCCCGCAGACCCCAAGAGTCTTGTTCAGTGTTCACCAGGAGGGACACAGATCTCTCCACGATAGGTGTTGCACTTCCCCCATATTGTAGACCATTTGTTTGGGCAGCCCCTGCTCTCATACACCTATCCTTGTCTTGCTCCAAATGCCTATTTACGGTGGCATTGCAACTCCCCCCATTCATGCAATGTTACGTTTAGGAGGAGGTTGGTTTCATCCCAGAAATTACTTTATGCACTTTTTACACTTTTGATGAATCGTGTTTAACGCCAGGGAACAGAAGGCTGGTGTGAAGTCAAAGAATACTCTGAAGTTAATGTTAATGGGTTTAACAATAAAATGAAATTCAATGCTTAAGAAGACTGGGTGGAAGCTGAGAGTCCCTCTGTGGTATTACTGCAGGATACTCGTATACCAGTTGGAAAACTTTTACAGTTTTCCATATTTTAAAACTGGGCCAGCTAGAGAGGGTTCTGGTTTGCTAAGGCAGCACACCGGGGTACTGCTATCTTTCTGGCTAAGAGACTGGGTGCTGAACTGCTCAACTCTGCCAGTGATATATATGGTCACCGGTGTTGGGTCAATTGCTTGTTTTTTTCTAGGTGGTTCACCTCTGTGAGCGTATATGCCCCAGTGGAAGACAATGCTGGGCCTTACAATGAGCTATTTAAATCATTAGTGCAAGCCCCAGGGGTGATTAAAGTGCAAGTCCCAGGGGAGATTATCTTTGGTGGGAATTTTAACATTCTGCAGAACCCAAGAATATATTCCTCAGTAAAATTTTAAAAACTGTTAAAGCCTAAAGTTGCGAACATTTTCAAGAACTATCAAAAAACCCTTGCGCTCATTGATCCCGGGAGGGAGGCCTTTCCAACAAAAACACACATGCTTTTCAGAAATATTCCAGAGTTCCTTGAGTATCAATTTAAAAAAAAATCTCTAAAGCCCTGATTTATAAGAGACAGCGGGCCCTTCCCTAGTGGTTTTTTGGACCATGCAATTTTTGATCTGGAGATTTTTGTGGTGAAGGCACTCAACAAGTTAGGAGATGTGTTTTTAATGAACAGCATTTACAATAGGAGTGATGGGTTCAGATATGTAAAGAGGAGATAAAGGATTTTTTGATCAGGAACCATGGGTCCCCCCCAACCAAGTGTGCTGCGAAATGCTTTAAAAGCATATGTAAGGGGGCTGGTGACAGCAAAGGATATGGAAATTATTAGAAATGCTGGAGAACAGAAGCAGTTTCCAGAAGAGACTGTTGGGAACATACACAATAAATCTTTAAGGCACTCACCCCCGGCAATCAGAAAAGAGTTGAAAAAGGCTAAACATGCGCTAAGCGACTTTTATTATACTAAATACTGTGCATCTAATCAGGCTTGCATGCAGAAGGTTTATGAGTAAAGTAATTTTACAGAAATATTTTTGGCTTGGCAGGCACAAGAACAAGCTGCGAGTAATATGATCAATGCTTTGAAGTACCCAGTCTCTGGGGTGAGGTGGAGATGGGGAAACTAGCTAAAATTTACCCAATCACTATATGCAAATTTATTGTCAGAATCAAGTGATCGATAAAGAAGCTTTAGGCAACTTTCTGGCTGGGCTGAACATTTCTCCCCTTACTGAGGAAGATGTGGAAAATATATAGCCCGTCCAGTTCCAAAAGAAGAACTGGTTGAGGAGGTTAAAAGCCTTCCAAACTGCAAGGTATGTGATCTGGATGGCTTCCCGGTTGAATGTTATAAATCGTTCCTAGAGGTGTTAATGGATTATCTATTTTTGGTTGCTAATGCCATGTTGGTGGGTGCCCCCATACTGGCCTCATTTAATATGGGGATCATGGTCAGTTTTTAAAAAAAAGGAACAGATGGTGAAGATCCAAATTCATACTGTCCGATCACATTGTTAAATTCAGACTATAAGATCATAATGAAACTACAAGCTAACAAATTAATTTTCATAGCGGCAAAATTAATTCAGCTGGACCAGAATGGTTCTATAGCTGGACGAAAGTTAGGAAGTAACACTCCCTATCTAGCTGAGGCGCTGGATTATATCTCAATAAATAATACTCCTGCCAGAGTTCTGTTGGAGGCAGAGAAGGCATTTGACCTCGTGGTATGTGAAACACTTTTCTGTATTTTAGCTACATTTGGGATACCTATCCAGATCACGATTTTGATATATAAGATGTACAAGAATACTGAGGTAAGGACTATACTTCATGTCACCAAGGTCGGGAGACTGCAAGTTTGCCGTGGCACTCAGCAGGGATGTCGCCTATCGCTGATTTCATTTGCCTTTTTTATCGAGCCATTGGCAATTGTAATTAGGTAGAACAGCGATATTCACCCTCCTAAATCACAAATGGGGAAGATAAAACTATATGCTGATGACATAATGTTGCTTCTGGATACTAATAAGTGTTTGCAGGAAAAAGCCTTTGAGATTGGTTATATCAGGCACTAGCAGGCTATAAAATTTGCAGAAAGAAAACTGAAGTTATTCTTTATCCCGTTGTAGTTTGAATAGATTACTCCCAGATATAGCCCCTTGGGTAAATGATCAGCAAAAGAGATATTTGGGCATCAGATGTTCTTCAAAGATTGAGGATTTATACAATCTTAATTTTGCCCAGCTACTTTCAAAAGTCAAAGCTAGATTTGCACGATGGAAATGGAATGTGTTTCCTTTAACTATTCTAAGGAGAGTTGCGCTGATTAAAATGGGGGTTCTCCAGTTGTTTAATTTGCTCTTTTCTACTATACCATGTGTTTTAATACCATAATTATTTTTAAAAGAATCTCTTTTAACATCATTTATCTGGCAAAATATCTGATCAGGTCTTGCTGTTGCAATGTCTCCGTGTGGGCTGAGCGTGGCAGCTTCAGATTTAGTTTTGCCGCCCACCGCTTGGTTGTTATCTTGCCAGTCTTCCTCTGATGTAACTCGCTTCAACCATGAAACATTCCTGGAAACAGTGGACAACCCCCTTTGAACCATGAGCGCAGTCCCTTGAATCTTGGTGATCTCCCATAGTTCCCTTTCAAAGGGAGTGAGGAATTTCCACCCTGGTGTCAATCTTTCATGATCACCTTGTCTCCGATAGCGACATTTTTTTACATTTTAACTGTCATGCAATCTTGACTGGCTTGGTCATTCGTGGCACGCTGCTTCTCCTGTGCTGCTTGGATGTCAATGACTGCAGTGCTCCAGTTGGGCCCAGCCAGTATGATGTCTCGAGTGAACCTTCTCATCAGCAGATTGCTTGAGGCTGTGCGGTATCTGTCGATAGGCTCTCAGGAACAGGTACAGACAGCATTCTGCATCGCCTTCGCGCTCTGTTCAGGGAAGCATAAAACTCTGTACCTCCCTGTTGGCCTGGGGCCGCTGGGGGTCACCTTCCTATGTCATATGTTCAAGCTGTGGAGATACGATTGGAATTCTTGCCCTTGGAAGTTGCACGATATGGAAAATGCATAATTATGTAATGTGAAATAAATAAAATGTTAATGAAATTATATGACATGCTCTGTTGGACCGTTTAGGTATGATTGAGGTATGACTTATTAGCGTTTGAAAATTAGTGAGGTTTCCAAGGTTCATTCCAATGATAACTTTTGCCGTGCCCTTGGAACCAGGAAATAGGCAAGGGTCCTGTTTGAATATAGTCTTGGAAGGGGGATCCATTGTCTGTTTTTATCTCGTCTAGAATCCCTAGTAGTGCAAAGATCTTTTCCAGTGCAGACTTAACATATCCAAATAAAGTTCTACCACAGGGTATTTAGTGTGGCTGTCTACCACGATGGCTATGAATTAGCCATTTTGAAAAATGACAACGGCCAAACTCACAGGCAACCATGGTGTTAGGCAGGCTTCTTCTGTAATAACTGGGGGAGCCTTGCGTCTCCTATCATGATGGCACAGGAGTGGCAATCTCAGACCTTCTCATCAACCCATTTATCCATGCCAGGGAACCACACCTTGTCTCTAAGACAGGCTTTGGTTTTCACGATGCCCTGATGTCCCTGGTGTGCCAGCTTCACCTCTCTTGCTCACAGGCTTCTCGGCATCACAATCTGTCATCCTCAAAGCAGCAGGCCTGCTTTGCTCATGCTGAGCTCGTCTCACACTTTCCATATGTGACTCATCACTGCATGCTCTTCAGCGTGCAGGCTTTTGCCCCACCAGAAAATTGTGCCATTGTTGTCTATGGAGTGCCTCTTTAACTTTGGATATATTGTGTCACTTTCAATTGCTCCTTGGATGACTTCTAGCAATAGAGATCTTGGGAAGGCCTCATGAATGATCATCCTTATGAATTCCACTGCACCTTAGTCTTCCTCCGAGCAGCCATCAGCAGTTGGTGTCACTGGATGCCTGGACAGGTAGTAGGCAGGATTATTGAGCCCTGGTCGATACAGAACCTCAAATGAGTGAGGCTGGAGCTGCATGGCCCACCGCTTGATGCAGGGTGGTCTGTTTCTCTCCGTGCGGCAAAGAGGATAATCAATGGCTTGTGATGGGTCACCACTCCGAACCTCTGCCCACAGAGATACAGATGAAGTGTCAGCAAGCCCATCGACACGCCAGTACCTCGCTCTAGATCTGGACATACTGTGTTTCAGTGTTGGTGAGGGTTCTGCTGGCAAAGGCGATGGGAAGACATGACCCTTCCTGTTTTTCCTGCATTAGTACTGTGCCCAAACTGATGAGGCTCACTTCTACTACCAGCTTTCTTCTCCATCAGGGGTCAAAGTACGCCATTGCTGCATCACCTCCGACGTGTTTCATGGGACACCCACAGTTCTGATGGTGTCTATTTCCTTCAGGTCGACCTGTAGTCCATCGCCTGAGAAGTGGTATCGAAAGAATTTACCAGAGTTTGTGTAGAATGAGCATGTCTGTCTGTGGGGGGTCAATCCACAGTCTGCAAGTCTTTTCCATGTGGCTCTCGGCCTCGCATGGTCATCTTCCAGGGTAAATCAAAATGTCATTGCTCTCATTCAGCACACTGAAAAATGCAGATAGGGTTTTTCACATGATGTCCTAGAAGACCTCCTCTGCTGACGAAATTAGAAAATCAAGGTTTCTGTATCTATGAAGGCCTACGTGAGTTGAAAATGTGGTTATATATTTGCTTGCTTTTTCAGCAATGGGTCTGATGGATTTGTCGATGTGGAGCTTTATTATTCAGCCTTTCAGGCTTCCTAGAAACAGCTGCGGGAATTCCTTGAGGATGTTCACTGCATTTGAGTCATGCACCTGCTGGGCAAAAAAAAAACAACCCTGTGTCTTCCGCCATGTGGCATCCAATGAAGGTGCCCATGTCACCCCTGGTCACATGAAATCTGGTCTAGGGTATCTTTCCTTCACTGTTCACCTTCACATCCACCAGCCCTCACAGGGACAACGTTTCTGCACCTTCATAGGTTTAAATTCTGGCATTGGTGGTTGTCAGTCGTGGCTTTAAATTTTGGAACTGGGTAGCATTCATAACGTTCACAGATATGCCTGTGTTGATAAGGGTGGTGATTTGTATTCCTCCAATTTGCACTTTCCAAATTGGCGGAGGTCTCCTGCAGTGGTTGTCCCTTCCAGCAAATGACATAGAAAAGACTTCATTGTTATCTCTGGGTTTGACCCAATGATTCCGGCCGCTGAGCTGATTGTCCCTCTTCATCTCTTCCAGGGAGATCTGGCAGAGGGTAGGACGCCCACGCCAAGTAGGAGTTTGCGTAGGGTAGATGACTGGCAGCCCTGGACCAGTTGGGCCCTGATTTGTCTGGCTGGTTGATGTTAGTACAGGTGCTCGCTAGCTTGCGTAGGTGCACACAACATACATCCATGGACTCCTCTTATTCTTGGCAGGCCTGTCTCAGTTTGAATCTCTAATAATCAGGGTTGAGTTGTGGGTCAAAGTGCCGGTTAAGGGCTGCCACTGCAGCATTGAAGTCATCATCGCCTCTTGTATTAGGGAGGTGTTTGAATAGGTTTCACAACTCTGAGCCAGCCATGTGGAGCATCATAGACCTCTTGGTGTGTTAATAGTGTTGAAGGAGCCCGATCCACTGGCGCCAGTGTGTGACGTCTGTTGTGGGGTCTACTAAATGGCTAAATGGCGGGAATGCTGTGACGGGCACAAGTGTGGACCGCTGGGGAGCAGGTGGCGCTACATCTTGTTGTTGGGCAGACATGTTTTCATTTCCGTGTACAAAACACCCCCCTTTTCTCACAGGGTCACACTGCTCCTGCCAGATAACTGTATAGTCTGCAACAGTGTCAGGCGTGCTCTGCGAGTAATCCTTTGCAACAGTATTTCGGAGTCCCTCTTTCTTCCAATCCCTGTAGTGAGTTTCCTTTTCTCACGTTTCAATGAACATATTGTTATAATTTTGTATTAAGTTTTTTTTCTTTCTCTGTTCCACTCTTAAATGTTTTATTTTTGCATCATGCCTTACTCAATGTCCTGCACCCAGGGGAGTTGCTGCCTTTGATAACATATCTACGGGCTCGTTCCGCTCCAGTATGACTTGAGTACCTGCCAACTCAGGCTTGCAGACATCAGGGGCCTGCATTGCGAACCACGTGCTCTGGCGGCTTATCTTCAAGACAAGATGCGGTGCCGCGGTCAGCCACCATGTGGCACTGCAGCCCCTTCGAGACCTCACAGAAACTCTTGGCTGTGCCGCGTTCACACAGGCACCGAGACATCAGGTGCTGCTGGAGGGCTCGCAGTGCATGTGCGGACCTGGGCCCAGCTGTGCTTCTCCTACTTGCGGGTGGGCGCTGGAGCCTCACTTTGGCCGGTCGTTCGTGTGGCAGAACGCTCCTTGCCAGATCGCAACTCCCAATCCATGTGCATAGCGCGGTGCTCAGTCAAGCCATCGACTTGCAGCAGATGACTCCTGCATGCCCAAGGCAAGGATCAAAGAAATCTTCCTGAATAAAATGGTATATGATAGAAGGGAGATTAATAGTAACAAATCTACTGTTACATTTTATTTAATGTCCCTCCCAAATATTCCTATTGTGCACCCTTATTTAGCGACTGTGTCCAACCCCCAGCATGGGTTTATTTTAATGAGGTTTAAACTAAATTGCATCCCTCTGTTGCTGTTTTATTGAAATAACTCATATACTGTGGATGACCTGACACTATGCCCTTGTAATGGGACGTCATTGCAGACAGATATGCGTATTCTTTTTTTCTGTTCCTTTTCAAATGCGCAAAGGAAAAGATTTATAATCCCCATTTCACGAAAATATAATTTTAGGTGCTGTTGACCAGCCCTTTATTTTTTTTTTCAAATGCTGGCCGCCTTTGATATGTTCTCATTGGCATCATTCTTATGGGCTACCTTGAAGAATAGAAGAATAGTTACTTCCTGACATTGATCACAAAGGCTGCCTTACACTCTCAAGAGGTGATGTTTACATGATTTTAATGATATGGTATCATGAAATGTTACAATTCTTTTTGCGAAAACAATATTGTAATGTTTTTAAAATGACCTTTCAAAATGGATTTTGTACATAGTTTTAGAAAGGGGCGGAAGTAGGAATTAATGCACATGGAGCTATGAAGCGGGACAGCATGCCCAACCACATCTTATGGTCTCATGCCAGTGACATCTCACCACCCAATATGCCTTATTTACTTATTTCAGGCTTAATAAGGAACCACACAAAACACATGCATGCTAGGGTACAGGGACTGTGAAAGTAAAGGTTGTAGATGTCATTGTTTTGTTATGCACAAAATGTAAATACCTGTATATGAATTGTAAACATTCAGCAGTTACGAAACAAAAAATAAAGCAATTTTTTTGTAATTCTGAAGTGTGACAACACCACATCTGTGTTACATGTCATCTGTACTAAATCCACTTGACGAGTTGTTTTCAAAAGCCTGTTTTATTAACAACACCACCAATACCACCACCACCAATACCATCACCACCAATACCATCACCACCAATACCACCACCATCAATACACCACCTCCACCAATACCACCATCACCAATACCAATTCCACCACCACCACCATCAATACCACCACCACTAACACCACCACCAATACCACCACCACCAATACCACCACCACCAATACCAATACCAATACCACCAGCAATACCAATACCACCACCAATACCACCACCATTACAACCAATACCAATACCAATACCACTGGAAATACCACCACCACCAACATCACTAATACCACCCCCAATACCACCACCACTAATACCACCACCAGCACTATTACCACCACTAATACCACCACCACCTATACCAACACCAATACCACCACTAATACCACCACAACTGATACTACCACCCCCACCAAAATCGCCACCACCACAATACCACCACCACCATCAATACCACCACCTCCACCAAAACCATCACCAATAAGACCACCACCACCAATACCACCACCACTAATACCACCAATACCACCACCACCACCAATACCAGAAATACTACCACCACAAATACCACCACCAATACCACCACTAATACCACCACCACCAACAATACCACCACCACCAATATCACCACCACCAATACCACCATCCCTAATACCACCACAAATACCACCACCACCAATACCACCACTACCAGTACCAATACCACCACCACCACCAATACCACTACACAAATACCACCACCACCACTACTGCCACCACCACCAATACCCCACCACCAATATCAACACCACCAATACCAATACCACCACTAGCACCACCACTACCACCACCACCACCACCAATACCACCACCAATACCAACACCACCAATATCCACCACCAATACCGCCACATCAATACCACCACCACCAATACCACCACTTCCTATCAAATACCACCCATACCAATACCAACACCAATACCACCAATAACACCAACACACATTCCACCACCACCAATGCCACCACTACCACCAATACCACCACCACCACTAATACCACCAATAGCACCACCACCACCAATAGCACCACCACCAATACCACCACCACCAATACCACCACCACCAATGTCACCAATTCCAGTACCACCAATCCCACCACCTCAGCGTCTCTCGCTCACTAGTAATGGCAGGGGTACTGTACGAGGCCAGAACTGCAGCTGAGACCATCCATCCCTCCCTCCATGCCTGCCATAAAGCACAGCCCGCCCTGCACCAGGAGGTGAAGCCAGGGCCCTACTACAGCTGTAGTGTTTTATTATTAGCCCAAAGATAGCAATTACATTACGCAATGCCACACTGCACACTCAAATCACAGAGAGGGCAAGAAATAGCTCCCCCTTCCGCTCCTCCTCCTGAGCCGTGACAGTGTAATCACAGAGCAAAAGGTGAGATCTATTGCATTGCAAATGCTTGTTTAAACAAAGACATAATTGTTATACAGTGAGCTCCTCAGACCCCTGGACCCCAGTGCCACTGCACCTGCTTCATCAATGATAGCCACTGCCTTACCAAGTTGGATGTCACCTCCGCCCTTTCTTAAAAATATGAGCTCCCATTTTGCCCCATCCCAGTCACTGTCATCTCTCTGATGCCCTAAGTAAGGTGTCTCCTCCCCTTCAATTTTTCCTACACTTGAACCATTGCTTAGAGGTCCAAAAGCAAAACACCAGAGCAAGTGTTTACCCCACCCTAATGCAAATTAAGAAGAATATTAAAACAGACATGGGGTTTAGCTGGCCCCTAATACCACTGGGACCTGGCACCACAGCACCTGCTGCACCAGTCATACCTACAACTCTGTAAACCACGCCAGCTCCTATGTCCACTCCACTGGGCCATCATTCCTAAGCCTGAGACACAAAGTAGTCTTTCTGCCCTTTGTGTAAAAAGAAAATATCACCTCTACTAACCGAAAGGTAAATGTAAGCAATTGGTTAATCGCCAAATATGAGGAGTGCTTAGGAGTCAGTATAGAGTTTTAACTGGCGGAGTCACTTGCTGTTCCCCGGTGCCAAATATTTATTCTTCTTGAGAGGTAATGTGACAGGGTTAACAGGTGAATTCTGCAGTTCAGTGTGTCCTGACAATTATAAAAATAATGACTGACATATTCACAGTACTATCTGTTACCGGCTGGGACTTCGTGGCACTATAAGCCACTATTTTCCACTGTGCAACTAGGATTACTTTTTGTGAATGCCTTGTCACACACAGGGACTCTACAGTGAGCACATTACCCAAACGAGATTTCACAGCCTAGATTAGTACATTTCCCACCCATTTTTAGGTCTTGCGCCTAGCGTTGCAGTGCATAGCACCGCTCGCGCAGCGCGAGACCTCTTGTATGGGGTTTAGAAAGCTACCCACACGCTCGTGCGTGTGGTTTTGCTATCCCCATCTGGAATTGGCTTGCGCATGCTTTTTAAAAAAAAAAAAAGGCACGCGATTGGGCAAAGGCGGGACAATGTCCCGCCTTTGAAACGCTCATTCCAGACGGTGGCCAGCATGCGCAGCAGTGCGCGTTCGCTTCGCTGCCTTGCTCCCTACGCCCATTCCTGTCTATGACGCACATTAGCGAGACGACAGGCTCCCTCGCCCCCCGCTCCTCTGTGGTGCACGCGCACCACTGGTTAATTTTTATTGGTGGTTTAATGTTTTTGATGATTATATGCAGTGGAATGCTCCTTGTTTATTAAAATGTAAGGTTGTATTCAATTTAATAAAAAGGATTAAAATCCGAAAGTATCCTGCTGAACTGGGAAATTCTAAGAGAGAACACTCCAAACCGTTGTGTTTACTTATGTTTAAACAGTGTTGGCACTTGGTAAACTTGCTACACAACTTCTGCAGCAGACGTCCTGCTCGCTGAGCTGTCTCCTCATCCCTCCCTCCATTCCCCATAATTGAAGGGCAGATATAATAAATGAAGGGGGTGGCTACACCCAGCCACCCCATGCGGCTGCGCTCAACAAGTGGCAGTGCAGACATATGTGCCGGCACCCAAGACGTGACCCACTCGGCCTGGCTGTGGTTGTCCATGGTTCGCCAGGCCCTTTGTGCGCCCCAGCTCGCCGGCAGACAGGGCCTCCCGGGGCAGCAGGCATGGGACGGGAGCTGAAGGGCAAAGAGAGAGGGCGGGAAAAAGCCAGAGCCATGAATACTCATCAGCCAGAGCCTCACAGGCCAGCGACGCCCCTCGCCAGTCACACATTATTTCTGGCTAGTGAACTTGAAGCGAAGTGAGGGCTGTTTGACCGTAATGGGACACCGCCCTTTCTTTACGCGCCAAGAAAGACAAGTAAATGAGTAATGTATATGGCGCTGCCTGCCGCCCGCACCTTACAAACACTTACGGCCGCAGGCTGTGAAAAAGAGGGGCAGTGGGGATCCCAGCCGAAGCTCCCCGCTGAATGGACGGAGACAAAGGCAGGCTCTCGATGGGCTCATAATTTATTGTGTAATATTGAGGGGGAGTCCGAGGCAGCTGCATGCGCCCTGCCCACTGCACGTGCACCTTGCGGTACTGGAGCGCGAGGGTGTTGGAGCGGGGTGGGAGGGGGCGTGGCAACAAGAGTGGTAGGCTGGCAGCAGCAGGTGGCCGCACTGTTCTCCAACAATACTTATGTCTCATTGTGGTCTCTTCGCTTCGCATTTTCTGCTGTTTTCATGCGCATGGAAAACAAGGAAGAACAAACTGTTTTCAACTTAACACTTTGGTGCTGTTAAACTTTCATTGTGCGCGAGTGTATCCCCCTGACACCCTGACATATTTGGGGGCTGGTCTGCTGTGGCACTGCTGCTCTTAGCTACCATCTCTTTCTCTCTGCCATGTGCAGCTTTGTTTCGAGCGCTATCCCCCATCTTTTGTTTCAAACTTTTATTCATCTTCTCCTCCTTCCTTTTATATCTTTCTTTGCTTCTGGTCTGCCTTCATTTGCTTTTGACTCTTTATGTTCCTTTTCCTCATTCTCCTATATTAATCATTTATTCATTACTATCCCTTTGTCTCACTTTTTGGTGCACTCACCAGTTTTACCTCGTAGATCATCTGTTGCATTCTCCATTTTTTGCTGACCTCAGTTCGTATCTTCCTCTGTTAATAGTTGGCAATTAAAGTGCAAAAACGTACCTCTCTGTTAAATTAACTTTTTAAATAGCAACGGCACCAGAACCCGTCAGTGCTGTCTGTGGAGCCAAATAATATATCCACAAAAATATTGCGTGATTAGTCCTTGTGTGTGTTAGAATCCGGGTTCTCTGGTTGTCACAGGTAGGTACTTGTGACAAGCAGGGAACCTTTCCTCTAGTCAGGGTAAGGGGTTACACTCCTAAAATAACCCCTGCTCACCCTCTAGGTAGCTTGGCGCGAGCAGACAAGGCATATCTCAGAGCGTTATAGGTTAAGCATTTGTGAACACATACAGTAACCAAGTGACAACACTACAAATGGACACCACACAGGTATTTATATTAAAAATAAGGATTCTTTATATAGGATTATCACAAGACCATTAAACGATTAAAAATACACAATACGGTTGCTTAGTTGGTAGAAGATTGCTTAGTTTCTCTTAAGTTCTTAAATGCGACACTTTAAGTCAATGTACCTTAGATGCGACACGCAGGGCAACGAAAGTGTTGCAGCGATGCAGATGCGTTGAAGTTCTTGGTGCAAAAGAAATAAAGACGGGATCTTCCAGATGCGTTACGCTTCTCCGATGTTGCGAGAAGGCTCGACTCGATGCGTCAGCTACAGCGGCGTCACCTTTGACGAGATGCGACGACAGCGGCCTTGGCAGCGGCACTCTTCTCCGACGTTGTGAGACGCTTCCGCGCGATGCTGCAGTGGCGACACCCCTTCTGCGAGATGCGACGACAGCGGCTCCGACGGCGGCACGCTTCTCCGTGGATGCAAGGTGCTTTTCTGGATGCGGTGCAATGCGACAACTACGATGGCTGCAATGGCGACACACTTCCTCCTCGATGCGAGACTCTTCTCTCGATGCGGTGCAATGCGACAACTACGATGGCTGCGATGGCGACACGCTTCTTCGGCGTTGCATGACACTTCCGGAATGATGCGAGACGCTTCTGCTCAATGCGATGCTGCAGCAGCGACACCCTTTGCGAGATGCGACGACAGCGGCTCCGACGGCGGCACGCTTCTCTTCCTTGCGTCGCGCTCCCAGCTCCTTGCGACACGCAGTCCCTCAGAAGGCCCAACAACAGCAGCAGGCACTTCCAAAAAGTCCTGGGACTTCGTTCAGGGGGCAAGCTCAGTTCAAGCCCTTGGAGATCTTTTCAAAGCACAAGTTGAAGCAAAGTCTTTAGCAGTCTTTCTCCTCTCCTTCAGCAGCAAGGCAACCACTGCAGGCCAATCCCCCAGGTCAGGGACAGTACTCCTCCTACAGCTTTCCCAGTTCCTTCTCCTCTGGCAGAGGTTCTTCTTGTTTCAGCAGGATCTGATCTAATTTCTTGGGAGCAGGGTCCCAATACTTATACCCCTAATTCCTTTGTTCCTCTGGGGTAGAGGGGCCTTTGCCCAGTCCAAACCAGTTCTTGAGCCCTCTGTTGCCATGACTCTGCCTTTCTATTCAGGGTGCAGGGCAGAGACATCAGCCGCTCCGCAGGAGGTGGAGCCAGCATTGTGGTAGCAGAGCACAACCCTATTCAGAGCCCAGGTGTACTCCTCCCACCCATCTGACTGCCAATCTTCCTATTCACCACCAGGCTACCTAGCCCTGCCCCTCTGGGTTTCCCCAGCCCTGTCACTCACACAACCAGACAGGCAGATACACATCATAGCAGAGGCGGGCTGAAATGGTCAGGCAAGCAAATACCAACTTTCTAAAAGGGGTATTTGCAAACACAGAATATTAAAATAAACTTTACTAAAAGATGTATTTTATTATTCTGAGTTCAGGCATACTAAACTCGAATTTCTACCATGTTCTCTGGGTCTGTTAGGATCATAGGATGTAACAATTCTAACAGCCCATTCTGGCCTATGGAGAACAGGTAGCCTTACAATAGTGAAAAACGAAAATGGCTGTAATTCACTATTAGGACATGCCACACACATCAGGGCTTGTCCTACCTTATGCTTACAATGCACCCTGCCCTTGGGCCTACCATAGGGGTGACTAATATGAAGTTAAGGGAAGGTTTAGGGACTGGTAAGTGTGTGCACTTACCCAGTCAGCATGACAGTACCAGACTGCACGCAGGTTCTGCACTGGCAGACCTTAGCTACATTTTACCAGGCCGCTTCTGTGGGTGGCACAACCAGTGCTGCAAGCCCACCAGCAGCATTTGTATTTACAAGCCCTGGCACTCCTGGTGCACTTTACTGGGGTCTGACAGTAAACCAAATAAGCCAATCATGGAATCCAACCAACATATACATTTTAAATAGGGAGCACTTGCACTGTGGCACTGGTTGGCAGCGGCACAGTGCTCTGAGCGGCCAACACCATAAAAACACATGAGGCACAGCGACAAAAAGTGGAAGGGAGACTCACGCCAAGGTGCCAGGTCTAACAGTGTGTGATGTCATTGCACTAACCTTCTAATCATGTCTTGTGCATGCATGTCATTGCAATAATGGGTTCAGGCCTCGCGCACATGTCCTTGCAGTTAAGTTATGATCAAGCCTCGTGCACGCTTCACATGACAGTAGCCTTGCGATCAGCATTCGATACAAATGTATTTGCAGTAACTTGATCAGGCCTTGCACACTTACTCATCCCTTCCCAGTACCATTGAGTCAAGATAACAAGTTGTGATCTAAACTCAATCAGTGTTGAGTCTGCAGTAACATAATCAGTAACGTAATCAGAAATCAGTACTACTGAGTCGATGCATAGGTACTTCTTGATGTGGTAATTGTTCCAGAACAGGGATACAATGTTGTATTTTTGTAATGAACGTCTACTTCCATTGTTATCCCTGTGATTGTAACCCAAGAATTGGAATAGCGTCTTCATGTTTGTTTGGCTACGCTTCGACCTCCATCGGACAAAAAACAACCATTACAATTGTCTTCTAGGTAACCGACCAGACTGTCTGTGTGTGTAGCACAAGAGCACAAACTGTGCTCTTCTGTACCATTACATCTTTCCAAGCTCTCGCCTACGTTACCGTTGGAAATGCTAAATGTGATCCAATAAAAGTTTACGTAGTAATACTGGGATCAGGACTTTACAAGTACAGTTTCTAAATCAGTGCTGTGCTTACAACTGTGGCCAATTAATTATAGCATTTGTAAATCTCTTCTTCCTCAGTAGTGTGGAGGTGGTATCTGCAGTAATACTGCTCAGTACTTTATGCGTATCGTCTGTAGAGTAATACTACGTTCGCGTTTTTTATCGGTAGTGTTCCTTTCATTACATCTGTGACATTACACCTGTTCAGTAATACTAGGTAGGTCACACTAGTAAAAAGAAGTACCTTGATCCAATTCATCCTTGTTAGCCTGAATCAAATTATCACAGAATCCACCAACGAAACTGGTCAAATTTGTAGATTTAATTTTCAATATAGATCTAGCCATCACATTTCTGCCCACTGTCAGGGTTAATAAGAGTGATATAATACTTATACCATACCTAGGCTTTCCTGTTTTCAGTTTCTATTTTTGGTAAATTCTGGTGTTTTTTCCCAGTGTTTTCAAGTGATTTAAATACTTTAAAAAACAAGCATTTGCAATGCAATAGGTCTCGCATTTGCGAGAGTTTGAGCTATTTTTTATTGTAAATGACATTGCCTTTTCTTTATGTTTTGGTTTTTGAAACATAAATAAAAGCTATTGTCATTTACAATGCCAATAGGTCAAACTCGCGTGAATGCGAGACCTATTGCATTGCAAATGCTTGTTTAACTTGCGTTTATTTTTCACTTAACATGCATCTGTTATTTTATATGTGCTACAAGAAAGTGAAAAAATATCAAAATAGTTACAGAATATTTTGCTCTTGTAGCTACTTCTTTGACCCTGTGACCCCACTATGGACCCTACTACATGGCACTCAAGATCTTACTTGCACAGGAGACACTGAAACAGGAACACCAATACGGCCTTAGCAACAGTGACGCTGGAGTGCTGACATGGGGCACAATAACTAATCCTAGGACAGTGGCATGGGGGTGTTTCAGTGAGACACTAAGACTGCGACTCAAGGACTCAAGGATATTGGCACTAGGACACAATACCAGTTCAGTAATACTGCAGGGGCACTGACTGTCAGGACGTTAGTGTACTGACATTTGGACAATGACAATGGGCCGGTAATTTTTTTTTTTTTTTGTACATTTTTGTAAAACCTTTATTGTTCACAGTTTCATCGTCTCACAGTGTACATTCACCTTCCAGGGTGTCGAGTCAGTTAGATATTAAGCACATTGTTCCAATCAGTATGACACAGCCATTTAGCCGGCAACCCGGGAGTCCGGCGGCGTTACTCATGGTGACATTCTTACAGGAAATTGGGTGTGTACTCTGTGAAACGGCAGGTCCCTGTCGCTTTTTGGTGCTTATCTTTTTTTTTATTTTTTTATGTGGTGTTCCTTATTTGTGTTATCAGCGACAGAGAATGGCGCTGTATTCCAGCCCGCACCGCGGCCATCGCGGTCGCTGCCCAGGCCCCCATCCGGTGTCGTGCAGGACACCGCAGTTAGCCTCAATCGTAAGGGTCTCCGGTCAGCACAGCGTCAATGGCGTGCTCGCAATGCGGGCCGGAGCGCGGCAAGGATGTTTCGGTATAGCTCACTGAGACATAGGCGCTAACGTTTAAGTCCAGCGGCTCCAGTCTGCAGTTTCGCAATTCGAGTCTGTGTGTAGGCTACGTGGCGCGTGTCCGTACCCCCATCGCTTCGCCCCTCAAGCTGTTGATTATCGGGGTACATCTGGCATTCCATACAGCGTGCCCTTGGCAAGAGCTTGCTGCGTGCTCCAGACGCACCCGTCCCTGGCAAGGTGTGTGTGTCATCGCCGCTCCGCTGTCAGTGGGCGGGGCGCGCTAAATAGGGTAGCGCTTCGGGGACGCCGGACGGCGCATCCACTGTCTGTCATCTGCGATTAGGTATGGATCCAGTCAGGGAACTTGACCTGTAAACAAACTGTTCCCTACGCTTATGCGGCGATAGGGATAATAGGGGTTAGGGTCATATATTCAGGCGGGGTCAAGGGGGGGGAGGAGATCATCCTGCGCTTGAGCAGGGGGGCTAGCAGCTGGCGGGTGGGGCACAGCGGGGCTGCGTGGTGCGCGCGGGGAGCAGCAGGCCGGGGGAGGGAGGGGAGGTGGCCTCCAGGCAGGTTGGGATCCCAAAGCACCGACGCCTACCCCCTTTTTTCCTGGGTGCGCAAAGTGCTCCGCGGCATTGGAGGGGGAACGGCAGGGTGGGGCGAAATGGTCGTTTCTTACCGTCGGGGCCCTCAGCCAGGCATGGTGCGCGTTGCTTCAGATCTCAGCAGCAGCGTGCACTGGGCACGCGCGATATCCGTACTGTAATAAATCCCCGGCAGTAGTCTCACTTAGGGCGGGAGTAGGGCCCACCAGGGGCGGTCGGGGGGGGGCGGGAGCTAGCCCCGCCGCAGTTTTAGGGCTGTCGTTGCCAATCAGCAAGGGAGCGGCAGGTTCAATAGGCTCAGGTTATCCCTCGATCCCGGCAGGCCATCTGGAATGCTTTGAGGAGGTCATCCCAATGCTGGGCGATAGGGAACTTCCGGAGCCCCGCAGTTTCCTCACGAAAGAGCACCGCACTCTCCGCCAATGCCCAGTTAACGAAGGAAGCTTTCCAGTGTCTGATGTGTGGAGGGGTCGTGGCCTTCCAGTGTTTAGTGAGCAAGCGTTTGGCCGTGATAAGTCCCATGTCCCAGAAGCATGCCTGTACTTTGGTATCTTTTGTACGCTTATACAACCCTAGTATGCTTGCTTCCCATGTACGCGGCAGTTCCCCTTCAGCGCCGCGCGCGAGTAGTGTCAATACGTCGTCCCAATATGTCCGTATATCAGGGCAGTGCCACAGCATGTGTAGGAGGTCCGCTCCCGGTAGCGAGCAGCGCTGGCAGGCTGCGTCCGTTCGCGAGAAGTATCTATTAATCTTGTCGGGCGTGAGGTATGCGCGTTGCAGTATGTAGTATTGTATAATTTTAAAACGGGGGTTTCGTGGGATGTTAGTTGGGCCAGCCAGTATCAGTGCCCATTCTTTATCTGTCCAGTCTCTTCCCCGGTCGGTTGCCCAGCGTTCCCTCAGTGGTAATGTGGATGGTTGCGAATGTGCCTGCAGTGCTTGCGCTAGCCAGTTTATGAGGTGTGAGCCATTGCCCATAATATGCAAGTATTGTATGAAGCTGTGCATCGGGGGCTCTACTGCCATGTCGCCCCAGGAAGCAGTGAGCGTACGCAAGAGGGAGGCATGCAGCAGGAACTGCCCAGCCGGGAGGGCCGTGTCCTCAGCCAGGTTGGCGAATGTGAGTAACTCGCCGTCTGCGTAGAGGTCACTCAGCGTATCTACCCCTGCGCGTTCCCAGCCAGCTAAGCAGACTTCTGTAAGGGGCCTCGTCGGACCAGGCGTGCCCAAGAGTGGTAAACTCGGGGCATATGGCGTGGTCGCGCGTGTGAGACGAAGGCACCGTAGGAAGCACCTACGCGCCACCGCCAGATATATCTGGGAAGGGCATAGCGTGCGGGTTATCGGGTGGAACAGCGTATTTATTTGCGTTCGTGTCCAGGCAGCTGCGTTCGAGGCGGTATCCTCGAGTTGCTTCCCGCTCAGCCATCCCGCCACCCACTGCATCTGCGCCACGAGGTAGTATAGTTCCATATTAGGGACCGCCAAGCCCCCCCAGTCCGTAGGCATGTACAGCTTGATCAGCGCCACACGCGGCCTCCCCTTGTTCCAGATCAGGCCGCGTAGCAGCGCTTCTAAGTCGCGGAATAGCTTGGTGGGAACATACACGGTCCTTTTTTGGGGAAACTGACAGAAAAACATGTCAACAAACATGTATCAAATTACATTGAACAGACGGGTAGGCTAGATTGCTCTCAGTTCGGCTTCAGACCTAAACATAGCACTGAATCTGCCCTGCTATCAGTGACTGACGATCTTCATATGTACCAGGACAGAGGATATTCTGTTATCCTGGTCCTATTGGATTTATCGGCAGCGTTCGATACTATATCACATAAAATCTTAATCGAATGTCTGGTTATGATCGGCATTGAGAGCACCGCATTAGCCTGGTTAAAAAGCTTTCTATCTAATCGTACCCAAACTGTTAGCATGGGCATATTTCAGTCGACGGAGACTTGTATTACAAAGGGGGTGCCACAGGGCTCTTGTCTTAGCCCTACTCTTTTTAACATCTATGTGGCACCCCTGGCCAACATTCTGAGAAATTTTGGGTTCATCCCCGTCTCATACGCAGACGATACACAGCTCTTATTCCCTTTCAAAAAACTCACACAGGAAGTGAGGATGGCCTTCTCAGAAGGCATGAAGGCTGTGGCAAATTGGATGACATCAAATTATCTCCAATGTAATGTAAACAAGACAGAAGTTGTGCTCTTTGGGGAAGTAAGAACACTGTGGACACCGGATTGGTGGCCATGTGAGCTTGGCCAAGTGCCAGAACCCAAACAGGTAGTAAAAAACCTAGGGGTTCGGCTCGATCGAGAGCTTACTTTCAAACAACACGGCAACTGGGTGGTTGGCCAATGTTTCCATGTTATTGGACTCTTACGAAAAGTTTTTCCAATGTTACCAGACTCTGTCAGAAAAACCCTTGTACAGGCGCTAGTTCTGAGTCGCCTGGATTATTGCAATGGACTCTTGCTGTCAGCTAATGAAAGTGTCCTAGCAAGACTCCAGGTGATGCAAAATACGGCTGCGAGGCTTGTGCTGAATGCCCCTTTGAGAACACCCTCCCAGCCTCTCCTGAATAAATTACACTGGCTTCCAGTTCGTAAAAGAATTCATTTTAAAATGTACTGTCTGATCCATAAGAGCCTCCATGGATGTAGACCCCCCTATTGGATGGATAAATTTATTCCTTACAACCCTATCCGCTCACTTAGGTCAAGTAGCCAACTTCTACTGAAAGTACCGATTACAAAGAAGGTCAGACAAGGTGGTAAAGCATTTTCGGTTATCGGATCTACTCTATGGAATACTCTTCCTCTTGAACTTAGGCAATGCCCAGAACATTTAAATTTTAGGAAAAAACTTAAAACTTTCTTATTTTAACAAACTTGAAGGACACACTCTCTGCTGCTGTTGATGTCTCTTTTTACGGCCTTCCTCTCTTCTTCTTCCTATTTTCCGTCTGTGCGCAGAGATACTCTTAATAGAGTCGATTCTAGCGCGTTATAAACCATAAATAATAATAATAATAATAATAATGTTCGCAAAATAATAGAGTAGCCGAGGCAGCACAATCATCTTGGTCAATGCTACGCGGCTAGGCACGTTGAGGGGTAAGGTGTTCCAGAAACCAATTTGCACTCGGATAGAAGCTATCGCTCGGAGGAGGTTTCCCTCCAAGACGTCCGCTGGGGTTCTGTATATTCTTATCCCCAAGTAGCGGAAGGTGGTGGGATACCACTGCAGCCTATCTCCACCCAGACGGATGTCGCATTCAGGCGTGTCTGGACCGAAGGGGTAGGCCCCCGACTTGGACCAATTGACTCTCAGGCCCGACATCTCCTCAAAGGTGCGGAAAATGCCGGCGAGGGAGGCGGGGATGGCAGTTATGTCTCTGACGTATAGCAGTAAGTCATCTGCGTACAGTGACACCGCATGCAGACCGTCCGCCAATGGGATTCCCCACTCCAGCCCGTGCGTCCTGAGATTCGTGGCCAGGGGTTCCATGGCCAAAGAGAATAGCAATGGCGACAGCGGGCAGCCCTGCCGAGTGCCTCTGCGGACCCGGATGGCGGCTGAGAGTAGGTGACCTGTGCGGACTCGGACTGTCGGTCTGCCATAAAGCAGGTCAACCATGGCTCTGTACCCTCCCCCTAGTTGGTACTTCTCCGCAACTGCTGTCAGGTATGGCCACTCGACCGAATCAAAGGCCTTCTCCAGATGACAACGGGCCGTTAATACAAGGATGATAACATGGAGACACTGACATTGGGAAATTGTCACTGGGACACAGACACTAGAAAACTAATACAGAGACACCAACACTAACATGGGCATTTTGAAAAAAGGACAGTGAAAATGGAAGACTCACATGGGTCACAAACAGGACCTGACACAGGAACACAGACTCAGGGACACCAACAATGACAATGCACTATCAATCACACAGTAACAATGATACAAAGACACAGTGACTGGGACACAGACACTGAAGCACCAATACTCATGCAATATTGAATTGAAATAAATGGCCCTGGAATGCTGACACGGGCACAAACATTGATTCTGGAACAATGGTGGGGCAGTGACTCTGGTAAATTGAAAAGAAGATGTTAGGATAATCACACTAAAATACTGATGTTAGGACACAACACTAGGACAGTGGAATTGCACAGGAAACTAACAAAAGGGCTCTCACTGGAGGGCCACAACATTGGGGTACTGATCTGTGGTTGCTGGCATGGGTCACTGTCACTGGAACACGGACATGGTAGTGAAAACGAAACACTGACTTAGGGACACTGGCATTGATGCTGACACTGGGATCCTAACATGGACACTAGGCGCAGTAAACTTCCAAGGGGTACTGCCACAGTGACACTGCTTGGTAAGACAGACACTTGGAAAAGAGAACACTGACACAGAGACACTGATATTGGAATACTTCCATTGGTGCATGGACAGTGACACCAAAGATCTGATGTGGGGGGCATGATCCTGGGATACTGATACCAGGCACTGACAATGAGTAGACAGAGAAATAAAAGCACTGACCGTTGACAGGGGAAACAAACAAAGGGACAGTAACCCATTTACAGTAACACTGACATAGAGACACTTACCCACAAACACTGACAAGTCCACAAATACTAACACTGAGACACTGACACAAGAGCACCAGCAATGAGACACCTATGAGAGATGCCACAGCACATGGATACTAACATGACACCGGGTACCAGCATGGAGGCACTGACTGTGTGTTGCTGGCAACAGAGCACCAGAACTGACGGAGGGGAACTACTAGGGGAGACATTAATTGGAGAACTAACACTTTTACATGAGTAGTGAATTGGGGCTCACTGACACAGGGATACTTACTTTGTATAAATGTATTAATGTATGGCTATGGTATTTCTATAGCTCAAACCTAACCAAACGTTGTAGGAGAGAAGGATCTGCTTCTTATGGTGACCCCCACTTTTTGCTGCTGTAACACTGTTTTTCGACTTTTGTCTGGCTGGAGCCCTGCTATTCAGGACCCCAGCCTAGCGCCTTCCTCTCTAAATTGATTCCATGTACCCTAGGTACATAACAGATTGGAGTCTGAGGTGCCCTTATAAGTCCCTAGTATATGGTATACTATGTACCCAGGGCATAGGTACCCCAGAGGCCTACCAGGGGCTGAAGCACGTATTATGCCACCCTGGAAAGCCCTCTAAAATGACACCACAGGTCTGCTATTGCAGCCTGGGTAAGGTGGTGCATGCACCCCTTGCTGAGATATAGGTTCACTATATCTCACCTATCACTGCACATAGAAACCTATCAGTCACCCCTATGGCAGGCCTTATCAATCCTGAAGGCAGGGTGCTTTGTTTTGTGTGAGAGGGTGCCCAAGCATGAGCTGAGCCCCTCTGCAGCCTTCGGAATCTCTTCTCTGGGGTTGTCTGTGATGCAGCCTGACCATATACTCTTAAGCGCATTATAACCAAACGGTAAATACTAACTTTGGACTGGCTGCACGGAAACATGTCGTGTTTGGTGTCAAACACCTTGGAATCATACCCCCACATCAGTAACTGGTGTGGGAGTATTATCCCACCCTTCTAGAGGGAGAGACATTACAGCACCGGTATACCTGGTACCAACTTAAAAGAGCCCTGGCATCACAAAATGGATGCTGCAGCCACAGACACGAGTCTGGCCTCCTGCTGATGACAGAAACTCCGGCAGGGGAGACCTGGACAATAGGTTTCCTGTCACAGGGAGGTGTCACCACCTCCCAGACAGGCTTTAGTGTATTGGGGCTGGGTGGGTGCACTCTGAGATTGCTTTGAAGTCCTGCAATGGGGGCACATTTGGTGTCCCTGTGCATAGTCCAGCTCAAACTGGTTCAGGGGCTACCAGCCCCTGCTCTGGCGCGAAACTGGACAAAGGAAATGGGTGTAGTCACCCCTCTTTCCAAACCCTCCCATAGGTGGGTACCCTGAGTTAGTCCAACCCCTTCCTTCGGTATAAAGTAGGTACCCCTGGCAATCGGACTTTAGATATTCATGGACGAAACTCTGAAACTGAATCCTGGACCTTCGACGATCTGTTCAACGCCAGATGACTGAAAAATCTCCCTTAGAGTAAAGGAGTTACTCCCCTGCTTGGCAGGCACCAAAGAAGCATCTGTCCGGTCTGCATCTCCGAAGCTCCCGCTGGACGGCGAAGACTTTGCTACACCAGAGGTGGATTTCCAGAATTCCCAGAGGCCGACCCGAGTCCCCAGCAAAGCTGAGACCCGCTGCCCTCGTGGGTAACGTGGAACCGGAACCTCTGGATACCGTGCAATTTGCAAGTGCATCAGCTTCCAGACGTCTCCGGAGGCTGTGCATTGGGTTACTTGTAGCCCAGACCCCGAGCAGAGAATCCACTGAAGATTGTTGGCCTGGTCACTCTGAGTGACCTGTGGGCCGCAATTTTGTGATCCCTCTTGGGGTTAATTCGCGATCCCTGGTCCGTCGACTGGTAGGTCCCTGTGAAGGTAACTTTGACTTTCCTTGGGCTTCCCTGGTTTCTCCAGATGTGCCCTCACTCCCCTTACTGGAGGAGTCCCTCGGACCTTGCTGGTCCGCACCAAAGCACCTTTCTCCTTTCTGCGTGTGTTGCTGTTGCCAAGGCTTGAGGTGTCCAATCCGGGCACCGATGCTGCAGCACTCAACATACTTCGTGGGACAGCTCGAATCCAGCTCCTGGTTGTCCTCGATGCCTCCGGGTCATCCTTGACGCCTTCTGGTCTTCGTGGCTGAAGAGTCAAGCTTCACCTTCTTTACCTGGAACACCCGACATCAGTGGGCATTCGTCTATCATGCCCCGGGTCACTGGGAAGTGACCCAGACTCTGTCCCCTCTGCTTTCAGGTTCTTCACATCTTCGATCCAGCCTTGGATCTCTTCGGACACTTCGCATCTTCCCGGCAGCAGCACTTCTTCGTCAGCTCCCATTGAAAACGACGACGTGACCCGACACCATTTGACACCTATGCACCCGGCTCCCCTGGGTGAGGTAACTCAAGTACTCCGGTGCTCCCGTGGGTGTTGACCCTAGAACTGTCTAAGTCCAAAAGGGTTTGGTCCTAGTCCATCTCTAGGTATCTTTTATCTTTAAAAATCTAACCGCGACTTTCCCCATAGAAGCTAACGGGAGCTCACGGCTGTGTTCTCACACTGCACACGGCCCCCGTGGGTTCCCTGTGTCACTACCTTGGGTGGTTCCTTGGGGTCCCAGCAATTCTACAGGCTCTAGGCCTTGTGTCTAGTTAAGTCGTGGTTCTTATACCACTATTTTTGTATATGGTTTGGCTCGCCCCTAGGGCCTAACGTGTATTTCGTGCTATTTTACTGTTTATTTGAAGTGTAGCTTATGTGCTTTTGCCTCTAGCCTCATAAAGAGACTAGTGGGGTGAGATTAGTAATAAATACATATATTTTATATATATACACCTGGTGTGGTCTCCTTTCATTTAGCAACTCAAGAGATTATAGACTGGTAAAACAAGCTGCTTTACATTCCTTCAAAGCGGTACAAAAGGGGGTGGTGATGGACGGAGCATCAGAACCAATCAAACACTCACACCCAGTCAACAGATCTGGGTTTGATCCATCACCGTTCTTTAGCCCACTCTGCCACCCCAGTTCAGACATGGCCATATGCAAATCAGTCTGACCCTGTGCCTCATGGGAACAGTCCAGCACGAACTGCCAAGCCATGCCTTCCCTGGAACGGAAACAAGCTTCCTAGGACCGGTTTCTGGCATTTCAGCCGTCTTCAGCCAGGCTTGCTTGAATCCAGTGGCAAAATGAGCAAGGGACTCACGTCTGAGCATACCCTGCCAACTTATGGCGAACAAAGCGGTGCAAAAGGGGGTGGTGATGGACGGAGCATCAGAACCAATCAAACACTCACACCCAGTCAACAGATCTGGGTTTGATCCATCACCGTTCTTTAGCCCACTCTGCCACCCCAGTTCAGACATGGCCATATGCAAATCAGTCTGACCCTGTGCCTCATGGGAACAGTCCAGCACGAACTGCCAAGCCATGCCTTCCCTGGAACGGAAACAAGCTTCCTAGGACCGGTTTCTGGCATTTCAGCCGTCTTCAGCCAGGCTTGCTTGAATCCAGTGGCAAAGTGAGCAAGAGACTTTGTGTGCGTGTCTTGTCTAGAGGAAATCTAAAGAAGAAGTATTCTTTTGGAATTTTCACTATGTTCAGACACATTAGGGATGTACATCCCAAGACTTTTGCTCGAGCTACTGCAGCAACCCCTTCAGCAGCTCAGCCGAGTACATCTTCGGCAGCTCAGCCGAGCACTTCCTCTGCGGTGGGAGCGTCACCCTCTTCTGCTCCTCTGGACATTTACCCTCGGTTTCAGAGTGTACATATAAGGTGCAATACTTGCTACGCTCTTATTGCTTATGGGGAGTCCAGTATTCCTCTTATTGACAATAAGATTGAGCAGCACAAGTGCGGTACCTTATAATATTGCCATTCTTTCCTTCCTCTGTCCCTGTATTAACACAACGGCTCTTTTAAGAGCCACCCTACCTCACAATTTTTTTAAATTTATTAAATCACTTTTTAAAAAAAATATATATATATTTTAACGGGCACGCACGGTACGCGCACCCATTTAAAAAAAAAAATATATATATTTATTTCACCCTTCAATGTACTTGAGGGACCACAAGGGAAATGAGAAAAGCAGAGTGAGGAGAAGTGAAAAAAAGGGAGTATGAAAGTACATGTGTGATAAATACAGATATTTCAAACTTACCTGACCAACAAAATAACTTAATTATCAATAAATGGTTTTTTTTTAATTGCTAGAAAAAAGTATTAATTTTCCTAAATTTTCTTTCTCAATCTGTAAAAAAAGAAAAAAGTATTAATATTTAACAATACATTTTAGAATACAGTACACATATTTTCTTATTTAAAAAAACTATTTTTTGCCCTTTTTTTGCTGTTTTCAGAATATATTGAATTTCACTGTAAATCGCGAAACAATTGCATTCATCACTTAACAGCGGGCAAAAAAATTAACAATCTGAAATGTAACATATTTAATAAAAACATAATCTAAAAACAATAAATATTTGCAATAATTATCGTCTGTAAATCTTGTTGCTTAAGCACATACACCAAAATAATATCTGTCAAAGAAGTCCACAAGAGAAATTTTTACCTTTCCATGAGGCCAAATGGTAATTTTTAAAATCTTTTTTGATGAAATATCCAATGGTAATCCAATAAAGTCGCAAAAATGATTTGTTCAGATGTTGCAATTTGTATCTAAAATTTTGGTTTCAGAAAAATTAAATAGGAATTTGGTAATTCTGCAGGCAAACGTTGCTTGAAAATCAATTGAGAATCATTACACAGTGTCCAGCCTTTTTCACATTTAAGATAAACTGTGTAATGACCAGAAGTTATAGAAGGTCCATCATGGAAAATTATTGCAACAAAAGTTTTTCCAGATATTGATAATTGATGTCCTGTAAACTTCTTTATTAAAGTGTCCAATTTTGAACCATCAGCTCTACAACGTTGCATCATTAAAATTACATACTGTCCATATTTCTTTAAAAATAACGTTGAAAACATGTCTGATTTACATTTACAACATTCCATGTTATGATTGGCATCTTTAACTAATTTACTAAAAGTCACTGATTTAGTCTCTGGTAATGTTAAATATATAAACCTTTCTGAATCAACATTAGAGCTGCATGTGTTGAAACAGTTTTCACAACTAGGTTCCCATTTATAAGAGAGACCAAACATATTTTCTATTTCTACCCCTTCTTCTTCCAGTACCATAAGGATATACATCAAGAATTCCTGTGCATCTTGCTGGACATTTTGAGTAAACTGTGTACATCCTGAACATACATCTAAAAGTTTTCTAACATCAGAAGCATTTTCTATTTTAGTTTTATCAATACTCAGCTTCTCAAAAAGAAAACTCAGCAGAGAACAAAATCTTTTTACATGATTAAGTATTATCTGCTCTTGCAAACTTTCAAGATAAAATACAACATTGAGCACTACATTAGCGTAGCAGTTGACACCAGAGCTATTTTCAAAATGACAACCAACAACCTCTTGAACACTGTCCTTTTTCTTTTTGCTTGCAATCACATCACTCTCCTTTTGTTTTCTCTTCTGTACATCCTCATTACAGATATTCTCAATTCTCCTTTTCCGAGAAACAACACGTTTTTCAAACACAGGATACTGACTTAAATGAGGAGCATAGGTTCTTCTTAATCTATTATACTCCTTTACACAATTTGCATCAGCACTAACTTTTGAGTCATCAAAGTCTATCATGAATAAACCAGATAATGTTTTCACTCGTGACAAAGCAACATATGCCATACCTTCTTTGAACACAGTAGAACCAATGTTTACAAAAGCACTATCTACAGTCAATCCTTGAGATTTGTGAATAGTTACAGCATATGCTAGAGAAAACGGAAACTGCTTCCTACGTACATGTAAGTCTTTTACAAGCAAAAAACGGACTGAACAACGACTAATGTCTTTAACCTCTTCAATCTGATCAAATTTTATTTTTTAAAAATTCAATCCCATCTTTTTTCTGGTATTTCACAAAACCCACAACTTTACCCATAGCTCCATTCACTAAACCTTTTTCTACATCCAAATTTCTTCTTAAAAATACTCGACAGTTCATACAAACATAAAGATTTTTTTCTAATCCAGCTGTTTTCGAAATGTTCTTCTCTAGAGAATCCAATTTATTTTTCAATTTGCCTGTTAATGTATTAGTAATTCCTTCATGCTGAATTTTGTCCACTGCTTCCATTTTCTTAATCTCTTCCTTTTCCAATTTCAAAAGTTCCTCATTGAATATTGAGCATTCACGTAGTGTTGGCATTAAGCAGATTACAGTATTTTTTTCTGCAATGTTCTGGTATATTTTCTCTGCAACTATTTCTTCACTTGGAAATAAATTATGTAGCAACCGACTCTGTAATGCTTCTCTGCCAACTTCTGTGAGTAGTCCAATTCTGATATCTTTCAGAATACTTGCATAATCTTCATCGTTTGCTTGCCTCATATTGGTAGTGAGTTCTTTGTACTCAAAGAATGACCAAATATTCGCATTACCAATATTTCCTAATGACTTCTTCATGTCTTCATGTGTCACAGTATTAAACACTGGTTGTCCTTTAACTGGAGTGAGCTGCAGAAGATCCCCAAAAACTATAACATGTTTTCCACCAAATAACACGTCATAGTCTCTCTTTAGAATTTGCTGCATTCTTAAATGCACAAAGGCAAGCATTAAGTTTGATACCATGCTTACCTCATCAATAATGAGAACTTGCATCTTCTTCAACACTCTTGAAACTTCGAAGCATGCTTCTCCTGTTAGCTTGTGATATTCTATTTTGTTCTCATGCTCCACTGGTAACATTAGCAAGTGATGTAAGGTAATTCCTTTTATGTTATATGCTGCTAACCCACTTGGAGCAGTAACAACACAAGACAAAGTTGAATCTGTTTTTTGCTGTAGGTAGCTTCGGATGACTTTAATTAAGAAACTTTTTCCAGTTCCAGCTTGTCCACTCACATACATCCTGATTGGTTCAAATGATGTGCATGAGCACTCTTTCTTTTCATGTAGTAATCCATGATCAATTTTTTTGGTTACTTCTTCATAAATTTGTTTTTGTTCTTCATTCAGTTGCTGTTCCAAATTTGGTAAGTCTATTAAATCTTCCTGAGCTTGATTCATAGCTGTTTCCACTTCAGTCATTGCTATTGCAGCTTCATTTTCTACGATTTGTTGTCCTAGGGGATCTTGACTGAGCGTTCCAGAACTTTGGCTGTCTTGAGAACTGTCTCTAGCTACTTCAGCTGCAATTGTAGCTTCCTGTTCAATTTCTTCATTTAACATTTGTACATAATTTGTGAAAGTACTGCATTCAATCGTATCTTTACATGCATTAAAGGAATCTTCATAGCTGTGAAAATCTCCAAGTAATTCATCCTCTGAACGCCACGCTTTAAACAGCTGTAAAAGTGCTAAGTAGTAAAATTCCTTTTTGTCAGGAGTGTCGCAACTCAGCTTCCTGTGATTAATCAAACTTCCTTTAGTTTGCTTCACCAAACATCCTTCCTCACCAATGACTTTATATTTTCCATTGTTGATGTCTTCTGTGGCTTTCCGTGTAAAAATGTAGTTCTGCAGCACTTCATAGAGACACATGTTCTCAAGATGACGACTTCTTTTTGGGTAATATGTGTCCAACATGTTTGATTTCAAAATATCTGTACTTTCCGGGTCGTTCTCTGCCAAATATTCAATTTCTCCAACAGATTTCAGTACCCGATTTCGCATTCCTGAAAGGCCTAAACTTACCCAAATTATTCTTCTGGATTTGGAGTACAGATTTGCAGATGATAACCTATCTGAGCATTCGTAGGATCCAATTTCTCGATGCGATAACATCTTTAAACTGAAACTGTATAGCTTCTTACTGACAGTCTTCTCGTGAGAAATCTCTTCCCACATTTCCTTCAATTCCGTTTTCTCAGATTTAGTGATGTAAGATGTGACATACCGAGCAACAGCAATAGAATTGTCAGAAATATACTGTATATCCATGTTAGCATTCCACATGGATAAAATGACTGGGTTGTAGTCATTTATATATTTTGACTCTTCTTCTTAGGTTGTACGTATTTTTTGGGAGACTTTCTTGCAATAGTATGTCGCACAGCTGACATAAAACTGTTGACTCTTCCTTTTGAAAGAACAGGTCGTGGAAATCCAAATCGACATTTTGTGTAGAATTTTTCTTTACTCTTATACTTTCGTCGACAGTATTTTCCACACCGATGACTTTGGAAACGTAAAACTTGCTCTTTTAAGTTTTTCTCTTCTGTGCTTTTAGGTATAGCACATGTTGCATATTCTTCGATGAAACTTAAAACTGCATCATCAGAATCTGTTCCAAATTTTGGAGCATCCTTGATCCACAACAGCATATGAATATGAGGAGCACCTCTTGCTTGGCACTCTTTTCTCCAAAAGAAATCCACAACTTCTCCAAGAGGTGGATTTTTTTTATTGCAGATGAAGGACATCATAGCCTCAAATCTATGATTGAAATATCTGCAAACATTAACCGGATCCAATGAGCACAATTCTCCTGCTGTCTTGTATTGGATGTTTTCAATATTTGAATTTGCCTCTCGAAGAAAATCCAGAAGATCATCCCAAGCGTACTCAGCACAGCTTAGGGTGAGAAACCATGTAGGAGTTCCTAAATTCCGTAACATACATTTCAATTCTCCATGGCGTCGGTACCAATATTCATTTGTCCCACGCTGACAAGCCATTAGATTAATCAATTGAGATTCCAAATGATCATCTCGCTGTTGCACTTTGTTCATAAAATACTTTGCAGATACATTATGTAGATGTACTCCAGTTTTCAAAATGTGATTTACTGCATAAGATAGTGCTGACAAGTCACTTTCAAATAAAAGATGGAACAAATAAGGAATACTTTGACGAAATCTTGGATCTTCTGCATATAATCATGTAGTCCGATACTCAGAAGCAGGAATCTGTACTGGGAGTTCATCATATCGTCCACCTTTTCCTGTAGGAAACAGCTGGGGAAAACATCGAGCTTCCAAGCTCTCCTCCCATACACTCACGGGAGTTCCTTTTGCTTTTTTCATCTGAAACAGATCAATAGTGTTTGCCATAACTTCTTTTGAATGAAGAGGATGTATGCTGAAATGTTCATAAATTTCTTCTTCTTTTGACTTATCCACTTTTTCAATTTGCCCAGCTGGTATTCCTGAGTCTGGTAGTAAAACTTCTTCATCTTCATCCATATAAATTGTTTCATACCATTTATTATTTCTTTTCAAATATAAATTTGCTCTTTGTACTTTTCGTACATCTACCAGCTCCTGCCAAATTTTCTTATTCTTTGTTGGTACTCCATTAACCAGAATAACTAATGGTTCAGTTTCCAATCTATCTGCATCAATTGTTTCCATATTTTTTTTCAAATCCAATGGAAAATAGACAACTCTTCCTTTTAAACCTCTTTGTAAATCCGAAGGAGGTAATTACCTGTTTTTGGCTCCATACGCACTATGGTCTGAAACGGATTGACACCTTGAATGCGTATAGACTCATACGTATTTAAATCAGAAAGTTCTGCAGGAATATCAACCAATTCTAAATTATTATGTACAGCTCTGGCTGGCATTCTATTTTCTTCTAACTTGTTATAACAGTATTTACAAATACGCTGATCTTCACCCAAATCAAAACTATTTTCCAGAAATATATATGTTGCAAAATCCTTCCACTCATAATTATCTTCATTTTCACTTTTTTTATACAGATCAACATTTCTTGTTTGAATTTTGTAATGGCTTCTCCGGCAACAAATACAAGTAATATTTGGTCTTTCATTAGAGATGATAGTACATTTTGTCATTTGATCTTTTTACTAACAGTGGGTTCTACATTCTCTTCCACATTTTCTTCAATAACTGTGTCATTACCTGCACTTTCTTGTTCCGGACCAAAGTAACAAAATTGAATTTCATCAGCAACCTTCTGTACATCTGATACAGATCCACGGAACAGAGTCCTATTCAACTCATTTAACTTTTGTGCTGGGCTTTTGGCAAAATACAATCTTCTCACAAACTTTCTCATTTCAGTATGATGAACTGCCAGCATCCTAAAATGGTGAAAAACACTTTTGCAAACTTTCCTAGAAAGACAAGCCAGAGAATGTCCTTGCAAACCAGTATTCTCTCTCACTCTACATGGATCTAGTCTTTGAAGCACCTTAATCTTCTGTTTAACACTTTTTTTTACTATATTCTCTTAGAAACTCACGTAATTTATCAATAGATTCTTGTCGTACAGTACAAATACTACTACAATTCCAAGTGTACACTGGGGCTTTAGGACATCTCCCCATAACCTCATCAGCTATCACTTCTTCCTCATTTCTTGGAACCATTTTCTCCTTTTCCATTACACAACCATCTTTCACTTCATAAGCACGACCTCTGGTGTCAACTGCATGCAGCAAACTATTACTTTGAAGATAACTCTCTTCATTAAAAAATGGTTCAGTACTTGAACTATGCATCCATTCTCCTAAAAACACTTTACAAAAGTTATTTCTTTTCACTACTCTTTTCGTTTTGCTTTGTGACTTCATTAAATTGACCATTTTATCTAATGTACGGATCCTGTTCAAAATTAAAATGAATAGTTTTCTTTTCAAATCAAAAGCCTTAGCTACAATTGATTCAATATCTTTCTTTCGCGTATTAAATTTCGCTTTCTTCTTATATTTTTTCACATCCTTTAGCAAATTGGACATCACTCTTCTCTGAAACATTTTTCTACGAATGTCTTTAAATGCTGTTCTTTTTAAGTCAATCTTTATTGCTTCTGATTGTACATTAGCATTTTGTAATTTCTCACTTTTGTCCTGTTGTTTTCTACTTGAAACACTATTTGCAGTGGGGACATTTTTCAAATTTGTTCTTTTTTTGAAGATATTTTAAAAAAAAGCATGACTGTACATGAGAAACAGCTTGCTCTCTGCTAAGAGTGTGCTTCTGGAGACTGTCTACTGTCAGGTGCAAAAGAGATCTGCATGGGCGCTTGCACAACTGCATAAACACTGGAGACATGTATGTAACACTACATGTGTGGTAAGGGTTAATAGGACTTTTGAACATGTACAAACTACATGACCCATTGCAGGAGTGGAAGGAAAATCTATCATGTTGATTTCAAATGTGTTAGCATTGCCCTCTCATTTGTGACATATTAATTTGGGCTGAATGCTAGCCATCACAGTTCAAGAAAACAAGCTTCCCCTTTCCTACGAATGCAATTCTAAAAGAACCAGAGTAACACGAATTGAATCTCTGACAACAATTCCTGTGTGCGCACAGACTCATGGTGTGATACTAGGCAGAAAACGAAATTTGATTTGCAATTTGAAAGCACACTTACTACTGTGGTAGAGCAAGTGATAATTACTCTAACAGTCTGACAAATTTTCATTATAGTTTTCAGAAATAGAAAAGAGCACATGCCCAAACAGCTTTTTGAGACCATGAACATGTGCAACCTGAATGACGTACTACACTCTAGCAAAGGAAAGGAGCCTTGGTGATGTTCAATGTATTAGCGTTACTCACTGCTATCTGAAACACCACACAGCGCTGAATAGTAAGCATGACTGTACATGAGAAACAGCTTGCTCTCTGCTAAGAGTGTGCTTCTGGAGACTGTCTACTGTCAGGTGCAAGAGAGATCTGCATGGACGCTTGCACAACTGCATAAACACTGGAGACATGTATGTAACACTACATGTGTGGTAAGGGTTAATAGGACTTTTGAACATGTACAAACTACAAGACCCATTGCAGGAGTGGAACGAAAATCTACCATGTTGATTTCAAATGTGTTAGCATTGCCCTCTCATTTGTGACATATTAATTTGGGCTGAATGCTAGCCATCACAGTTCAAGAAAACAAGCTTCCCCTTTCCTACGAACGCAATTCTAAAAGAACCAGAGTAACACGAATTGAATCTCCGACAACAATTCCTGTGTGCGCACAGACTCATGGTGTGATTCTAGGCAGAAAACGAAATTTGATTTGCAATTTGAAAGCACACTTACTACTGTGGTAGAGCAAGTGATAATTACTCTAACAGTCTGACACATTTTCATTATATTTTTCAGAAATAGAAAAGAGCACATGCCCAAACAGCTTTTTGATGCTGAATACAAGCCATCACAGTTCTAAAAAACAAGCTGCCCCTTTCCTACGAATGCCATTCTTACAGAACCAGACCAACACAAATTAAATCTCTGACAACAATTCCTTCGTGCACACAGACTCATGGTGTGATTCTAGGCAGAAAACAGTATTCCTGGGTGATACCAGTACACCTTAACTTCTAGAGAAGACATACTCCATAATAGCTTACAACTTCAAGGCACTTAAATATCTTCCTTATCATAAAATATAAAACACAACTTTAAAAGTGGAAGGAAAATGTTCCATGTTAATTTCAAATGTGTTAGCATTTGCCTCTCATTTGTGAGAAAGTGATTTCTGCTGAATGCTAACCATCACAGTTCAAGAAAACAAACTGCCCCTTTCCTGCGAGTGCAAGGCTAACAGAGCAAGAGCAACACAAATTAAATCTCTGATAACAATTCCTGTGTGCACACTGTCTCATGGTGTGATTCTAGGCAGAAAACAGTATTCCTGGGTGATACCAGTACACCTTAACTTATGGTGAAGACATACTCAATAATATCTTACAAGTTCAAGACAGTTAAATATCTCCTAAAACACAAAATGTGAAACACAACTTTAAAAGAAGAATCACATTTTTATTATTTATATCAAAATGCACCACATACATCCCCTCTCAAATTCATAACTCACCTTTAAAAGTGGTTAGTTCAGAAAGAAATGTGACACTCAAACAGCAGATTATCACAGCAACAATCTCTGAGCTGTACACCTCTCTCCTCTCACCAGAACCAGTTAATGGCAATGTTTCCCTCCCTTTTTTCACACATATACATGTTAACTCCAAATCACAGTGCTTCCCACATTTTTTTCAAATGGAAACACACATTTCTATTGGTTGGAAATTTCAACCCTTTACAAATGATCCCTTCCCCCAACATGACTTCTGCCTGCTACCATAGCAACAGGTCATGGAACATTGGTGTGAGCAGAGAGGTCATAAGTTCAGCACACAATGTTTCTAATCCTTAGAGCAAGAGTGCTTGACTTTTCAAACCTAACAGCAAATCCAAAGTAATGTTGTGTGGGTACACATTTTTCTGAACCAATACAAAACATGCTTGTAAAAATCTAAACATACAGCCTAGTTTTAACTGTAAAATGGTTTGAATCAGCCAATCAGTTCTTTAAAAAAAAAAAAGTATGTTAGCCTCCATTTTACAACTATCTTTCTTTTCATATTGCCATTCTACTGAAAGACACCTTCTGAGTGCATCAGGATCTCCTTGAAAGATGTTCACAGTGTGGATTGTAGGTCATAGCTATGTCTTCTGGAGTGAAAAGTTTGCAGAAAAAAGAGGTATTGTGAAAGACCTTGCTTTGCCAAATGTAGCCATTAAATGGATTGGTCAGAGAGGGTTAAAGTGGCACCAATTAATGCCTTTGGTGAAAACCTTTCTACATCTCCCACAGCCTAACCTTATTATTGTGCACTGTGGTGGAAATGACCTAGGCACTTTAACTGGGGTAGGTCTGGAAATGCTTGTTAAGGACACCTTTGTGCAATTGATGTCACTTTTTCCACAAACTGCCTTTGTATATTCTAATATATGCCAAAGGCAAAAGTGGAACTGGTCCAACCAATTTTGTCCGCAGATTGACAAAGCAAGAAAGCACGTCAGTAAGTCTGTTTCTGCTTTCCTCAGAGACTATGGTATGGGTTCTATATACCACAACAACTTGCGTTACAACATGCAAGACATTTATAGAGGTGACGGTGTACATTTCAATGATGAAGGGAACAGAGTCTTCCTCTTGAACTTTAGACTCTGCATCGGTACTTACTTGTAGGTACCAAAAAAACACTTCATAAACACAACGGCTCTTTTTAGACCCACCTAACATCTAAACATTAAATTTTGATTTTTAATTCTATTTCCTTATATTTTTTTTTTTACCGCCGTACGCGTACCTTACGTGCACAGTACGCGTACCACGCGATTTTTTTTAACAAAAATAATAAATGTATTTTTCACACTTCTGGGTCCTTCTTGGACCCCCTGACAAAGGCTAGGGGGTCTGCAACTCTCTACCTTCCCCCCTTTTGACCTTTGTTTTTCAGTGCGAGACACACAAAATGGCGGCCGACACTTCCTGATTTCGACCGACTGGAATGTTTACTGTCATGTAACCACCAATCAGAATTACGCTCGCGCACGGCAGTGTGCGCGTACGGTACGCGTACGTTGCGCGGCTATAGATATGTATGTACTTTTAACTGCAATTTTCTCAGGAACTACTGAACAGATTGACTCCAGATATTCAAAAGGCACATCCCTGACCTGAGGACTTTCTCTTTGCCAAATTTCAAATAATTCTGTTCAGCCGTTCGGGCTGTACCTTGGACTAAAGGTCCCTATGGAAAAATGCATGGGGAAAACGCGTTTTGGGACCCCCCTTTTTTCTCGGCCCCCGCTTGACGAATCCCCCCGAGACTTTTAGTGTACGAGCGGAGAGGAGCGCCCCACCTGTTTTGAAAATTTCACAAGGATTCGTCAACCGGCGCCAAAGTTATTCCAAATAGAATGTTGCGGATTTCCTATGGAAACACGGTCCTAACTATAACTATCTACTGGCGACTGCCAGTAGATAATATATATATATATATATATATATATATATATATATATATATATATATATATATATATATATATATATATATATATATATATATATATATATATACACATACACTCGTTTGCAAAGACGGAGGCGGACCACGGTGTCGTGCTGCAATATTTTTATTGCCTTACTCGGTCCTGACGCGTTTCGGCTCTGGGTGAGCCTTGATCACATGACACGGAAGTAAGTAATTTTTTCATTTTTAAAGTGACAGTGCTCCGTGCAAAACATCACATGGCGATATACAGCAATAGACATAGCAGATATACTTAAATAATTCACATCTTTGTTATTTCACATGGAATGTCCAACATCGCATTATTGATTTGGCATGAACATATAAAAAAATATATCAAATTGATCATGTGAACACAGATGATGGTATTTACTTTTCCGTTGTTTTCCCAACGTTTTGTGTTGTACATATTGTTTAGACCACTGATTCTGTGTCTCGTGGAATTGCTAAAATCCAATCGTGGCTCAATACATAAACTATGTGCAAGTTCACTGCTTATTGCTGATATGAGTGTGAATTAAGATTAAAATTAAAAGTGCTGAGTTAATAGTGAATAAAGTGCTAGTGCAATTAAAATTTGACCCCATTTACGTTGGTCAAATACATGATTAATATTCATGTTGCCACAGTTTAGATCCTTTTAATCAACTGTAGTTAATGTTCTGTACTCCTTGATTTTTAGCGCAAAGCATTGGGGTTAAGGTCAATCCAGAAGCTAGTAACATCTATAAAATTTCAGTTTGATACTTTCTCTTGTTTGGCCCTGGATGACTGTGTTAGCTAAACAGGTTGCGGTAAATACCTAAATGTGAGCCTCATATAGATATCTCGTTCAGGTAGCCCTAATAGGTCTAGCATATCTAAAAGAATTGCTATGCGTTGTCTGAAATTTCACCCACTATGGCATGACCGTCTCTGTGTTGCCAGTAGTTTCATGTGTCAGTTTTTTAGCCCCTAGTTTTGTTTTCTATTGGTGGCAGAATGTATTCAATCAGATTGTGACCTGATATACATCAAAAACAATCATGAGGTAAAAGCTCAACTATGAATTACATCTATGTAGCAGCTGATAAATAATGAATACATAAATATAAATATCCATGTATTAATAATGTCATTAAATATCTATTGATAAAATTACATTAGGATGATACAAAAGTTAAAATACTTTGTTCGATGGTATACACTTAATACATCAGTTCTAAAAATAATTGTTACAATCCATAAAATTTAATTTATGTAATTTCCAAACACATCAAAAAATGTCAAAGCATATTGCATTGTGCTGATTCATAGATATTCTCCATACGAAATTCTATAGATTAATGTACATGTCATTCAAATGTGATCCTGAAGTAAAACAACATAAAAATAAAACGCTGGGTAAAGACACCATTGAGTGAACCAATTGATTTTGGATACAATTAATTTTCTATGCTTGTTGACCTAAATAGTGTATGTTGCAATTATCTTCACTGGTACTTGTGGATGTTATATGTGCTGTATTACAGACAGGTGTACAGATCTTCCGACATGTTGAGCCCATTCGGTTGCTTTGTGTCTAGTTCTATAATGTAACGAGTTTCTAATCTTCTTAGGGCAACTTCTCTACTCCGGCCTCGTCTACTGTGTGTTACTGTATCAATTCCAAAGTATTTTAACTCTTTGCTATTGGAGAGGTGACTATCCCTGAAGTGGTGGGCTACTGGATAGGTATTATCTTGGTTGCTTATTGCCCTAAGATGTTGAAGTACTCGCTTATGTACAGCCAATTTGGTACTGCCAACGTATAGCAAATTGCTAGGACAGGAAAGGACATATACCATGTGATCAGTTTTACAGGTTAAACGTTTGTCTATAGAATGAACCCTGTCACTAAACACAGTTTTATAAGTAGTTTTATTGACTCCGTGCTGACATGCCTTGCATGTTTTTCACCGGTAGAATCCTTTATGTTTTTGGATCCAGCTGGATGTTTCTATGGTTTCCGGACTTGTTGCTACAAGCTGGTCCTTCATGGACAGACATCGGCTATATGTAAAAGCCACTCTTTGTGGCAACTCCGGTCCAATTGTTGGATCGCTTAGGACCAGTGGCCAATTCCTTTGTATAATGGCCTGTAGCTGATTATGCTAATTGCTGTATTGCAAGATAAACCTAAAGCACTCACTGCTGGCACCTTCGGTTGCATTCTCCTGTCCTGTAACAGTCTGTCTGTCATCAACCCTCTCCTGCAGTAGCTCTTCCCTAGATTTAGCCATTGACTTGGTAATAGCTGACTCAATGATCTTATTAGAATAACCTGTTTCCTGGAACCTGCCACTGCTTTCAGCCTGTGCTTTCAGAAGATCCTCATGTCTGCTATGCAGCCGCCTCAGCCGCAACATCTCACCATAAGGAATACTATTGGCGAGATGCCGCGGATGTGCGCTGCTGGCATGTAAAATAGAGTTTCCTGACGTTGGCTTTCTGTATAGCTTGGTCTCGATTTTGTTATCTACAATGTACACCAGAGTGTCTAGGAATGTTACAGTGCTGTTGCTTATGGTTGCTGTGAAATGCAAATTGATCCAATTTTTTTTGATGTTTGACACAAATTGCAAAGCTGATTCTGCTGTACCGTCCCACACAACAAATAAATCATCTATGTATCGTAACCACAATACTATCCTGTTGTTGACCTCAAATGCGTGTGTGGTATTGAGGACCAGCTCCTCCCACCACCCCATATGGAGGCAGGCGTAACTTGGGGAGAAGCTGGCCCCCATAGCCACTCCCCTGATTTGCTGGTATAGAATGTTATTGAACATGAACACATTGTTGTGGAGGCAAAACATCACCATATCAATAAGCATTCTTCTATGATCTTCAGAATGTTCACTGTCTTTGTTCAGATAATGTTCCAAAGCTTTAACACCATCTTCATGCCTGATACTCGTGGATAAAGACATCACGTCTAAGGCCACCATCTGATATGATCTTTTCCATACTATTTCTTTGAGTTTTCTCAGGAAGTCGCTTGTGTCCCGTACATACGATGGTAAAGATTCTACATGTGATTGGAGGAAGTAATCCACATACTGGGAAGTATGTTCAAGGAGGCTGTTGCGGGCCGAGATGATTGGTCGACCCAGGGGCTTGATTGAATTTTTGTGAGTTTTTGGAATGAAATAGATAGTTGATATGATAGGATTGAATTTTTTTCACAAATTTGAATTCCTGTCCTGAAATTAATCCCTTTCCTTTCCAATTCTGTAACATGTGGTAAAATTGTGTGTAAACAGTCTTGAGATTCACACTACTCATCCTGACATAACACGCCCTGTCATTTAACTGTGCATATGCCTCCTTGGTGTAATCTGCTTTACTCCAAACCACGATATTACCACCTTTCTCAGAATTACGTATCACGATGGCGTTGTTGTCTTTAAGTTTTTTAATCAGTTCTTGATATTTGCGATCCTGCTTTCGATATTTGTTGTTATTGCCTTGTATTTTAAAATTCAACTGTTTAATCTGGTCTGTCACGGCTTCGTGAAAAACGTCAATGGAGTCCCTCATAGTCACTGGATTGAACGTAGACTTGGGTCTAAACATTGTTGTGTGTTTGTTTGTAGTGCCTGAGGATGTTGGTAGGTTTACTGTGTTATCCACAGGGCAATTAGTTGCCTCCATTTTATCTTGCGGTTGCATCCACATTTCTTGCAATGTGTCCATGAGTGGCAGATCTGATTGAGTCAAATTGCACATGGTCTCTCTCAGTATTGGGCTTGCCGCTGATATGCTTGCATGTGTGTTTGAAAGTTTATGATATTTCTTTAGTTTGAGTTTTCTTACAGCTTTATATATGTCAAGTCTGGTGTTCACATAGTTAAAATTGACATTAGGGAATAAAGATAGTCCCAGGCTCAAAATACGTTTCTCTTCATTATTTAGGTCGATATTGGCCAGATTGATGATGGTTTTGTCTGTTTCTTGTGTGGCAGTACTGTTTACTTGTTCTGCCAACATCCTCCTCTTTGTTTCTTTACTCTTGTAATGTTTTCTCTTTGCCTTCCTCCTTTGTCGCCTCCTGTTGTTTTTATTTGTTCTTCGTTGTGTCTCGGTTTTCTGGGGCGGAGTGTTTGGCGTCGATCGTAATATAAAAAAAATAATTCTTCATCTAATGTGTGGATCTTTGTCTGAACTGTCATTTCTGTGCCGCTAGCTTCATTTTCGGAACCAATGTCCACCGCGGAACTGAGATCAGATAACGTTGAGTTCGACCCTGTGGCACCTTCGTGCTGTCTCCCAGCCTTGGAGAGAACTGCAGTTTTACTTTTAGACGTACGTATAGCCTTGTATTTTTTGGTGAATGTAAAAATCTGCCCCCGTTCATAATCCATCTTGTCGCGATGGAACTTATATTTCTTTCTCTCCTTGATGACATCTTCTTTATTCAAGCGGGTCACCATTTCTTTCCGAAGTTTCTCTCTTTCTTCGCTTATGCCCATGTTGTCAATCTCCTCATTTAGTTTGTTGATCTCTTCCAGGAGGGCTGTCCTATCTATGTCGGCATATTTGATAGGTATCAGTACAAGTCGTTTAGATGAGTCTAAATTACATTCTGCCCATTCACGCATCATTTCTGTGTTGGGATTCTCATAACTTGGGGCCAGGAATATCCGCAAACCACAGGGGATTCTACCCACGTCTATATAACGTTGTAGGGAACGGGACTCCCACCATTTGCTCTGTTTCGCTCTGCACTTTTTTTCAAGGAGTTTATATTTTTCTTTAAGGGTATTTGTTTGATTGTCTTTCGGTTTCACTGTTTTGTCACTAATTGTTACCGGTGCACAGTTGTCAAACATCTCTAGTGCCGCCGCTTCTCTGTAATGTACTGTGTCGTCCAACATGGCAATGTTTAATATTTTTATGTGTAGTGGGGGAGCTGGTCCGTGCACGGACAGTGTAAAGCTCCCACCTAGTGCACACCTCTCAATCCTACTGTATGCCCATATGAATCCTACCTGACACGCAGCGTAGCGCACCCGGGTCCTCCGACTCAAGTGTCTTCGTTGTTCATCAGGATTTACAGAGATCGCCGGGCTGTGGGGTGTCACACGCCTCGATTCCTTCCCAGGAAATGCTTTAGTTGCCTCGTAGCCAGTTGCCTCCTTGAGTGCGTTGATCAATTAACTGAGAGGGTATCCGTCTAAAGTCGATGGAGACCGTCCGACTTCTAATATCCACACACTCCGTCACTTCTCAGCTTTCTTGCAAAGATGGAGACAGACCACGGTGTTGTGCTGCAATATTTGTATTGCCTTATTCGGTCCTGACACGTTTTGGCTCTGGGCGAGCCTTGATCACATGACACGAAGTAAGTAATTTTTTCATTTTTAAAATGGCAGTGCTCCGTGCAAAACATCACAATGTGACATACAGCAATAGACATAGCAGATATACTTAAATGTAAAGGTGAATTTATACCGCGCGGCTACCACTCCAAGGAGCATCTTGGCGCTAAATCAACCAGCTGGAACAGTTGAGGGGGGAAGACATAATTCACACAGGTACCAAGACTACACCATTGCTAGGCAAGCCGCATCAGTAAGAGAAAAGATCCATGTTTTCAGAGCCTTTCTGAATTGAGCCTCCTGCGACAAGGAACGAATGAAGGAGGGAAGACCATTCCAGGCCTTAGCGCCCAAGACGAAAAGAGATTTGCCACCCTTGGTGGCTAGCTTGAATTTAGGGATGGTGAGCAGATTCAATCCTGAGGATCTCAAGCAACGTGCCGGATGGTAACGTTTAAAGCCATTACACAAATACTTCGGGCCTTGCTGGCCCTAAAAGTAAGTAGAAGGATCTTAAAAAGAATCCTTTTACCAATAAATAATTCACATCTTTGTTATTTCACACAGAATGTCCAACATCGCATTATTGATTTGGCATGAACATATAAAAAAAATATCAAATCGATCATGTGAACACAGATCATGGTATTTACTTTTCCGTTTTCCCAACGTTTTGTGTTGTCCATGTTGTTTAGACCACTGATTCTGTGTCTCGTGGAATTGCTAAAATCCAATTGTGGCTCAATACATAAACTATGTGCAAGTTCACTGTTTATTGCTGATATGAGTATAAATTAAGATTAAAATGAAAAGTGCTCAGTTAATAGTGAATATATATACGTTAACCTTTGGTTTATATATATATATATATATATATATATATATATACACACACACACATACATATTTATATATTCACTGAAAAAAACAAAGGTTACAAGGACATTATAGTTAGGAAATGGAATAAAAAAAACTTAGAAATTCAAAGAAAAAACCAAAGGTTACAGAGAAATTATAGTTAGGCCCAGGCCTTTTCTTTTTTGTTTAAATATTTTCTTTCAAGTGAGGTGGGCTGATCGCCCCCCCCTCCTGGGCATTTTCGGCCTCTGGGACCCCATCCCCCGGTGATTGTCAATTTTTATTTTTATTTTTTTTAAAGGGAGACGGCTGCATGGGCTTCCTCCCTGGGCCATTTTCGGGCCCAAGACCTCCTCCTAGGGCCTGGTCTCTTCGTTGGGTACCGCGGGGGGGAGCCTCAAGGCCCTGAGGTCCCTGCTGGCTCCCCATCTCCACCCGTAGCCGGCATTGCTTTGAGATCTAGGGAGCTGATGGCATGCAGATCCCTGGATCCCAAAGCATTGTCTGTTTCCTTGCTCACTTCACAGTGGGCTGAGAAACAGACATGCTCTACTTTCAGCAAGCAAGAGCATTTTCTGCTCTCACTTACTGAAAGCAGAGCACTTGTTTGCTATGGCTCTCCTGCCAAGCCATAGAAAACTGCAATGTCCTGGGTGGGCACCATGGACATTGTTGGAGCGGGCCCTGGGGGGTGGCGCTCCACAGGGCAATATAGGGCTCCACTCCGCTCCAATTAAGCCCAGGGGAGGTGATTGTCCCCGGGGCTGCAGGGGCCATGCGGCCAACGTATTTAATTTAAAAGAGTTGCTCCGGTGAGGTGGCGGTCCCCAAGGCTGCGTGGGGAGTTGTAAGTCCTCCCCCACATTATTTTATTATTGCATTTGTGCCGGGGAGGTGGTGGTCCATGGGGCAGCAGGGGGGGCAAGTCCCCCCGCATATTTACAAAAGTGCCCCAGGGAAGTGGCGGTCCCCAGGGCAGCAATGGAGTCATAGGGCCTCCGCCGCATTATTTTATCAATACATTTGTGCCCTGGGTGCTGGCGATCCCCGGGCCGCATATAATGATACGGCTGCCACAGGGAGGGGCTTTGCATAGCCGGAGTAGGGGGTCCGATGTGCCCCCTCCTTTATTTTTACCATGCCCCCACTCTGAAAAAAGACATGCGGGAGTCCGCATGTTCATTTTTTAAATGTTTTTTAATATTGCAGCGGATTTTGCGGATCCACCTGCGGCAAACGTTTTACTAATTACGATTTAAATCAAATCAAATTTTAGGAAGATTTGCGAGTTCACCCGAAAGACACGCGTCCCCAGATATCCATATTTTTTCAACTTTAATTTCTCTGAAACTACTGATTGGATTTACACCATATCACAAAAAGCATGCTTTTGGACCAACATCTAGCTTTCTGCCAAATTTGGTGTGATTCTGTTCAGCAGTTCGGGGTGCAGTCATGTTAAAGAAAATGTTAAATCCCATGGACGTAACATGGGGAAAAAGCATTTTGAACCCCCCTTTTTTCTCGGCCCCTGCTTGACTGTTCACCCCAGCACTTTCAACATAGCAGCTGAAGCAAAAAGGGGAAGTTTAGTGAAAATTTGTGCATGAGCACGCTGCAAATTTTCCGCTGCTTTGCGCACGTTACTACACAAGTTTATTTTGTAAATGCCTCTTTTGCCATTTTCACATGAGAGCCTACCATTGTGTTAACATTCTGCAGGTTCCTGGGATTTAGTCTGAACATTGTGAGCAAGGTCGATCAACAATGCCCCTTGTTATTCTTTTCTGGTCAGTCCCTAGCACCTAGACAAAACATACCGATGCAGTTGTTGTTTGGAAATACGTACTTTGGTCTTATTGGAATACACAAATAGGTAGCACACACAGGGAGAGGGACCTTTGCAGGGAGAAGCACCTATGATGTAGATCTACCATCTATAGACGGAGGAAACGCCCAGAGATCTTCTAATATATAATCATTTTGCTTCTATACAAGGGGAGGGGCGTTAGGCTATACTGTCTTTTCATAATGACATTTCCTTTCATAATTTATGGACTAATTGCTATGCTGACCAGATTTGTGTTTTGCATTTTCTTGCTTATTGTGGCATGTATACTGCATATCAGAGCACTTTAGTTGAAATAAATATTTTAAACTTGTTCGTGTCTCTGTCAGATCTTATTGTGGACAAGTACCAGAGTGCGAGTGAAAGGATGTGTGTTTCAACCGCGAATCCTGAGAGACGCGGGAGTGTTGTGTTCTAGGGTGTATAATCACTTGTTTCTCTGTGAGTGAGCAGGAGAGCAAGTGAGACACTACAGCTAGTCGGTCCTGGGCTCATGGTTACTAAGGTAGGATGACTTAGACCCTATGCACTAAGGTCCTATAATCCTACGCATAGTTCTGTGTGTGCGCAGAATCCCTGCAACAACTACAGCCCGAACTATGGGAAGGAATTACTCAAAATTAATTTTGCAGAAAGGTAGCTTATGGTCCAGAAAGAGCGTTTTTTGTTATTTGGTGTAAATTTGTGCAGCAGTTTTCAGAGTTAATAAAAGAAATCCAAATTTGTATATCTAGGGACATGAATACCTGTTTGACGGCCAACACTTCATCCAGGAATGTTTAAAAAAAGAAAGGGGGGCCCTGGTCCTGGGGTCTTCCTGGACCTCACCAGGGCAAAAAAGCATTTTTTAATAAAATATTTTGCCTCAAAATCGTGCCGGAGCAGCGAATACACAGCCAAAAAAAAAAACAAGCATGGTCTCCCACGCTTGATTACCGTATAGCCTCCAGGTGGGCAAGGTCTGGTGGCATGTGGGAGTATATTTCAAAAAGGAGGGAGCTCAATGGGGACCCTCTCCTAAGGCTCTTTTGAGCCCTGGAACCATCACCTCTCCAGGGCTTTATGGATTTTTTGGAGGGGGCCGAGCAGACCCCCCTCCATGGGCTCTTTTGCCCACCAACTCCCTGGGGGTTGTAATGTAATATGGAGAGGAGCTGCATGGCCCCCCGTTCTGTGGCTCGTTAGAGCCATGGGGAACACCACCTCCCTGGATCTTAAAAACTATAATTAGCAGGGGGCCACGCGGATCCCCTGGTCGCCAAAACCACCACCTCCCCGGGACCAGCAATTAAAACAGATGTGGGAGGGGGACTGTGCAGTCCCCCTCTCAGGCCATATACAGCCCTTTAAAAAACCACCTCCCAGGGGCCGGCCCTGAAAAAAAAAGGATGGCCCCCCTCCCATAGTCATTAATGACCCTTGGGAGCGCCAACCCGCAGGGCCAGCTCCTGCTATCTCCCAAGGTGCCCACCCCCTGGAGATGTGCTGCAGCAACAAATGATGGATGGAATTCTGAATGAATCAAATATTCACCTCCAGTCAAGAGATCTGAGTTAAATCCATCATTCTTTTGCTCACTACGACACCCCAGTTTGGACCCATCCATAAGCAAATCAGTCTTGCACTGCTCACCATGGGAACAGTCCAGCCCCAACTGACAAGCTGGGTCCTCCTTGGACCGGAATCAAGCATCATTGGACCGATTTTGGGGTAATACCTCTCATTAACCAGGCTTGCTTGAATCCAGTGGCACAGCGTGCAAGGCAGCCACGTCGGGGCAAACTTATCTGACTTAGATCGAAAAGTGCTGCAGCAACAAATGATGAACGGAATGCTGAATGAATCACACATTCACCCCTAGACAAGAGATCTGGGGTAAATCCATCGCTGTTTTGCTCACTATACTACTCAATTTTAGACCCAGCCATAGGCAAATCAGTCTGGACCCTGCTCCTCATGGAACAGTCCAACCTGAACTGCCAAGCCAGGTCCTCCCTGGACCGGAAACAAGCATCCTGGGTCCGGTTTTGGGGTAACACCCCTCATCAGCCAGTCTAGCTTGAGTCCATTGGCACAGCAAGCAATGGACCCAAGTCTGGGCATATTCATCCCACTTACGGCCAAAAGTGCTATGGTAACAAATGATTGATGGAATGCTGAATGAATCAAACATTCACCCCAGTCAGGAGATGTGGGTTACATCCACTGTTCTTTTGCTGACTACTCCATGCCAGTTTGAACCCAACCATATGCAAATCAGTCTTGACTCTGCCCCTCATGGGCTAGCTCTCGGGGGCATGTGGGATTATATTTAAAGAAAATGAGGGGGACCTCTTGCTCTTTTGAGTCCAGGGGACCGCCACCTCCCCAGGGCTTCTTATAATTTATTGGAGTAGGGCACACAGACCCCCCCTCCATGGGCTCTTTTGAGCTCAAGAGACCAACAGACAGCAGAAGAGGACAAAATAGAGGGCAGAAAAACTAGCAGAAAAGGCAAAACAGAGCAGAAGAGGACAAAACACGACAGAAAAACTAGCAGAAAAGGCAATTCAGAGGGCAGAAGAACAAGCAGAAAAGGTAAAACAGAAGGCAGAAAAGGGAAAACAGAGCAGAAGAGGGCAACACAGAGGGCAGAAAAATGAGCAGTGAAGGCAAAACAAAGGGCTGAAAACCAAGCAGAAAAGGCAGATCATAGCAGAAGAGTGCAAAACAGAGGGCACTCAGACACTCACACACCCACTCACAAACCCACTCAGAGACTCATGCACCTACTAACAGGCCCACTGAGACACTTATACACCCACTCATAGACCCACTCAGAGACACATGCACCTACTCACAGACCCACTCAGACATTAACACACCCACTTACAGACCAACTCAGAGACTCCCGAACCCATTCACACACTCACTCACAGATCCACTCGGACACTCATGCACTTACTCACAGAATGACTCACACACTCATGGAGGCACAAGCAAACCAACTAAGACGCTCTAGCACCCACTCACAGACCCACTCAGACAGTCACACACCCACTCAGACACTCACGCACTCATTCACAGATCCACTTAGACTCTCACACATGAACTCACACACCCAGTGAGACACTTATTCAGCCACTCCCCGACCCACTCAGACACTCTCACACACCCACTGACCAACTGCACAGACAGTCTCACACCCACACACAGACTCACTGAGACACTCATTCACTCACCCACACACTCACTGTCAAAGGTTATAGGTTACAGTTGGGAAATAAAATTAAAAAAAGGTTTAGAAATTCACTTTAAAAAACCAAAGGTTACAGGGATGTTATAGTTAGGGAATAACATTAAAAACCTCAGAACGTCACTAAATACACCAAAGGTTACTGGTAAGAGAATGTAAAGAAAGCATAGAAATACACTGAAAAACCAAAGGTTACAGGGACAATATAGTTAGGCTCAGATTTCACTCATACAAAACCAGTGAAATTCAGCAGTTATAGGTACCTGAGCTAATTATAAGTCACGCCCCCGTATTGCACTGCTTATGACCTCACATATTACATCACTTATGACATGGTCAGTAACATCACTGATGGCATCACTAATGACATCTCAAAAGACATCCCTGAATTTTTATGAATAAATATCATCACTTAGTAAATCTTCAGTTTATATAGAAATTGTCTCTTTAACGTCTGCGTGTATACATAAATGCACAAGTGAATAATGTATTGTAAGGAGAAGCTTTCGTTTCTCTCACATATTTTTGCTAACAGACATGAATTAAGGCATAACCTATTTGAAATGTATATCTACAACTGACAATAGTTGCGCTCAGTCTCTACCTTTTTTAAATGAAGAACTGTATGCAGTTAAAACTTCACTGGAAGCTAAAGTTTGCACCATATAATTTTAAGCAAGATGGATGAGGCTTATCTCCAGCACTACGTTGTTTCTATTCGAGAAGCAGTAGTTTGGATGATGGCTTCATTGATGCGATCAGTGATGTCATCAATAGAGATGGGCGAGCAGATCAACAGGGAGAGCCGAGCCAGAGCTGAGCCATGGGTCTGTCTTTGATCTTAGAGCCAGTGATTGAGCCTAGCCCTAAAATGCTTGCTATGTAAACCCTACAGCAAACAATGTGTAAAATATGATAACCTCTTCAAAATTCAAAAACGTATATTTCTTTAACATTTGGAAGATTTGACATTGACACATCACATTATAACACTGCACTGAAAAGTACTTTTTAAATGTGATAGCATTTAAACATGTACTATTACTGAACTAAGAGACAAGTCGAATATCATGTACACCCTGTACCTGGCCCAGATTATTATAGAGCAATAGTATAGTTCTATCACTTCAAACACAATAGGTTTTTAAACAGCTGGTATTCTGAACTCACATATTAGTAAGTGCTTTCATATGCAATAATGAAGAAAAAGTGTTTTGGTAAAATAAACTATTTGCCAAAGATCACACAATTTAAGCATTTGTCCAGGTATTGTTGCTTGACTTTGTACAAATCAGCTAAGAAATGAGCATCTATTTGTCTTTCTTTATGTTAAGGCTTTGTTTTGACCTCTGTGCATTTTTCTGCAGTTTTAATTTAGTGCAAACTTGGAGCGCTTGACATGAGCACCAGTTAGATTAAGTTACATTAAATGTTTGTAGACATGGGGAGATTGAGTACTTTGTCTTGAATCCCACAATGTTGAGCTGTTGCCAACACTAAATTAGGTACCTCAGTTCCAAAGTTGATCGCTGTAATGAAACATCATGGGTAGATAAAGGGAGGCAAGCAGAATCCAATTGAAAGCTCAGCTTATAATGGGCTTGAGGTTCCAACAGGACTTCGACAACAGCCAGAACCAGGTTATAGGCTCAAGACTAGCTTGAGCTGTCAGTGGCTCACCCAAATCTAGCCATCAATAATGACATGTGAGATGTTATCAGTGGCATCATTAATGGTGTAATTTAATATGTGTAATGTAATATGTGAGGTCATAAGCAGTCTATGGTGTAGGCGAAAGATATAGTTAGCTCAGTAAAGTACAGCTGGTGAATGTCAGTGTTTTTTGTTTATTAAAATGTTAGTTTATATACTTTAACCATAGCTATCATTGTGTGTTTAAGTGTGTGTATATATATATATATATATATATATATATATATATATATATATATATATATATATATATATATATATAGGCGCTCGTTGAGTGCTGCTGGCTGCACTCTACACATCAGGACCAAACTCCCTCGCTTTCACCAAGAAGTCGAGCACACACAGGGGTTCAGGGAAAGCTGCTTTTATTTCCGGCATGACGCGTTTCGTTTATGTAAACTTCCTCAGATGCCACTGATCTCAGTAGATTCCCCCGCCCTCCTTTTCAAATGTCAATGCCCTTGATTCGATTGGCTAAGGCATCGCAGGCATGTCAGCATAGTTGAACTTGCCACTGCAAGTCCGTACGGAGCAGTCAATCAACGTGAGTACTAGCCCCAGTGGGCGGTGCCTGCTCCTTCCTCATGCTGTTGCCAATGGTTGTTAGCGGGAGGGTGGTGAGCAACTCCCCTGATCCTTCACCTTGCCGCTATGTTCCTGAAAATCCGCCTGAAGAAACCGTCTAAGTAGGCGGCAACATCCAGCGAAGTCGCGGTATCATCGGAGATGATCAGGCACGTCTTACAGGTAAGCGGGGTTCCGGCGTCTACCAAAAAGTTTTTAGTTACACCACAGATTGCCAACAGATCCGCCGGAGCTCTTTAAAGATGGGCGCTCGTTGAGTGCTGCTGGCTGCACTCTACACATCAAGACCAAACTCCCTCGCTTTCACCAAGAAGTCGAGCACACACAGGGGTTCAGGGAAAGCTGCTTTTATTTCCGGCATGACGCGTTTCGTTTATGTAAACTTCCTCAGATGCCACTGATCTCAGTAGATTCCCCCGCCCTCCTTTTCAAATGTCAATGCCCTTGATTCGATTGGCTAAGGCATCGCAGGCATGTCAGCATAGTTGAACTTGCCACTGCAAGTCCGTACGGAGCAGTCAATCAACGTGAGTACTAGCCCCAGTGGGCGGTGCCTGCTCCTTCCTCATGCTGTTGCCAATGGTTGTTAGCGGGAGGGTGGTGAGCAACTCCCCTGATCCTTCACCTTGCCGCTATGTTCCTGAAAATCCGCCTGAAGAAACCGTCTAAGTAGGCGGCAACATCCAGCGAAGTCGCGGTATCATCGGAGATGATCAGGCACGTCTTACAGGTAAGCGGGGTTCCGGCGTCTACCAAAAAGTTTTTAGTTACACCACAGATTGCCAACAGATCCGCCGGAGCTCTTTAAAGATGGGCGCTCGTTGAGTGCTGCTGGCTGCACTCTACACATCAGGACCAAACTCCCTCGCTTTCACCAAGAAGTCGAGCACACACAGGGGTTCAGGGAAAGCTGCTTTTATTTCCGGCATGACGCGTTTCGTTTATGTAAACTTCCTCAGATGCCACTGATCTCAGTAGATTCCCCCGCCCTCCTTTTCAAATGTCAATGCCCTTGATTCGATTGGCTAAGGCATCGCAGGCATGTCAGCATAGTTGAACTTGCCACTGCAAGTCCGTACGGAGCAGTCAATCAACGTGAGTACTAGCCCCAGTGGGCGGTGCCTGCTCCTTCCTCATGCTGTTGCCAATGGTTGTTAGCGGCCAGGAGGGCGGGGGAATCTACTGAGATCAGTGGCATCTGAGGAAGTTTACATAAACGAAACGCGTCATGCCGGAAATAAAAGCAGCTTTCCCTGAACCCCTGTGTGTGCTCGACTTCTTGGTGAAAGCGAGGGAGTTTGGTCCTGATGTGTAGAGTGCAGCCAGCAGCACTCAACGAGCGCCCATCTTTAAAGAGCTCCGGCGGATCTGTTGGCAATCTGTGGTGTAACTAAAAACTTTTTGGTAGACGCCGGAACCCCGCTTACCTGTAAGACGTGCCTGATCATCTCCGATGATACCGCGACTTCGCTGGATGTTGCCGCCTACTTAGACGGTTTCTTCAGGCGGATTTTCAGGAACATAGCGGCAAGGTGAAGGATCAGGGGAGTTGCTCACCACCCTCCCGCTAACAACCATTGGCAACAGCATGAGGAAGGAGCAGGCACCGCCCACTGGGGCTAGTACTCACGTTGATTGACTGCTCCGTACGGACTTGCAGTGGCAAGTTCAACTATGCTGACATGCCTGCGATGCCTTAGCCAATCGAATCAAGGGCATTGACATTTGAAAAGGAGGGCGGGGGAATCTACTGAGATCAGTGGCATCTGAGGAAGTTTACATAAACGAAACGCGTCATGCCGGAAATAAAAGCAGCTTTCCCTGAACCCCTGTGTGTGCTCGACTTCTTGGTGAAAGCGAGGGAGTTTGGTCCTGATGTGTAGAGTGCAGCCAGCAGCACTCAACGAGCGCCCATCTTTAAAGAGCTCCGGCGGATCTGTTGGCAATCTGTGGTGTAACTAAAAACCTTTTGGTAGACGCCGGAACCCCGCTTACCTGTAAGACGTGCCTGATCATCTCCGATGATACCGCGACTTCGCTGGATGTTGCCGCCTACTTAGACGGTTTCTTCAGGCGGATTTTCAGGAACATAGCGGCAAGGTGAAGGATCAGGGGAGTTGCTCACCACACTCCCGCTAACAACCATTGGCAACAGCATGAGGAAGGAGCAGGCACCGCCCACTGGGGCTAGTACTCACGTTGATTGACTGCTCCGTACGGACTTGCAGTGGCAAGTTCAACTATGCTGACATGCCTGCGATGCCTTAGCCAATCGAATCAAGGGCATTGACATTTGAAAAGGAGGGCGGGGGAATCTACTGAGATCAGTGGCATCTGAGGAAGTTTACATAAACGAAACTCGTCATGCCGGAAATAAAAGCAGCTTTCCCTGAACCCCTGTGTGTGCTCGACTTCTTGGTGAAAGCGAGGGAGTTTGGTCCTGATGTGTAGAGTACAGCCAGCAGCACTCTACGAGCGCCCATCTTTAAAGAGATCCGGCGGATCTGTTGGCAATCTGTGGTGTAACTAAAAACTTTTTGGTAGACGCCGGAACCTTGCTTACCTGTAAGACGTGCCTGATCATCTCCGATGATACCGCGACTTCGCTGGATGTTGCCGCCTACTTAGACGGTTTCTTCAGGCGGATTTTCAGGAACATAGCGGCAAGGTGAAGGATCAGGGGAGTTGCTCACCACCCTCCCGCTAACAACCATTGGCAACAGCATGAGGAAGGAGCAGGCACCGCCCACTGGGGCTAGTACTCACGTTGATTGACTGCTCCGTACGGACTTGCAGTGGCAAGTTCAACTATGCTGACATGCCTGCGATGCCTTAGCCAATCGAATCAAGGGCATTGACATTTGAAAAGGAGGGCGGGGGAATCTACTGAGATCAGTGGCATCTGAGGAAGTTTACATAAACGAAACGCGTCATGCCGGAAATAAAAGCAGCTTTCCCTGAACCCCTGTGTGTGCTCGACTTCTTGGTGAAAGCGAGGGAGTTTGGTCCTGATGTGTAGCGTGCAGCCAGCAGCACTCAACGAGCGCCCATCTTTAAAGAGCTCCGGCGGATCTGTTGGCAATCTGTGGTGTAACTAAAAACTTTTTGGTAGACGCCGGAACCCCGCTTACCTGTAAGACGTGCCTGATCATCTCCGATGATACCGCGACTTCGCTGGATGTTGCCGCCTACTTAGACGGTTTCTTCAGGCGGATTTTCAGGAACATAGCGGCAAGGTGAAGGATCAGGGGAGTTGCTCACCACCCTCCCGCTAACAACCATTGGCAACAGCATGAGGAAGGAGCAGGCACCGCCCACTGGGGCTAGTACTCACGTTGATTGACTGCTCCGTACGGACTTGCAGTGGCAAGTTCAACTATGCTGACATGCCTGCGATGCCTTAGCCAATCGAATCAAGGGCATTGACATTTGAAAAGGAGGGCGGGGGAATCTACTGAGATCAGTGGCATCTGAGGAAGTTTACATAAACGAAACGCGTCATGCCGGAAATAAAAGCAGCTTTCCCTGAACCCCTGTGTGTGCTCGACTTCTTGGTGAAAGCGAGGGAGTTTGGTCCTGATATATATATATATATATATATATATATATATATATATATATATATTCACTGAAAAAACCATAGGTTTGAGGCACAATATAGTTAGGAATTAGCATTTAAAAAACCTTAGAAATTTACTGAAAAAAACATAGGTTTCAGGGGCGTAATAGTTAGCTGGACTTTTCACTCGTACAAAACCATTGAAATTCCCCCGTTATAGTTAGTTCAGCTAACTATAACTCGCGCGCCCGCAATGCACTGCTGATGACGTCACATATTACATCACTCATGACATGGTCAGTGACATCACTCATGACATCACTGATGACATCTCAAATGACATCACTGATGACATCATCCAGTGAATGTGTGTATTTCTGAAAATTACATATGTTTTATATATGTATATCTCAAGGTCGATGGAAGAATAAATGGGTATATAAGTGTCTAAATGGAGGATTGGTTTTTGAAAAATTGATTGTATAACTGACTGTAAACGATGTTGTCCATGGATCGTCCTGGGGGGCACAAAGCACAGAGCCCGTCAGTTCGTGTGGTTTCCACCAGTCACCCCCTACAACGTTGCATTCCCCACTGTCCCTGTGACAAGTTAGTTCAGCTAACTATAACTTGCGCGCCCGCAATGCACTGCTGATGACGTCACATATTACATCACTCCTGACATGGTCAGTGATATCACTCATGACATCACTGATGACATCTCAAATGACATCACTGATGACATCACTGATGACATCATCCTTGTGATAGAGTGGCAGTCCTCCTCTCCCCCTAATATAAGCTTTGATACACACATTCAAAAATAGAACCTAAAATTTTCAAAACAATGGACATACCAATACCAGTTACAACAACCTATTAAGTAATTCTAAGACCAACATACACATCCACTCATTCACCAACAGTCCTATACAGTTACTCATACATGTACTCATCATATGTACTCATACACCTATACATCCTGTTACACAACACAACTCATCCATTGGGTGACACACACACATAGTCACCCATGCTAATAAAGAATCAAACATCCATTTACTTGCATATACAGTTATACACACACCACCACACTTACTTTTACAGAAACTTACACATACTTATTCTTTTAAACAATCACTTATAGAAACACATACTTATTCATACAGGAACTCTTCCAATCGCTCACTCTCACATATACTCACTTATATACACCAATAGTCACATATACTAGTTTAAAACATAAGTAGTTACTCATAAAGACACTATTAAGACAGTCATTCACTCACTAACACACCCATGCACACACTCATCCACCCATACAGTCCTGCACACATGCTGTCTTCAACACATACAAACAGTGAGTCACTCATTGATGCACCTATGCACTACGTAATACCCCCACCGAACCATACAGACACTCAGACACTCATACTGATACTCAAAAAACCAACTAATAACCTATAAAGACACTCATGTAGCTACTCACCAACCCATGCAGCCACTTATACACAAAGGGAGAGACTGATACAGATATTTACATATTTAAACATTACTCACTAAGCCATGTTTTCACTAAGATACACTTAATGGAAACTCTCGGAATGTGAAGCATGTCCCTTTAACTGGGACTCCCTTCCCGACAACCCCGCCCCCTATACTGACGCTGGTGGCAGACCACCAATAAGACCCACGGAGGTGAGAAGCAGGGCGTGCGCTGACACCGGAGAGAGGAGAGGAGTGACGGAGAGATGGAGTTGCAGCGAGAGAATGAGCCGAGCGAACAGCAGACGAGCAGCGGAAGCCCCACGGAGGACGGGAAGTCGGAGACAGGAGGACTCCGCACCCACGCTTCGCTGAGCCACGCCCCCGGAGGAGCGTGGCTAACCCAGGTACGGGATCGCTTCTCGGGCTGGGTCGGGAAGCGGGAGAAGGGAGGGCGCTACTAGACGCCGCCGCCTTGCCTTGTACATAGCCGAAACTCCCCCCCCTGCATTTCACTCCAGTTCACTTACGGTCGCCTTGCTCACCTGTGCACAAGTGTGGTCTCCTCACCCCCGAACCCTCGCAAAAGTCTAAAAAGCGGATGTGATACTAACACTCGCTTCTCTCTTTGTATGGCCCCGGAGAATCCCCGCCGAGCTACGAAGAGAACCCAACGACTCCAGAGAGGCGAAGAAACACACCCTACGGCTGTGACAGGAGAAGAGATCCCGACACCTGCCGACTGCAGTGTTGTTAGCTTCGATTGACTTTCACAAAGCTGAAGTGTTCTTTACGAATAAACCCCCTCTTCCACAACTGCCTTCTGTTGCGTCCTCCTTCCATCCCGCTTACATAACTATAACGGTGTAACAGCGCATAGGAGGGGAGGCAGGGGAGCAATGCCACGGCGCGCGAGAACGCGCTGTGGACACTAGAAAGACTACATCTCCCAGGCACCCCTGCGGCACGACGGGAAGACGTGGTGACGCACCGTCAAGGAAGCATTCAAGAGCTTCCAGAGACACCACACGGGTGCCGATTACTCTGGATCCGGTGCAGTGCTGTGAGGCAGACGAGGCGGTAAGGCCGTTGTAATCTCTCCCAAGTCATCGAAACGGCGAACAGCACTGGGTGGCAGGGCAGGACCCCGCCCCTTCGTTGCTCAGTTGGGGGAACCTGTTACCGTGGTTCCGTGCGGAGCAACCTTTCGCCTGCATGAGGGGAGGGTTCCTTTGTGGCAGGTCAGACCTATGCTTTCTGTTTTGTAAACGCCACGATCAGCATTTAACTGTATAATTCCTAGCTGTCACTCGTATTGGGAGTGAGCTGGGGGTTGGATTATTGAACCTGAGGACCTGCACGTAGCATGTCGAACGGGGGAAAAAGACCCTCCCCTAGAGGTAGCCAATACCCTGAGGTCCTAGTTTCCAAGGAGCGAGACATTGTACCTAATCAGGCTTATTCGCGAAAAAACGTAGCGATACAGATAAAGCCTACGCCCGAGAGGGGACAACATTTATTTTGGTTAATGACGTTAAGACGTATTGTGGATGTGAAACCATCACTACCGTTTGCTGAGTGGGTGTAAGCGAGCAACTGGGAAATGATCTATGTGTTTGTTATGTCTTCCCGAGCAGGGGATCAGTGAGTTAGCAGACGGAAGGCTCTTCGCTCCCCTGTTATATGCCTACCCCTTGTTGCTCAGTGGTAGGTCAAGACTGATTCACTATGAGAAGAACATCCCAGGGAGCCGGAGGTGGACTCCGCGGGAGCAGCAGCAGTACCCAGAGAGCAGGCAGTCTTTATAGGCGTCTCTCGCTCCTCCACGGACTACAACTTGGTGAGTAGCAACGAGGGAGGACGGGGGGTGGGTGCAGTGGCACCAGGGTCCCACAAACCCACTCAAAAACCTATTGGCAAGATATCCCTAGAGAAAGGGGCCAAGACCAGAAAGAGGGGGAAAGACCCTGCGTCTCTTGCCCCAGGGGGCAAACAAGGCATTAGCAGCAAGGCCCCCCAACAATCTTTGACTGTGACCTCAAAGGTACTGGAGGCGCTAGTGGAAAAAAGAGACTGTACGGCTATACCGGCTATACCGCCCCAACTAAGTGCCACTATCTGTGCAGTTGAGAGGGGATCTAAAAGAGATAGACGCAAAACCTCGATTCGTATAACCCCCTCACTACTTTCATACTTCAGGGTGCGCCCCCAAATCCTGGACATACAACTTGGCTCAGAGGTTGTCAGCAATACAGCCGGAATTTCGGAAGGACCTATGAGCGACAAAAGTAAGGCTGATACCCCCCAAGGTGAGGTTGCACTTGGGGTGGTTGAGTCACCTGGAGTTAGACCCACAACGGTTGCCCCAGAGGGGGGTGCGAAGCCCCTGCCAGGCCCCGGGGGGGCCGGACCACTCGCAGCCCACAATGAGGAAGTTGGAGAGTCCTCTAACATAACTTACTGCGATCCCTCCGGAGAGGGGGGTAAGACCGGTAGTGCTTTGGAGGCACTCCTGAATACGATGAGGGAGGAGATTAGGTGCGGTTTTGCACAGTCCAAAAGCAACCAGAATGAGATCAGGGCGGTCTGCGAGACTCTCGAAAAGAAGGTGGATGGTCTTTGTGAGAGAACAGACCATTTGGAAATCTCTGTAGGGCGCTTGGAATCAACTCTGGAGTTAGCAGAGACCAAGATCCAATCCCTGTTAAGGGAAGGTGATGTGATGAAGGAGAGAGTGGAATCTTTGGAAAATTACTCCAGAAGAAACAACCTCCGCCTACTAAAAATACCAGAAGGAAAGGAGGGTAGTGACATCAAGGCTTTTGTGGTGGCCCTATTAAAAAGCTCGCTCAATCTTGAGGAATCGGCAGGAAGTCTCGATAGGGATATTCAGAGTATCCACAGAGACCCTTTCCGCCTTAACCCCGGGAGAGTGAAACCAAGAAAGATCTTGGTTAATTTTCTCACCTATTCCCTTAAGGAGAAAATCCTTAATCTAGCACTAAAAGCGAAGTCAGTGACGGCCACTGGCTTCTCTTTCGAGATCCGATCAGACCTGTCTAAAATCACCCTAGATAGACAGTGGGAGCTAGGCCAAAAAATGGACAAGTTTAGAGCGGCAGGGGCAACCGTACAGATGAGATTTCCTGCTTTCCTGAGGGTGATGTATAACAATAAAATGCACAATATCCGATCTCCTCAGGAAGCAGATGAATTAATAGCTTCCATCAGTCCGCAGCACCCCTGATCTAGGGCTTTAGGTTTTCAAACGTGGGGGAAGATGAGGAGGCAGGAGAAAGAAAAAAAAAAAGAAGAAGAATCCTAAAATTGCCCCAGTCTGATAGGGCTTTCATTCCTAGGGGGGATGTAAGATTAGATTAGAGTTAATAAAGTTAATGGCGGGTAGGCGGGTTAGAAGGAGGGAGGAGGAAATGAGATAAGAGAACACTTAATGAAAAAAAAAAAAAAGAAAAGAGAGAGAGGGGATAAATAAAAAAAAAAATGCACAACGGGTGATAAGCACGTTAGTTAGGTAAGTTGGGGGGTAAGGGGTGAGGTCCCCTCCCATTATGTTTAGATCCCATTTCGTCACTATTTCAGTATCACATTGCCTACGTTCTTCTTACTATAGAGCTGACATGGAGGAACGTTGGTCCCTTGTTCCAACTAGCTTTTCGGGGGCTTAGGTATGGTCTTTCTCTGATGCAATCTGGCAGAACACCAAGCCAGTATCAATAAGGGAGGGTTTTCCAGGGGGTGGGAGGGTGGGTGGGGTAGGGGGGGCAGGGAGGGGGAGAAACTCAAAAAGTCCTCTTAAGTTTGTCTCAGCATTCTTCATGATATATAATTCAGCCTTTATAGGTCTTCAGGTTGGGAGATGTCAGGTGGACTGTGCTAGAGAGTCGGGTTAAAAAGGTGGAAGGATAGGTTGGACAGGAATGGCTAATCCACCATGATTGGACTGCAGTTTATATCCTGGAATGTCAACGGTTTGCGGGTGAGAGCTAGAAGACACTGGATTTTACAATATTTAAAAGACTCTCCCGCGCAGATAATAGTCATCCAAGAGACCCACCTATTAAAACATGAGGTCAAGGACATGCTGAAAAACTTAAAATGGGTGGATAAATTCATATGTACGGACCACAACGCCAACATACGGGGGATACTTATAATATTTAAAAAGCAGATGCGTGCCCAAATTATAGATCAGAAAGAAGATCTTAGTGGTAGATGGTTACTGGTAAAAGTGCTGCTGATGGGGCTAGTTTATACCCTGGTGGGGTATTACGGCCCGAATCATGATGACCCATCATTTTTGGATAAAATTCAGATCCACTTGATCTCATGTCAAGACCCCATTGTCTGGGTTGGTGACTTTAATATTGTCTTAAATCCCAAGCTGGACAAATCTGCTAACTCAAGAGCAATAACCACCCCTAAATCCAGGCGAACTCTTATATCTATTTTGTCGAATCTTGGGTTGGTGGACGAATGGAGGCAGAGAGAGGGTAATACTCCAGGGGTCTCTTACCATAACCACAAATACAAACACAAGTCAAGAATCGATTATGCTTTCTTCAGTTATAAGCTGAAGGATGACTTGAAGGATATAACATACATCCCCTCTCACCTCTCTGACCATTCTGCCATTGTTTTCACTCTGTCGCACCATCAGCAGAGTAAGCAAAACTCCTGGTCCTTTGATCGGACGATTCTACTTGAAGAAGAGGAAATCTGCTTCTTTGTTGCTGAGGCATGCATGTTCTTGGATATCAACATAAACTCAGCTTCAATAGTCACTGTATGGGAAGCACTGAAAGCTTTTCTAAGAGGCTGCATAACAAATAGAGCGTCTTATAGGTGTAAAGCTTATAGAAGTGCAGTCTCCAACATAGAGCAGGAACTCAGGCAGACAGAGTTAAAATTTGGGTTACTCTCGGTAGAGGAACAGGAAAAGCGAGCAGCGCTGAAGGCAAAGCTCGAAAACCTACTTCAGGACAGGGTGGCCAAGAGATGGGAGGCATCGAAGCTCTCACATTTTGAATATGGAGAGGCGGCCGGAAAAATCTTGGCCTGGAAAATAAAAACGGATCAGGCCAAGAAATATATCAAGGAAATAAAAATGGTTGGGGAAGCCAGGGTCAGATCCGCCACCACAGAAATAGGGATCGCCTTTCAGGAGTTCTTTCAAAATATTTACAAGGAGGATATCGTCAATGATCATTTGGTTAGGGAGGCCAGGGATGTATGGTTAGACCAGGCCCACCTCCCTACTTTTTCGTCAGTCCAGCGTGATCATTTGGAGACCAAAATAACCGAGGCCGAAGTTAGTAAAACCATCAAACAACTGAAGCGAGCGAAAGCCGCAGGCCCGGATGGTATTCCAGGGGAGGTGTATAGTGCCTTGGGTTCAGTTATAGTTCCATCTTTGACTGCCCTCTTCAGTGCTATATTTTTAGATGGCATGGTCCCGCCAGAATCATGGAATGATGCCACTATCGTGTTGATCCCTAAACCTGGCAAGGACCCGGCCGACTGCGGGTCATACAGACCAATCTCAGTCCTAAACAACGATTATAAGATCTTTGCGGCCATTCTTGCTGGAAGGTTGGGGAGTGAGATCGGTTCAGTAATCCATCAGGACCAGAAGGGATTTATAAGAGGGCGACAGTTAGCGGATCTTACCCACGACCTGGTCGGAGCAATAGACATTGCAACCTCATTCGGTCTTCCTTTGGCCACCTTCACCCTGGACGCCACCAAAGCTTTCGATAGGGTCAACTGGCCCTACCTGGCCGCGGTGCTGAAAAGATTTAATTTAGGCGATAACTTTCGTCGTGCCATCTCGCTTCTTTACAACGACCCAAGGGCTAGACTTCTGGTTAACGGAGTTCTTACTGAACAATTTTAAATTTCGAGGGGTACCAGACAGGGTTGTCCGCTTTCCCCCCTCCTATTTAATATGTATATAGAACCCGTAGCTCAAATATTGAGAGAGGATAACAACATTCCCTCTTTTGAGTTTGGAGGTTGGGTTAAGCGGATAGGACTCTATGCGGATGACATAATAATCTATACATCGGACCCTGTGAAGGCTCTCCCTGCTATTATCAAGAGAGCTAAGGAATTCGGGCAGTTTTCGGGATACGAAATCAACGAAGCAAAGACTGAGGTAATGACCTGGAACACCCAAAATTCAGACCTGGCCGTTACTCCATCTATGCGCTACCTGGGAATTAGGATCACCCAGGAATTAGGTAAAATTGCTTACACCAATTTGGAACGGGTTTCAAGAGAATGTCGGGCATTACTAAAAGCTTGGGTCTGTCTTCCATTGACAATTTTGGGGAGAGTCAGTCTAGTAAAAATGTCCATCCTTCCCAAGTACACCTTTATCTTTAATACCATCCCTCTTGCTTTTGACCAGAAACAAATTTATAAATGTCAACAAGACATAAACTCCTTCATTTGGAACTATAAAGCCACCAGACTAGCCTGGAAAAAACTGAGGAGGAGGAGGGAGAAGGGGGGGCTCACACTCCCAGATCTACAATACTATGCCTGGGCATTTCAGTTATCGTACTCTAGAATGCTGCTGAAGGCTCCATCAACTGCATCAATTGGTAAAATGTTTAAGGCCATGCTGAATGGGGCTGATCTGCCACCTGAAGGTTTTCTTTTTAAATTCGGAGACCGGAAATTCTTCAAGAAGGTGAGGTTAAAGATCTTACTATCCTTGGTCAAGGTGTGGAAAGCGATCAGAGAAAGGCTGAGGTTGCCATATTACTCTCGGTTCGCTCCAATCTGGGACTCGCCGGGGCTTCCTCTGTGTCTGAGGGACAGTCTTGCAACACCTATTAGAGAGGCAGGGATTGAAAGGTGGGGCCAGCTGTTGGTGGAGGGGGGACTGGTGGGTTGGGAGGAGCTATATAAGAAGGTTGGCCCAACACTTTCCAGATTTAAATACATCCAGTTAGCCAGTTGGTCCCGGGAATTGATCAGGAAAAAGACACACTTGGGGAAGAGCTGCCACCTGGAAGAACAGTTGGTAGAGAGGCAAGTGGGGGGGAAAGAGGTAGCCTTTTGGTACTGGGCCATTTTGGAGGAGGTGGACGGGGATTTCACTTTACCCGATGTACAGTGGGGAGGGCCCACGGGGATGCAGTGTGAGGATATTTGGATAAGATCTTTCACTCTCCTGTATAAACTGGTTAAGCCGGCCTGGTTGAGGCGGAATCACCTATTTACCCTCCATCGAGCTTACCTATCCCCGCAAAGGCTATCTAAATACCAGCCCGGGAAATCATGTAACAAGTGTAATCTTCCTGCTGCCTCTGATGTACACATGTTTATGGATTGTCCATTTATCAGTACCTTTTGGGAGGAAGTCAGGATCACGTTGGACTCTATCCTCAAGAAGAACACCCCTATTACTCTGCCGCTAATTATATTTGGGGTGGACGACAATACCACAGGCCAGGCAAAGAGCTTTCTGTTTTACGCAATTCTGCTGGCTAGACGGCAGATCTGTAAATTCTGGGTAGACCAGAAGGCACCATCTCACGCAGGTTGGCTAGAGTCTTTATATGACACATCAAAAATGGATATGGCCAGATCATGTCAACAACGCAACCTCTCCTTTTGGAACTTGTTGGTCCAGTGGAAATAAGTGGGTCCGTTGAGCCCCCGGGGTTTTTTTGTTTTTGTTTTTTTTTCTTTCCCCCGGGTCCGATGATTATGCCATCATACTCCAGGTGCCATGGTTGTCTCTTCGGAAGGCCTTCCAAGTCTAAGATGGAGTTCTAAGGGGTTGTGAGCCTTCACATATTTCTCCCTTTCCTCCTACAACATCATCCTCGAGAACGTCTCTCGCCGGTCTATACTCGTTTGATGTCAGGGTTTGGGATGGAATGGTACCTAGTTCCAGACGACATCTAAGGGGAGTGGCGTTTCTCATGGAGATTGTGGGGCAGGCTAATGAGGACCAAAAAAAAAAAGAAAAAAAAAAAAAAAGACTGCTTCACTAATCCTTCCCAAAGACGCCTCTCATGTTCTGAGATTGCGTGTCCTATAGCTAATGTGCCTTTCTCTTTCATGCAGTTCTGAGTGCTACGCATTGGTTACCTGCTTCAGAAGAACTGTTATTTTCCTTTACAGGTACGCGACGTTTCCCCAGTCTTGGGGGGAGGGCAAAAGGGTAGGATAGGAAAGCGTATTGGGTTTTAGGTGCTGATCTCTGTCTTATTCTTTCTACTGGTCTCCCTCCCTGCTGTTCCCATCCTTTCCTTCCCCCTCTTGATCACCCCATGGAGTCTGTGTATATCTGACCAGACCATGGGGATGTCGAGAGGTGGACCCCTTAGAGCAACGTACGATCCTGAGGATTCCTGGCCACCACAACAAACGGGGGAATATCAATGGTTTTGTACGAGTGAAAAGTCCAGCTAACTATAACGCCCCTGAAACCTATGGTTTTTTCAGTGAATTTCTAAGGTTTTTTAAATGCTAATTTCTAACTATGCCTACAGAGATAGGACATGTGAAAAAAGAAGACAAAACGCACAGAAAGAAAAAAAAGAAATGCAGAAAGAAGCAACAGAAGTCCTCAAATACGAAGAAAAGTGCAAGAAAGAAGCCTTGTTGCAAAATCATCCTGTACCCTCAACTTTTTCAGATGGATACTGGTGGTAACTGAGTCTGACTAACCAGTCCTTCGAGCCAGTGCTATGTTAAAAGACACTCAGAATACAGTGAAAACACCTACATACACTAGGGAACACCATGCGTTGCGGTCCCCCTGTGATTAGCATGACCTCCTCTGTAAGCCACTGTGTAAACACGCCCTGTGGCCGTTTTAAGTTGGGAGATTAAGTCCCCTTGAATCCTATGGGTCCCTAGGGTCCAACTAGACCACTAGGTACCTCCAGTAAGCGCCACAGAGCTGCGTTGCAGAGAGATGTAAAAAGGGGCACGGCCTAGACCACCTCTCTGCAACGCAGCGCAGTGGCGCTTACTGGAAGCACTTGGTGGGCTAGTTGGCCCCCATGGTCCCTCAGGATTGAAGGGCAATTATTTCCTCAACTTAAAACGCGCCACAGGGCGTGTTTGCACACGTTAACTCAGGCCCCATCCACTCCCTTCACCACTGTGTAAACACGCCCTGTGGCCGTTTTTAGTTGGGAGATGAAGTTCATTTGAATCCTGAGGGTCCCTAGGGTCCAACTAGCCCACTAGGTACCTCCAGTAAGAGCCACAGAGCTGCGTTGCATAGAGGTGTAAAAAGTGGCACGGCCTGGACCACCTCTCTGCAGCGCAGCTCAGTGGCGCTTACTGGAAGCACCTGGTGGGCTAGTTGGCCCTCAGGGACCCTCAGTATTGAAGGGAAATTAATTCCCCAACTTACAACTGGCCAGGGGGTGCGTTTGCCGAGTGCTGCAAGGAGGGGGTGTGGCCTCCGGCGCGATGCCGGTCTTTTATTTATTTTATATTTTTAAGAAAGAGGGCTGTGTGCCCCCCCTTCTTTTTCTAATTTATTGGCCCTGGGGACCCCATCCCCCAGGGCCTGCACCCTAAGTTTTTTTTGTTGAAAAAAATAAATTTGGAAGGGGGCCGCGTGGCTCCCCTCCCAAGGCCTTAATCGACCCCGGGGACCCCAACCCCCGGGTCAGGATGTATGACGATTCAACGCAAACAAACACAACGCACACCACTACATCGCATTCATTACATCGCACACACCGTTACATAGCATGCATTCACCACGCAAACCACAACATCACACAATGCCTTCACACGCATGCAAAAGACATTTACAACGCACACCAAGACCGCGCATTCCAGCACTCCGCCCGACACTCACGGCAAAACAGTACCGTACACTAACATAAACCCAAAGCCCTAACCCTAAAGCCTAAAACACGTACATACACGCCCCCTAACCCTAAGCCCTAACCCAAAAGCCTAAAACACTAGCCTATACGCCCCCTAACCCTAAGCCCTAACCCTAAAGCCTAAAACACTAGCATACACGCCTCCTAACCCTAAGCCCTAACCCTAAAACCTAAAACACTCCCATATACAACAATTAACCCTAAGCCCTAAAACCTAAACCCCCCCCCCTCCACTGCACTACCCATAAACTACCCTAAACCCTAAAACAGCGTCGACCTTACCTGGTTCCAACGTTGTCTCCCCTGCCGCCCGTGTACCCGCGCCTGCGTTCTAACAGCGCCCGCGATGCAATGGCACCCGCGATGGAACGTCGTGCGTAGTGAACGCACGCGGCGTAACGTCGCGTGCGTTGTGATGGCATGCGATGTAAGCGCATGCGATGCGACGCATGCGTTGCGATGGGTGTTCCCCCCCGGGTCATGGCCTTTAAAAAAAAAATTCTTTAGGAGGGGTGCTGCGTTGCCCCCCTCCTCAGGCCACTTATGGCCCCGGGGACCCTATCCCCTGGGGCCGGCCTTTGTTTTTTATTATTTTGTTTTTAAATATATTTATAGAAACACCTAGGACATTCTGGACAAACCGTATGTACCTATCACCATGACGATTTGCGTGATATTCATTAAAAGGCGACTATGCATACAATGAATCCACGTGGAATGGATTTACACCGCTAGCGAAGCTCTGACGTGTCTGACACCCTACCGTGCCTATTCCCAGCGCCCCCGCCGGTGGGTACTCTCCAAGTAGACACTCTTGTCGTTTATTTATACAAACATCGGTAGCTATTGACGGGCACAGTTAATACACACGCACACCAAGCCATTCAAAGGGGATTCGACAAAAATTCAACCAAACTATGCAAGAAACCCCCCTCACGGTTAATAAAAGACACATCTACCGCCGGGTGTGTAATACTTTATATTTTACTCTCTGGAAAGGAGACAAACCTCACTTGAGAGTCACAGCGTGCTCCTGGCTGAGCCCAATACTGTGTTACACCCACCAGTGCCCGCCGAGTGCCACACACCTCTGTATTGTATTCCACCAGCTAGTGCGTATGCTATGACACTCTCTAGCCCATGTGCACTGTAACACCACCCTGTGAATATGTCATGCCACACTTGCCATTGCACGGGTTATATTGCCCCATCTAACGGGCTGTCACAGCCCACGGGGTTGACCGCAGAAAGAACACTGCCTCATAGCGCGTCAACCACAAGGAACTACAAGTCCCTGGAGCCTCGGCGCGACGACGTTGATGACTTCATTACGCGCGTAAGACAGCGCGTCTTATGGAACTGTCATGGCGGCGAGAGGTTGCCGCTTACTCGACCGGAGGGAGTCGCGCGGAGAAGACGAGGCTGGTAAGGGTGCTCAAGCACCAACTATACTACTCGCTTTGTGAGAAATCAAGCGCATTCCGTTCCGCTTCTAAGGTGGCGGTGGGGGTCAACCGGTGGCGCTCGAGACGCTCTGTGTGGGGAACCTAAGAAAGGTTCTTGGAAGAGCACCCAATTGTTCCTAGGACCCCCGCAACAATTCCCTCGAGAACCAGGAAAAGAGAACTCTTGTTGCCGAAGGTTAAACAGTGGCTTGTCTTTGCACAGGTATTGTGGAGTATCAGATAAGCTCACGCTAAAAGCGTCTTCTTCCCTGTTGGCGAGCGCTCAGCTGCTCTTGCAGGGAAGACGACTATAAACACTTTGTGTGATCAGTATTACCCCGTTGTCTTTCCCTGTTGGCGAGCATCTCATGCTCTTGCAGGGAAAGAGATTAATTTGCCTCTAGAGAGGCGTGGTTGGCCTCAATACAGTTTTCATGAATGAGTGACATGATTTGTGCATGAAAAGCACGGGATCAGAATCAGTAACCAACCGTGGGATATATATACATTTCTGGTTCTCAGCAATAAGAAGTCACGCAGGACAGTGTGATAACAAGTTTATTTGTTTGGTGACATTCAATGGATGTCCCCAGGGATTGATCAGTCCTCCCCAAGACTCTTTGGAAAGGCTGACTGCCAGGTGTACTATTAAGGTCTCTCGGAGTGGGCCCTGGTTGTATGCTTCACACTGGCTCTTTTTTGTATCTGTATTCTCTAACAGGGGGTATAGCGAGTGAGCAGGAGATCGGCTCTTCCTTCCCCTGTTTCAAACTACACAAAGGTTCCAATGGGTAGGTTGCCTTCGCTTGTAGTTGCATCGATTTGAGTAGCTTCAAGTATTTTACCCTGATATTTTCTCTACAGAACTCATCACCAATGTATTCCGGTGTGTGGCACGGCCAGAATTAGTTGAAGAGATAATTCTTTCTTTTACAGCTATGACATAAGTAGATAGGCCTTCTTTAGAAAGAATTAGGAGGGACAGGAAGACTACATGTAATACGACTGTGTGCTTATCATTGTTTGGTTGTCTTTCAGGTCTCCCTCCCTGCTGTCCCCTTCCTACCCTTCCCTCGCTTGACCACTCCATGGAGTCTGTGTAAACTACGTCAGACCGTGGGGGTGTCGAGAGGTGGACCATTACATACAACGTGCGATCCTGAGGATTCCAGGCCACAACACGAGCCTTCCTCGATGCCTATGTTATAACGCACAGCGCTATGCCATACATATTACAATCTGGGATCCATATCATTGTCACAGTGCATATGCAACGTTACACTCCGCAGCACATATTTTATATTACAACTTTAGAGACTAGTTAGGTTACACAACACTGCCCTGTGCATATTACACTCCAAGGCGCATATCGCATAGCACGCGCTAGTGCCTGTGCTATCTCGCGCTCTCCAATGAATCTGTAATTGCGCACAATGTATTGCATATTATATTTCACGCCCCGGTTCATCTTATATTACACTTTTTGGTGCATAGTTTATACCATATAGTATATCTAGTTTTCATTTTCAATCGTGCTCTCAGGACTATGTTCTATATAACACTGCGTCCACCTGCCCTTTTCACGGGCATTACATTTTGCGATTGGGGGTGGAGGGTCAGGGGGTGTTTCTGCCAAGTGAGCCCGGAGTCACAGTCACAAACGTCCTCTTCTTCCTGAATGAAAGTGAGATTATGCTGCGTACTTGTTCATATTTTAAGTAGTTCGCACAGACACACATTTTAAAAACAATAAAGTTCCTAATACCCACCTTCTCTGAACAGTTAGCTTGCTGCCCCATCCACTTCCTCCCTATCCTCTGTTGTCTGAATCCATGGACTAGCCTCCTTCCTCCTGCCATGCATGGTCTGATGTGCTACCACTGCCCTCCATTTAGCAAGATGTACCAGTCCACTCCTCCTGCCCTCCATTGCCCAATTCTATGGCCCATCATTGACCTCCTGCTTAGACTCTGTGCTTAGCTTGCTGCCACAATTCTCCTTCCCCCTGCCCTCCGATGTCTTTGTGCATGCCCCTGCTCCATCCATTTTGCCCACCATGTTCCATGGACCTGCCACTCCTATCTACTCTGAGTGTTCTGTTGACCTGCCACTCCCCTCCCACCTGCCTAGCATTGTCAGATGACTGTAACCTGTCCCTGCCTGTCCACAAGCCATACCCCTATCCCCTTCCTCCTGTCCTCTATGGTCCATTTTACTGCCACACCATTCTGCCCTCCTTGGTCTGTTGTGCTGCAACTGCTCCTCCTGCCTGCCCCACGCGGTCTGTTGTAAGGCCCCTTCCCCTGAACTCTCTTGCCTCTGCCCAGGTCCTTCTATCCTCCATGGTCCTTTGTGCATGCCCCTGCACCCTCCTTCTTGCCCATCATAGCCATTGTGCTGCCACTAACCCTCCCGCTTGCCATGCATGGTATTCTGTGCTGCCATGGTCCCTCCCACCTTCCCTGTGTGGTCAGCCAGCTGCCCCTGACCCCCTCCCACCTTCCCTCCATGGTCTGTGTGTATGCCATCATAGTCTCACTGTTGCTCTCCATGGTGTGTCTTGTTTCTAGTGCCCATCCTGCCTGACCTCCATGGTCATCTTGCTGCTCCTGCCCTGCCCCCTTGCCCCCCGCCCTCTGTTTCCATGTGCAGACCCTATTCCCTCCCTCCTGGCTTGTCTGTTCCATTGTAATGCCCCTGATCCGTCCCTCCTGCCCTTTATGGTCTGTTATGTTGCAGCTTTCTCTCCTGTCTGTCCATTATGGTCAGCTAGCTACCATTGCCTCTTTCTCCTCTGTTCTCTGTTGTCCATGTGCATGGTCCTGTCCCCTCCCTATTGCTTTCTATGGATTGTTGTGCTGCACTCCCGTCCCGCATGCCCTGTGTGGTGTGTTGTGCTGCTGCAAACTCTGATGCCTGCCCTGTAGGGTCAGTTTGGTGCACCTCTCCATGTCCCTCCTGTCCTCTGTTATCCGAGTCCATGTCCCTACCCCAATTCCTCCTGCCTACCATGATCCAATGTACCATACTTGCGAACATTTTGAACTTGGTAAGAGGGAGATTTTGAAAAAAAACTGGGGTATTGATTTTCCCCTTTGAGTTACATTGAAAAAGAGGAGATTGTAGACAGGAGACAGATCAAATAACGCCCATTTAAGCTTAAAAACATTGGACGTTTCCTGGCTGAAACGGGTCTGTTGGCATGTATGGTTGTACTACCACTGCCTCTTCCTTCTGCCCACAATGGTCTATTATATTGCCACAGCCTCTCTTGCCAGTCCTGTATTGTTGATTTGTTGCCCCTGCCCCCCTTTCCACTGCCCTCGATAGTCTGTTGTGCTGCCACTGCCCTTCCTGCCTGCCCAGTGTGGTCAAATTGTTGCCTCTGCACTCTCCTACCTGCCTTCAATTTTCAGAGTCCGCGCCCCTGTCCTCTGCCTCTCAACAGTATCCCAATGAGCAACTAGATTGCTAACATTCTATATTTATTACAAAAGTGTGGAACGCCTGACGTCATCTTGATGTAATCAAAACTGTAATACCTAGAGCATTTCCTTTAGAAATTACATATATGAGAGGGTCTTATTTGCATCAAAAGTATGGTTATTGCTGTAAAAAACTAAATGAGGACATATTTTCTGAGTTTTCAAACAGCGACAAAGAACTTTTAAATTATTTGTAATCTTTATGTTTTTTTATCCAGTTGACCACCTGATCAAATGTTGCACTTAGGGGAGAGGATGTGGTGTTACTTCCAGAGCTGCAGACTTTGCAACTGGGAAACCAGGTCGGAGTTTCAGCTTCAGCTCAACATTCTGTGATTCGGGTCAAATCACTTAATCTCCCCATGTCTACAACCAAAACGAATGTGATCTTGTGTGATGTAACCAATGCTCATGTAAAGCACTCCAATACCTGACAAGTCTGCACTAAATAAAACTGCAAATACACAAAAAATAAGTGTTTTGCACACTTCTGTCATTGGGCTACATGTGGGCTACATTTGGGTGATATTTGTGCTGCATTTGGGCTCTTTTGTCTCTGGTGGCCATCTTGGGAGATTTATTTGTTATGAAGTTTCCTAATATCCTCATTTAATGCAGTCTCCTCAGTAGGAAATGCTTTCAGTTTTTTACTTTGATTCCATCAAGAAGGTATTCAGATATGTCACACATTTGCCATAAATTCTGAATGTTAGCACTCTAGTTGCTCATTAGATCACTGTAGTAAAGCTACTGCTCACCACGGAATTCAGCTGCTGGTATTAAAAGTGCATGTTTCAGTCTGCATATCAGAATTATTTAATGAAATAGAAGAGGATTTGAGAAGTCACTCAAAATGTGCCCTAATTTTTCTTTCTTCAGCACTAATCATAATTTCTATGGCAAAATGAGCCCCCTCATTGTGTTCCTTTTTAAATTAAATGTTTTAAGTGTTACCAATTTATTCCAATCAAGATGGCTTCAGGTGTGCCATACTTTTGTCATAAGTAAGACTGTTAGCGCTCTAGTTGTTCGTTAGAACACTCTAGGACATTCTGTCATTGGGCTATACTTGAACTACATCTGGGTGATATTTGGGCTACATTTGGGCTCTTTTGTCTCTGGTGGCCATTTTGGGAGACTTATTTGTTATGATGTTTCCTAATTTCCTCATTTACTACAGTCTCCTCAGTAGGAAATACTTTCAGTTTTTTACTTTGATTCCATCAAGAAGGCATTCAGATGTGTCACACATTTGGCATAAATTCAGAATGTTAGCACTCTAGCTGCTTATTAGATCACTGTAGTAAAGCTACTGCTCACCAGGGAAGTCTGCTGCTGGTATTGAAAGTGCATGTTTCAGTCTGCATGTCAGAATTTTTTAATGAAATAGAAGAGGATTTGAGAAGCCACTCAAAATGTGCCCTAATTTTTCTTTCTGCAACACTAACCATACTTTCTATGGCAAAATGAACTCCCTCATTTTGTTCCTTTTTAAATGAAATGTTTTAAGAGTTATCACTTTATTCCAATCAAGATGGCTTCAGGTGTGCAATACGTTTGTCATAAGTAGGACTGTTTTTTTTTTTTTTTTTTTTTAAACCGTTTATTGCAATCTCAAGAATATACAAGTATGGGCCTACAACCTTCCGGCCGGCCGCTAGAATGACAGGAGCATATGACATTTATACAAGAACCCTGGGCGGTGCAGAGAAGCAAAATCAGGAGGTATCGGCGTCGTGGGCCACATCACTCTGACCCCACAATACGGTTTCATTTTATACACACAACACAAAAACCACACCCGCAAGGCAACCCGCAATCGAAAGTAACAGCACGTGCTCCCCGAATGGGGGACCCCAGCCATCAACAGGAGTCTAAAGAGGGGAAAGGGAACAGATCGAGGACTGGGGGAATTCCGTGCTCGGGGCTATGGAAGGGAGTCAACTAAGGGGACGGGGCTGGTGAGGCCGCAGGCAGCAATGGTGGCGCGCAGATACCCCCGCGGTAGACGTTCCAGGGGCCCCATACTTTCACCCATGCCCCAGGCTTACCCCTCGCCACATACACCACCTTTTCTCGGAACATGCACCAATCCATGTGTTCTTTCCAGGCCGACACCGCCGGGGGCCTCTGGGATCCCCACAGTTGAGCAATGTCACGCTTAGCTATCATATATCCCAGAGTCACCCATCGCGTCTGCGGAACCGAGTAGTCAGTTGGTTCCCACACATTCAGCAGGCATCTCCTCGCTTCAGGCAGCAGCGCGACATGCGTAACCACTCGCAGGACCTCATGCACACCACGCCAGAATCGCTCCACCTTCGGGCATTCCCACAAAATATGCAAAAAAGTCGCCAAAGCACCACACCCACGCTTACACAACCCATCCTCAGCATAGCCCATACGCAGAAGCCTTGGCCCCGTCATGTAAACCCGGTGGAGTATCTTAAGCTGGACGAAGCGAAGGCGAGCCGGTATGGCCACCTCCTTCGGAGAGGCCACCGCGGAAATCCAGTCCTCGTCGTCCAACTCCAGCCCATCGGCAACCCAAGCCTCGCGGAGGCCAGTCAGCAAGCCCGAGCGGTCATTAATCAATTTTTTGTAAATAAGGGAGATCGTGCTGTCCGGAACGTGGCCATCCAGCACTCTATCCTCCAGGGGGGAAGACTCCGGGATGGAGGCGACGTCTGGGAAGACGGAGCCCAGTGCGTGACGGACCTGCAAGTACCGAAAGTATTCACTGCCCTGCAGCTGAAACTCCGTCTGCAGCGTCTCGAATGTTTTAAATCCCCCCCTCGTCCAAAGATCCCCCACTTTACTGATGCCGATCGTGTCCCACTTCTCGAAGCCCTTCGAGGTCCACAGGGAGCCCAATCTCTCAGACGCGTACAACGGTGATGCCCGGGTCAAACGGTCCTTCCACCCCATAGCTGCGTTAGCCGCGTGCCATACTCGTACCATGACACGCGTAGGTCCCGTCAGGCGGGGCCCGGGCGCGCCAGAGTAGAGCGCTCGATTATAGTCGCCACCAGGCAGGAGCATCTTGTCCATTTCAAATGCCGGGTTTAAGGCGGGCCCGTAAAGGCCATGATTAATTGCAGCTAGCTGGGAGGCCCAGTAATACCGTTTAATATCCGGGAGGGCAATCCCCCCGTCGTACCATGGGAGCGTCAACTTCGCCAAGCGAATACGCGGCCTCCCGTCCCAGAACAGGCGGCGCTGGAGACTCTCCACCTCACGGAAGTAGCGCGCCGGGACTAAATCCATAGTATTCTGGAGAGCGTACAGGAAGCGTGGCAACGACATCATCTTAAACAATGCCGCCCGGCCGAGCGGCGAAAGCGGCAGGCGTCGCCAGCGCGCGACGTCCTCCTTCAAGCGCTGGAGGGGGGGAAGCAAATTCCGCTCGTAGCGGGCCTCCGGGTCCAGAGTAATGTAAACCCCCAGGTACCGAAACCCCTGCGAGGCAATCTGGATCGGACAGCCCCGCGGGAGGACGGGAGCCTCCCCGGAAAGCACATACACACATGATTTAGCCCAGTTGATGACAAGGCCTGAGTTGCGGCCGAATGAGCGCAAAACATCAACCAGGAAAATCAGTGATTTACGCTGGGAGGCTAAGTATAATAGGATATCGTCAGCGTATAGGGACACGCGGTCCTCATACTCGGGGGTCCAACGGAGACCACGGATGGAAGGGTGCCACCGCAGCCACTCCGCCAGGGGTTCCAAGGCCAGCGCGAACAGGAGCGGCGACAAGGGACAGCCCTGTCGCGTGCCCCGTCCCAGCTCGAACGGGACCGATACTCTTCCATTCACCACCACCTGTGCCAATGGGCCCGAATACAACAATTTGACCCAGCTGATGAACCCCGGACCAAATCCAAACTTCGCCAGCATAGCCCAGATGTATGGCCACTCGAGCGTGTCAAACGCCATGGTGGCGTCTAAGGACGCCAATATGGCCGGCTCCCGCACAAACAGGACACGCGCGAGCACCCCGTGCAAGCGCCGCAGATTAAGGGCCGTGTTGCGATGGGGAATAAAGCCGGACTGGTCTTGGTGTACCAAATCGCCCACCACGCCGACCAGCCGGTTGGCCAGCACCTTGGCGAGGATTTTGGGCTCCGCATTCAGGAGCGAGATAGGCCGGTAGGATGTAACCCGGTCTCGAGGTCTCCCTTCCTTGTGGATCACCACGATGGTAGCCAGACGTTGGTCCGGCGGGAGGGAGCCCAGAGAGTGGGCCGCCAGGAACATCGCACGGAGGTGGGGTGCCAGTACATCCGGTCGCAGCTTATACAGCTCAATAGGGATGCCGTTCGGGCCCATGGCCTTGCCGGATGCGACCGAGCGTATGGCGAGGGCAATTTCGTCGGAGGTAGGAGCGGCATCCAACGACACCCTGTCCTCCACCGAAAGGGAAGGCAACGCGATATCCCTAAGCAGGGCATGGGAGTCCTCCTCCAAGCAGGGAGAAACCGGGGAATACACCTCGCGGAAATAATCCGCGAAACAAGAGACAATGTCTTCTGGCTCGGTGACACGCACACCATCCATCCTCTCAATCAGCGGGACCACACGACTCGCTCTCTCCTTTTTATCCAACCATGCAAGCAGTTTACCAGCCTTATCACCCACATCATACAGTCGCCCCTGTTGCTCTCTATAGAGGCCCCTGGCCGCCTCCGTGACGAGGGCCCTGTAGGCCGCCTGCTTAAGTTGTAGGACATGTAGTGCAGCGTCCGTCACCCCACCCTCTAGATCACCCTCCAATTCAGCGATTTCGGCCTCCACCCGGGTCACCTCCTCCTGCTCGCGCCTCCGGGCATGGGAAATAAAGGAGAGGGCCTCCCCTCTAAGAACTGTTTTGAAGGCTTCCCACAGGGAGATAGCCGAAGGGACAGACCCCACATTCTCATCGAAATACCGCTGCAAGGATTTAATCAAATCAGCACGAATAGTGGGGTCGCGCAGATACCAGGCATTGATTGGAGCTACCCTGCCCTCCCCCCTCGGGAAGACATCAAAGTGCAACAGGAGCGGGGAGTGATCTGAAATACCCCGCGCCAAATGGCGAACCTCTCCTACCCTCCCAACATAGGCCGCAGGGACAAGGACATAATCAAGCCGTGAGAGGCTACCATGGGCACCCGAGTGGAAAGTGTACTGCAGCTGCGTGGGATGTTTTAAGTGCCAGCAGTCCACCAATCCCAGTGTATCTAAGAAGCCGGACAGCCACGCCTGCGCCCGGGGGAGGTCCCTAGGGGGGTGACGATCCACGGTCCCAGAAACCACCGCATTGAAGTCCCCCCCAACCACCAGAAGCCCCCCCGGAAGGTCAAGGAGGAGGCGCCCTAAGTCTGCAAAAGTCGTAGACTGTAGCCCCGGTGGGACATACACTGATATAAAGACAACTACTTTACCCTCCATTCTCCCCACTAAGACAGTGTAGCGTCCCCTCTCATCATGGCGCACCTCGTCTATTTCCAACGGGAGCGAGTTCTTCACCATGATGCCCACCCCCCGTGAGCCCGACGTGAAGCCCGAGTGGGCCACCAAGCGATAGCCACGTCGATTCATGGCACAAAAGGAATTACCAATAAGGTGTGTCTCCTGCAGAAAGACCACATCTGGTGAAAGTCGTTTCAAATACTGCAGGACCACACCTCGCTTAATCCTATCCCCCAGTCCGTTAACGTTCCAGGACAATAAAGTCAGGTCCCTACCCCCCATTACATACAGAAGCCATCATTCGTCCCCCGGAGAGCACCTTAAAAACACCAATACAATAAAGGGTTTGCCTTGCAGTAAAAACGAACAACACCCCACCCCAACCCACCCATCCCAACAGAACTCCCCCCTCCCTGCACCCCTGCATGAGCCGAAACAGCCCCCCCAAAGTGCAGTGTGCCTGTCGCCCCATGAATGATTAAACTAACTAGTCCCCCAGAGGAGGAGGGAGAGCCCCCAGGAGACCCCGTACCACCTCCACAGGAGGGAGACTTAACGAACAGTCAAAAATGACGACAATGTTGTCCAGAGCGAGGCCTACTATTAATCCCTCATTCCTGATCCGGCGAGCCCTCCCCTCCAACCGCGCCCCCCCCCACCCCCCCGGCCCCGATCCCCAGGCAAGGAGTCCAACCAGTCCCCGGCCGCCTCGGGACGATCAAAAAAGTGCATGCGGCCATCCACCTCCACCCGCAACTTAGCTGGAAAAAGCATCGCATACTTGAGGTTCAAGTCCCGTAGACGACGTTTGACTCCGAGAAAGCTCAGTCTCTGCTTCTGGACCGCTGGGGTGAAATCAGGATAGAAGTTTACGTCCATATTGTCAAGTCTGACCGGTCCTTGTTGCCTAGAAGTCTGAAGGATAGCGTCCCTGTCCCGAAAGTTGAAAAACCGGGCAATGATAGGCCTCGGAGGGGCTCCGGCCTTAGGTCGTCCTCCGGGAACCCTGTGGGCACGTTCCACCGCAAAGAATTTACTCAGCCCCCGGGGCTGGAGATGGGTGAGTATCAGGTCCTCCACAAACAGGTCCGCCGCCGCCTCCTCACGTCCCTCCGGCACCCCGACAATGCGGACATTGTTCCTCCGGGCCCGACCCTCGGAATCCTCCAGTCGACGATCCATCAGGGCGCTCGCCTGGCCAAGCCGGCGCACCTCCTTTTGGAGGGCCGCCACGTCCGCTGTAAGGCCCGAGGTGGTGTGGGCCAAAGAATCGACCCGGTCATTGGTCTTGGATAAATCAGCCCTCACCAGGCCAACATCCACGTGGACCGAGTCAATCTTTTGCGCCAGTGTGTCAAAGCGCTGGTCCACCGAGGCCTTCATCTCGGCGATAGCGCCCATGACATCTCGCAGGGTCAGATCCGCGGGCAGCGCAGGAGCATCAGTCGGGTCCTCAGGAGACCTACGCGGCACCTCGGGAGATCCCTTCTGGAGGGTGTAACGGTCCATGCTGTTGGACTGATGGGCTGCGCCACGGCGGGTCGATTTCACCTTTGCCCGGTCGCCATCTTGTTTTGAGGACATGGTTCCAGTCCCCAAATCGTGCCAATCACCTCGGAAAGGGCCGACAAACCAGTTCACGGGCTCCGGGGGGGCAGCCACAGGTCCGCAGGATGGATCACAGCCGGCGGGCCAGCAGGGCACCCCAACGAGGCCACACCACCACACACCGCCCCGCAACCCAACCTCGCCTACACAGCAAGGAGGGTGCAAAAGCGAAAGTGAAAGTGCGGGGTACGCGAGTCGCCCAGCCCTGCCCGCCGCTGTTGATCACTTTGTCTCCGGATCGCCCCGTAACTCCAATCCGGGGGGCCGGCGTGGAGAAGGCCGCAAATCTCAATCGGTGCTCCCGCCGGTGTCCGAGGTCCAATTTGGAAGCGGAAAACGGGTGACACCTCAGCTCGGGCTCACCAACACAGTCCCCTCATCTAGGACAGGATATTTCCAGGATTTATGTAGGAGGTCACGGAGGTCCTCGGGAGCCTCGCACCTACGCGGCCATCTTGGTTGCGCGCTAGGCTCCTCCATAAGTAGGACTGTTAGCGCTCTAGTTGTTCTTTAGAACATTCTGAGAAGCTGCAGTAGAACACAAAGGAATCAACTGACAGTCTCTGCCCTTGTTGGATGTACATGTTTTACTGAGAATGTCAGACTTCATTCTCACATGACTGAGAAAGATAATGTGAATTTACAGAAAATATGCTCTCAGTTTAGCTTACAGATCACCTTCCAAACCTCTGTCTGCACTAACCATAATTTTGATGCCAATAAGACCCTCTCATATATATAATTTCTAAAGGAAATGCTCTAGGTATTACAGTTTTGATTACATCAAGATGATGTCAGGCGTTCCCCACTTTTGTAATAAATATAGAATGTTAGCAATCTAGTTGTTCATTGGGATACTGTTGAGAGGCAAAGGCCAGGGGCACGGACTCTGAAAATTGAAGGCAGGTAGGAGAGTGCAAAGGCAACAATTTAACCACACTGAGCAGGCAGGAAGGGCCGTGGAAGCACAACAGACTATGGAGGGCAGTGGAAAGGGGGGCAGGGGCAACAAACCAACAATACAGGACTTGCAAGAGAGGCTGTTGGAGGGAAGATCTATTACGGGTCAAGGAAGCTAGAGGCGGTCCCCAGAGCCCCGGGAGCCACCACAGAACTGAGCAGGAGAGTGAGGGACAAAAGGGGCACCTTAATTTGAGCCGGGGTGCCTAGGAACGCTTGCTCCAAAAATGAAGAAAACAGACATATGAGACATGGAATTGGTGGCAGAATACAATGGCAGTTTAATGAGAAGATACAACTTCAAAGAAACCGCAGAATAGAGACATAAAGTACAAAATACAGAATCCAGATAATCATACAGCTGTCATGATATTCTCTGTATCTCAATTAATGTACTGACAGAGAGAGAGAGAAAACACATCTATAAATGCATCATGAGAAACAAGTTACACCAAGGAAAATGTTACCTAGGAACACTCACGTTTACTCTTAGAGCAAGCATTCCTGCAATTACAATACAAAATCTTTTAAATGCAAAAGTAAAGAGAACAATGGTTAAACATAACATGACATTTCATATAGGTAAAATAGAATAAGATACTTCAAGCAAAGCAGAGCAAGACATTTTAAGCAAAGGAAGACAAGAGCTCCCAGCTCTTGGGGAAAACCTGCACAGCCTGTTAACCTACATACAGACGGCGAGGTAGTCCGTCGATATCTGTGGGTGCTCCCTTTTTATATCATTTTGTGGGCTCCTTTGCACGCTACATCTACCTACGTATGCTACCCAAAAGCTTCGTCTGCAGATTTTACCAGACATTTCGTCATTTACCCACTTAATGCTGACAATGGACTGGGTGAAAAGGTCAGTCTCTCAGGCCAATCGCTTATCGTAAGTTCCATAGAGCAAGCAGAAAATAATGGGTATTGTACGGGAATTCAATATATTCATGTACAAAATCTCCTCAGTTCTCCTAACTTGACGCTCTGCGGTTGCCACTTCCTTAAAAGCGGGAAACCTGCCCAGGAAGCAAGTACCAGTCCAGGATGCAGCCTACTGTATGTCGACAGCTTCAGTGGGATGTTGAACTTTGATACCGAGCACGGAGCACTCGGGTAGGGTGGGGGCTACTAGTTTGGAGCAGAAGGCCTCGCAGACCTGCCTTCAGACTGCTATACACTAAAATTACAGAGCTATGGTCAATTTAACAAAGAGGCCTACATATTGAACAGAAGGGCCTACACAGGGGTTTTATGCTGGCTGAGTGGTAAGGATGTCTCAGGATAATTATATAGCAACACAGGACCCGCTGGTCAATTTAATACGGCCTACAAATGCGGCTGGCAGGGCAAGGACAAGGGTCTCATACTTCAGGTGTGGACAGAACGGGCCTGGGGCCCCCTGTGATACAAAATCTACCCTCCTTCAAGGCTGTGGCAATGTAATAGACCATTGTGGGCAGAAGGAAGAGGCAATGGTAGTACAACCATACATGCCAACAGACCCGATTCAGCCAGGAAACGTCCAGTGTTTTTAAGCTCAAATGGGCTTTATTTGATCTGTCTCCTGTCTACAATATCCTCTTTTTCAATGTAACTCAAAGGGGAAAATCAATACCCCAGTTTTTTTTCAAAATCTCCCTCTTACCAAGTTCAAAATGTTCGCAAGTATGGTACATTGGATCATGGAAGGAAATGGGATAGGGACATGGACTTGGATAACAGAGGACAAGAGGGACATGGAGAGGTGCACCAAACTGACCCTGCAGGGCAGGCATCAGGGTTTGCAGCAGCACAATACACCACACAGGGCATGCAGGACGGGAGTGCAGCACAACAATCCATAGAAAGCAAGAGGGAGGGGACAGGACCATGCACATGGAAAACAGAGAACAGAGGTGCAAGAGGCAATGGTAGCTAGCTGACCATAATGGACAGACAGGAGAGAAAGCTGCAGCATTACAGACCATAAAGGGCAGGAGGGACGGATCAGGGGCATTACAATGGAACAGACAAGCCAGGAGGGAGGGAGTAGGGGTCTTCACATGTAAACAGAGGGCTGGGGGCAAGGGGGCAGGGCAGGAGCAGCAAGATAGCCATGGAGGTCAGGCAGGATGGGCACTAGAAGCAAGACACACCATGAAGAGCAACAGTGAGACTGTGATGGCATACACACAGACCATGGAGGGAAGGTGGGAGGGGGTCAGGGGCAGCTAACTGACCACACAGGGAAGGTGGGAGGGGCCATGGCAGCACAGAAGACCAATGGCTATGATGGGCAAGAAGGAGGGTGCAGGGGCATGCACAAAGGACGATGGAGGATAGAAGGGAGGGTCAGGACCTGTGCACAGACAAGAAAGTTCAGGGGAAGGGACCTCACAACAGACCACACGGGGCAGGCAGGAGGAGCAGTTGCAGCACAACAGACCAGGGAGGGCAGAAGGGTGTGGCAGTACAATGGACCATGTAGGACAGGAGGAAGAGGATAGGGGCATGGCATGTGGACAGGCAGGGTGGAGGTGGCAGGGACAGGTTACAGTCATCTGACAATGCTAGGCAGGTGGGAGGGGAGTGGCAGCTCAACAGAACACTCAGAGTAGATAGGAGTGGCAGGTCCATGGGACATGGTTGGGCAAAAAGGATGGAGCAGGGGCATGCACAAAGACATCGGAGGGCAGGGGGAAGGAGAATAGGGGCAGCAAGCTAAGCACAGAGTTTAAGCAGGAGGTCAATGATGGGGCATAGAATTGGGCAATGGAGGGCAGGAGGAGTGGACTGGTACATCATACTAAATTGAGGGCAGTGGCAGCACATCAGACCATGCATGGCAGGAGGGAGGAGGCTATTCCATGGATTCACACAACAGAGGATAGGGAGGAGGGGGATGGGGCAGCAAGCTAACTGTTCAGAGAAGGCGGGTATTAGGAACTTTATTGTTTTTAAAACATTGAGTCTGTGCGAACTACTTAAAATATGAACAAGTATGCAGCATAATCTCACTTTTATTCAGGAAGAAGAGGACGTTTGTGACTGTGACTCCGGGCTCACTTGGCAGAAACACCCCCTGACCCTCCACCCCCTATCGCAAAATGTAATGCCCGTGAAAAGGGTAGGTGAACACAGTGTTATATAGAACATAGTCCTGAGAGCAAGATTGAAAATGAAAACTAGATATAGTGTATGGTATAAACTATGCACCAAAAAGTGTGATATAAGATGAACCGGGCGTGAAATATAATATGCAATACATTGTGCGCAATGACAGATTCATTGGAGAGCGCGAGATAGCACAGGCACTAGCGCGTGCTATGCGATATGCGCCTTGGAGTGTAATATGCACAGGGCAGTGTTGTGTAACCTAACTAGTCTCTAAAGTTGTAATATAAAATATGTGCTGGGGAGTGTAACGTTGCATATGCACTGTGACACAGATATGGATCGCAGATTGTAATATGTATGGCATAGCACTGTGCGTTATAACATAGGCATCGAGGAAGGCACGTTAGATGGGGCAATATAACCCGTGCGAAGACAAGTGTGGCATGACATATTCACGGGGTGGTGTTACAGTGCACATGGGCTAGAGAGTGTCATAGCATATGCACTAGCTAGTGGAATACAACACAGAGGTGTGTGGCACTCGGCAGGCAATGGTGGGTGTAACACAGCATTGGGCTCTGTCAGGAGCGCGCTGTGACTCTCAAGTGATGTTCGTCCCCTTTCCAGAGAGTAAAATAAAAAGTATTACACATCCGGCAGTGGATGTGTGTTTTATTAACCGTGAGGGGGGTTTCTTGCATAGTTTTGGTCGAATTTTTGTCGAATCCCCTTTGAATGGCTTGGTGTGCATGTGTATTAAATGTGCCCGTCAATAGCTACCCATGTTTGTATAAATAAACGACAAGGGTGTCTACCGGGATTAGGCACGGTAGGACATCAGACATGTCAGAGCTTCACTAGTAGTGTAAATACATTCCACGTGGATTCATTGCATGCATAGTCGCCTTTTAATGAATATCCCGCAAATCGTCATGGTGATAGGTACGTACGGTTTGTCCAGCATGTCGTAGGTGTGTCTATAAATAAATATTTTTTTAAAATAATAAAAAATAGTGGCCGGCCCTAGGGATTGGGGTCAAAAAAATATAATTAGGAGACAGGCCCTGGGGGATGGGGTCATCAGGGCCAATAAATTAGAATAAGAAGGGGAACCACACAGCCCCCCTTCTTAAAAAATTAAAATAAATAAAAGACTGGCATCGTGCCGGAGGCCATGCCCCCTCCGTGCAGCACTCTGCAAACGCACCCCCAACAGGCATCTCCAGTATGCGCCAGGGAGCTGCGCTGCAGACAGGTGTTCTGAGGCCAAGCCCCTTTTTACACCTCTCTGCAACGCAGCTCTGTGGCGCTTACTGGAGGTACCTAGTGGTCTAGTTTGACCCTAGGGACCCTTAGGATTCAAGGGGACTTAATCTCTCAACTTAGAACAGCCACAGGGCGCGTTTACACAGTGGTGAAGGGAGGGGACGGGGCCTGAGGTGACGTGTGCAAACACGCACTATGGCACGTTTTAAATTGGGGATATAATTTCCCTTCATTACTGAGGGCCCCTGGGGGCTAACTAGCCCACCAAGTGCTTCCAGTAAGCGCCACTGAGCTGCATTGTAAGGAGGTGGTCCAGGCCGTGCCACTTTTTATTCATGTCATGAGTGATGTAATATGTGACGTCATCAGCAGTGCATTGCGGGCGCGCGAGTTATAGTTAGCCGAACTAACTATAACGGGGGAATTTCAATGGTTTTGTACAAGTGAAAAGTCCAGCTAACTATAACACCCCTGAAACCTATGGTTTTTTCAGTGAATATATATATATATAAATATATATTATCTACTGGCGGTCGCCAGTAGATAGTTATAGTTAGGACCGTGTTTCCATAGGAAATCCGCAACATTCTATTTGGAATAACTTTGGCGCCGATTGACGAATCCTCGCGACATTTTCAAAATAGGTGGGGCGCTCCGCTCCGCTCCTTCCCTGAAAGTCTCGGGGGGATTCGTCAAGCGGGGGCTGAGAAAAAGGGGGGTCCCAAAACGCGTTTTCCCCATGCATTTTTCCATAGGAGCTTTAGTCCAAGCTACAGCCCGAACGGCTGAACAGAATTACTTGAAATTTGGCAGAGAGGTAGTCCTCAGGTCAGGGATGTGCCTTTTGCAGGTCTTGTGTAAATCTGTTCAGTATTTCCTGAGAAAATAGCATTTAAATCAATATATATATATCTGTAAGCGCGCACCGTGCGCGTACGGTAAAACTTACCGTACGCGCACGCTGTCGTGCGCGAGCGCGATTCTGATTGGTTGTTAGATCTTAGTAAACATTCGAATCGGTCGAAACCAGGAAGTGTCGGCCGCCATTTTGTCTCTCGCAGTCTGAGGGGGTGAAAAACAAAGGTGGAGAACGTGAAAAGGGGGCAGGGTGGACAGTTCCTGACCCCCTAGCCTTTGTCAGGGGGTCCCAGAAGGACCCCCAAGGGCCAAAATTTCCTTTAATTTTTTGGTGAAAAATCGTGGAGTACACGTAGCGTGCGCGTACGGTAGAAACGGAAAAATTCCGCGAACTAAATACATAACTTAGCATTTCAAAAACCGTATGTGACATATGTGTCTTTCTGAAAAAAAAATATTTGTATTATATGTATAGCTAAAAATTAATGGAAGAAGACATGGGTAAATAAGTGTCTAAATACAGTGATGTAATATCTGACGTCATCAGCAGAGGATTGCGGTCACGTGAGTTATAGTTGCCTGCACTAACTATAACGGGGGAATTTCAATGTTTTTTCATGAGTGAAATGTCCAGCTAACTATAACATGTGTGAAACCTATGGTTTTTTAAGTGAATATATATATATATATATATATATTCACTGAAAAAACCATAGGTTTCACACATGTTATAGTTAGCTGGACATTTTATTGATAAAAAACCAATGAAATTCCCCCGTTATAGTTAGTGCAGGCAACTATAACTCACGCGACCGCAATCCTCTGCTGATGCTAATACTGTATTTAGACACTTATTTGCCCATGTCTTCTTCCATTAAATTTTAGCTATACATATATTACAAATATTTTTTTTTCATAAAGACACATATGTCATCAGCAGAAGATTGCGGTCGCGTGAGTTATAGTTGCCTGCACTAACTATAACGGGAGAATTTCATTGTTTTTTTATCAATAAAATGTCCAGCTAACTATAACATGTGTGAAACCTATGTTTTTTTCAGTGAATTTGCAAGGTTTTTTAAATGCTAATTCCTAACTATAACGTGTGTGAAACCTATGGTTTTTTCAGTGAATTGTACGTTTTTTTAAATGCTAAGTTACTTTACGCCATTCGTGGCGTGCGCGCCCAGTTAACGCAGTTCGTTCCGTGCGCGCACGGTGCGCTTCGCGCACCGTGCGCGCACAGTGAGCACGCGGTGCGCTTCGCGCACCGCGCGCCCACTTTACGCAGTTAGTGCCGTGCACGCACGGTGGTCACGCGGTGCGCTGCGCGCACCGCGTGCCCACGTTATGCGGGATGGGCCATGGGGGACATATTATGCGCATCTTTGTGAAATTTATTCTTTGTTTATTTCTTACCTTCGGGCACCATTTGCACACGGGGTGGGGAGGGTGTGGATAATTTTTTTGAAATAATTTTTTTACCGTACGCGTACGGTAAGCGTAATCGGCGATTTTTTGGGCTTGGGGGTTGTTTGGGGACCCCTATATCAATGCTGGGTGGTTAGGATCTCAAGAAACTACCTCTTTAGACATTTTTTGGCATCGTTTTTGCTGCCCAACTCAGAGAGCGAGAGAGAAAATGGCGGCCGCCGCTTCCTGGTTTCGACTGATTCGAATGTTTACTAAGATCTAACAGCCAATCAAAATCGCGCTCACGCACGCCACCGTACGCGTACGGTAAGCGCACCGTAAGCGCACCGTAAGCTGGCTCAGATATATATATTGATTTAAAGGCTATTTTCTCTGAATCTACTGAACAGATTTACACCAAACCTACAAAAGGCACTTCCTTGACCTGAGGACTACCTCTCTGCCAAATTTCAAGTAATTCTGTTCAGCCGTTCGGGCTGTAGCTGTGTCTAAAGGTCCTATGGAAAAATGCATGGGAAAAACACGTTTTGGGACCCCCCTTTTATCTCAGCCCCCGCTTGACGAATCCCCCCGAGACTTTCAGGGTAGGAGCGGAGCGTAGCGCCCCACCTATTTTGAAAAATTCGCGAGGATTCGTCGACCGGCGCCAAAGTTATTCAAAATAGAATGTTGCTGATTTCCTATGGAAACGTGGTCCTAACTATAACTACCTACTGGCGACCGCCAGTAGGTAATATATATATATATATATATATATATGATAGATAGATAGATAGATAGATTCATATAAGTTCTAGAATATAAACATATTTAAAAGAGTCAGATTTCTGGTGGCTTGACATCTATGAATGGAAGATTTGAGGCAGTTAGTTTATACAATTAAAGGCTTGGAGAGGTGAAGATGAAGAGCAAGAGGCAAAACTAAGGGGATCATTACGATGGCGGGGAGACGGGTGGCGGTCTCCCTACCATCGTGACAAACTTTACCGCCTGCCATATTATGATGGTGGGCGGATGTGTGGCATTTGTAAAGACTGACTGCCACGCATCCGATGGGCTCCTTGAGCCCGCCAGTGCAGCGGAGGGGCTCGTAGTCCCTACAATAGTGGCGGTGCCTATCAGGCACCACCATCGGGATTACGATGTCCCTTTCTGCCTGCCTGTTCATGGCGGTAAACCCAACATGAACAGGCAGGCGGAAAGGGACTTTGGGGACCAGTTGTGGGCCCCCCACAACCCCTGGCCCCCAGACACGGCACCTAAGGTTCCGCCCTACACATCCCTGCACCATGTGGCAGGCACACCGCATGGTGCCTGCCATGAAGAACAGGGATATGTAAACTGTCCCTTATTTGCTTTGCGCCGGATGATGCAGCCACAAATCAAAACATAGGTAATACGACCGCATCTGTGGCGGTTGCATCGTAATTCGTACTGTGGGACTGCCGCCTTGTAGGCAGGCGGTCACAAGTAAGAAACGATGGCAGACGGACTGAAGTCTGTTCGCCTTAGTAATGAGGCCCTAAGGGAGGTAATAAAATAGTCCCATTGATTCCCAAGTATTTGGAAAGTGTGTATGTCTGTGTATTGTAACTTGTGGAGAGCATGGGTTCCCTCTCATTGCTGGGGACAATGCGGAAAAAGTCCAGCAAAGTTCAAGTAATTATAAAATCTATTTTGAACCAAGCAATACATTATTGCTTCCTTACTCTCTCTCTTTTATTTTGCAGCCTTCTAAACAATATGGGAGAATCTTCTACAGACACTGAGTTAGAGCTCTGCAACAGTTATGTCTGCATTCTGGCCTGTCCCTCACCCAAATGAAATAAAGGACCCGGTGATGAAACATCTTAAAAATCCCACGCTTTTTGAATTGGAAATGGATGCGCTGTGAATATATGTTACTGTTTTGCATCTCTGTACTGGCATATGCACTAGTTCTTACACATTATACCAATATCTAAAGAAAATCATGCCTAACTCCAAGTTTCGTAGGTAATCTTGCATCCTAATAAAATAAATAATCTGCAGCATATAAGTGTGCGTGTTGCGGTGTCAGACTTTAATGAAATCTCATTGTGCATGTCACCAGATTTTTCCTGTCTTATAATAGTGCTACCTTCATAGCAGTGTTGTGCCAACCACAAGATGGCAGATGAAAATGTCTGCCATCACAAGACCACATTCGTTCACATAATAGTAACCATCCCAGTCAAATATTACAGAGCTCAAGACAGCTATCTGCAGATCAAACGTGAAAAAACAAGTTACGCATTTTCCAAAGGCTGACTCTCCTGTACCCTAAAGGAAGCTGTAAATAGCAGCCTGTTAGCTGCACATTGTGCGTTCGTATATTAGGGTTTTTAAGGGCAGCTGACCAGGGGAGGTGTGCCACCCAAGAGGATTGGGGGAGGTGCTACAGTCTGAGACTATGCCGGGTTCAGGATATATTTAGGATTGTTAGGCAACCCCCTTTGTTTATACCCTCAGCCCGTTTTGGCTATAGATCTCCATTTTGTCCAATGTGACCTGGTGGCTTGTAGGTTTTGAAAAGGGGGGGAAGGTTGTGAGGTGGTTCGTAGAGTGTGGGTTATGGCAGAGCAGGGGGAGGGTAAGGTGGCCCAGGCCTTGCGGCTGCTACACAAGGCAGAGCGATTTGATTCGCTGGTGCATGGCATGGAGGCAGGCTCTGGCCATCTGACATGCAGAGCCTCAGAGAGAGGGGATGACCGTGGTGTGAGCATGTTTTCTACAAAGCAGGGCCGAAAGTGAGGCGGTAACATTGGGCTGCTCCTGGGCGTGGCATGTGGCCCCGAAGGCAAGGGCGGTTGGGCTGGAGGTCGTGGGGGCAGGATTGGTATCTGCCTCGGGCCCCAAGCGTGACAGGTGATGGTGGTTTTCCCAAGAGACAGGCGGTGGAGGAGCGCAGCCGAAGGCTGCTGCGCTCAACCTGCATGAAGGGAGCAGCTTTGTGGGGAGTCAGCAGGGGGTGGGGGAGCTTAACACTCTTCTCAGGGAGCGAGGCGGGAGCAGCAGCAGCAGGACAGAGAGACCACCATTATGTCGAGGTGGTGGGATCAAGGTGCCTGCATGGCTTATGGAGGTGCGCTTGGCTAGGATGGGATAGTAGGACAGGGCCTTGTGGAAGAATGTGGGAGCTTGTCTGGGTGGGAGGGGGAAGAGCAGAGAGGGAGGCTGGGGCACAGCTCCTTTGGGGGAGCTTCACCACCAGGGAGTGGGGGTGGCTACTGGCCACTTGGGCCCCAGTCAGGGGTAGTAGTACGGCCTCTGTGACTGTGGCTGCAATGTTGGAATGAAGTGAAGAGGAAGTGGGTGGGATAGTAGCAGATGGGTGGGGGGGTCAACTGGGGTGCAGCCGGTAGATTGCCAGTCAGATGAGGGAGTCTGCCGAGGAGGACCTACTCCTGGAAAGAGAAGGGGAGGGAGGCAGTGGCAGATACTCAAGGGGGCATACAGGGAGGTGGGTGCCAGTGGTAGGTGATGCTTTTCCGGGACAGCACGCAGGGTGAGGTGAGCGGGGAGGCAGATGGCCTGCAGGCACCTGGAGATGCGGGCCCCCTATTGGTAACAGAGAGGGGCCTCTTAGGTTAGCAAACAATGCCTGCTCAGGAGAAGGTGTTATCACCTCCTCCAGCAGGATGGTTAGTGAATCTGCATAACAAGGCCAGAGGCTTCAAAGCCTCTGCCACCTTTATAATGTGACACCGACTTCCTCCAGACTTGGAGAATACCACTCCATGGCCTGAGGCCCATTTTACACTGGGACAGGTAGGAAATTAGCTATGCAGAGTAGGTGTGTTGGATCTCCAGGCTAATCACACCTCTAAGGTGGGCCACCTGATGTGCTCCAAGAAAGAAAGGTTCTACCATCTGTTTTTTTTTTTTTAAATAAAACTTTTTATTTAGTTATGGAAGCGAAACAAAGGGAAAGGAAGGGGTGGGAGAAAAGATAAACCAAGGCTACACAATGCAACAATACAATACAGCACAGGTAAACTTCATTACGCAGTGAAGTCAAGTGACATTTCGGTTAAGCAACACAGCAACAGGGGGGTGCGCACAGTCCTCTGTGTGCGTAACTCCATTTACCCCAAACTTAACCCATTTCCAAGGGCAACCTCTAGAAGTATAAACTGTCTTTTCTGCTACTATATGTTTCCATATCCTTTCCCCAATGACATCCAAATTTTAACCATTACTGTAATAGTTAATTCTTCCCAGATATTCAGGAGGCACCATTTTGGCGTTGGGGTTGTCGACGCCTCGTATACCTCAATCATCTTAGTCATCACTCCCTTCCAATAGGGTTGTAGGGTATTCCCAAATAATATGAAAGAAGGTGCCCTTTTGAATACACATACGGCGACAGTTCTCAGTTTGTGTTCTACCCATTTTCAAGAGTGCAGTGCAAGCGTAGTAAACCCTGTGTAATATCTTAAGTTGGATCAACCTAAATCGTGCCTTAATGGCAACCTCTCTAGGTGAGGCTAACGCCTCCGACCATTCATCATCATCTAGGCCTCCTACTTCTAGTGACCATTTTTCCCGTAGTTGTAAGTGTGGCAGGTAGATTATTTGTTAGTTCTCTATACGTGAGCAAGGTCGCTTTGCAAATCATATGTCCATCAAGCAGTCTGTCTTCAAGTGCAGAGCAGTCTGGAAGTTCATCTCCCGTGGGCATTACGGATTGTAATGCATGTCTAATTTGTAGGTATCAGAAGAATTCTGAATCTGCCAAAATATATTCTCTCTGGAGGTCTGCGAAAGAGAGTATTGTGCCCTGCGCTCATAGGTCTCCAATTTTGTATAGTCCTCTGAAATCCCATTTATCGAATACCGTGTATCTTCCTAGTGTCCCTAGGGCCTAGATCGCGTCAGTTTGCTTTCCCAACCCAACACCTTATGAGCTGTGTGCCAGATTTTGGTTGTGATGTTTGTGTGGTTCTGTTGCTGTGAATTTGGAGGCGACGTATATAGGGCCCTTAGGTATCCGCCAGGACGCATCATCCAACGGTACATCCTGATTGAGGGTTCGTCGTCCAGTAGGTATACCCATTGGTTGATAGTGGTTAGTTGTGCAGCCTAGTAATACCTCTGTATATCGGGTAGGGCAATCCCTCCATCATACCACCGCGAGTTAACTTTTTGAGTGCGATCCGTGCTGATCCTCAATCCCATAGGAGAGTCAATAGCTCAGAATATATTGCCCGAAAGTATTTCACAGGGACAGGAAATGCGTTATGTATGGCGTAGAGGAAACGTAGAAGTGCCATCATCTTAAAGAGGGCTGCCCTCCCAGGAATAGAAAGTGGGAGTGCCATCCAATATTGGACGTCTGTCTTCATCCGTTCTAGTGGTGGAATGAGGTTTTTAGTATAAGATAGGGTGGGATCCGTGGTGGCAAATATTCCCAGGTACGTGAAGCCATCTGTGGCTATTCGAATTGCACAGCCCTTGGGCAGTGTGGGCGGGTTTCCATGCAGTGTAAATAGTAATGATTTCTCCCAGTTGATCAAGTATCCAGATACTCTGCCGAAGTTCTCAATTATATTAATGACTCTGGCAAGGGAACGCCTGGGCGCCACAAAGTAAAGGAGAAGGTAAACAACGTTTACCACAAAACCTTGTGATTCCGCATACCATTAGTCAGCAAGTCGGAACAACGACTTGCGGAGGGGGGGGGAGGTGTTGGATTTAAAATCCAACACCTTCCCTAGTGTCCGCACATACTGGAGTTGGAATAGTAAATTATACTATTCCAACATCCAGCACCCCCCCTCCGCAAGTCGTTGTTCCGACTTGCGGAGTAATGGTATGCAGAATCACAACGCAGTCGTTGTAACAATCGCATTGTGATTCCCTGCGGGGAAAAAGACGGCGGGATGACGTCATAGATTCAAAGGAGAATATAATCCGTATGGAGCGATATTCTGTCCGCCAACTGCGACACCCAGCGGAGTCCCCTTGTATCCATGCTGTGAGTGGCTCCAGGACTGTGGCAAACAGGAGTGGGGAAAGCGGGTAACCTTGGCGGGTGCCACATCACAATGGAAAGGTTTTGAAGGTTTCTCCATTTACCCCTACCTGGGCTAGTAGCTCAGAGTAGAGGAGTTGTACCCAACAGAGGAGCTGTGGGCCAAACCCCAGTTCTGCCAACACTTCAAATAGATAAAGCCATTCTATGGTATCGAACGCCATACGGGTGTCGAGGGACAAAATCACAGCGTCTCCCTGTATATATTGCACCCTGCTCAGCACTCCATGAAGTCTCCTGAGATTAAGCGTAGTACTTGTCCCCGGCATAAATCCAGACTGGTCTCGGTGAACCAGTCCGGAGATCACTTTTAACAGACATTTAGCTTTGTGGATAGCTAATATTGTGGCTTTACGTTGGTCACTCGGGAGGATTCCCCATTCTTTACTTTCTTCCCACATCCCCAGCAGGTAAGGCGCTAGTTTTGTGGCATTGTGTTTATAGAATTCTACTGGTAAACCGTTGCCCATTTTTGATTCACAGATTGCCTATATTATTTCCTCTTGAGTTATGTCTTCATCAAGGAGGGTCTTATCTGCAATAGTAAGGATCAGGAGTGGAATGTCTTTTAGGAACTCGCAGCAGTCTTCAGGGGTCACATCCCTGGATGGGGAGAAGAGAGGCTTGTAATATGCGCTGAACTCTGCCGCTATTTCTACTCTGTCTGTTATGTATTTACCCTCCTTGGACTGTAGTCTGTGAACTCAGTTATTTGCCTTTTCCCACCTATCGAACCAGGCCAGGAGCCTTCCAGCCTTGTCTCCATATTCATAGACACAATGGAGTGTCGCACTTTGATTCCCTATGGCTTCTACCCTTGCAAGGCCACGATATTCCATCTGTTTAATGGTCAATCTATGGGGAATGTCAGTTTTGTCTGTATTTGTAAGTTGAGCCTCGAGTAGGCTGATATATTTTTCAATAGTTTCTATTTGTGCCCTTTTATTTCTTTTGTGGCCCACACCCAAGGATATTCCCTAACCTCTGATGACCACTTGTACGCCTCCCATACCACCACAGCCGAGTCTACTGAGGCCTCATTCTCGGTAAAGTATTGTTCGGTGGCTACTTATATCGCCTTCCCAATGGTGGGGACTTTGAGGAGGTACAGGTTTAGCTTCATGTATTGGCGAAGTTGTAAGTTTGTCCCCCGTAGATAGCCCATATGGGTGCGTGGTCTGAAATGCCTCTTGGTAAATGTTGGATAGTTCGGAAGTACGGTAAGTCCTGTGTCAACGTCAGGAGATAATCTATTCTGGAAAGGGAGCTGTGCGCTCACAATTGAAATGTGTATTGTCGCTCTCCTGGGTGTAGGACTCGCCATATGTCGATTAGGCCCATGGTGTTGAGATAGCCTCCTAACAGGAATTGTCACCTCAAACTCTGTCGAGCAGGCCAGCAGTGTGTGGTGTCATCAAGAGCTAGGTTCAGGTCTCCTCCTATGCAGAGCACACCCTCAGGGAGGGCAAGTAACATTTCACTTAGCTCCTCCAATGTGGCGTCCTGGAGTTTTGGTGTGCAATATATACGCTGATAAGGTTGATGGGTGCTTCCTCCCATATACCCGCAATTACCACGTAACTTCCCTGTTTGTTAACTTGAGTGGTGTGAATTTAAAATGCCAGAGTCTTTTTAACCAATATTCCCACCCCTCAGGAACTGGATGTGTAGCTGGCATGAGCCACCATTTTGTATTACCATCTGTCCAGTACTTTACTCTTGTTGTCGGTCATATATGTCTTTTGGAGAAAGACAACGCTAGGCGAACGGTGTTTTATGTATTGGAGTACTATTATTCTGTCACCCAGACCGTTGACGTTCCATGACAATATACGCAATTGGGTTTTATCTGTTGTGTCCGGCATAGGTGTCTCTTGCTTCTGTCTGAGCAAGTGTTGTCATTTGCCCTGTCAATCGTATGTGACTGTGCATCTTGTGCAGTAAGAGTATCATTCTGAATTGCTCGGTGTAATAAGAAAAACAGAAACTAATTCCCAACATTATCCTCCCTCCATGTATCCCTGCAAAGCGGGCCCTGAACTGCCCACTTTCCCAACTATGCAGAGCGCCTTTCATCACTCAGTAAAAAAACAAATAACTTTGTAGAGAGGAAACAGCTGTTTCCTCTCCCCCAACCAACTATATCTACTTCATTAAGTTGTTTCCAGCATAATATAGGGCACATCAAATGCAGAGTCATGAGTTTTTGTTCATGTGATTTCAAGGTGGGAAGAGCCTACCTCGCCAGTTCGACCCATGCTGGCCGATCCGCTTTCCTTCTCTTCATTGTGACCTGTCTCCGGTGCAATGCGTTGGCTCCAGGGACCCTTCTCCACCCCTCCAGCCACTCCCAGGCCTCCTCTGGTGAGGTAAAATAAACATGTTTTATCCTCAGATATCACCCTCAGATGGGCCGGGAAAAGCATGGAGGATTTGATATTTTTTTCCCTCAACGCTTTCTTGACCTCCAGAAAGGAGCTTCTCATAATTTGGACTTTGAGGGTAAAGCCGGGAAACAAAATAACGGTGGCGTTGTCATATTTTAGTAAGGAGGCAATCCATGCCATCTGCAAGATTACATCTGGACCTCAAAAGTTGAAGATTCGCATTATAATGGGACACGGGGGAGCCCAGGCAGGGGACGAGCTCCAAGCACCCTATGTACCCTCTCAACTGAGAAGAATTTGGAGAGCCCACGGGGCTGCAGGTTTTTCAGTATTAAGTCTTCCACAAATAGATCAGTTGCTGGGCCCTCTGCTTTTTCAGGGACTCCAAGTATGCAGATATTATTCCGCCTTGAGCATCCTGCTGCATCTTCCAGGCGGGCCTCCAGGTTTGCCGTGACGGTCTTCAGGTCATCCACTTGAACTTTGAGAGAGGTTGTTTCCGCCTTCAGCTTCGCCGCGGTTATTTCCATGTCTTTAGCCTTGTCCCCAATCAGTGGCGGCACGCTGAGGGAGTGCTGCGGGGCACTGGGAGAGGGCAGTGGAGGGGCAGGGCGGGGGGGTAGTGGACTCCGACTTACGGCGATGCAGCGCGCGCAATGTAAATTGTTTTTTTTTTTTTTTTTTTTTTTTTAAAAACCTTTATTACAATTTCAGAGAAATACAAGTATGGGCCTACAACCAACAGGCCGGCCGCTAAAAATGCAGTGTAACCCTAGGCACAGCTGAACATTCAGATCGATGAGGCAACAAAAAAGGAATCACTGGAGAGTTAACCATCGCAGTCGGCCGCAGCCGCAGTTCATAAACAAACAAAAAAGGTTTCATATTTTTAGGAAACGAAAAACAGCAAACACACAAGGCCGAGGAAATTTATAGCAGTAGCATGTGCCCCTCGTATCGAGGGAGTAATCCAACCCGGATAAACAGAGGGGGGGGGGCAAGGCCGAAGAAACCAAATTCGCATGTCGCAGGAGCATACAGGAATGCGCGGGCTAGGGAGACAGAGCGGCATCTATCTCACGCATCTGAGGCGGGGCGCATATACCTCCACGATAGGAGTTCCAGGGACCCCACACCTTAATCCACTTCCCAGGCTTGCCTCTCGCCACATACACCGTTTTCTCTCTGAACATACACCAGTCCATGTGTTCTTTCCACTCGGAGACCGTGGGTGGCCTCTGGGAGCCCCACAATTGTGCAATGTCACGCTTCGCTACCATATAGCCCAGAGTCACCCATTGCGTCTGCGTCACATTGTAATCAGTCGGCTCCCAGACATTCAGCAAACATCTTCGTGCCTCCGGCAACAAGGCAACATGCGTGACTTCTTCTAACACCGCATGCACTCTGCACCAGAACCGAGTCACCTCCGGACACTCCCACAGGATATGGAGGAAACTCCCCAGGAGTCCACAGCCTCGCTTACACAAACCATCCACCGAATACCCCATACGCATCAGAGCAGGCCCCGTGACGTACACTCTATGGAGTATTTTAAGTTGGACGAACCGCAACCGGGCTGGGATAGTCACCTCTTTCGGGGAGGCCACCGCCGACACCCAATCCTCGTCGTCCAGTTCTAAGCCGTCGGCAATCCATGTCTCCCGCAATGAAGCCAGCAAACCCATCCGATCATTAATAAGCTTCTTATAAATCAGCGAAATGGTGCTATCCGGCACATAGCCGTCCAATATCCTGTCCTCCAACGGGGAATGCTCCGGAATAGCCGCCACGTCCGAAAACACTGAACACAAGGCATGATGGACCTGAGCATACCGATAGTATTCCCTATCATTCAACTGGTATTCAGTTTTCAGCATGTCGAACGTCTTAAATTTCCCTTTCGTCCAGAGGTCCCCTACCGTGCTGATACCAATCGTATCCCACTTATCAAAGCCTTTCGTAGTATACAGATAACCCAAACGCTGGGACGCATACAATGGCGTAGCCCGAGTCAAACGATCCCTCCACCCCATCGCCGCATTTGCTGCATGCCACACCTGTACCGCGACCCGCGTCGGGCCCGTCAACCGCGCATCAAGGGACCCCGAGTATAGCGCTCGATTATAGTCTCCGCCCGGCAATAGCAATTTGTCCATCTCAAAAGCCGGGTTCAAAGCAGGGCCATACATCCCGTGATTGACGGCAGCCAACTGGGAGGCCCAGTAATATCGCTTAATGTCAGGGAGGGCGACCCCCCCATCATACCACGGTAGAGTTAGTTTGGCAAGAGCAATCCGCGGCCGCCCATCCCAAAACAATCGATGCTGGAGACACTCCACCTCCCGAAAATAACGGGCCGGCACTACGTCCATGGTGTTCTGCAGGGCGTACAAAAAGCGTGGCAGCGACATAATTTTGAACAGTGCTGCCCGGCCAAGTGGCGAGAGCGGCAACCGCCACCAACCCGCCACATCCGCCCTTAGGCGCTGAAGGGGGGGAGAAGATTTCGTTCGTAGCGGGCCACCGGGTCCAGTGTTATAAAAATTCCCAAATACGTAAATCCCGACGGCGCAATCTGGATAGGGCACCCCCGCGGAAGGGGGGGGGGCCTCCCCGGAAAGAACGTATACACAGGACTTAGCCCAGTTGATGACCAATCCGGAATTGCGACCAAAGGAGCTCAAAACATCCACCAACACAATGAGCGATTTGCGCGGTGATGCAAGATACAAAAGGATATCGTCCGCGTATAGGGAGACCCGATCCTCGTATTCAGGCGTCCATCTAAGGCCACGCATCGAGGGTTCCCACCGCAACCACTCCGCAAGGGGCTCCAGACAAAGCGCAAAAAGAAGAGGCGACAGTGGACATCCCTGTCGGGTGCCCCTACCCAAAACAAAGGGAGCCGACACACGTCCGTTGACCACCACCTGTGCCAGTGGATTGTCATAAAGCAATTTCACCCAACCGATAAAACCCGGGCCAAAACCAAACTTCGCCAATTCTGCCCAGATGTACGGCCATTCCAAAGTATCAAACGCCATGGTAGCGTCCAAGGACGCCAAAATGGCCGGCTCACGAATGAATGGAGCGCGAGCAAGGACGCCATGCAATTGCCACAGGTTCAAAGCGGTATTGCGGTGGGGTATAAAGCCGGATTGATCCTGATAAATCAGGTCGCCCACAACCCGGATCAGACGATTGGCCAGTACCTTGGCGAGGATTTTGGGCTCCGCGTTTAACAAGGAGATGGGCCTGTAAGAAGCACACCGATCCCGCGGCTTCCCCTCCTTATGGATAACCACAATAGTAGCAAGACGTTGGTCAGGGGGGAGGGAGCCCGCCGCCTTGGCCTCAAGGAACATGTCTCGGAGATAAGGCGCGATCACATCTGGGCGCAACTTGTATAATTCGATGGGAAGTCCGTTGGGACCCATGGCCTTACCCGAGGCAATAGAGCGAATGGCCAAAGCAATCTCATCTGGCGACAGGGCTGCATCCATCAATACTTTATCCTCATCAGATAGGGAAGGCAGAGCGATGTCTCGAAGCAGCAGTCGGGAGTCCTCCTCCGAGCGCTCCGAGCGCTCTGAGACCGGAGAATAGACCCCGTGAAAATACTCCGCGAAGCAATCAACTATATCACCGGGGTCCGTCACACACACACCGTCCACCCTCTCAACCTCCGGTACCACTCGACTCGCTCTCTCCTTCTTATCCAACCAAGCAATCAACTTCCCGGCCTTATCACCCATATCATACAAACGCCCCTGTTGCTCCCTGCTCATACTCCTAGCAGATTCAGTAACCAGCGCCTTATAGTCGGCCTGCTTAAGCTCCAACACATGCAATCTATCATCCGTAACACCTTGCTCCAAATCACTCTCCAACTCAGTGATCTCATCTTCTAACCGAACAACCTCCTGCGCAGCGCATTTTTTGGTGTAGGAAATGAGAGATAGGGCCTGGCCCCGGAGCACCGTCTTAAAGGCCTCCCAAAGGGAGATGGCGGAAGACACCGACCCCACGTTGTCATTAAAGTAGTGTTCCAGAGACTTAACCAGGTCTGCACGAATCATGGGGTTTCGTAGGTACCAGGGGTTGATCGGCGCCACCCTTCCCTCCGCCCCTAGGGCGATATCTAGGTGTAACAAGAGGGGGAAGTGATCTGATATACCGCGTGCCAAATGTCGCACCTCCCCGATCCTCCCAGCTTGGGCCGCAGGCACTAGCATATAGTCAAGCCTCGAAAGACTACCATGGGCCCCGGAATGGAAGGTATACTGCGCCTGTCCAGGGTGTTTCAACCGCCAGCAATCTATCAGTCCCAGGGTATCCAGAAAGCCCCCCAGCCAGTTCTGGGCCCGAGGGAGGTCCCTAGGGGGGTATCGATCCTCAACTCCGGAAACCACAGCGTTAAAGTCCCCCCCCAGAACCAACACCCCCCCCGGAAGCCCAAGCAGCAGGCATCCCAAATCGGCATAGGTGGCCGTCTGCAGGCCCGGCGGCACATAGACCGTGACCAGTGTAATCAACCTACCCTCCCACCTCCCCACCAGCGCAGTGTAGCGCCCTCTGTCGTCGTGGAGCACCTCATCCACCACCAACGGGAGAGAGGTCCTGACTAAAATGCCCACTCCCCTCGAGCCAGAGGTGAAACCAGAATGGGCCAGAAGGCGATACCCTCGTCTGTTCATGGCATGGAAAGAGTTCCCTATGAGGTGCGTTTCCTGCAGGAACACAATGTCAGGCGAAATACGTTTCAAGAACTGCAGGACTACCCCCCGCTTTATCCTGTCCCCCAGCCCATTCACATTCCAGGAAAGAAGTTTCAGCCCCCTACCCCCCATCCCTCCCAACACAAAACATCCCTCTCCCGGGGAGCACAATCATAGTAGCACAACATGAAATATTACCCCGCCTTGTGAAACAAACAAACAACCCCCAACCCCACCCCATCAACCCCAACAAAACTCCCCCCTCCCTGCACCCCTGCATGAGCCCGAACAGCCCCCCCAACCTGCAGTGTGCCTGTCGCCCCAATATAAAGTTCACTACAGAAAGGACAAAAAAGAACCCCCAGAAAGAGGAAAGGGCCAATGTAAATTGTTTTATTTATTTATTTACTTACTAAACTACGTTCTCTAGTAAGTCAGAGTCCACCACCCCCCCACCCTGCCTCTCCCCCACCCTGCCCCACCGCCCCGCAGCACTCCCTCAGAAAGCCACCCCTGTGCCCAATATTTCGCAGATCAGCTCTGACAAGTGTGAGTTCTGTGTTCATTGTGTCTATCTTGTGTTCTAGAGATAATCGTACTCCCTGGATGGCAGCCACTATATCTCCAAGTGTGAGTGTATCCTCTGTAATAGGGTCAGCTGCCGCAGGTAGGAGTGAGGCAGTTAACTCACCTTGGGCTGGGGTTCCCTTTGAGATCTTATATTTATCCAACTTGGTTTTTGGTGGCTGTTCTTGGGTCCCCTGGCGGCCATCCACAGTTACTATGGCCCGAGGTGGGTCAGGCACCCTCCTTCTGTCTCCTCCTGAGGAAAGATCAGCACTAATCTGGGGTGTGTCACAGCTTCCACCACCTGCCGTGGCCTTGCCTGACCCATACGGCCTGTTGGTGCTGCGGCAGGTTACCTCAATCCAATTTTAGTGTCTGGCTGAGAATCAGTCCCGGGTTTATTGGCCTGAGGAACGCCCCACAGATCCTCAGTTATTGCGGTCCCTTTAGTGAATGCCGGCCCAGGTGAGGGGTCTCTCACTGCTAGGATATCCGTGTATAGCTGCTCAGGGCCCAGCAGAGGACACCAGACCGCTGCTGAGGGGGGCACACCGCAAAGGTTCAGGTCAGCCATGGGGCCGGGACGAGCGTCTGAGTTTCTTGGCGTCTTTGTGCCTCAGTTTGTGTCACGGAGGAAAGTTCACCCGTTACAGGCAGCAAAAGGTGGGTGAGGGCACTTTCGCCACAACCGCTGTGTCTCCTCCCCGCCACCAACTCCTTACCTTCGGGATGCCGCAGCCATCCGGAGCGGGCCACCGGATGGTGGAGCAGGCTGCTGATTCAAGTCTAGATGCAGCCCCTGTCTCCGCTTCCCCAGCGTGCAGTGTTAGGGCAAGTCACCCCCCAAGGGATGTCCTCCTCCCGAGTCCTCCACGCTCCACCCTCAGCTCCACCGCTTCCTGGCCCTGCAGCTCCAAAAAAGACGTCCTCCAGGCCACGAGCGCGGCTCAAGAAGCGTCAGGCTGCCGGCCGCAACAACCTCGAGGCTTCAGTCGCAGCCCCAGCAGATGCTTCAGTGTATTTCCAGTCTTGTGGCACTCCGTCAGCAGGGTAAGCCGTGCGTCAGTAGTTTTTAAGAGAGCTGGGTGCGGATTTGTCTCGATTAGCTGGACGGGGCTCAGAGCTGCTTCATGAAGTGACCATCTTGCTCGGCAGCCGGCCACGCCCCTCACCATTTAGTTTTGGGTGGAATTAGGAACTCTGAGACAAGGTCATGCCTCCCCAAACCCATTAAGGTCTGCACAGCACTTCGTCAACCCAGAAAAATCTCCCTTGAAGTAGAGGAGCCACTTCCCTGCACCAGCAGGCACTGACCACATCTGCCCTGTACTGCTTTCTGTCAACCCCCGGGCCCACCGAGGGAGAAGCACCCTAGAAGATCTGTGGCTCCCAGAGGCCACCCCTGGATCCCAGCGTACATTGAGCAGCTAGACCCTCCAGGAGTCCCCTGCACCAATATATGGGGTATGTGAGCCAGCTGCAAGCGCCAAGGCTTGTTTGTGTTCAGTCAGAGTACCACTGCTGCCAAAACTCACCTGCCCATTGAGGGACTTAAATAGAGGACAGTCCCCATGCTAAGAGTGGCCTTGGTGTGTTTCTTTTCTCTCTTCTGCAGGTACACCAAGAACCATGAGAGCCTCTAACTCACGACCCACTTGATAAACATCCCTGCACCCGAGCTCCCCACCCCGGGCTCACGTAAATTGATAATTTCTCTGTGGTCCTGAGATCCTCAAGGGCTGAGCCCCCCCTAGAGTTCGGCCAGACTGGTCCCCAATTGCAGCCTTTTACCTACAGGTACTTTGTCTATTGACTTTAGCATGTAGCGTTAGAGGCTCCCGCAGCGTACAGCACCTCTGCACATGGGCACCCCAGGGCAGGTAAACTTGAACTGCTGGTGCTTTCTTGGACATTGGCCTCTATTTACCTTAAGTCCAGAAAGACAGTCCAGTAAGTCGTCTGTTAGTGTAACATACAGTGAACATTTCTCCCATAGGACATCATTACCGTGTTCCAGGCTCATGCATCAAATCTGACAGCTGTGGTTTTCTACTGTTTTTCTGTAAAAATCTGTAACGTCTAAAGTACTTACCTGATTCCGATAATCTTGGTGTCTAAAATTATATAAAAATATGTCTATGTTTTCAGAATTGGTCTCGAATTTCTTTTTCAGTGTGTGTCTCATTTATTGACTGTGTGTGTACAACAAATGCTTAACACTACTCTCTGGTAAGCCTAAACTGCTTGCCCACACTACCACATAGAGAGCATTTGGGAATATTAATTTAAGCCCGTAAGCCAATAAGTGTCATCTGGACTTTCAATATAGTGTTGCTCATTTTGGTGCACTGCATAAAAAGCCAGCTTCCTACAGGGAGGTCGGTGGATGATTTTCTCTTAGGGAAGTGGCATTTGTGTCCTACTCATCAGTGAATGTGGCAATGGCAATGGTGGAGAGTGTGGGCTGTGGAGCAGAAATGGCTAAGTGTGACATTAGGTTCTTCCAGTTGCTAGGAATTCAGTTTAACGGACAGTGGTATGAGGACAAAGAATTGCCTATAGGATGCTTGATATTGTGCAATTTTGTTGAGTATTTGAGCTCCTTTTTGCAGTTACTATTCACCTAAGCCACGGGGCATGTGGATGTGACACATTACTTGGATGATTTTTTCTGTGTCAGCCAACCTGGCTGGGCAGACTGACAGCAGCTGCTGGTAAGTTTTCAAGATCTCATGGAGGACTTCTGGGTCCTGGTGGCTCCAGATAAGACAGTGTGCCCCAGTACCATCATGACATTACTGGGGATTGAAATAAATGAGCAACTTTGGAGGCGCATCTTCAAGTAGACAAAAAATTGATGATGCATTTGTTGCTGGATACCATGCTGTCAAAAAACAAAGTACGAGTGAAAGAGGTGAGGGTGCTGCTATGTCATTTGAATTTTACCTGTAGAGTGGTGAGGGCAGGTTGGACTTTTGTAGGTGGCTGGGTCTGTTGTTATTGGGTCTGTCCTTACCCCATCACCATTTATGTTTATTGGTTGGGATGAAGGAGGATCTTCGGATGTGGCACTTTACCTCCATTCTTTCAATGGCATTACTTGATCAGTTTGGGGGAGGCATTGTGGAACGCTTCGATGCTGCAGGTGACAAGGGTTTTGGTTTGTATTGACAGGGACGTTGGGGTGCAGAGGAGTGGCCAGTGGAGTGGTAGAATGGTAGCCAAAGTATTGCCTTTCTGGAGTTTTTTCCACTTGTAGTAACTATCACCCTGTGGGGAGCTGAGTTTTCTCATCCGAAGGTGCTTTTCCAGATCAATAACATGGCAGGGGTGCAAATTGTCAACAAGCAGTCAGCTAGGGACACACAAGTCTTAAAGTTGTTGCACGTTTTGTGTGGGATGTCTGAAGCATGATATTGTGTTCAGAGCACATGTTCGCAGAGTGGACAATGACATTGCAGATGCTTTGTCTCGTCTGCAGTGGGAGATGGTCCATGTATGAACAAGATGCTGAAGGCTAAGCGGTGTCCATATGTGCTGGTGATTTATCGGGGGAAGAATGATTTGGTGGTGGAAAAAGGTTTAGCACTGTTGATAGCCATGAAGAAGGATTTGAGAGAGATTATATGGCAGTGGACAGGTTGTATCGTAATTTCAATGGACTTTGTTCCTAGGCGAATTTAGCATGGCGCTAACAGGTCAGTCGCCATTGACAAATCGAGGCACATGATTAATAGAGAAATTAAGTCTTTTTGTAGGGCGAAAGGTTTTGACAGGATTAAGCATGCAATTCTCAGATGTAAGAATATTCCTTTTTATGAGGGGATGGTGTGCATCTTTCCCAGTACAGGATGGATCTGTACCTACTGCAGCTGGAGGAGGTCTTGGCTCAGGCCTTGAACACAAGGTTATAAAAAAAAAAGAGGAAACACTTATTGCGGGTGGGGGGAAGGTGGGTCAGGAAACTTCTGGGTGCTAGGCCCATTCCTGAGTGGTGGTTGGCCAAGAAGTTTGCATGGGATAAGATAAGTTTATAGTTGTTGCTATCGGTGAATCAGGTTGAAAGGGAGGCTGTGAATAAGCTCACATCTGGACAAGGCAGGAAGTGAAAGATTACAATATAGGAAGTTAGTTTAGTTATAGATGAATAGATGCAGTGATAAGCAGTAGGACAGGTTAAAGGTCACAATTCCAGTGTTTTAGTTATGATAGGAATGTGGATAGTTACTGGGTTAGGTTATGTAGGTAAAGGTTTGTATAGGAGGGCATTAGTTTTTCTAAGGTAGAGTGCCTATTAAATGTGTGATGTGCACCTGTTTCAATTAAAGCAGCCTTTTCCACATAGACATTGGTCAGTCGTCTGTGCTGTTTCTCTTTCACCCAATAGGATTTTGGGGGGCAGTCAAACAGGGAAAGGTGTGCCCCCTAGGAGGATTGGGGGAGGTGGTACAGTCTGAGATTGTGTCGAGTTTGGGCTCATTAGGTAGCACCCTTTGTTTATAACCTCAGCCCGTTTGGGCTGTAGATTTTGATTTTCTCCTAGATAAAATGGTGGCTGGTAGGGTTTGAAAAGAGGGTTTGGGGGGATTTCTGCCCACCCACACCTCATCTTAGGGGCCTAGGATGTGATTTTTGCACACAGTGTTGGTCCTGCATGGGTGCTTTTCTTTGGAACAGGTGTGCAGGGTTTTAACATGATGTATGGTTATCACTTTGAGACAGGTGCAGTTGACAGTTGGCTGAGACGCTTGCATGGTTTTAAATAATTTTATTGTTGTTGCTATCGATTAACCAAGATGAAAGCGAGGCTGTAAACAAACTCACATCTGGTCGTGGCAGGAAGTGAAAGATTACAATGTAGGAAATTAGTTTAGTTATAGATTAATGGATGCAGTGATAAACAGTAGGAGAGGTTAAAGGTCACAATTGCAGAGTTTTGGTTATGGTAGGAATGTGGATAGTTACTGGGTTAGGTTAAGTGGTTGGGAGGATATTTAGAGGTGGGGGTAGGGAAGCATGTAGAGTCTTGTATAGTGAGGTACCCCATACAACCTCTCGTATGTCCACTCACACACACATACAACCACTGACGTACCCATTCACAGACCTATACCATTATTTATACACCTGCTTACTCCTCCATAGAGCCACCCACACACCCACTAACTCACTTGTTCAGCCACTCCCACAACCATTCACTCACCCTTACAGCCACTCATACAACCAGTTACTCACATATGCAACCAGTCACATAACCACACACTCACCCATACAGCTACTCACACACCCACTTTATTTGCTTGACAACCGGCAGGGAAATAAAAGCTTGCTCTGCTTTCAGCAAGTGAGAGCATTTTGTGCTCTTCCTTGATAAAAGCAAAGCACTTGTTTGCTATGGCTTGGCGCAACCCATAGCAAACTGCAATGTTCAGGGGGTGGGCACCCTGGGACATTGCTGGAGCTGGCCCTAGGGGGAGGCATGTAGGGCTCCTTAGTGAATTAAAGCCCGAGGAGGTGGTGGTCACCAGGGGTCCATGATGGACCTCCTTATTTATTGTATTTGTGCCCCGGGGAGGTGGCAGTCTCTGGGGCTGCGGGGGAGGCCATAGGGCCTCTCCCCTTGTTTTTATAATCGATGTGCCTGAGGGCTGCGTGGGGGGGCCAGAGCCCCCCCACGCATTGTTATGTATCTTATCCTTGAGGAGGTGACGGTCCCAGAGCTGCGGGGAGGTTTTGTGCCCCCCTGCATTTCTCTTGTCTCTAGGCCTGGGGAGTTAAAGGTTCCTGGGGTGTTTGGGCTCCCACGCATCATTACTTCCACATGTCCCCAGGATCTGGCTCACCCTGGGGCCTATATTAAACAAAGCGTGGCAGCCGGCGCTTCGTTTTTTTATTGTTGTTTTATTTCGGCAGGAGTCGCGAATCGTGTATACTTTAAAATAAAAAAAAAGGGGGGTCAGGGTGTTTTTACCCTGTCCCCTTTTCTGTTTAAAAAATGTTTTTTCTCAAGACTCAGTTCTAACAAGTCACAAGATAGCTACCAACACGGGTCTGAAGTGTTGGCAGCCAATCAGATATCACCACGAGATCGGGATAGGTCACGGATCGACCGCATCCCTATATATACAACTGGTAATTTATTTAAATTTCTCAGCAACTACTGAATGGATTCACACCAAATCACAAAAAGGCACTTCCTTCAACCAAAATCTACTTTCCTGCCACACTTGGTGTAATTCTGTTCACCAGTTCGGGCTGTAGCAGTGTCTAAAGGTCCTAGGGGAATTAACATAGGGAAGACATGCATTTAAGCACTCCCTGGTTCTCAGGTCCCGCTTAACGGATCACCCCAAAATTTTGAAGATAGCAGCTGAAGTGAGCGACATATTAGTTTTGGAAATTTCGTGAAGATTCGTCAAGCTGCGCCAAAGTTATTAGCAAAACAAAAAATGCTTTTCCTATGGAAACAACGTCCTAACTATAACTACCTAGTGGCGACTGCCAGTAGGATATATATATATATATACAGAATGAGGGCAACTGGTTATTCTGAAACTTTGTTAACTGAAGCTATGGCAAAACCTAGTGTGCGACTCAGAATGAGTCTGTTTAAGAGCATTGCCATGGACAACCTTGCTCCACCTGTTGAGTTGTCAACTCCAAGTGAGGTAGCAAATAATGAGGGCCCCAGATTAATTACTACCTACAGCAGAGATGAAAGGAAAATTAGATCCATAATTAACCGCTTCGATGCTCTTGACGGAATGGTTCCGCCATGAGCATTGGTGCCCCTGTGCTCATGACGGAACCATTCCGTCATGAGGCCAGGGAAAGGAAATCCCTCTGCTGCAGACAGCAGAGGAATTTCTATTTAATCCTTGTGACCTTGAAAGCTGGGGAAGAGCTTCCCCAGCTTCCGAGGCCCCCTCCCTGGTTTCTGTGCAATGAAGATCAGCGCACACGTCGCGCTGTCTTCATTGCACAGAAACCGAAACTGAAATGAGCCTTCAGGCTCATTTCAGTTTCACTTTCTATGTGCTCAGGGGGCTATCTCAGCCCCCAGGGCACATAGAAAGACGGGAGAGGTATCATTGGAAAGGGGAGAATCTCCCCTTTCCAATGGTACCCTTCCCCCAGTGGATCCCTGCTTGGGGATCGCCCAAGGAGGGCGATCCCCAAGCTGGGATCCACCCACTAGACACCAGGGAGGGGGGAGCGGCCCCTTGGGCAACGGCTTTTGCTCCCCCCAAATGTAATGGGTTTGATTTAATCTTTTTGCCCCCCTGGCGGGCAAATGGGGGCATTAGCCCCAATCTGCCCCACCGGGGGGGCAAAAAGCCCACAAGACACCAGGGATTTTTGGGGGGCAAATTTGAATTAGGGTGGGGGCTCCCAAAATGGGAATGCCCATGCCCCCGCCCACAAAAATAACAGCCTTCCTGCCCCCCCCCGGGGGGGCAGATGGGGCAGTAGCCCCCAATCTGCCCCCCCGGGTGGGCAAAAAGCCCACTAGATGCAGGGATTTTTTTGGGCAAATTTTAATTAGGGTGGGGGCATTGGCATGCCCGTTTTGGGCAGCCCCCACCCTAATTAAAATTTGCGCAAAAAACTCCCTGGCATCTAGTGGACTTTCTGCCCCCCCTGGGCGGCAGATGGGGGCATTAGCCCCCAATCTGCTCCGCCGGGTGGGGCAGGAAGGCTGTTATTTTTGTGGGCATGGGCATTCCAAAACGTAGTGAGGCGACATCAACATTGCCTATCAAAAAATGTTTGGGCCCGTTGCCTGTCGCGGGTACTTGGGCCTCCCACACAAGTGAGGCACCATTTTTATCAGGAGACCTGGGGGAACGCTGGGTGGTGGGTAATTTGTGTGAGCCCGGTGATGCCACAACTTTCCCACACAAAAATGTGTGAAAAAAGTGATTTTTTCAGCTGAAATTGACGTTTGCAGGGGATTATGGGTAAGGGAATGTTGGGGGATCCACGCAAGCCATACCTCCCTGGAAGTCCCCAGGTGTCTAGTTTTCAGAAATGTGTGGGTTTGGTAGGTTTCCCTAGGTGGCCGCCGAGCACGGGGCCAAAAACCCAGGTGACCCCCTTGCACAACCAGGTGGTTTTGAGATGGGCAATTTTGATGTCGCCTCACTACGTTTTGGGCCCTTGCCTGTCGTGGGTACTTGGGCCTCCCACACAAGTGAGGCACCATGTTTATCAGAAGACCTGGGGGAACGCTGGGTGGTGGGAAATTTGTGTGAGCCCGGTGATGCCATAACTTTGCCACACAAAAATGTGTGAAATAAGTGATTTATTTCATCTAAAATTGAGGTTTGCAGGGGATTCTGGGTAAGGAAACGTTGGGGGATCCACGCAAGCCATACCTCCCTGGAAGCCCCCGGGTGTCTAGTTTTCAGAAATGTATAGGTTTACTAGGTTTCCCTAGGTGCCGGCAGAGCTAGGGTTCACAAACTACAGCTAGGCACTTTGCCAAAAAAGGCTCATTTTTCACTGCGAAATTGAGGTGTGACCACGTTGTATTTTGCGCCGTTTCCTGTCGCGGGCACTAGGCCAACCCACACAAGTGTGGTACCATTTTTCTCGTAAGACTTTGGGGGACGCGGGGGGGTTGAAATTTGTGGATCCACGCAGATTCCAGAACTTTCCACCACAGAAAAGTGGGGAAAATGTTGTTTTTTTGACAATTTTTTAGGTTTACAAGGGATTCTGGGTAACAGACCCTGGTGGGAGGCAGTCACGTCACCCCATCCTGGATTTCCCTGGGTGTCTAGTCTTCAAAAATAGGTTTGCTAGGTTTCCCTAGGTGCCGGCAGAGCTAGGGTTAAAAAACTACAGCTAGGCACTTGCCAAAAAAGGGTCATTTTTCACTGCGAAATTGAGGTGTGACCATGTTGCGTTTTGCGCCGTTTCCTGTCGCGGGCACTAGGCCGACCCACACAAGTGAGGTACTATTTTTCTCGTAAGACTTTGGGGAACGCGGGGTGTGTGGAAATTTGTGGATCCACGCAGATTCCAGAACTTTCCACCACAGAAATGTGGGGAAATTGTGGTTTTTTTGGACAATTTTTTAGGTTTGCGAGGGATTCTGGGTAACAGACCCTGATGGGAGGCAGTCAAGTCACCCCATCCTGGATTCCCCTGGGTGTCTAGTTTTCAAAAAAGTATAGGTTTGCCAGGTTTCCCTAGGTGCTGGCAGAGCTAGGGTTGAAAAACTACAGCTAGGCACTTTGCCAAAAAAGGGTCATTTTTCACTGCGAAATTGAGGTGTGACCACTTTGCGTTTTGCGCCGTTTCCTGTCGCGGGCACTAGGCCGACCCACACATGTGAGGTACCATTTTTCTCGGAAGACTTTGGGGAACGCGGGGTGGGTGGAAATTTGTGGATCCACGCAGATTCCAAAACTTTCCACCACAGAAACGTGGGGAAAATGTGTTTTTTTTGACAGTTTTTTGGGTTTGCAAGAGATTCTGGGTAGCAGAAACTGGTGGGAGGCAGCTAAGTCACCTCATCCTGGATTGCCCTGGGTGTCTAGTTTTCAAAAATGTATAGGTTTGGTAGATTTCCCTAGGTGCCAGCAGAGCTAGGTTTAAAAAACTACAGCTAAGCACTTTGCCAAAAAAGGGTCATTTTTCACTGCGGAATTGAGGTGTGTCCACATTGCATTTTGCGCCGTTTCCTGTTGCGGGCATTAGGCTGACCCACACAAGTGAGGTACCATTTTTCTCAGAAGACTTTGGATAACGCGGGGTGGGTGGAAATTTGTGGATCCACACATATTCCAGAACTTTCCACCACAGAAATGTAGGGAAAATGTGTTTTTTTTGACAATTTTTTAGGTTTGTTAGGGATTCTGGGTAACAGAACCTGGTGGAAGGCAGTCACGTCACCCCATCCTGGATTCCCCTAGGTGTTTAGTTTTCAAAAATGTATAGGTTTCCTAGGTTTCCCTAGGTGCCAGCAAAGCTAGTGTTCAAAAACTACAGCTAGACACTTCACAAAAAAAGGGTAAATTTTCATTGTGAAAATGTGGTGTGTTCACGTTGGGTTTTGAGCCATTTCCTGTCATGGGCACTATGCCTACCCACCCAAGTGAGGTACCATTTCTATCGGGAGACTTAGGGTAATTCAGATTTGTACAGCAACTGTTATTACCTATTGATTTTTGATGCATTTCTGCCTTCCAAATGAAAGACATTGTGTAAAACAGAAGTCATTTTGAAAAATGACCGATAATTCTCATGCTAGTATGAGTATTCCCAATTTCAAAAATGTGCAAATATGTACTGTTTCTAAACTCTATAATTTGTTCCCATTTCAGAAATACATAGGTGTCTTTCATACCGATTTTTCCGTGTATACATTTTCCCACAATAATTGCTATATACCCGGAACATAATAAAAAACCATTGCAAATTGCTGCTCAGTTTTTGACTCTGGGTTCGTCGGGTTCTCGGTGAACCTACAAGTCCAATATATCCCCACAACCAGGAAGGTCGAGCGGATCTAACGGTATATTGCTTTCAAAGAGCTGTCATAATTAGAAGAAGTTACAGGTGAAAATGTTGACACATAAGGCTGTTTTTTTCAACTAATTTAAAATGTTTCCTATATTTATCTGTTAGTTTCTATAAAGAAACCTTGATGGATCTACACAAATGACCCCTTGCTGAATTCAGAATTTTATCTAATTTTCTGAAAAGTATAGCTTTCCAGGTTCCATTATTGCTTTCACACTCATTTCTACCACTAACTGGAAGGAGGTTGAAAGCACAAAAAATAGCAAAAATAGGCTATGTCCCAGAAAAATGCCAAAACTGAGTAAAAAATGTTGGGTTTCTGACAAAAGTCTGTCATTCCCTAAAAGCTGGGAAAGTGGTGATTTCAGCCCCACAAACCCTTTTTTGATACCATTTGCAGAAAAAATTCAGACGCTTTCATTTGCAGCCCTTTTTTCCCATTTTTCCCCCAAAAAAACAAAATGTTGCTCTATTTTGGCTAATTTCTGGGACCCCTCCAGGGGAATCCACAAACCCTGGGTACCTTTACAATCCCCATGATGTTAGAAGAAAAGAAAGCAAATTTCGCGTGGATACCTTATGTGGTCAAAAAGTTACAGGGGCCTAAGCGCGCACTACCCCAAATAGACAAAAAAAGGCTTAGCACAGGGTGGAAAAGGCCTAGCAGTGAAGGGGTTAAAAAGAATTGGCCTATCGTGCTCACTGATTTAGTTTTGCGCACCAGATTGCCTGCTACTCCTCTGATTATCTTTAGGAGAGCAAGATGCATGGGTGCTATCTTGGATAAAAGTAGCCCTGAGACCAGACAAACGAGTATGTGGTTAAAACCTGCTCTAGGTTTCAGAAAATGTTCCCTTTGCAGGGCCTGCAAGTTTGCCACTAATATGACTCAATATCGCACCCCCTTCAGTGACAGAGAAATAGCTATCATGGGAAGCTTTAGCTGCAGGACTGTATTTGTGGTATATGTTCTGACGTGCACCTGCGGTCTTCATTATATTGGCAGTACGAAGATTCAGGTGCACGTCAGAATTTTACAGCACCTGTGTGCCATTTTACACAGTGACCCAGCATATCCTGTTGCGCGTCATTTTAAAAGGGTACATAACAATGATGTAACTTGCCTCACGTATTTTGTAATAGAATCAGTTTCTAAATCATGACGCGGAGGCAATAGAGAACGCCAACTCAGGCAGTTGGAAACTAGAATGATCCTCGAATTTGACAGTAAGTGGGCAAACGGCTTGAACAACACAGAGGATATGTATAACTTGCTCTAGTTTCTCTGTTTTGTTCTCCTCTCTGTAATCGGTTCTACCTCAGGTCATATTGATATATACCACTGAATCTTAGGGTAGAGACAGTAACATATCAAATGTATACATGTTTTTTCTAGAACTAGCTTAGACATTGAACAAGTTATACCACTAAGCTATCGTGAAATAATTTAGATACCTCATACGCTGCAACAAATTGGAAATGTTAAACATTTGCACTTTTTCTAGTATGATAGATTTTATCAATGTTATTTATATGATTTTAGCAATATTAATCTGTGAATGGTTTTTATTGTTATCAATATTTATACATGTATTTATATCATACTATTGCACTTTAGTTACATTACATATCTTAAATTTGCACTTTAAGCACCGTTTTGCACGGTTAGGTATTGCTGCTATGCACTTTTTGCACCTTAGTGGGTCCTCCCCTAGACAATGTATTATTACCCAAAATAATAATGAACTGCTTCAATAGATCGTACATCACTTATGATTATATGCTCAACACTAAGGATTTCTCCTGTGATGTTAAGATGCGGCAGCAGCATAGAATGAGCATTAGTTAATATGCCCAGCTGCGGATGAAATTTGTGGCAGTTTCATAAATTTATAATCACTTGATTATGAATGGATGGTGCATTTGGGAAAAAAACATGCCTATAATATTGGATGTTTTTATCTGTGTATTTATACAGTAATATATTTTCCTTTTCAATGTTGATAAATAATGATGAGATGGTGTCTGCTTTAATAACATTAGAGCTTTGAAAATAATGAGGTTGCTTTATAACTTACAAGCAAGCTCGTTGAAAGCAATGCAGTCTGTCTTCCATGCACATGATCATGTGACACGGAACTTGTGGAGGTGGGTGTGCACTATGTAGCATTATAAAACAGTTAGTCAGGCTAAGTTCCGCATGTGAACAAGGGCTTTCGAGCCCGAAACGAGTAATTTACTGAGAAGAATGGTCAAATAAACATCTTGCCTGAAGATTCGAGTGGTCCGTCTCTCCTTCTTCGCCACTTGGAGGTAGCGGGAGTTTGCATTTTGTTGGATATCTATATAAATGTAATGGAAGGAAGTTGAAGCGCGTCATGTGATCAAGGTCTCTGAAAGACCGAAACGCGTAATGGCGGTTGGTGCAGGGCATTTTATTAAATAAAAAATAGCACCAGCAAATTGGATCCGCATCGTCTGTTTCCCAGGACTGTATTCATGGCGAGAAAGTTGGAATTATTTTATCGAGTTGGCTTCCTCGATAATAGCGGAACCCCTTCTCCGACGTTTGGGCCATGTGGCAGGAAGCATTCATCCCGGCGTGACCAGGATTCCAGTTAATCCCACAATGAGCAGCCATCGTAGCCACCGGACCGCATATACTAGCTCCTACTGCAGAGCGGAAAGACGAGGCTTGTGTCGAAAGACGAGGCTTGTGTCGGAAGACGCGGTGTGTGTCGAGAGACGCGGCGTGTGTCGGCAGACCTAAGCAACGCTTGAATACCCTGACCGAGGTAGGAGTTTTGTTTTACAAGTCCGGTGGAGGAGTGCATGAGTACAGCGCAGACACTGGCCTATTCGCTATACTCATATATGAACATTTGCCCCATAACGTATTTGCACCATGACCGCAGCGCTGAAATGTCGCGAGGCAGCGGCTGATGTAATGTTTGACGATACCCCAAGTGGGGAGAGAACCATTAATGTACAAGAAAGTGGCACATCAGACCGGAACCCCAATGCCAAGGAATTATTCAAAAGACTTGAAAAATTGATGAAGGCGGAGCAGGCTAAATGGTGGGAACATCGGTCCCTCACCCGCTATTTAGAAGTAGGAAGAATTCCGCGGGGGTTGCAGATTACGATAGCTCCTAGCTATGAAAATCCCGACCCCCTTATGTTGGCAGAATGGGCAGATACTAATCTAAAATCATCTCGTAGACTGGTTCAAATTCTCGTAAAGTATGCCGAAAGTGATCGGTTGGCCCTCCAAGTGAAGATTGACGAAATCAATGAGGAGATTGGCAAGCTTGAGGATTTAGCCATTCTAAGAAAATACAGGGAAGATATGGCAGTATGCTTACAGCGTGAAGAGGAGGTAATAAAGAAGTTCAAGGCGTTCAAGTTCCAGCGAGATAAGCTGGACTATGAACATGGCCAGGTATTTACTTTTGCTAAAAAAATTCGACCAACTAAAAGCGTCTAGAAAAGTGACACCCCTCCCCTTGAGCACATCTACTGCCAGCACTAGTGGGCTTGCACCTGTTTCAGCCTCGGCCTCTGATCTTAGTTCTGTTCCTGACAGTGAATCTGACAATGAACAAATGCGAACACAGAGGGTGGGGTTTACAAAATTCTCCCTGGCGCAGGAAGTTGACTATCTGAGCCAGGACAGGAGGCAAACCCTGCGTCCTTGTGCACAAAGTGCACACAGCACCAAGACCGGAATCGAAAGCGGTACGAGAGACGACGATGTAGCAAAAGGCATAAGGCTATCCATAGGATAGTAAACAGGAATTGCACCTAGGTCAAGAATGACCCTTTATTGGGTGTTAACTTAACAAAATCACCCAATATAACACTCAGGAAGGCAAGGTCAATGAGTAACTCTCTGGTTAAGAGCAGCCCTGAGTTAAGACCAAGTAGTTCCTGGCTGGATACTAGTAAGGGTTTCCGTAGATGTGCAACTTGCAAGGCCTGCAAATACGGGATCAACAAGACAGAGTACGAGACACCATTTAAAAATGAGCCCATTTGTATTAAGAAAAAACTAACATGCAAAACAGAGTTTGCAGTTTATGTGCTGGAGTGTCCTTGTGGCCTGCATTACGTGGGAAGTACGAAGTTGCAGGTTCAGAAGAGGATACTCCAGCACATAAGGACAATCATAAATGGTGTTCAAGGGGGGCACTAGAGGGCGCCAAGCAAGATGGCCATACTGATGTGAGGCTCTTGCTGTTCGGGAGGTAATCCGCTAAATATCCTGGCCATCCTGGCATCTATTCACCTGGCAGGGACCCCCCCTGCCTCACTACTGCCTGGCACCGACCCGGAGGAGGGAAAACGGCACGAACATTTACTTTGGAGCTGACGGCGCGGATGCTGCCCTCCACGCTCGCGCTGCCTAAGATGGCGGCCTGATTACCTGCATCGGCCTGGAACGAGGAGCGATCCGGCGGTGGACCGTGATTTGAATGCTGACCCTGCTGTCCGCCTACGGAGCTGGATCCACAGCGTCGCCGGAGCCCTGACCCCTCTGCGTCGCTGCTGCTGGCCCGGGGGGATCTGTCTCCTGCGGTGCCCGAGTTGCGAGGGCTGCTGAGGGGCTGGCGGCTGGAGGGAGCAACGGACGATTGCGGCGGAGCACCCGCTTTTGCCCGGTGGGGCCTGCCGTGCTGAAGACACCCCAGGTAGGGGCGCTGTGCGGGGGCATTGGTGCTGTGGGGGCCGGGCGGGGGAGGCGGCCGCTGGCGGCGCGGGAGGACTAACGGAGCTCTGCCCCTATTGAGTCCACTTTGCTGGTTTGCCGCTCCTGCTGGGGCCCGCACTTCATCGCCTCCGAGGTGACTGGCCTGCACGGAGGGGGGACAAGGGGGGCCTAGGGCCCCCCCTCTTCGGGAGCTACCGGTTGCCTGGGTTGTTGTCTGCCCCCTGGGGGGTTTGAGGCGCGGCACTGGCCTGGGCGCGTGCCGCCGAGGACGGCTATCCACGCCGAGTGCGGTCTTGGACCCTGGATGACGCCGACGAGCTGTCCTGGGGTCTGGGGACCTTGTCTGCTGGTGCTGCGCTGTGGCTGGCTGGCGGGCTCCCTTGAACTAACTGTCTGGAGGCGCGCCTAACCAAAGAAACCTGCTGCTTTGACGCCTGACCCTGGGGATACCTTGGCGGCGTCCGCTCTCTGCTTTTTTGCTGGTTCCCGCTCCGGGCCCCTTCGCCCTTTGGACACCCATGAGGCGACGTAACTTGGGAGACGGTCTGTGACCCTTCATTTCTGGCTGCCCGGTTGCTCACCCCTCTGGGCCGCCTTGGGGAAACCGGAGGGCAGGCAGTCAAAGCTCACCTTTGATTCCCAGAGGACTCCGTGGTCCCAGACGGGCCCAGAGGAGGATGCGGTGGAGCCACCAGCCCCGACCACGGCGGAGTTGAAGGATCTCCTGCTTACCATGCAGACGAGCCTGTCTTCGATTGCCTCCAAGATGGACTCCATGTCGGCTAGGATGGACGGGCTGAAATGCAAGGTGGACAAACACGATGACCGCCTAACTGAAGCGGAGCGGCGCATATCAGACCTGGAGGATACCTCCGCCGCAGCCTCTGCCCGCACCCTCGAGATGGATAAAGTTCTGAAAATGATTGCTGCCAAGAACGAGGAGTTAGAATCGCGGTCCAGGCGGAATAATCTTCGAATTTTGGGGGTACCGGAATCAACAGCGACTGGCCGGATGGAGGAATATGTGGAGCAATTATTGATGGCGCTCCTCGGCAGAGAGGCGTTCTCGGGGGGTCTTTGTGGTGGAGAGGGCGCATCGCGCTCTGGCTGGCCGTCCTCCACCTGGAGCCCCTCCGCGGCCAATTATTACCGAGACCGGGACACTGTGTTGCGGCTGTCACGGGAGAAGGGATGCCTCACGCACGCAGGATCGGCGATCTCCAAAGAATCCGGACTTTACAGTTGCGGTGCAGGAGCAGCACCGTAAATTTCTTCAGGTAAAAATATTCCTTATGCCATGCTCTACCCGGCCCGTTTGAAGGTGTCGTCTCTGGGGAAACAACACTTCTTCACCAACCCCCAACACGCCCAAGAAATCATTAACAATTTACCCAGGTCCCCAGCGAACCGTCGCTCCCCGGCGCCTCAGGACGAGACGTGGCGAAGTTTATCTGATATTGAATGAGGGTTCCCATGGTCTTGAACTTCCACCATTTATAAACTTTCCCGCTGACCTTACAGAGTGATTCCCCTACTTTCTCTCTCCAGCCAGCTGCGAATCCTTTTAATCTGGACACTGATGGCTGACCTCCCCTGTCGGGGGTGGCGTCTCTACTAGGGATCCTCAGCAGAATCCTGCAGGAGAATGAACTGAAGACTCACTCTTGGGACTGCATCTTTGGGACGGATTAGGGGGACCCTGAAGCTGTCCCTGTGAGGCTGCGTCGCTCTGAGCTTGGTGCCTCTTCATGATGTATTGGCCTACCAGGCCCTGTGCCCACTATTAATTTATGTGCCATCATTGATGCTTGATGCGAGGAGCGCCTGCTTGCCCTCTGGCTGCGACCCATCAGGTGACCCCTACTGTTAGACTTTGAGCAATTTGATTTCGATGTTCCCTTCTTATCCCGGGATTGGGCTCGGAATTCTGGAAGGGTTGGGGAGGGGGGTGGATAGCGTCACGGCAAATTGGGGTTGCTGGTGTGGGAGGGGGAGGGATTCTTAGCTGAGTACTTTGTTAGGTTTCGTTGCCAGTTTGTTCAGGCTCTACTTGGTATGCTCCGCTGGTGGTCCGCACGCACTCTGACCTCCACTGACATTCCCTGGTTCCTAGATGGCGGGCCCTGGACCAAGAGCACTCCACTATACCTTTCTGAGCTGGAATGTGCGCGGTCTGGGCAATCCCCGGAAGAGGCGCCATATCCTTGCTTACTTAGACAGACATAATGTCCACTGCGCCATGCTCCAGGAAACGCACTTGTCCCCCAGTGCACCTCCGGGGTTTGCGGCACGATGGGCTGGATCTAGGGGATTTTCGTGTTACTCCTCCTATTCACAGGGCACCTCAATTCTGGTGAAGCGTACGCTCCCATACACCCCGATTGGCGCTTATGCTGATCCGCAGGGTAGATATAACATAATGTGGGGGAGACTATGCGAGCAGTCCATTGCTAGGGGGTCGTGTTATGGACCAAACTTAGATGATCCGTAGTTTTTTCGGGTGCTTTGGGGGAAGATACAGGACATTGATACTACACACATCATCTGGGGGGGTGACTTTAATGTAACTGTTAACCCCGGGCTCGACCAATCACACCCACAACCGCACCACTACACCGCCACGCAGCTAACCCTTCAAACCTTGGTAGCAGATAATGCTCTTGTGGACCCTTGGAGGGCTCGGCACCCACAGGCGCGCCAAGGGTCCTGGCTACTCCTCAGCGCATGCTTCATGGTCGCGTATTGATTATTGGCTGATGGACAGGGGCCTTGCAACATGGACCTCACATGTGTCGTATTTACCTTGCACATATTCGGACCACTCCCCGGTGGTGCTGGTTCTTGCACCACCTCAAGCAGAACCCCCATATCTTTCCTGGCGCCTCAACCCACACTCGCTCCTGGATACGGCCTTTAAGGCTGAACTTGAGCAAGAAATATCGGATTTCTTCAGTCGTAATCCTGGATCTGTGTCCCAGTACTCGACCCTATGGGAAGCCTTTAAAGTGACCGTAAGGGGCATATGCATAGCGAAGGGCGGAGGGGTGTTAAAAGATATCCGAAATACGCTTACGCGGTTGGAAAGGGACATAAAGCGTACCGAGTCTGAGCTCCGGACCACATCCTCCCCAGCTGTGCAGGCGCAGCTGCGCAAATTGCTCGATGACTATCAGGCCACTGCAGAACGGGAGTGCAAGTTTAGGGGGAAGTATCATGTGGCCCGGCAATATGGGGAGAGGGAGAGACCGGGGCGAGTGCTGGCGTCTACCATCAGGCCCCCGCGATTCATCAATACTGTCTTGGAGGTGGAGGATGAGGATGACCTCGTGCATAGTGGCTCCACAGAGATACTGGTTGCATTTAAGCGATTCTATAAAAAACTCTACACCTCCCTAGCAGATTTCGAGTCGTTCTTTGATGATACTGCCATAGCCTGGCTGGGTGATGGCCAGAGAGAGTTCCTCCTCTCTCACCATGAAGATGAGGAGATTGTGTCCGCTGTGATGCAATTGGCTTCTGGCAAAGCCCCGGGGCCCGATGGCCTCCCGGCTGAGTTCTATAAACTGTACCGACACCTGCTCATTCCCATATTGCGGTACGTGTTTGAGGAAGCCCGAGAAACCGGCATTTTACCTCGTACCATGCGGGAGGCACTCATCATTTCCATCCCAAAGCCTGGCAAAGACCCTAAACACCTGCATTCATACCGGCCCCTCTCCCTTATCAATGTCGATGCCAAGATCCTGGCAAAGCTTGTAGCCAACCGCATCAGGCCTCTGATGCCGGTGCTTGTCCTTCCGGACCAACACAGAAGCACGGCTTACAATCTGCGAACTTTGTTCGCGCTGCTTCATGACATGGATCCGGGGGAGGACGCGGCTGCCATTTTCCTTGATGCCACCAAGGCATTTGACTCCCTAGAATGGGATTACCTATCCTTTGTTTTGGTGCGTATCGGCTTCCCTCCTCCTTTTTTGGCATGGATAAACTTGCTCTATACGGGACTCCGCGCGACTGTGTCGGTCAACGGACTGCGCTCGTCTTCCTTTCCGCTGGCAAGAGGCACTCGGCAGGGGTGTCCGCTTTCTCCTCTGCTCTTTGCCCTGGCCATAGAACCCCTTGCCGCAAAAATAGGACAACATCACAGGGAGCACTCCATTGTATACCCGGAGAGGCAGGTCCTCATCTCGCTGTATGCTGATGACCTCACTCTGTACTTGCGACACCCTGGTGTCAGTCTGAACCCCATACTGCGGCTCTTCATACTGTTTGGGCGATTGTCAGGAATCACGTTAAATTGGAATAAATCGCATATATTCCCCCTCACTGAATCCACGCAGCGGTTCGTCCCTGATTATCCCCTCCTGTGGTGTGAAGGTACCATCAACTACCTTGGTATTAGTATTTCCCGAGACCGCATGGAGCTCATGCGAGACAATTATGGCAGACTTCTGGACTCCATTACGGATGGGGTCGAGCGCTGGATTGCGCTGCCCCTCTCCATGGCTGGTAGGGCAGCGATCATCAAAATGGTTATTCTGCCAAAACTCCTTTATTTGTTCTTTAACGTTCCATAGTCCCCCAACCGTCACTTCTTCTCCGCTCTGAAGACCCAACTTGTCCGCCTTCTTTGGGGTGGGAAGCAAGCGCGGCTGAAATGGGACACCATTACGCGACCTTTCTGGGCCGGGGGATTCTCCGTGCCGGACATTGAGCTGTATTATAGTTGCGCCCAGGCTCACTATGCTGCCTACTCGATGAAACCCACCCCTTTCATGCCTCACTTGGCCATCGAAGACGGCTACATGAGGCCCACCCCTAGCACCGCATATCTTAGCGTTCCCAGAGTGCCCCGGCACAATTCGAATAATACTGTCCAGTGTACTGTTGGTGCGTGGTGGGATCTAGCTAAGGCAACTTGTTGCGCGCCTCTATACTCCCCGCTCCTGCCCCTTCCTGGCCGACAGGACCTCCCGGTCACACAAGAGGGAGGTTGTAGACAGTTTCTACGCAAGCTCGGGGTGCACACTTGGGGTCAGCTGTACAGCAGCGGGAAGTTCCGTACTTGTGAGCAATTTTTTGGAGAGGTAAACCCTACCCCCTTAGATCGCTTCTACCACATAAGGCTTCGTCAGTGTGTGAAGACTGCCACGTCTGCCTTTCCTCAAGAACCACAGTTGATGCCCGCGCTACACGTCCTACTCCAACAGGATGCCCCAGCACACGTACTCTCGCTCCTATACCGCACAGTCCAGCTTAACAGGGAATACTCCCCGCCAATAGCTCGCAGTCGCTGCGACACTGAATTAACCCAACCTATTACAGACAAACAGTGGCTCTACTGTTGTAAACAGACGGGTGAGATCTCTGCCAGCAGTCGGCTTAGAATTATACACTATAAGTTCCTCCACAGGTTCTACTACACACCGGCGCGGCTGTATAGATTGGGGATCCGAGATAACGACCGGTGCGACAGATGTGGGGAGGAAGCGGCAGACTTTCGTCACCTGGCCTGGGACTGTCACTCCATACAGCGCTACTGGGCTGAGGTCTTTACTGCGCTGGACCTGATGACAGGCCTCCATATCCCTGCAGAGCCACTAACTGCCCTGCTTGGGTATACTGAACCCCTGGCTGCCAAAATGCGCAGATACACCTCATTAGCACTACTCTTAGCTAAACGAAGAATAGCTTGCCGGTGGGGGAGGGGGAGGGCGCCGAAGTTCAAAGATTGGCTTCGGGATCTCACTTACTGTCAGGAGCAATTGCAGGTATATGCGGATCTCCAACCCCCCTCATCTCGGCCACGGGATATATGGGGACCCTTGCAGACTTATTTGTTAGAACACGCTGTTGACACGGGTCGCGATGAGCCTGCATCGGGACCTCCAGAGTTGTCCTCGCCCATTGCCCTTGCCCTGGGCCCGCACATGTAGTGCATTGGAGGGCGTGAGGCGTTGGGAGCCACTGCCGCACAGGGTGGAATGCGGACTTTTAACAAAGCGATACGCTACAGACCGGTATGATCACATGTAGAGCTGAAGGTTACTTACGTTGTTTGATGGTTACTCGTGCTAAGCATTGTTTGCATCAGATACTGTTATAAATGGTACAGCCGACTGACCTCTAACTGCGGCCAGCCCAGATGGGTTGTAGGCGGCTTGCTGTGTACTCCCCTACCCCCAGCTGCTTGGATATGCACATAATGTGATCATGGCATTGCCGGCCCTGTAGGGATGTAGGCGAGCTGCCGAGCTGTACACTGACCTTATTTGTCAATAAAATGGTTAAAAAAAAAAATGGTGATCAAGCTTACCCCGTTGCCAGGCACTTTAAAGAGCTTCATGAAAAAGATGTTGGTGTCCTCAGGTATTTGTGGTGGACACAATCCCCCTATGAGACGTGGGGGTGACCGTGAAGCTCTCCTCAGACAACTTGAGACAAGATCTATACTAGAATTAGACTGTAAAACACCTCATGGTCTTAACTCAAGTGAGGACTTTTATACTTGTCTTTAATTCCCAAGCTGTGAACAAACATTTATATATAAGACTGTTGTCGCTGCCTCTTCATTTGTTTTTAACATTAACTATATATTATTTGCAGAAGAACTTTTTTAGTGTACATTTTACCATGTGGGCTGTTCCACCATGCCGTTCACTATTCCAGTCGCAATTTTGTATTTAACGTTTTTTTAACAGCATATGCACCTTTTAAAAAAATTATTATTTTATATTTGATGCATATTTATTGATACTTATCATGCTATTTTCATATGTATTTTACAGTTATGAAATTACCGTTATTTGTAGTCCATCCGTGCTGATGTGTTTACTGACTTTTCTATGTCTATTACTAGTTTAGTCACGAGGATCATGCACTGTCACTTTAAATGTAATGGAAGGAAGTTGAAGCGCGTCATGTGATCAAGGTCTCTGGAAGACCGAAACGCTTAATGGCGGTTGGTGCAGGGCACTTTATTAAATAAAAAATAGCACCAGCAAATTGGGTCCGCATCGTCTGTTTCCCAGGACAGGGGACTGTGTTCAAGGCGAGAAAGTTGGATATATATATATATACGGTCGGGCTGAAACGCGTCATGGCGGCATTGTGCGTGTTGAAATAAAGAAATTTGCACTGAAACTGTGGTCCGTATCCGTTGTCCATGAGGAGGCAGTAACGGAGTTCTTGGGATATTACGAAGCCGGCGGAGTCTCTTTCCGGCGTTTATACGGACCGGACCCCCTCTCGATCGGACCGAAGTACTTGGAGAGACTGGATTTCTTTGTCACAGGAAATCAATAGCTTTGACCCAGAAGGAGTCGTACTTCGGACCCCCCGGCACCGCGAAAGTATCATGATCCTGTGGTAAACTTGTGAGGGACCGTCTCGGAGGAAGCGGGTGTCACAAGGATACATTCAGGTACGTGTTTATTGGCGCAAAAGGGGTGAGAGGTGTGCTGAGCGGGAAACTGGAACCTAAAGTCAGGTTTCTACATTGACCCATTTTAATCACAAACGATTTAGCACAATGTCGGATGACAGGGTGAAAGAGAGGGAAGCCGCAGCATTAACAATGTTTAATGACTGCAGCACTGGGACCAGTAAGGAAACCAACATTACTACCAATCCCACAGAACGCAACACCACAATGAATTTAAAATTTTAGAGAAAAAAAGTCGCTCCGAGCAAAGTAAATGGTGGGAATCACGCTCGCTACGAATGTACCTGGATGTGGATAGGGTCCCACGAGGCTTACGAATTCTTTTAGCACCTAGTTACGAGGCGACCAACCCACTTATGATGCGTGAGTGGGCCGAATGCAACCTGGATTCCTCTAAACGGCTCATGCAGATCTTGATTAAATATGCTGACATCGATCGTGCAACATTATTGGAAGAGATAGCGAAAATCAATGAAGAAATTGATGCAATGGAACAAACTGAGGAAAAAACAAAATTACGTCAAGAAATGATCTTTAGACTGAAGAAAGAAGAAAATAAAATTAAGGAACGTAAATCGTTTACGTTTTTTCGTGACAAAACAGATTACAAAGTGGGTCAAATCTTCACTTTCTCTAAAAAATACAAAGCTTTGAGAGCCAGTAAAGGGAAGACAACAGGAGCAAATAAATTAGGGGCAAAAGAAGTCAGTGAAAGGTCCTCTGGTACATCATCGGATCTCAGTTCAGTTCCGGATAGCGACTCAAAAGAGGATCAACAACTAACCTCAGCAGACAGAAGCATACGCTTGATGAGGAACTTGTTTTTTTATGCGAGGACAGGCGACAAACTCTTCGCCCTCGCATAGGGAAAAACAACTACGGCCCACTAAAAACAGCAAGCGAAAGCAGCGGCGCAAGGCAAACCGAGCAAGGAATAAATCGAAAAAAACGAGGGACATGGAGGAGAGGCAAATAAATGAAATAGAAGAAAGAGAAACTATCAAAAGGACAATTGTCAACCTTTCAGAAACTACATTGAGTGATAAGGAGAAAAAAAAACTCAATTTAGGTCTAACATATTGCCCACCCAACAATTTCAATTATCCAAAAACAAGATTGGATATTTTCAAAAGTACCCGCAAATTGAAGCTCAAAAAATACTTTATGCTAAACAAGAAATATATTCCACCAAATGAAGGAGGGATATCAACATCAATGTCCACCCAATCAGAAGCATCCTTTGTCAATGCAATGCAGGAACTATGGGATCCAACAGAATATGCAATTAGTCCAGCTGATGATCTACCTACCCCTATACCAAATCAAGTAGATGACCTTACAGTTCGTAATACAGATATGCAAATTTCACGATCTCGAACGAATTTCAAACTAAAGTCAACCTTTAATCCTGTGATGCTGCGTGACTCTATTGACTTGTTTCATGACCAGGTAAAAAAGGAATTGAAAGATTTGAAGAACAAAACATATACGGGGAAATTCAGATATGATAAAGAACAACAAGATTATAAGACCTTAATGTTGAAACTCAAACAAGGAAATAAAATTGTCATTCGTGCTTCAGACAAAGGTGGGAACATCGTGCTAATGTCTAAAGACAACTACTCCAAAGAAGCCTACAAGCAACTTAATGATAGATCTTGTTACATTAAGTTTAGTGGTTCTGAATTGAAAGCCATGTATATAACCTACAACAAAAAACTTTCAACATGGAAATCTAACAGCCTCATTACAGGAAAAGAATATAAATTCCTAAAAAACAACCATCCAGTGGTACCTACAATTTATTTTCTACCTAAGCTACACAAGGACTATGTAAATCCACCTGGCAGAGCTATAATATCAGCTAGAAGTTGTTGTCTGGAACACACATCACAATACATAGATTTTTTCCTACAGGACTTGGTTAAAGCTTTACCATCTTATGTGAGAGATACCAGCGATTTTTTGAGGAAAATCATGAACATTGAATGGAAGAATAACTATCATTTTATTGCTAATGACGTTGTCTCATTATACACAAGTATACAACACAAAGATGATTTGCGAGCAACAGACTTTTTTCTGGATAGAGCTATTGGTATCACCATTGAACATAAGATGATGTTGCTAGAAATGATTAAGTTTTGTCTGGAAAATAATGTGTTCATGTTTAATAATATGCTCTACAGACAAATAAGAGGTGTTGCGATGGGGGCCAGCTTCTCTCCCAGCTATGCATGTTTACACATGGGCTGGTGGGAGGAGCTGGTCCTCATGACGAAACACAAAGAGAAGGTAAACACACATGTCAAGCTATGGCTGCGTTTTATTGACGACTTATTTGTGATTTGGGATGTAGCAAGGAAGAGGCTCAGGAATTTATACAAGCTATCAATGTGAATGATTTAAACTTGAGATTCACGGCAGACATCAATGAGTGTACAGTAACTTTTCTTGACACCCAGGTATATGTAAAAGAAAATCAAATAGTTACAAAATTATACCGTAAGAAAACTGCAGGAAACTCCACGCTACACGCGAGTAGTTCCCACATAAAACATCTAATAACTAGTATCCCATACGGTGAAATGCTTCGGCTGAGGCGCATACACAGCACAGAAAGTGACCTCATACTAGCACAGAATGAGAGTAAACTAAGATTTAAAGAAAGAGGGTACACAGAACTAATCATCGAATCTGCGATTAATAAATCGATGCGCAGAAGTAGAGAAGAGCTACTTATGGAGAAGAATGTTAGTACCTTAAAAGCACAGGAAAATGCACATATTGCTGACACAATGGTTGACTTTAGGATTATCATACAACATAGTCAGCAACACAAGAAGATTGAATCCATAATAAACCGAAACTGGCCCATGGTCCTTAGTGACCCAATGATTGGTTCCAAATTACCAAAAAGACCATCTATAACGTACAGCAGAAGCCGCTCTATGAGAGATGATCTAGTCAAAATAAGTCCGGAAATTCTTGAATCCACGAATTGGTTACAAACTCACACTGGCTTCTTTAAGTGTAAAACATGTAAAGCATGTTTACAGGGAGAAAATAAAACATGTTACACCACTCCCTTCAGCGAGAAAAATCATAAAATATCTAAGCTACTTACTTGTAAAACCAAGTTCGCAATATATGTATTATCATGTCCGTGCAACCTACAGTATGTAGGAAGTACCAAGCTTCAAGTACATAAACGCATCTTACAACACCTAAGGGCAATAACTAATCAGGATAATACATATCCAGTTGCCCGGCATTTCAAATCAAAGCACGGCTCTAGAAGCAGCGATCTCAGGTATTTTGTTATTGACTCTATTCCAGCTAGCAGAAGAGGTGGTGATAGGGAACATAGATTACGCCAGTTGGAAACAAGATATATTCTGGAACTGAATACCAAACACCCATCAGGTTTAAATGTAACAGAAGATCTCTTTACATGTTTATAAGAACCCTCATAATACGTTAATCCACTGATATTTGATCTTACAAGATTCACAATACAATGAGTGTATATGCAAAAATCTTTTTAGGAATTTTAGGTGTATTTATTGATTATTTATTGACGTTTTAGTGGTCCACCCACATATATTTATCTATTTATTATGTATTTAAATATTCAAAGCACACTAGTATCTATTTTGGATTTTATTTATGTGGCTTTTAGGATATGGTCTTTTACATGAAAATTGCTTATTTATTTATGCGGACAGGGACTAGAGAACGCTTTTGTTATAATCTATATAGTTTACATTCTATACACCTAACTAGCAGATGAACTCTTGTTTATTCACCAAGTGGCTTTATTGAAAATAGCATACACCAAAAATGTTCAATTTACGAAAAAATGTGTACTTATATAAACTGTAAATATAGAACCCAGAGCATGAGGTGCAGAGGCCCAGAAGGTAAACAAAATAAGACATACACTGGGTCCACTAGTATTCACTTGCTTAAACCCTATTTGGGGTGTATTCAATCGGATCTGTTGTAGAGCACAACCCACCAAAACTCAGCATTTTTTTACATACGTAAACATATACATCAAAGGAGTCGACTTTAATAAATTGTTATGGAAGGCAAAATGAAATAGATGAAAAATAAAAAAATATAGAAGAAAATATAGAAAAATAAAATACAAATAAACAAATGCATACCAAAATAAAACACTGGGGCTCCAGTGAAAATCCTAATATTTAGGCATTTAAAATGATGAGTTTGCTTGAAAGATTTCTCGAGGAATGTAATGAAATTCCCCTCACGAAAAAATCTGTTTTCACGCAATTTTGGTGGTTCAGGGCATTGCAGATGGGTACACACTTGATATTTTATGTAACTGGTTTTTTCAACACTTTTAACACTATTATTTTGTACTGTATATTTAATATGTTCTCTCTCACCTTTGGTGAGTTGCATTTTATAATCTCAGAATATTTACATACATAATTTGGCAGAATCCGATATATGCAAGCATGAGTTCTGACTAATCTTTTTAATCTGAAATAGTTCTATTGGCATAATTATTCTTTTAAAGAATTTTAAGATTGCTTTTGATTCTTGTATAAATCTATTTATTTACTGGTATTGTACTGGTATGAACAGCCTACACAAAACTCGTATTGTTACAAATTGTAGTCTTTTATCCATGTCGTTTACTGCTTGTAACACATGTGCCAATTATTCTGCTTGTTAGAAATGCACCATATAAACCAATAGGGTGATACCTTACTGTGTCATGTGATCAAGGCCCAAGGTCGGGCTGAAACGCGTCATGGCGGCATTGTGCGTGTTGAAATAAAGAAATTTGCACTGAAACTGTGGTCCGTATCCGTTGTCCATGAGGAGGCAGTAACGGAGTTCTTGGGATATATATATATATATATATATATGTGCACAGGATGGATCCCTTTGTGACGCCGGCGCTCAGTTTTTCGCGCGGTGCAAAATCCATACGACAGGATCCAGTCGTTTAATATTTAAAGGTGGGTTTCTAGTCCTTTGGCTTTTGGACTAGAAAAGGATTGCACTCACTCGTAGTAGTTTGATGGAAAGGTCTTTATTCTTGCCAAAAACCCAACGCGTTTCACCTCTTCACGGAGGCTTGATCACGGGATATAGTTACATTGTATGTCTGTCTTTTATGTTTGACATATTGGCATTTCCTGTTTAATTACCAATTGCATTGTGGTCAGTGTAGTTTATATACAGTGTAAAATTATATTTTAAACAGTGCTCAAAAATTAAATTCTTAATTGATCTAAATTATACATAAGCGGACTCATGATAAAACGGAGTTTGTTCATGATGCTTAAAGTTTTTTAGTTGATTTATTCTGCTCTCTGGTGAGCATAGATTCCATCATCCCATCGGTTTTCATTATTCAATTGTGATAATGAATGTGATGATCTTTTACAGTTCTGTACTCTTCAGTGAGTGTATTTTACAGTTCAACGAGGTTTTTGATGTTTTTTAAGTGTGGGGTGAAGGTCCTGCAGTCACACTTAATTTTTGTTCTTGATGTAGGATGAGGATTTGCTTGAGCTGAGCGATGTTATTTATAAATGGGTGTATAATTCCTCATTTTGATTTAGGCCTCTTGGATCCAAAGTTCTGAACATGAGGATGTGTTTTGATTCCTTTTGGCATAGTTTTTTGAGACGATCGCCTCCTCTTTCAGAGATTGGTATTTGTTCCAAGGCCCAAAATCTTAGTGTTTCCCAGTCGCTGTTATGATGTCTTTCCATGTGTTTGGCGACTGCGTTTGTCCGATCTTTGTGGATTATTGCACGCATGTGTTCCAAAATGCGTTTTTTGGCTTCAAATATGGTGCTGCCAATGTATCTTTTGTGGCATGGGCATTCGATCATATAAATCACGTAGGAGCTTTTGCATGTTAGATGTTGCCTTATCTTCCATGTTCTGCCTTTTTGAATTAGCACTTCTTTCAGTGGTGTTGCTATTTTGCAGATTTTACATTGCTTACACGGCCAGAATCCCTCTCTTTGTAGCCATGTGAGTTTCTTTGTGTCTTGGAAGTGGCTGTGGACTAGTTGGTCCCCAATGTTTTTCGATCTCCTGTATGTGATTTCTGGGTGGTCTCCTATGATCTCTGCCAGTGTGGTGTCCATTCGTAGGATGCCCCAGTGTTTCCTGATGATTTTATTCAGTGTTTTATTTTCTGCACTGTGTGTTGTTATTAGTCTGATTTTTTCATCTGTCTCTTTTGTCTTTGTTTGATGAAGTATCATTTTTCTATCTAGATTCAGAACTCTGTCTAGACATTTTGTCACCACTTTTTTGGGGTACTGTCGTGCCAAAAAGCGACTGCTGGTGATGTTACTGTTTTTGGTGAACTCTTGTGTTTTGGAACAGTTCCGTCTCAGTCTCAAAAATTCCCCGTAAGGGATGCTCCATTTGAGATTTGTGTCATGAAAACTTTGCCCATGTAGTATGGCATTTGTCGCTGTACTTTTTCTGTGCAGGGTGGTTTCAATCATGTTGTTTTCTATGTAGATCTCAATGTCCAGGAATGTTATTTTTTCATCACTTATTTCATAAGTGAATTTGAGATTCATGGGAGAGTTGTTTAGTATCTCAAAGTATTTTGCAAAATCTTCCTTTGTACCATTCCAAATTATTATGAGATCATCAATGAATCTCAGCCAGGAAACAATTTTGGTTCTCCATTCATAGTTTTGTGTGTTCCATGCTATGTGTTTTTCAAACCAGCCCATCGTTAAATTTGCATAGTTTGGTGAGAACGAAAATCCCATGGCGCATCCCTGAATTTGTTTGTATATCTGTTTGTTGAACAGAAAAACGTTGTTATTGATGCATAGTGAGATCATTTCATTGAGCATTTCATTGTGTTCTCTGTATTTGATGTTCCTTTTACCTAGATAGTGTTTACAGGCTGTTGTGCCTATGGAGTGTTCGATGTTTGTGTATAGCGACGTTACGTGCATTGTGATCAGTTGGTAGCCTGGTTGCCATTCTATGTTCTCCAATTTTTGGAGTAAATCTGTTGTATCTTTTAGGTAGGATGGTAATTCTTTCACTAGAGGTGACAGGAAGTAATCAATATAATTGGAAGTGGGTTCCAGTAAGGAATTATTTGCAGAGACAATTGGTCTCCCCGGCGGTTTTTCCTTATTTTTATGAATCTTTGGTAGACAGTAAAATGTGGGTAACGTGGGATGTTTTTTGTCCAGATATTTTTGTTCATCTTTGTCAATTAGGCCCTTCTCTTGCCAGGTTTGAAGTAATTTGTTCAATTTATCCTGTAGCTCCGTTGTTGGGTCTTTCTTTAGACGTGTGTAACATTTTGTGTCTGACAATTGTCTCTGGACTTCCTCCACATATTCAGTCTTGTTTAGGATGACGATGTTGCCGCCTTTGTCTGCCGGTTTGATTTCGATCAATTGATCATTTTGTAGATCTTTTAGTATTTCCTTTTGTTGCGTGTTGAGATTGTTTTTAAGTATGTTTGGTGTCAGTCTGTAGAGTTCTTCCACTACAGTCTCATGGAACAGATCTATTTTGTTGCCAGGTGGTAGAATGGGATTGAATTTAGATTTTAGTTTTAAACCACTTTCACCTGCCCCTGCCTTTGGTAAAACTTGGTATAGATTGGTTAGGGCCTCCGTTTCTTGCGAAACTGGCAAAAATCTACGCAGAAAAACGCAAAGGGACTGATCTAATAAATATTGATCAAACAGACAATCCCTTACTGGCAGAAGACATCCATGGAATGGAAACATTAATGACAATATCAACCACCACAGTCTCGCAAGAAACTGGCCGTGTAAGCAATGTAAAATCTGCAAAATAGCAACACCACTGAAAGAAGTGCTAATTCAAAAAGGCAGAACATGGAAGATAAGGCAACATCTAACATGCAAAAGCTCCTACGTGATTTATATGATCGAATGCCCATGCCACAAAAGATACATTGGCAGCACCATATTTGAAGCCAAAAAACGCATTTTGGAACACATGCGTGCAATAATCCACAAAGATCGGACAAACGCAGTCGCCAAACACATGGAAAGACATCATAACAGCGACTGGGAAACACTAAGATTTTGGGCCTTGGAACAAATACCAATCTCTGAAAGAGGAGGCGATCGTCTCAAAAAACTACGCCAAAAGGAATCAAAACACATCCTCATGTTCAGAACTTTGGATCCAAGAGGCCTAAATCAAAATGAGGAATTATACACCCATTTATAAATAACATCGCTCAGCTCAAGCAAATCCTCATCCTACATCAAGAACAAAAATTAAGTGTGACTGCAGGACCTTCACCCCACACTTAAAAAACATCAAAAACCTCGTTGAACTGTAAAATACACTCACTGAAGAGTACAGAACTGTAAAAGATCATCACATTCATTATCACAATTGAATAATGAAAACCGATGGGATGATGGAATCTATGCTCACCAGAGAGCAGAATAAATCAACTAAAAAACTTTAAGCATCATGAACAAACTCCGTTTTATCATGAGTCCGCTTATGTATAATTTAGATCAATTAAGAATTTAATTTTTGAGCACTGTTTAAAATATAATTTTACACTGTATATAAACTACACTGACCACAATGCAATTGGTAATTAAACAGGAAATGCCAATATGTCAAACATAAAAGACAGACATACAATGTAACTATATCCCGTGATCAAGCCTCCGTGAAGAGGTGAAACGCGTTGGGTTTTTGGCAAGAATAAAGACCTTTCCATCAAACTACTACGAGTGAGTGCAATCCTTTTCTAGTCCAAAAGCCAAAGGACTAGAAACCCACCTTTAAATATATATATATATATATATATTTTTTTTTTATTATTATTCTTACTATTTTGTTTTTCACTGAAAATAACAAAGGTTACAGGGACGTTATAGTTAGAAAATAGAATTTAAAAAAAATCTTAGAAATTCACTGGAAAAAACAAAGGTTATAGGGACGTTATAGTTAGGCTGACATCTTAATCATACACAACCAGGGAAATTCAGCAGTTAACTCACGTCCCCGCAATGCACTTCTTATGACCTCACAAATTACATCACTCATGACATGGTCAGTGACATCACTGATGACATCTCAGAGGGCTACCTCTCTGCCAAATTTCACATAATTCTGTTCAGCCGTTCGGGCTGTAGCTCGGACTAAAGGTCCTATGGAAAAATGCATGGGGAAAACGTGTTTTGGGACCCCACTTTTTTCTCAGCCCCCGCTTGACGAATCCCCCGAGACTTTCCGGGTAGGAGCGGAGCGGAGCGCCCCACCTATTTTGAGAATTTCGCGAGGATTCGTCAATCTGCGCCAAAGTTATTCCAAATAGAATGTTGTGGATTTCCTATGGAAACACGGTCCTAACTATAACTATCTACTGGCGACCGCCAGTAGATAATATATATATATATTTTTTTTTTATTATTATTATTACTATTTTGTTTTTCACTGAAAATAACAAAGGTTATAGGGACGTTATAGTTAGGCTGACATCTTAATCATACACAACCAGGGAAATTCAGCAGTTATAATTAGCTGAGCTAATTATAACTCACGTCCCCGCAATGCACTTCTTATGACCTCGCAAATTACATCACTCATGACATGGTCAGTGACATCACTGATGACATCTCAAATTACATCACTAATGACATAACTGATGAAATCATCCAGTGACTGTGAGAGCTTTTAAAATGTTTGAGTGTAAAATATATATTTCAAGGTGTATTGATGAATCAATGGGTGTATGAGTGCCTTTATCGATGATTCAGTAGGTGCGTGACTGACTGTATAAGTGAGTGATTAGGTGTTCCAGTGAATGTATGGGTCACTCGCTAGCTTGTCTGAATGTGTGTATCAGTCAGTCAGTTGGTGTTGAAGTAGCTGTATGGGTTGGCAAGTGGGCACATGTGTGGGTGTATGGGTGATTGATCTGTTGTCTGAGTACCTGTATGGGTGTATGAGTATCTGTGTGGGTTGGTGAGAGGGTGTGTGACTGTCTGTATGGATGAGTGAGTGAGTCAGTGGGTGAGTCAGTGGGTGTATGGGTTAGTGAGTGTTTAAGAGAAGGGTTGTATAAGTGACTGAGTGTTTCTATGGCTGTGTTGGTGAGTGAATGAATGTGTCAGTGGTATATGTGTGACTAAGTAGATATGTGAATGGCAGTATAGGTGAGTGTTGGAGTATATCAGTGACTGTGTGTGAGTGAGAGATTGTGATAGTGGCGGTATGGGTTAGTGAGTACGTGTATGAGGATCTGTATGGTGAGTGGTTATATGTTAGTATCTGTATGAATAAGTGAGTGTGTGTGTATAACTTTATAGGTGAGTAAATGGCTGTCTGGTTGACTCTATAGGTGTGTGAGTAGCTCTATGAGTGACTGACAGTGTGTGAGTGGCTGTATGGCTATATGAATGGCTAGAGTGAGTTGGTGTACAAGTGGCTGTATGGGTGTATGGGTGACTGAGTGGATGTGCGGATGTGTGTATAGACCTATGAATCAGTGAGTGGGTATATAAGTATTGGTATGGGTGTGTCAATGGTTTCAAGAACATTATTGTAGTATGGAAGTTGTAGTGGGTGTTTGAAAGATTACATGGGGTGTGAGTGGGTGCGTCAGAGATTCTGTGGATGATGTCATCAGTGATGTCATTTAAGATGTCATCAGTAATGTTATCAGTGATGTCACTGACCATGTCATGAATGATGTCATATGTGAGGTCATAAGCAGTGCATTGCAGGGGCGTGAGTTATAGTTAGCTATGCTAACTATAACTGCTGAATTTCTCTGGTGCTGTACAAGTGAAATGTCAGCCTAACTATAATGTCCCTGTAAACTTTGTTTAATTTCTAAGGTTTTTTAACTAGTAGCTGCATTTGCACAGTGGTGGAGAAAGGTGCTGGGCCTCTGACCAGTTCTCAGAAATAATACTTTCTACGACTCACAGGAGGTACCAGAAGGGCTTCCTCACCCTCAAGGTCCCTCAGGAGTAAAGTAGACTTCATGCTCGAACCAGTAGTATACCATGAGCCACGATTGCAGAGTGGTGGAGAAAGGGAACGTGGTCTCTAAAGACCTCTTGGCAATTCTGCTGTGTGGGACTTACTAGATATAACAAAAAGGGTAATTGGGGGCCAACCACCCCTCCTGTTACCTCCAGTAAGTCTCATTCAGCAGGATAGCACAGACCTGCTAGGAGTCCAAGCCATTTTCTCCACCACTCTACAAAGGGGCCTCCTGGTGCACTAATAGTAGAGGGATGAAGTCCACTTGGCCATTGAGCGCCCTTGGTGGCCAACTAGTCCCCCTGTTACCTCCAGAAAGACCCACACAGAGACTTTTATGGAATAGGATTAAGGTGAAAACATTATGTTTTAAACCTGACTTTTCTCTACCAGTTTCCTTACAGAAGTGGAGCTCGCAATGCCTCAATGAGTGTGTCAGTGCCTTTTAGGGGAAAAGATGACACATGTAAAGAAGACTACATCTGTTTCACAGTGCATGCTCTCCAAATGTGTGTGGTAGAAGCTGCATGCATCTCTTGCTGTTAATTATACAAGGCAGCCGCGTATAAAGCTATGTGTTCAAGTGCTTCCATAACTTCTGCCTAGCTAAGAGAGCTGTGGTTGTGGGACTGAAGGCTGAAGTAACTCTGACAACATTTCTGAAGAGGGATAATAGACTGTATAGTTTTTAAATTAGGGTCATCAGCTGCACCACACATGTCAGACTACAAATCGAAGTACAGACATATCTGAGATACGGTAGCAGTCAGATATTTAAACTTGACAGAGTATGCTTTCAGTTTAAAGCACTCACCTCACTATGTACAACCTAGTTGCAGTGTACCTTTGCAGAGACTTCTATGAACCAGGATAAAGGGTAATGCATCTTGAAAATGTTTTAAAGCTCGCTTTTCCCTATGAGCAATGCCTGGCCTAACCCAAAATCCAAGACCGACTCCTGTCATGCCACTATTGAGTGTAAGCGTCTTTCTAGGGACCTTAATGAGTGTGTCAGTGGCTTTCTAGGGACAGAATGACACATCTAAAGAAGCCTATAGATACTAGATGACCTCTGTTTCACTCTGCATGCTCTCTAAAAGTATGTAGTAGAAGCTGCATGCATTACTTGCTGTTCATTATACAGGGACTCCACGCATAAAGCTGTGTGTTCAGGTGCCTCTGTAATTCCTGCCTAGCTAAGAGATCTGTGCTTCTGGAACTGAATGCTGTAATAGCTCTTACAAGATCTGTGCAAGGGTATGATAGACTATAGTTTTGAAGTTAGGGTGATCAGCTACATCACATGTGTCAGATTACACATAGGAGTGCAGGCATACCAAAGACTTGATAGGAAGCACATACCTCACTATGTATGACCTAGATAGAGTGAGGGACCAAGTTGAATTACAGAAAAGATTCTTAATGAACTACAATAGAACATTGTTACTACTATTGCCCTGAAGAACACCTTTTGGGTTGAAACTCGTGGGCTACAGTCATTTTTAAGAAGAATTTGTTCTATAAAGAAACAATGAACCAAGAATCTGCTGAATTGATGTGCTTCTCTTCATCTTGTCCGTAATTGTGGAAAATATTATCCTTACACATGTTTGAGTGCTGAATCATTGCCTTTGTTGTAAATGTATAGGATCTATATCCTTGGAGGTTTAAGGGGGATTGAGCCTCTGATTCTTTGCACCCCATATACTGCAAAAACATTACATTTTTAGACATTGAGATAGGTGCATTTGTAATTAGCCTAAGATTTGTGTAGGAGTATAATAGACTTAATAGTTTTTAAGTTAGGGTCATCAGCTGCACCACACATGTCAGACTTCATGTAGAAGTGTAGACATATTGGAGGCATGTTAGCAGTCAGACATTCAAACTTCACAGAGTATGCTTTCAGTTGAAACCACACACCTCACTATTTACAGACTACTTGCAGTGTGCATTTGCAGAGAGTTATATGGACTAGGATAAAGGTTAATGAATCTTGAACATGTTTTAAAGCTTGCTTTTTTCTTAGAGTTTCGTTAAAGAGGCAAACCTCCCAAAGCAAGACCGACTCCTGTCATGCCAGTTTTGTGTGTGTCAGCATACTTTTAGAGACCTGAATGAGCAAGTCAGTGCTTTTTAGGGGATAAGATTACACATGTAAAGAAGCCTATAGGTAGTAAACTACATCTATTTCACACTGCATGCTCCCCAAATGTGTGTAGTAGAATTTGCATGGTTCACTTTCTCCTCATTATACATGGCAGCCAGGTATGAAGTTGCCGTTCAAGTGATTCCATGATTCTAATCTAACAGATCAGCGCTTTTGAATGGAATGCTGATTGATGCCTTTTTAGGGGCAAGATTACACATGTAAACAAGCCTATATATACTAGATTCCCTCTGTTTCACACCTCTAGCTCTCTAAAAGTATGTAGTAGAAGCTGCATGCATTACTTGCTGTTCATTATACAGGGCAGCCATTCAGGTACAAGTGATCCATTCCCTTTTGATAATCCATTATACAGGGCAGCTACATATAAACCTGTGTGTTCAAGTGCTTTTGTGACTCATGCCTAGCTAAGAGATCTTTTCTTCTGGAACTGAATTCTGCAGTAGCTCTAACAAGATTTGTGCAAGGGAATGATAGACTGTAGAGTTTTTAAGTTAGGGTGACCAGCTATACCACATGTGTCAGATTACACAAGTGCATACATACGTAAGACATGATAAGATTCAGACATTCAAACTTCATACAGTACGCTTTCAGTTTAAAGCACACAACTCACTATGTATGACCTACTTGCATTGTACCTTTGCCTGAAACTTATATGGACTAGGATACAGATTAATACATCTAGCTCACTTTTCTCCACCACTTTCATTAGAGAGGTAGAGGTCGCAATGCCAGGCCTAACCCAAAATGAAAGGCAGACTCATATCATGCCACTCTTGTGAGTGTGAGCATCTTTCTAGGGACCCCAATGAGTGTGTCAGTGCCTTTTTATGGGCTACAGGTACTAGATTACCTCTATTTCACACTGCATGCTCTCTAAATGTGTGTAGTAGAAGCTGCATTGATCACTTTCTGCTCATTATACAGGGCTGCTGGGTATGAAGCTGTGTGTTCAAGTGGTTCACTGATGCCTGCCCATCTAAGTCTTTAAACTTCTGGTACTGAATGCTGAAGTAGCTGTGACAAGATTTGTGCAGGAGTTTAATAGACGTTATAGTTTTTAAGTTAGTGTCATCAACTGCACCACACATGTCAGACTACACGTAGAAGTGAAGACATATCTGAGGCATGGTAGCAATCAGATATTCAAACTTTGAAAAAGTAGGCTTTCGGTTTAAAGCACACACCTCACTATGTATGGCCTAGCTGCAGTTTACCATTGCAGAGACTTCTATGTACTAGGATAGAGGTAAATACATGTGGCAACATCTTTTAAACCTAACTTTTCTCTACCAGTTTCAATAGAGAGTCCTGGCACGCCTCTTTTAGCGGGCAAGATTACACATGTAAAGCAGCTGTAAAGATGTAAATCCCAGCTAGGGATTGCCTTTTTTGGCTTTAATCCCCTGAAATCTTCCCCCTCTATGGACCCTTTCTACATACCTGGGGTCATGTTTGTCTGCGGTCCTTGTCTCTCTGGTCTCCCACATTCGGACTCGTTACCTTCCGGGGAATCGTGGTCGATGTTTCTGGCCTCAGACCCCGAGCAACATGGCCGATGTCCGGTGGAGCTGCCCCGACAGCTATAGAGGAGATCGGCTCTGGTTCACCGCCTCGGCTGTCACCTACCCAACTGGACATCGGGCACAGTTCTCCTCATCATTCTGCTGGTTCTCCCTTCTTCCCTCTCGGTCTGGTGAACTCCGAGGGTCTGCCGGTTGCTAGTCCTCTGCGTCGCTGCCGATGACTGACTTTGCTGATGTGGTGGCACCTCCGATCAACGCCTGCCTTCCCGGACCTTTGCTGTGGTTTCCTGACATCTGGCGATGCCTCTCCGGGGTTGCAGCTGAGACGTGTGGGTCTTGCTTCCCTGACGGAGTTTCCTCGAGAGTGCCGCGACGTCGAAACCCTTTTTTCCGAGCTTGTTTTCCCTTTTTTGTGTTGTCGCGCCCTCCTGAACCCGCAGCTGCTTTTCCCTTTCCGGATCTGGTGCCTTTGCTGACTTCTCCCCCAACTATTGATGACTCACAAGGGATCGACGACATCCAGCCTTTTCTCCATCTAGATCTGGTGACTTGCCCTCACCATTCAGCCCTGCTCCTGGGGTAGGTGTTCTATTAGATTTTTCGGCTGGATTTGTTTGCCCGCAGTCCTGCCATTTTGTTGTGGGGTATTTGGGGTCCATGACCTTAACCCTCCATCTTGCCGTTGTCATTGACTCGCAGACTGATCCTCGTCGCTGGTCAGTGCCTTCTACCGCCATTTGGACCATTGCCCTCAGTCTACCCCACTTTTTGAGTAATTTCCACCCCTCTTTCATTTCATTATTTCGGTGAGGCACCCTTTTCACCCCCTCCCTCGGACCCATTCCATCTCTATTTGCAACCCGACGCTCTGAGGGCTCTGAGGCTTTGACGTGGGTGATCCCGGGAACACCACCGGTTTGTTTAACTTCTGACTTTTTTAGTGCCCCCTGCCAGTACTTTACTCCATGGCCTTTCTGCTGAGACCTGATCTGCATTCTAACCCCTTTACTTTTTCCCCCTTTGCTCCATTGGTCTTGTTTTTAGGTCTCGCCTAGCTCAGTGCGCATGCGCTGCTCTTGGAGAGGGGCTCTTGTAATCACTGCAGACATTCAGAAAGCTTTCTGAAAGCTTGTGAGTCTGCTTGTCAAATTCTATTGGCCTTTGCGTGTGGCTTTCAAAAATTGAAAGCCCGCAATTGGCCAAAGGCGCGTGCACGTCCCGCCTTCTCTCTAAATGTTAACTCCCCTAGCCTAGGGAGCTCCGGAGTGAGCAGCAGTGTGGCCGGATGCCAGCTGCATTCCTGACATTCCTTGTCTAATTAGCGCGGTCGCTTTAACTTTCACGGCCGCGCTTGTTATTGTTGCTTCCCTTTCCAGCTTGTGGTATGAGCCGTCCCCCACCCTCTGAGCTGAAATGCAGCGTTTCCCTTAATCAGGCGTTGCCCAATTCACGGCCGCCATGCTTGGTGAAAAGGCAGTGATTCATGTACAAAGAGACTTGCTTTGTGCGCTCTTTCAATCGAGCCGTACAACCTAGTGGTTTAACATATAAACATTTGGAGCCACATGCACTACATGCTGCCGGAGCCTACTCACCCCCCTAAACAGCCAGTCTGCTGCGTATATGCTCTGTTTGCCGGAAGGATGCGTATCGTTCTCCTGATGCCTCCGCTAGTTTTGTTTCCGAACAAACGCCTCTCATACTGTTATGGGCTAACGTTGTGCACACAACACAAGCTCCTTCATATCTTTATGTTCTGTAAATTTAGAAATGAATGACGTGGAAATGCTATGGTAAACCTTTTTTTACAGCACATTTTTCTGCTGTGGTTGCGCAGCGCTGTGTGCTGTTTGCCCTAATGTGTGAGTGGTTGATTCTGAGCAAGCAGTACTCACTGCTGTGTGTATGGGGGACCCCTACCTCTGAAGCAAGCTGCATTACTGTTTATGGGGAAAGCTGTATCTCTGTATAATACAGAAGGAACTATCTAGCATAGTATTGTTCTGTTAAAAAAACAGTGGCAGTGCACCGAGGTCACTATGCTGAGCTATACAATGGTTACTTGTTGACAGTAAATGACTGGAGGGAAGCCTTCAGCGAATGTAATCGGCGCAGGCAGACTGCACTCGGCTCCTCTTCCTCCCTTCCCTTCACCAGGTGACCTTAGACACAAGCACACTCTCCTGTGCTTTCCTCACCTGCACTGCATCCAAGGCCGCTGTTCCCTGTGGGTAGCATTATCATATGGAGGCAGTTGCTGAGTACAGCACCTGACTATGGGCAGCTAGGTTAAGAAAGATCAGGTCTGCATTTCCAGGGGCAAGTTACACCATTTGCGAATTGCGTATGTGAACCACAACCTAGTCTGTAATCCTTTCTGTCCCATATACATACTTCTTTCCCCTGTTGGATCGCACCAGTACATCTTGAGAGGAGCTGGTGTTCTGAGAAGGGCGGAGAAAGCGCATGCTTTGGAGGCACAGCTGTAAAAAACCCGAAACACACAGCAATAGTTGGCAGGCCCTGCTCGTGCATAGGAAAACGATTTAACTCCGCTTGAATGACACCCAAGATGCATACTGGTTTTTTTTCTTCGTGTGTTGGACCGATGTTTCCATGTCTAGCGCTTGTACACCATAACATCTCTCCCCATCAGAGTGAAGGTTTCTCCCCTGCAGTTGGTCGTGAAATCTCTGCCTTGGCACATCAGGTGACAAACCAGGGATAGGGTCAGTGCTAGATTAGTAAAAAAAAAAAGACTGTTGGTGCATGGACAGCTGCTCAGAAGCAAGCAGCATGAGCTATTAAACTTTGGTGCACCTCATACCAGTAACAGGAGATAAAAAGAAATTAGCACATAGTTGTTGCGAGACCTATTAGATTTGCTAATGCTTTTTTTACATCACTTGCAAACATGTTGCACAGCAGCTACAGCAGTTACAGCGCCATCTTTGTGCCAAATTTTTTATATCATTTACAAAGCCAACTTGTATCAGGAAATAAAAAAAAACAAAGCCAATGCGAGACCTATTGGATTTGCCAATGCTTGTTTATGTTATTTATTGCCCTAGTAACCGATGTAACTGTAACTGATATAACGTTGTAACACTGTTCTACATTCTTGTAAAGCGCCCCTTTACTTTTTCTCCCTTTACCCTCTTTGCTCCATTGGTCTTGTTTTTTATGTCATCTAATTGCTCTAGTAACTGATGTAACTGAAACTGATGTACACTTGTAACACTGTTTTAACCTCATGTAAAGCGCTATGATACCTCCGGCTCTGGCCAGCGCTATATAAAACTCTTCAAATAAAATAAATAAAATAGAATAAAGAAGCCTATAGATAGTAGACTACATCTGTTTCACACCATATGCTCTCCAAATGTGCGTAGTAGAAGCTGCATGCATCACTTGCGGTTCATTATACAGGGCAGCCACGTATAAAGCTGTGTGTTCAAGTACTTCCGTGACTCCTGCATAGCTAAAAGATCTGTGGTTGTGGGACTGAAAGCTGAATTAACTCTGACAAAATTTGTGTAGGGTTATGAAAGACTTTATAGTTTTTAAGTTAGGGTTTTCAGCTGCACCATTCGTGTCAGACTACATGTAGAAGCGCAGACATAACACATGGTAGCAGTCAGACATTCAAATCTGACACAGTACACTTCCAGTTTACAGCACACACCTCACTATATATGATCAACTTGCAGTACACCGTTGCAGAGACTTATATGGACTAGGATAAAGGGTAATACATCTAGCAACATGTTTTAAAGCTCACTTTCCTCTACCAGTTTCATTAGAGAGGCAGAGCTCGCAATGCCAGTCCTAAGCAAAAATGAAAGGCTGACTCCCATCATGCCACTCTTCTGAGTGTTAGCATCTTTCTAGAAACCTCAATGAGTGTGTCAGTGCCTTTTTAGGGACACAATGACACATATAAAGAATCCTATAAGTACTAGACTACCTCTGTTTCATACCACATGCTCTCTAAATATGTGTTGAAGAGACTGCATGGGTCACTTTCTCCTCATTATACAGGGTATGAAGCTGTGTGTTCAAGTGCTTCGTGATGTCTGCCTAGCTAAGCGATCTTTGCTTCTGGGACTGAATGCTGAAGTAGCTCTTTTGTATTCGATTTTGTTATGTTTATGAGGAGTTTGGAATGTTTATTTAAGAAACTAGGAAAGTAAGAACAAATGTGTTTTATGATATGTGTCTCTGGATAGCGCTTAAATGATACCTCATCAAAGCTGGAACACACTAATCAGCTGTTCTGTCGGTTGGCACAGTATGAGACTTGGTTTCTCATTCAATCATATCTCACAGTATTTTAATGTATTACAAAACACATGCAATATTTACACATGTGTATGCTTCCACAAGCTGTTTACCAGCTCGGTTTACTAAAAAAGACAGCAAGAGGCCTTTTGCTCAGGAATAGCATATTTGAACACTGTTGGTTTAAAAGGTATATCATGTTTGTACCACTCATCAAATGTCCCAAAAAGCACTGATGTTAAAAAATACACCTTCTTATCGACTTCAAATATGCAATGGACATTTTTAGGTCTAGCGTTAGCCAAGAGTTTTTTTTTAACTAAAATAATACGCATATTCTACTCAGTTGTAGAGGTGTCCAGCTGCCCTTCTTCAGTCACTGGTATGTTTTTGTATCGTTTAAGTTTTTCTTCTACCTACTACAGCATCCAGCATAGGGCAATCTGCTCGTTCACAAAGAGCGCATCCACTCATAAAGTACTTCCTTCTAGTTCAAGGGACTGTTATGGCAATGCATGCATTTTCAGGACAAATAAATATTTTGAGGTTCTAGAAATTGCCCCATCAATAAATATTATAAAAACAATGATAAAACACAACGAGCATTGACAAAGTCAAAAGGCTAAGCACCAATTCAAGATCTATTGGCTTTGTCAACGTGTGCTTCATCACCACTCTAAGTATAAATCATTGATGTGTCGGTACCCCTGCTTCTGTTGCCGGTTGCAATTGACACCCTTGTCCAGTCCACAGCGCACTACACACAACAGAAGGAACAGGCTTCAGTGTGGAGAACATCAGCACTACATAGGAGTGCCCCTTCCATAACACACACAAAATCCACAATTTAGACATGGTTTAGTCACTCTTGGCTTGTGTGGATACATTCTTCAATTGGGCCAAGCATACATTTTAGTCACAGTACGCTGAACATAACAAAAGGAACAGGCTTGGGTGTGGGGCACATTAGCAGATCTTTCACAACCTATCATCAGTGTGGTTTACTGCGCTCAACAGGTCACTTTTGCACTCTTTGCAGCTAGCTGTCGTAGGTATGCACCTACATAACTCCTACCAGATTCCTTATTTACAGGTTCCATTACTAACTCAAAGGCAATTTTCGAGACAGCTGTGATAAAATCCCCAAACAAATCTTGTGTTTTTTGTGCATACATAATTTAACAACAAACCACATAATTGTACTCAACAACACAATTATATAATACACCACATACATTCTATCCACACCACATAATTCAACATCATACCACAAAATTCAACAGCACACCACATAATTAAGACCCACTACACAACACTGCACAACACAGAATACCATTCCACACATATACACTCCATGATACACAATCCCACTCCACATAATTACAATACAATCAATACCACATAATTGCCATCCACACAATTCCATAGAGCACCATACCACATAATTCCACTACACAAACCAACTCCAAACAACACAAAGCCACGCCACACAATGCCACAACTTACCAGCCCAAACCAACACACATTATTCCATTTCATACGCGTACATCCACTCCACTCCTTAATATATAGGTAAACACATTTACAACACAAATAACTCTAACTCTTGTTTTACTTTATTTTCTAAAGCACATGCATTTGACTTAGGGGGTCTGTATCAATTACAAATCAGGTATTAAATCCTGTTGGCGGTCACTTTGTAGGTCTTATCTGTTAGTTTTTCTAAACGTAATATATTTTGTTTTTTTGAAAAAATTTAAAAGGTTAAAATAAACGACATAAAAACAACATTAAAATGTATAGCTACAATTGGTGTGTGGGGGGTTAGTGCATTTTTAAACTTTACAAACATTATCTGTTTTTACCCACATCACACAAATAAACTCAACACATTTCCATTACACACCACATAATTCAAAAAGAAACCACATAACACAAATCAACAACACAATTACATAAAACACCACCGACATATAATGCACACCATATAATTCAACATTGCACCACAAAATGACAACAGCAAACTACATAATACAACTCCAATACATAACAAAACACAAAGTACCATACCACATAATTACTCTCCATAACACACAATCCCACTCGACATAATATATACACACTAAATATCACAACCTTTCTATCAGCATAATTCAGCTGCACAACATACCACATAATTCCATTACACACCACATACATCCACTCCACTCCAAAACACATAAAGACAAAACAATTACGTTTACAATGCCAATAGCACTAACTCTCGCAAATGCGAGACCTATTGCATTGCAAATGCTTGTTTAACTAGTAGTCACGTTTGCAGAGTGGTAGAGGAAGGGGGCTCGGCCTCTGACCAGCTCTCAGGAATCCCACTGTGTAGGAATTACAGGAGGTACCAGGAGGACTTCTTGGGCACCAAGGTCCCTCAGAAGTAAAGTTGACTTCATCCCCCGACCAGTAGTGCACCACGAGTCGTGTTTGCAGAGTGGTGGAGAAAGGGGATGTGGCCTCCGTAGATAACAGGAGAGGTAGTTGGCCCCCAAGGACGTCCTTGTGGACCAACTAGGACTCCTATTACCTTCAGTAAGTCCCATACAGCAGGATTACTGAGACCTGATAGTAGACCACGCCCCCTTTCTCCACTACTCTGAAAATGCCCCTCCTGGCACACTACTAGTAGGAGGATGAAGTCCCCTTGGCTACTGAACGTCCTTGAGGGCCAACTACCCCTCCTGTTACCTCCAGTCCCACACAGTGGGTTTGTTAAGGGGTTTTCGGTGGCCATACCCCCTTTCTCCTCCACTCTGCAAATGCGCCTCCTGGCACACTACTTGGTGGTCCTTGGGGGACAACTAACACTCCTGTTAACTCCAGTAAGGCCCACACAGCTAGATTGCTGAGAGGTGGTCAGAGGTCACACCCCCTTTCTCCACCACTCTGCAAAGGAGCCTTCTGGCGCACTGCTGCTTGTGGGAAAAAGTCCACTTTAGTCCTGAGGCCTTCAGGAAGAAATGTGCCGAGAGGTGCGTTTGCAGAGTGGTGGAGAAAGAGGGCGTGGCCTCTGACAATCTCAGCAATCCCACTGTGTGGGGCTTACTGGAGGTAACAAGTGGGCTGATTGGCCCCTAAGGGCCCTCAGAAGCAAAGGGGACTTTATCTCCCAACCAGGAGCACGCCAGGCAGCTCGTTTGCATAGTAGTCAAGAAAGGGGAGAGGCCCTCTGGTGAGTTTCCGGCTTGTGATTTTTTTTCTTTATAGGAACGGGGGCTGGTGGCCCCACTTCTAAGGCTGATTTTGGCCCCGTGGACCCCATCCCCTGGAGCTAGGCATTTATTTATTTTTGATACAAAAGGGGAGGCAGTCACGCGGCCCCCCTCCTGAGGCCAATTTCGGCCCCGGGTACCCCATTCCCTGGGACCCGGCCATTTCTTTTTTTTTCTTTCAAGGGAGGGGGGCCTTTATCTCACAACCAGGAGCCCGCCAGGAGGCTCCTTTACAGAGTAGTGACGAGAGGGGTGGGGCCTCTGACAAGTTGCCGGCTTTTGATTTTTTTTTTCCTTTTTGGAAACCCCTCCCAGGCCATTTTCTGCCGGCATTGCTTTTTACATCCAGGGAGCTGCTGACATGTAGCTCCCTGGGTGTAAAATGCAAAGTGTGCTCCACTTTGAACAAGCAACAGCAAAATCTTCTCATTTGTTCAAACCGGAGCACACTGTTTGCTATGGCATTGCGGGAGCCAAGCCATAAAAAACTGCAATCTCCCGGGGTGGGCAAAAGAGCCCCTTAATAATTGTATTTCTGCCCTGGGGAGGAGGTAGTCCCTGGGCCTGCATGGGGGAGCAAGAGACCCTTGTACATTATAATTTAGTTTGGCCGCAGAGAGGTGGCGGTCCCCAGGTCAGCGGGGAAGCCGCAAGTCTCCCGCATACAATTGTAACACTGCCCCAGGGAGGTGGCGGTCCCTGGGGCTTTGAATAGCCCAAGGAGACTCCTTTATTTATACCATGCCCCCGGGATTTGACCCATCTGGGGGTTAGTCTAAAGCAAGCTAGGATGCCCGCAATTGCTTTTTAGAAAACGAATTGCAGCAAAGCCGCAAATATCGTGAACTCGCAGATATTTATTTTTTGTAAATGGTTTTATACCATGGTGTGCCCTAGGGTGACCCCAAGACTATGGCATGGGGGTCAGGGTATTCCTACCCTGCCTACTTTTCTTTGGTTTCACTTGGTTTTTTTGGGACTCAGTAAAGCCGAGTCCCAAGATGACTTCCTGGTTGAAGTGTTGGCAGCCGATCAGAGCAATGCATTTCCCTGCACGAGCTTATCTTTGTTCATGAAAACTTTGCAACCAGAAAAATCCCTATAATTTTAAACTTACATTTCTCAAAAACTACTGAACGGGTTTACACCAAATAAGCAAAAGGTACTTCTTTGAATCAACATCTACTTCCCTGCCAACTTTGGTGTTAGTCCGTTCAGCGCTTCGGGCTGTAGGTGTGGCTAAAGGTTTATATGGGAATTAACATTACAAACGCACCCTTATTTCGGGCCCCAAATTCTCAGTCTCGACCTCACGGATCACCCCCAAACTCTCCATAATAATAGAACCCACCTTGAAACCTTTTTTGGAAAATTTCATGAAGATTCGTCAAACGACGCCCAAGTTATAGCCAAATCAATAAATGTTTTTCCTACATGGTCTTAACTATAACTACCTACTATTTTGATATTTCATGTAAAATTTACAAAATCGATATTAAGTTAACTTAAAAAATATTTAGTTTTACCAATTAACATATATATAAAGCCGGACCAAGAAGTCAGAAGAAGTCCAGCTCGGCCAGTCCTCCCAAAATTCAAAGCATGTGTGCCACACCCTGACCCTGCTAATGGCCCACATACTTGCAGTGGCCTATCCCCAGCTTGTTGGGTAGTTTAGAGAAAGATAGCAGCAGGCAGGGAGTAAATCGTTTTTTAATGTTTCATTTTAAATAACTATTTTTTGTTACAGGAACACATTTTGGCATCAACTTAAAGGTTGACATATGACCAACACACAAGAAGAGTTCTTAAAGGTATACGTTTTGCACAAGGTGTATCATGATGTGTTTTGTATATGAATTTGTGGAAAATGATACCAATATATTTCTGATCACTATCAAAGGACTATTTTGATCAGACAAATGCATGCATAAAAACAATTAAACATGAGGATATTAGGGACAGTTGTGCCAAGCTGGCCAAAATATTTACTTGTGTCAGGTATGATTATCCGTCACAATTGTGAAAGATGTTGAGTTAACCCTGTACAAGTAACATTGCATAAAAGTACACTAATGATACAGTGGATGTTCTAAACGTCACATTTATGAGTTAGTCTTACAAACAAACAATAGTGAACATGTGAGCCAAAATAAACACAAGATGAATTGGCAATTTTTTTTATTAAAAACATATTATAATCATGTTTTAAATATTTTAATAAAAAAAACAATTTAATTTGTGCTAAAATGTGCATTTAAGTCAGTCTGTTTATTGAATAATGATTTTGATAGGCATATACTTTTGTAAAAAACAGACAGGAATGTGAACACATTGGTGACAGAGTAGCACATACCGAAGAACATTAATTTTATGTCCTTTGTTATGTCCAGATGGTAAATCAATCAGTCAGTCGCGGCTCGCAATTCTCGTGGGTGGGGGGTAGGGGAGGGGGTCGCACGGGGGTTATCACGAGGGGGTTACCACGGGGGGTGTAAAATATAAATAAAACTAAAACTTACCTGATCCCAGTCCCGCGCCGTCTCTGCTCCTGGGCCGGTCCTGAACAGGAACAGGCATGCTCCCTCCACTCCTGAAGCCAATCACAATGCTGCAATGGCAGCGTTGTGATTGGTGCAGAGTCCTGGACAGCGCCCAGCACCTGGCGGGAGGCCATTTTCTCTATGTAGGCTGCATGCAGCATACATCGAGAAAATGTAGAGTGCGCACAACTAAGCAGTCAGGGCACTTAGTATGGTGCAAGCCACTCCTCTCCGACCCGCCCACCCGCCTGCCCCCAACATGGCATACCTTGCCTTCTGCTTTCTCACAGCGTGAGAAGCAGAAAATAAAATGGTATTTAAAATACCATTTTCTTTTCTGCTTCTCGCACTACGAGAATCATAGTTTATATTATTTAATTTCTAAATTGCATTTTGATTTTTAATTTTAAAAATGTAAATGAATCAATGAATTTAAAATGTACTGTAACAATTTTTGAATAAACTGAAAGGCAGAATTTTTTTTAATGTTATTTTTACAATGGTAAAACAAACAAAAAATTGCTTAAGATATTTTGGAGTAAATTGTTAAATTTTTATATATGTTCTAAAGTTGATAAAAATGTTATCAATCCCTATGTATTTACTTATGCTGTAGAAGTAATTTGAAACTACCATTAAGATTATTATTAGATTTCTTCAACAGCATAAGTAAATACATAGGGCGTGATACATTAATTAGCAACTTAAGTACAGAATCCACAAAATGAATTTTAACATTAATTTGCTTAAGTAGCTTGAAATAGGTATTACCATTGTGAAATGCCCAAAGAAAAGAAACAGCCTTTACAAATATGTGTACAATATTATAGTTAATATTAACACTTATTCATTCATATTTATATTTTAACAAATGTAAATAAATCAGCTTTTTTGCCTTGTACAAATAATGTACAAAGGGATTTTGGTTATATATTGATTTTTGTGACATAGGTTTTGTGAATATGCACTGAATAGTGTCACTCCACGTCATTGTAATTCCACACTATATCAGTCTTGTGTTTTTTGTCCTGTGATTTAACTGTGTTACAGCCATATATATCATGATGCATTTAAATGATATATAAATAATACATATTAAGTATGCCCTTTGTTTGGTGTGCTTTGACAGAGAGGAAAATAAGCAGAAACAATGTTCCCAAGGAACTCATTTTTTTATACAAATAAACATAGGACAAGGTTTTAGTGATGGTGAAAGGAAGTAAGAACTGTGGGCCAATTACTATAAAGTAAAGCAAGTTTACCAAGCAACACAATGAGGGTGCCCGAATAGTAGAAGTCCTTCTTAATAATTTTCTGGGTACTTCTCATTGATGGCAAGGATAGTGATATCTATTAATGACATGGTGGAGAAAATGTAACACCTGCCCGGGTGCTTATAGGAGTAGGTGTTAATGTGCTCTGAGGGATGGTTTACCCTTTATACGAAAGCCACTGATGTGACCAACCCTTTCTACAGCAAGATCAAATGCTGGAAGCGTTACATTGACTACATTTTCTTAATATGGGTTGGTACTGAAACCAGTCTGGAAATGTTCATCTCTTACCTTCATGATAGTCAATCAGCTTTGACCTTTACCTACAGTGCAGACTAAGAGAGGATTTCATTCCTCGATCTACAAATACAGAATCGGACTAACCAGCTTATTGTGAGTGTTTACCGGAAACCAACAGAATGGAATACTCTGTTGCAGTACAGAAGCTTCCACCCTACAGCCTTAAAGGACGGATTACCATATGGGCAGTTCCTACGACTCAAAAGGAATTGCACGGAGAAAGAAGACTTCTTTAAAGAAGCTAATATCCTGAGCAATAGACTACGAGAACGAGGTTACCTGAAAAGACTGATTAAAACGTCCATGAAGAGGTAATGGTTTAGCCCACGTGAGGAAATACTAGTGAGCAGACCCAAAGCACAAGAAAAAAGAAACGTATGCGTTACTACCTTCTGCACTCTGAGTACCCAAGTAGTGAAAACCATCAAAAGACATTGGCCCACACTGAACACATTCAGCACATGCCAGAAAATACCAATGTTCTCCTACAGGAAGGGTAAAAACATCAAAGACCATCTGGTACACTCAGATACTAGTACCCTGAAACCCATTACAACTATCAACAATGTCTGGTCACTACCCCCTGTCACAGGTCACTTTAAGTGTGGAGGTTGTATAGCCTGTCAATATACCTCCAACACAAAAGTCTTCAACCATGGTAATGTAAAATGGACTTTAAATAACTTTAAAAATTGTGCCACTACTAACATAATATACTGCATTTGGTGCCGCTGTGACCTCATTTACATAGGGCAGACCACCCAACCAGTCAAGACCCGAATTGGCCAGCACCATGGCGGGATACGTAGCGAGGTAGAAAATGTTCCCTTGGTACAGCACTACAAAGACAAATCACATACTGCAGAGGAGATAGGCTGGCAGATTATTCAGAAAGCCAAAATACCACCCAGGGGTGGCAACATCTGTTTTATTCTGCAATCTTTGGAAAGTAAATGGATCGAGAAATGTGACTCAATCAGAAAAGGATTGAATAGTCTCGAAGCATCGGACGGAGATTAGAGGCAGGTCGTGAGGCTTTTTAGTCCCGACAACCAGCATTCCAAGTGGACCATTAATCAAACACGGCGTTTCTCTTGGACCTAAGCTTGTGACAGAAGGAGTCCCATAGCCTCTGTGGGTTATATAACTTGGACCTTAGCAGTCAGTGCAACTATTGCGGCAAGGCACGTTTCTACAACTTTTTATCGAGTGCAACACATGTGCCACCTTGAAGGATCTCACAAGGGAGGAGATTACCCCCCATTATTGAAAGCAAAATAATATGATATACTCTGTGGTTGAAAGATGTTACTGATGAAGAAGTGACAATCTGAAGTCTCTGGCACACCCCCAACTAGATATAGTCTTTTGTGGGAGTTGTGTTACAAGCATTTGTGCTAGCCTGAAGAAGGTGGGGAATCATAAGATACCACCGAAACGCGTCGCTTTTTTGTACAGACTTTTTGGGAAGGACTTACACAACGATTCTGAACATCGAGAAAGTATCAGGTTCACAAAGGCACAGGCAATATCTCTGGATATAATTGGAAAAGAAACTTGACATATTTATGAAATATGCATTTATGAACTTATCGGTTTTTGAGCTATGCATCTTTGAGTGCCTGTGAGAGATTTATACTATAAGACATCGCTGCTTGTGTACTTCCCTTAAAATCTTTTTGCCTCCCTCATGGATTTTGTGATAAACTGTTTTTAATGTTTTTAATGTTTTTATGATATAAAATAAATACACTGATTATTCTATATACATTATCTTTCCGGACTCCTATTGGTGCTAATACCTGGCTCTTGTGAGTGAATGTGAATGAACGGATGTATGCTACATAAGATACCCAAGGGGGTCTTGTTTATTTGACATAGTGTCTTGATTTGGTGTCCTGTTCCCCTTGGTGTAGTGGGACCCCTCTCTTTTATTTTTGACATAGTCTGGAAGAGTGGCATAAATTCATCAGCCTTAACTCATGAACATTACCACAGTGACCTCCACAGCCGCCTCCTGTTACTAGATATGATCCCCCTCTATCTGTCTCAGCGATATGAACATGTTCAACATACTTCCCAGACAGTTTTCAGTAAGTGATCATTGACACACACACATTAAACGTCACCCGCTCCTACGAAAGGCAGCCAAATATATACAGGACCACTCTAGTCAGTGCAAAATGATTAAACTTAAACACCCTGGTCTAGATATACATGATGCACTACCCCACAACGTTGATAATTGTCCGGGTACATTATCTAGTGACAGCTGAGTCATTTAGAACTGATGCACGCCCCTGCTTATCATTCAGACAATGGGTTTGTGATAATGTTCTGGTTCCACGTACGAACATCGAACGTGGAACCAGGGTTTCGCAGGGTTCTAGACCGACAGTTTGTTTGAGCTCGTCGATGGATGGGGTTTACTTAAATAAAGCCTCACTCAAACTCTACATTTAAAAGGCTGTTTTGACCTTTATTACACTGGCGACGATCGCGTGGGATGCGCAAGAATAAACCCCAACATCGGATAACAGAATATAAGCCTGAACGAAGAACTGGTGCGTGACAGCGTTTTATGAGGAGAAAAAACGGAAACGAAGTTCGTACCTGATTTAAGAAGAGGAGGCGTTGGAACGTGCGGCTGTTCTTTTGATCCGGTGAGGTGTTGTGGCTTAGAAAATAGTTAACGCGGTCCGGTTGAGTTTCTGGTGTGTGACGCGTCATATTGCTGAGCCCAATTGCCTAAGGAAACAAGGCTGAAGACAAGTTTGACGCTGCGTGAAGAAATATGCCCAAATTCCTCTGGAAATAAGTTGAAAGGTTTACGGAAGCGGCCATTTTGGGTGTTTTCTTGGGTTTCTGGTAAAACAAGCCCAATTTCCAATAAAAAAAGGATCAAAAGACTGTGTGGGCGGAAGTTGTACTATCAATCTCTTCGGAAGACAACTAGAAAGGATTAAAAGTTGTATAATAATATCTTCTCAAGGAGAACAAGTGGGACACGGTATAACTAAAGTCAAGAGTTGTTAAAAAAAAAAAAAAAAGAAAGTGTCATCACGGTGATTGGCACACCTTTGACATTAGAGAGAAGAATATATATATTTTTTTTTTTTTAAAAAGAGGTTTTATTTTTGGAGAAGAAAATAGAAGTTGGACAAGAGAATTTTTTTAAGGATTGTATATTTATTCAATTTTTTTTGGGGGGGGGGTGTGGATTAGAAAGTAATTTAAAGGAGTTGTAGGAAAAGAACGGTTATGTTTTAAAAATTTAGTTGAAGATGCAAAATGTAACTGCACCCCCGTTTTTCCTGTCAAATCCAGGGGAACCCCCGGTGAAGTGGAAGAAATGGAGGAAAAATTTTGAAAATTATGCAAGAGTGTGTGGAACAAATTTGAGTGCAGAGAGGAAACAAGCGTTACTACTTCATTGTTTAGGTGGAGAGGGACAGAAGGTTTTGGAAAAATTACCACAGTTGAGCCCGGTGGAACAAAGGGGATTGAATGAGTACGAGATATGTATCAGACAATTAGATTTGCATTATCTTCCAAAAGTAAGCACCATTATGGAGCGTTATTATTTTGGTAAGAGAGAACAAGGCAAGGAGGAAAAAGTGGAGGAATTTGTGACTGCTCTAAGAAAATTAGCTTTGAGTTGTAAATTTGGTGAGCTTGTGGAGGAGAGAATACGAGATCAGTTTGTCTTAAGATGCAGCAGTGATAAAATTAGAGAAGAGCTATGGTTAAAGGATGAGCCACCATTGGAGGAGGTAATGGCTATTGCCAAACGGGTGGAACATATGCTCAAATGCGTGGGGGAATTGAGCAAAGAAGGCAAGGTATCTTCACATGAAGAGAAAGTGGAAGAGATTGTTTGTCAAGTTAAAAAGACAGAGGATTCAGTCAACTACAAGGGTGGAGAGGAAGGAAAAGAAAATAAGGCAGGGAGTGTATCTCAAGAAAGGAGGAGCATGTTGGCTTTTCAGGGCACATGTTATCGATGTGGTAAATTTGGTCACAAAGCAAATGCAAGGGAATGCCCTGCTCTTTAGGTCATGTGTAGCTCTTGTGGGAGGAAGGGTCATTTCACTAAGAATTGTCGTTTTCGGAATAATTCAAATAGTAAAAATGAAGTAAGAAAAGTCTCTTTCCAAGTGAATGAGTGTGGTGTGGAACATCCTACTGAATGGGTCAAGGTGGGGGAGGTAAGGATAAAAATGAAATTTGATTCTTGCTCTCATCTTACTTTCATTTCTAAAGAAGAGTTTATGAAGAGTTTTAAAGGAAATGTAAAATTGTTAAAATCAGATGTTAAACCAACAGGTTATGGGGGTACTCCCATAAAAATGTTGGGGTATTTTTTGAGCTGTGTGGAGTGCAATGGAAGGTTTACCGATGCTAAGGTGTATGTGGCGGAGAAAGGAGATAATTTGTTGAGTTGGACTCATCAGGCTCGCCTGGGTATTATCCTCAATCCAAATAGCAACCCCCCTGTGCAAGTACAGTCCATTGAGAATGGGGATAACAAATTTATAAAGGAGGTTGAAGATTTGTTCAGAAACACTTTAGGCTGTTTAAAAGGGTATAGCCATAGAATTAAACTTAAGTGTGGTGCTAGACCCATTGCAGCGAAAGTAAGGAGTATTCCTATCAATGTACAAGGAGCAGTTCAAACAGAGTTGGATAGGTTACTAAGTGTTGGGGTGATAGAACCAGTGGAGGCTACGGAATGGTTGGCGCCCATTGTGGTAGCGAGGAAGGCCAACAATGAGATTCGTCTATGTGTGGATCTTAGGGCTCTCAATAAAGAGGTGGTAGTGGACAGGTTTCCGCTCCCTAATATTGATGAAATGGTTTCGACATTAGAGGGTGCATGCTATTTTAGTACGTTGGATTTGGCATCAGCATATCACCAGGTGTCTCTTAACAAAGACTCACAGGATTTGACTGCATTTATAACCCCCATGGGGGCATTTAAATTCCTAAGGATGCCTTTTGGGTTGGTGTCAGCAGCATCGGCGTTTCAGAGGATTATGAATGATGTCATTAAAGGGATTCCTGGTGTAAGATGTTATCAAGATGATCTTTTGATATATGGGAAGAACTGTGAGGAGCATGATAGAAGAGTTAGAAAGGTTTTGGAGAGGTTACTCAAAGCAGGTCTAACTTTACATCGTGACAAGTGCAAATTTGGGGTAACTGAGGTAGATTACCTTGGTCACCACATTTCTGGGTGTGGAGTCAGACCGAAAAAGGAGTTGGTTGATACCATAGTGAATTTGAATGAACCGTGTTCAAAGGAGGAGCTTTCCACTTTTTTAGGCATTGCTGAATTCTATAACAAATTCATTAGAAATTTTGCTGATAAAACTGTAAATCTCAGAAGGTTGATGTGCAAAAATGCAGAATTTCTGTGGGATGAAGGATGTAAAGAAGAGTTTTCGAGAATTAAGATGGATCTTAAGAATGCTCCTGATTTAAAAGCATTTAAACCAGGTGATGCAACTTTCATCATGACCGATGCAAGCAATAAGGGTTTGGGCGCTCTGCTTTTTCAGGTGAGAAATGGTCAGGAGCATTTGGTTGCATGTGCATCGAGGTGTCTCAGGGGTGCTGAGCTGAATTACTCGGTCATTGAAAAAGAGGCCCTAGCCATATTTTGGGCGCTCAATTAATTTAGGAAATTTGTTTGGGGCACCTCTTTTACTGTAAGATCTGATCACAAGCCTCTAAAGGAAGTTTTTGAAAAAAAAGGTCTTGATTCTATCTCCTCTAGGATCAGGAGGTGGGTTATCTCTTTACAGGAATATAATTTTAATTTTGAATATATTCCTGGAAAAACAAATGTGTCGGCTGACTGTCTCTCACGTTTAGTTGACAGCGTGAATTCAAATAACTTGTCTTGTGAGAAGGGGATGGAAGATGATTTTGAGGTTAAAGTGTGTGACATCACTTTAGGGGTGATAAAAGATGAGTGGAAGGAGGCGTTGAAGAAAGATTCAGAATTGGTGGGTGTGATGGAGTTATTGTCACAAGGAAAAGAAAACAGTCTTGAGAAACCATGGTTGTTAGTCTAATGAATTAGCTGTTGTGGATGGTATCTTAATTAGAGGCACAAGATTAGTTCCACCTGAGGGTATTAGGGAAAACATTGTTCAGATTGCACACGAAGGACATATGGGAATTTCAAAAACCAAAGAGAGAATCAGACATGATTATTGGTGGCCAGGGTTGGATCTTATGGTAGAACGGGCAGTACGTGATTGTGTGCCACGTTCGTTAAGTGACAAAATTCATAAACCCAGACATCCACCTATGGTTTGTAGGAGATTACCCATGTGTCTTTGGGATGAAGTTGCGATTGATATTGTTGGTCCTCTTAATGGTGAACATCAAACTCCTTATCTGATTGTTTTGCTCGATTTATACTCTCGGTGGGTCGAAGTAAGCTCTGTGAGAGAAATAACTACTCAATGTGTAATCAAATTTTTGGATTCCATTTTCAAACGTGAAAGTTTCCCAAATTCTTTATTATCTGACAATGGGCCACAATTTTGTTCACGTGAAATGGAGGAATATTTGTTGAAGTGTGGAGTTGAACACAAGAGGATTTCGCTTTACCATCCTGAGGCTAATGGAGCAATAGAGAGGTTAAACAAAACATTGAAAGAGAGTATACAATTGGCGAGGGTTAACTGTTTGAACTGGAAGGATGAGTTACAACGTAGAATTTCTGCTTACAGATTCTCACCTTATTCTACAACTGGAAAATCGCCTTTTGAGTTGTTCAAGGGAAGATCTCCGAACACCATTTTGTGTCCAGGGTGGATGACTTTGGACAAAGGCTTAAAAGATAATGGTATTAGTGATTGGAGGGAAAAGGAAATAACCCTACAAAGGAAAAGGAAGATCTATGTTGACAATCATAAATCCTGTACGATTGTTAAGTTCAAAGTGGGGGACAGAGTCAAAGTCAAGGCTCCGGTGGGATGTCTTAATTGGTCGAAATTCACTGATACTAAAATTGTGGTGAAACTGTTAAAAAATGCGGTTAAAACCAATGATGGACGCATCTGGAATCATAGTCGAGTTGTTCATGTTAGTCCAGGTTGTAACAAGTTTTGTGAGACTGATTCTTCCGAGGGGACCTCCTCCCGTGGGGAACTTAGGCCAATTCGTAAGAGTGTAAGGGTTTGCAAAAGCCCAGGTTATCTTCATGATTTTGTGAGATGTTGATGTTTATGATTTTGTTAAAAGAATTATTTCATTTTTTTAGAAGGAAGAAGTGTGATAATGTTCTGGTTCCACGTACGAACATCGAACGTGGAACCAGGGTTTCGCAGGGTTCTAGACCGACAGTTTGTTTGAGCTCGTTGATGGATGGGGTTTACTTAAATAAAGCCTCACTCAAACTCTACATTTAAAAGGCTGTTTTGACCTTTATTACAGGGTTCATTGACTGTGTTCTGGGTCAACTTACGTATGTACAAATCAATCAATCAATCAATCAGTGACACTTATAGAGCGCGCTACATACCCGTAGGGTCTCAAGGCGCTGGGGGAGGGGGGGTGCCGCTACTGCTCGAACAGCCAGGTCTTCAGCTTCTTCCTGAAGGAGAGGTGGTCTTGGGTCAGGCGCAGGTCGGCCGGGAGGGAGTTCCAGGTCTTGGCGGCCAGGTAGGAGAAGGACCTTCCTCCTGTAGTCGTTCTCCGGATGCGGGGGACGGCGGCGAGGGCGTGGTTGGCTGATCGGAGGTGGCGTTTGGGAGCGTAGAAGTTGATCCGGCTGTTGAGGTAGCTCGGGCCTTGGTCGTGTAGGGCTTTGTGTGCGTGGGTGAGGAGGCGGAAGGTGATTCTTTTGTTGACGGGGAACCAGTGAAGGTCTCTCAGATGTCCGGAGATGTGGCTGGTTCGTGGGATGTCGAGGATGAGTCTGGCTGAGGCGTTCTGGATCCGCTGGAGTCTCTTCTGGAGCTTGGCGGTGGTACCGGTGTAGAGGGCGTTGCCGTAGTCCAGTCGGCTGGTGACGAGGGCCTGGGTGACGGTCTTCCTGGTCTCGGTGGGGATCCACCAGAAGATCTTCCGTAGCATGCGTAGGATGTTGAAGCACGCCGAGGAGACGTTGTTGACTTGCCTGGTCATGGAGAGGGAGGAGTCCAGGATGAAGCCCAGGTTACGTGCATGGTCTGTCGGTTTGGGTGCAGTGCCCAGGGCGGGAGGCCACCAGGAGTCGTCCCAGGCGGAGGGTGAAGAGCCCAGGATGAGGACCTCCGTCTTGTCAGAGTTCAGTTTCAGGCGGCTGGTCGTCATCCACTCGGCTACCTCTTTCATCCCTTCGTGTAGGTTGGCTCTGGCGGTGGCGGGGTCGTTGGTCAGGGAGAGGATCAGCTGGGTGTCGTCGGCGTAGGAGATTATGCTGAGGTTGTGTTGGCGTGCGATGGCCGCGAGGGGGCTCATGTAGACGTTGAAGAGGGTGGGGCTCAGAGAGGATCCTTGAGGGACGCCGCAGATGACTGCGGCGATGAGGGCGGTCTCGGTGCTGTGATTGGCTCGGAAGCCAGACTGTGAGGGGTCGAGGGATCCATTCGTCTCGAGGAAGGCGGCCATCTGCTTGTTGACGGTCTTCTCGATGACTTTGGCTGGAAACGGGAGGAGCGAGATGGGGCGGTAGTTCTTGAGTTCGGTGGGGTCTGCTGTTGGTTTTTTGAGTAGAGCGCTGAGTTCGGCGTGCTTCCAGCTCTCAGGGAAGGTGGCGGTGTCGAAGGATGTGTTGATGATGTCTCGCAGGTGGGGTGCGATGACAGCGTCGGCCTTGTTGAAGACGTGGTGAGGGCAGGGGTCGGTTGGTGATCCGGAGTGGATGGAGTTCATCGTGCGGATGGTGTCTTCGGTGCTGATCGGGGTCCAGGCGTGGAGGGTGGTGGTGGGGGGTGGTTGTTCGGTCATGGTGTGCGTTGGTTGGTTGTTGAAGCTGTTGTGTATGTCCGCGATCTTGTTGTGGAAGTATGAAGCGAGGGAGTTGCAGAGGTCTTGCGACGGGGTGATGTCGTTGTTTCCTGCGCTGGGGTTGGATAGCTCTTTCACGATGTTGAAGAGTTCCTTGCTGTTGTGTGCGTTGTTGTCCAGCCGGTCCTTGAATGCAGTTTTCTTGGCGGCGCGGATCAGCTGGTGGTGCTTCCGAGTGGCCCGCTTGAGGGTGGTCCTGTTGTCCGGTGTAGGTTCCCTTCTCCAGACTTTCTCGAGGGCTCGGCAGTTCTTCTTGGAGCTCTTGAGTTCGTCGGTGAACCACGGGGCTTTCTTGCTGCCGGGTCTGCTGGGCGGGGTCCTCAGCGGGGCGAGCTCGTCCGCGCAGTTGCTGATCCACTTCGTGAGGTTGTCGGCGGCCTGGCTGGGGTTCACTGAGCTGGCAGGAGGGTGCTGGCTCAGGGAGGTGGCGAGCTGGTCTGCTGTGATCTTGTTCCAGCTTCTGCGGGCGGCCTGTTGCTGGTGGTGGTGGGTCGTCGTTCTCTTGAAGGTGAAGTGGACGCAGCTGTGGTCCGTCCATTGAAGCTCTGTGGCGTGGCTGAAGTTGATGTCTGTGCTGGAGGAGAAGACTGCGTCGAGTGTGTGTCCGGCGAGGTGGGTGGGGGTGGACACCAGCTGCTTGAGTCCAAGATTGGCGAGGTTGTCGAGCAGGGTGCTGGTGTTGCGGTCGTTGTTGTTCTCCAGATGGAAGTTGAGGTCTCCCAGGAGGATGTAGTCAGCGGAGGGGAGGGCATGCGGGCTGACGAAGTCGGCGATGTCCTCGCTGAATGGGGTGCGTGGTCCCGGGGGTCGGTAGATCAGGGTGCCTCTGAGGGTGGTGTTCGGGTTGGTGTGGATCTGGAAATGCAGGTGTTCGGCGCTGGTCAGGGTGTTGTCGGTGCTGGTCGTGAGACGGATGGTGTTCCTGTGGATGATGGCGATGCCTCCTCCCATCTGGTTGGCGTTGCGGTCCCTCCGGACGATCTTGTAGCCCTCTGGGATGGCGATGGCGATGTCGGGAGCTGAAGAGGCGTTCATCCAGGTCTCCGTGAGGAAGGCAACGTCAGGGGCTGTGACGTCTAGGAGGTTCCAGAGTTCGATGGCGTGTCTGTGGACGGAGCGGGTGTTGAGCAGGATGCACTTGAGGTGGGTGCTGCTGGTGTTTGACTTGGCGGGTGCTGGTGCGAGGCAGGTCCGGATGCAGGTGAATTTGCAGGCGTGGCAGCTGAAAGGTCCGTGGGTGCGTCGTGGTGTGGCTTGGTGGCATTCTGGGAGTCGGCCGGTGTTGAGTGCGATGAGGGTGGCGGCGGGGTACGTCAGGCGGGTAGGTCGGGGTCTTCGTGGGCCAGGGGTCCTGGCGCTGGGCGCGGTCCGGTCGCGGACGGGCGCAGACGGGCTTACCTTTGGCGCGCCTTCGGCGCACAATCGGCGCGCCCGCTGCGCGTGACCGCTGCGCGTTCGCATGGTCGCCATTTAAGGCGAAGTGCGCGGGTGGGCGGAGCAGCTGGGAGGCGGGAGCGGGGAGGGAACAGAAGAGAAAAGGGGCGGGGCAAATGGCGGTGGCGGGAAGCGGGGAGGGAGAGCGGAGGGCGGCGAGGTAGGCGGGCAAACAGGAAGGAAACTGAAACACGGTACAGAGATTACATTAAATGAAACAGGCACAAATGGAGGGCAAAATAAATGGCAAAAACAGGAAGGAAAACGATGTCACGGCACAAAAAATACAAGCACAAATGGAGGGCAAAGCAATGGCGAAAACAGCAAGAGAAACGATCACATGGCACAAAAAATACAAGCACAAATGTAGGGCAAAACAAATGGCGAAAACCAATGGGGAGCGACCAAGGCGGCAGCGAGGCCGGCGGCGAGGCAGTAAGGCAGGCAATGGGGCACACGCAGCAGCTGGTGGCCGTGCGGCGCGGGGGTGTCCCACAAGTGGGTCACACTCACCTGCGTCGCACGGTCGCCATTTAAGGCCAAGTGCGCGGGTGGGCGGAGCAGCTGGGAGGCGGGAGCGGGGAGGGAACAGAAGAGAAAAGGGGCGGGGCAAATGGCGGTGGCGGGAAGCGGGAAGCGGGGAGGGAGAGCGGAGGGCGGCGAGGTAGGCGGGCAAACAGTAAGGAAACTGAAACACGGTACAGAGATTACATTAAATGAAATAGGCACAAATGGAGGGCAAAATAAATGGCAAAAACAGGAAGGAAAACGATGTCACGGCACAAAAAATACAAGCACAAATGGAGGGCAAAGCAATGGCGAAAACAGCAAGAGAAACGATCACACGGCACAAAAAATACAAGCACAAATGTAGGGCAAAACAAATGGCGAAAACCAATGGGGAGCGACCAAGGCGGCAGCGAGGCCGGCGGCGAGGCAGTAAGGCAGGCAATGGGGCACACGCAGCAGCTGGTGGCCGTGCGGCGCGGGGGTGTCCCACAAGTGGGTCACACTCACCTGCGTCGCACGGTCGCCATTTAAGGCCAAGTGCGCGGGTGGGCGGAGCAGCTGGGAGGCGGGAGCGGGGAGGGAACAGAAGAGAAAAGGGGCGGGGCAAATGGCGGTGGCGGGAAGCGGGGAGGGAGAGCGGAGGGCGGCGAGGTAGGCGGGCAAACAGGAAGGAAACTGAAACACGGTACAGAGATTACATTAAATGAAACAGGCACAAATGGAGGGCAAAATAAATGGCAAAAACAGGAAGGAAAACGATGTCACGGCACAAAAAATACAAGCACAAATGGAGGGCAAAGCAATGGCGAAAACAGCAAGAGAAACGATCACATGGCACAAAAAATACAAGCACAAATGTAGGGCAAAACAAATGGCGAAAACCAATGGGGAGCGACCAAGGCGGCAGCGAGGCCGGCGGCGAGGCAGTAAGGCAGGCAATGGGGCACACGCAGCAGCTGGTGGCCGTGCGGCGCGGGGGTGTCCCACAAGTGGGTCACACTCACCTGCGTCGCACGGTCGCCATTTAAGGCCAAGTGCGCGGGTGGGCGGAGCAGCTGGGAGGCGGGAGCGGGGAGGGAACAGAAGAGAAAAGGGGCGGGGCAAATGGCGGTGGCGGGAAGCGGGGAGGGAGAGCGGAGGGCGGCGAGGTAGGCGGGCAAACAGTAAGGAAACTGAAACACGGTACAGAGATTACATTAAATGAAATAGGCACAAATGGAGGGCAAAATAAATGGCAAAAACAGGAAGGAAAACGATGTCACGGCACAAAAAATACAAGCACAAATGGAGGGCAAAGCAATGGCGAAAACAGCAAGAGAAACGATCACACGGCACAAAAAATACAAGCACAAATGTAGGGCAAAACAAATGGCGAAAACCAATGGGGAGCGACCAAGGCGGCAGCGAGGCCGGCGGCGAGGCAGTAAGGCAGGCAATGGGGCACACGCAGCAGCTGGTGGCCGTGCGGCGCGGGGGTGTCCCACAAGTGGGTCACACTCACCTGCGTCGCACGGTCGCCATTTAAGGCCAAGTGCGCGGGTGGGCGGAGCAGCTGGGAGGCGGGAGCGGGGAGGGAACAGAAGAGAAAAGGGGCGGGGCAAATGGCGGTGGCGGGAAGCGGGGAGGGAGAGCGGAGGGCGGCGAGGTAGGCGGGCAAACAGGAAGGAAACTGAAACACGGTACAGAGATTACATTAAATGAAACAGGCACAAATGGAGGGCAAAATAAATGGCAAAAACAGGAAGGAAAACGATGTCACGGCACAAAAAATACAAGCACAAATGGAGGGCAAAGCAATGGCGAAAACAGCAAGAGAAACGATCACACGGCACAAAAAATACAAGCACAAATGTAGGGCAAAACAAATGGCGAAAACCAATGGGGAGCGACCAAGGCGGCAGCGAGGCCGGCGGCGAGGCAGTAAGGCAGGCAATGGGGCACACGCAGCAGCTGGTGGCCGTGCGGCGCGGGGGTGTCCCACAAGTAGCTTTCCTCTGTTCAGCGTTTGAGCGTCATTCACTCTGAATTTGAAATACAAATGGGGTTATGTTGAATGCTTACACCTATGAGCTGAATTCAATATCTTTTTTAGAAAATGTCAATTAATATGCATGCTGTTTAACGTTATTGAGCTCAATTAAAATTTTGATACACGGACTATATTTAATGTAACACGTCCATAAATCCCCATCTTTTTACTGCATGGTCTATTTAGTATCACACTGAGTAATGGCCGCCGACTTGGTAGCCTTCCAGAGTACACCACCAGGCGAGCACACAGTGTGTGCATCACCCAGCCATGTGTCTCCGCACACGGGCACCGGCGGAAGGTATATTTGCCTGACGTCCGATTGCGTCTGGCTGCAAACAAATTCCAGTAACAGCGCCTTACCGCCTTGCTCATTCGGTAAGCCGTAACATCTGTATCCTGATTCTATTCTGCCTGCTAAGCATATCGCCCTTCTAACTGTGACCCTCTTTATTACTTTTAGTTTACCTGACAGTTACCGAGTATACCATTACCGCGCTCCATGCCTCTGCATTACCCTCAATACTTTGATGCTACTCAGAACTCAGAAACGGTGAGTGCACTATCGATCTTATTTAACACTCACATTGTCCAGCTGAGATAAAGGAACAAGGGGACCCTACTCACAAGGAACCAGGGTAGTCAAATTATTATCAGAAACAATGGTTCATGTGGAATAATACAACAATATGTACTGATATGAATATGCACAATCGCAATGGGTAGGGTTAGGGTAATGCCAAAAGGAGAAGAGGCCTCATACACCTTTGTATTACTGTATCACTGTTGTTTTTATGGTTCTCAAATATATACAGAAAACATTATAAGAATAATAGTGCGAGGTGTCCCCAGTGAAACTGGAACCTAAAACATAGGTGACATATTTGTGACAATTGTGCTTGGTTTCCAAAGTATTATAAAGTCAACCATTTTAAAATGTGAAACATTAGTTACTTTGCAGTGTTTACACCGCAAGACCATTACAACGCGGGTATTACAACGCAAGTCATTACAATGACTTGCGCAGGATGGCGCACTAACCTAAGGAATAGCATGATTTACTGTTCCAACACCTTCCCTACTGTACATAGACTGGAGTTGGAATAGTAAATCATATTATTCCTAAATCCAGCGCCCTACAGCGCAAGTCGTTGTAACGACTTGCGTTGTAATGCCTGTGTTGTAAAGGTATCGCGGTGTAAACACCGCGATGTAACGTCGCATATTCTTTTAAAATGTACACAGAGTGGACCTCGAATATATGCAATGATACGCGCTGGTACTGGTTCGTTTTAGTTCTTGGCGTGGCCGTTTCGACCCTTTGTGCAATGTAGGGTCTCTTCAGGACCTAGGAATGTAGGGACATCTGAGCAGGTAATTGAACAGCCACATGATGTGTGTGTGCCACAAGCAGGTGAAAAGGAAAAATGGGGAAGGATACTCACATGGGAGCCAGCTAGGTGCCCAAATGAGGGTGAGGGAGGGCTGGCAATCTGGAGAATAGCACAGCGCTATCAGTCAAGTCATAACGTGGAGATGTAGCGGCGCACAGCAATATGTGGGAACTGGTGAGAACTCAATAGGATGATGCAACAAACACGAGGTGCTGTCGCTCTGACCTGTGTCCCTTACTAAATGCCTGCAGCTGAATCAGGGATGCTTGTGGGTAAAGATTTCCTATTGATTATTTGAGTTCCGTGGCGCATGCTGATCCAATGCGCATCAACAGAACAGCGTGTGTCTGTCTGCTGGGGCCAAAAGTAAAGATTTTCTATTGATTGGAGTTAAGTGGCGTGTGCCAATCCAACGCGCATCAGTAGGACAGCATGTGTCTGTCTGCTGGGGCCAAATGACCACATTGTCGAGCTAGCAGTGTTTAAATGCCTGAAACCACCCTTTTACTTCCATGTTATAGGACATTGTCCCCTTAAAAGTGACCTCCACTGCTCATTACAGCCTTCCTGACGGTCACCGTCTGATACATGACACCATGCCCTTATCTTTGGACACTACTCACAACTAAGACTTGGTGAGTACATGATTGATCAATATCACACATTAGTAACCATCATTAGACTATGGGTTAGTTCAGTTTCCTACTTATAGGACCTGCAATAATCCCTGTTACTGTGCCAAGCTGTGGCTTTCTTATAAAGGGTAAGCCATCCCTCAGTGCACATTAACACCTACTCCTATAAGCACCCATGCAGGTGGTAGATTTTCTCCACCATGTCATTAATAGGAATTACTTATCCTTGCCATCATTGAGAAGTACCCGGAAAATTATTAAGAAGGACTTCTACTATTCGTACACCCTCATTGTGTTGCTCAGTAAGCTTGCTTTAATTTATACTAATTGTCCCACAGTTCTTATTTCCATCACTAAAACCTTGTCCTATGTTTAGTCCCCGCAATCTCTGTCCTGAAGAGAGGGTCGAAACATTGTTGACTATTAAAAAGGGAGAGTCACAACAAATCATATAGTTATCCTTGAAGAATTGATTGTATTATATCTCCAAATGGCTCCTCTTTTATTTATCAATAACCACCGCCACAGGTTTTCCAATAGCACCACATATATTTCACTGGTTTGGTTATGGTCATTTCACTGGGGTTCATAAAGCACTTTCAAATGTGAAAATGTATATAATGTAAATACACAGACAGTAAATATTTTATGCCATTTTGTATGTGAAATACTGATTTGCAAAATAAATAACACTCAGCTCATCTGATGTGAGGACTACAAACATTTTGTTCTGTGGGCCTTGACGCAAAACTTTGTTAAAATATTGGTATCCCTTATTGGTTTAAGGTTTCATTCTGTATCTGTCTGTTCTGTTTGATTCAAGCAGGATATACTAATTGCTGCAATTAATTATTTTTATAAAAAATTAGTTCCTTGTGAACATTGTTTCTGCTTATTAGCAATACCCGGTTCGCAAGGACATATGGTTCGCTCTTGTTTCTTTGTGAGAATTGACAGGCAGAAGCCACATAAAAGCTCGGCTCATTATGTGCTTGAGGTTCCAACAGGACCTCTATCTGAGCCAGAGCCAGGCTTCAGGCTAGAACCTGGCTGGAACTTTTAGTGGCTCCCCACCTGTACATGGAGGCAGTGGTGAAAGAACACCAATAGAGTTCAAACCCTAAAATCTATTTCCTGAGTTTATGTATAACCTGGCAACCATTACTCATCTCACGAGAATCTGTCCCGAGGCAAAAATAAGCTGCCTAACTTCTGGTCGTGTGTGCTAAAAATTGGACTCGGTCATTGTGGGAGCATTGCAGTGCCTATCTTCACCTGCCCATTCCCTATGCTTCAAGTCCCTGCCCCGTCCTCGCACATGAGAGGGAGTCTACATAAGGAACAACATTTCAAACAAGCCACCTGCTCTGTAGTCAGCGCATGAATTTACTTTAAAGTCAGAACTGTATTCTGTAAGAAAAATAAAAAACACCACTTACTACCATTCTTCATGACTGTCCACCTGTGGGAGACAGAAAAACGAACAGGGGGTTAGAGGGTTAGGAGGCCATTTTCTATTATTGCTTTGATGAAACATAAATAGAAACAGGACTGTGAGTCTTTTATGTTTTAATTAATAAAATTGTGTGGGAGCTGGGGCTCCTCAACTTGTAAGGACTGGGATGGGGAGGACGGCCAATGGGTAATGCAGTCAGGGTAACAACCACATTGGTTCTAAGCTAAAGTTTCTCAGATTTCTATGACTTGTTATTTAAATACAATACAAACTGAATAAGCAAACTAATCTGAAAAAGTAAGAGGTATAGATTTGACATAGGAAGATAAAACTAGCTTTTAAACATGTGTTTAAGGGAATTGTTTATCGTTAAACTAAAGTGTTTAATCAAGTCAAATTAACTTTATTCGGCTTCAAAGACCATTAAAGTTTGAACAAACAAACATACATTTCAATCAAGAAATTTCTTTATAACATACTTGAAAGTTGAAAAAGGAATATAGATATTCTTAGTATCAAATACTTGATTCAACATACTATGACATTAAGCCTAAAATGTCATTAATACTTAGATAAAGTGTAAAAGGTTGCATCATTCACGATCGTCTATTGTGATTCAAAACGTTTTCTAATGAGCATTGCAGCTTTAATAAAATTAGTCACAGCAGTGCAAATATCAAGTGCAGCCAAGGAGTACAAAATATTAAAGCCTTCGATGTAAGTACATGGTCGATTTTCCCACAAGAGTGGTGCCAAAATGTTTCCTTTCGGCTCTACATAAAGGGGGCAAAACAACATAAAGTGCAGGGGGCTCTGAGCTGCCATATTGTCACAAGGGCAAGGTATGAGTTTATCAACCCATCCTATCTGTTTTGGAAATGCCACTAGAAAGTGCAAAGTGCATAAGCGAAATCTAGTTAGGAGAAATCGAGTCCGGGCATTGGTAGTAAAAGTAAGATAAAATTGCTGTTGGGCAGCAAACAAACGCGAATTCCCTGACACCTCTCCATATGAGCAAAGTTTGTTTGCCTTGGAATAAAATGCCTCATTTATTGTTGTTTTCTCATTTTAATTAATACTAGCAGGGTTGTCGTAGCAGTGCCCCAAACCTTTCTCATGGAGTGTATCTCACAAAATGGAGCCAGGGGATCGACAAAGCACTATCTAGATGTACACAATCCTTGATAATGTCCCTTGTAAACGTTAGATTCTCTGACAGCCAAATTTAGGCCCTTTAAAGAAGAGGGGCCATATCTGTTCGATCCTGTAAAAATTCCAGCCCCAGCTCATAATGACAAAAGAGTGTAGGGGCACTATTAGGGGGCATCAATAGCCTTTTGATAAATTTGTTTTTCACAACCTGTAGGTGGCGGCTTTTGTGGTAACCCCAAACTCCTGCCCCATAGGATGCGACAGATAGACACTTAGCTTTATATAAGGTAACTAGCTCTGTCAAAGGTTTGTGACCTATTTTTCAGGCAAAACGAAATAGCCCCTCCACCATCCTGCTAGTATGTTGCACCCTGGCAGTGAGTTCATTGAATGAATACTTTCTCAGCCAAATATAATGTATCTCAGATTCATATCAAACAACTGTTGAACATAGGTGGAAGAGTACCATTATTGTTACTGTTGCCAGAAGACTATATAAATTGATGTGTGGTGACCATATAGTGAACAACCTAACAGATATTGCATGTAACTTGGGGGGACAGAACAGAGTCAGGTGCTAGAGGTTTGAAATCAAAGGCAGAAAGTGCATTCCATACAAAACTTTAAATGTAAAAATAGTTTTCTAACAATGAATTTGGTGGACTCTAAAATTATAGCAGAGCCTATTAAGCAATTGAAAAGTATTACTGATACATTTGTGTTGGACAGGCCACATGAAGGGCTTGCTCCCTCCCCGCATGACAAGGCCCAAGCCCCGGACTCCCAGGTGTTACCCACAAGGGCAACCCGCACCCCGTCTCCCAACGGAACTCCTGCCCCCGGACATCCATGTATCATGGGGCCGAACCACTACCGGCTCCCCCGGCCAGATCAGCCGCCATCTTGGACACTGCGCCACGAGGCCGCGTGGCCTCAGCTCGACCCTAACCCTGGGCCTGGCCCGGCCCCGACATCCCGGCACCACCATCCACCCAGGAGGTGAACGGACCACTTGGCAGGTCAATGGGAGAAAGAAGTGTCGATGGCTCTCCCCCGCCAGGTGCCGATCGCCCTCCAGCTCCCCCAGGCGCTGGCTCCACCCCCTGCTGGGTGTCTGGACTCCCTCATCCCGGACCCCCCGACCTCCAAGTGCGAGGGTCCGGACATCAAAGGGTGCCAGACCTATAACTAGGGCAGCTCCAGAGCAGGAAGGCAGTTGTATCCTGGAGTCGAGAGACACCGAGAAGAACTCAGCCTTGACGGACTACTGGCGCTGCCGTAGCTCTGCCTTGTGAATTATCGTCCTGCCTGCTGGCGCTGCCGCGGCCTTCTGCATCATTCATCCTCGTCGGGACCTGCTGGCGCTGCCGCGGACCGTTGTAACGACCACCTTCATCGGGACCTGCTGGCGCTGCCGCGGACCGTTGTAACGACCACCTTCATCGGGACCTGCTGGCGCTGCCGCGGACCGTGTAACGACCACCTTCACCGGGACCTGCTGGCGCTGCCGCGGCCCGTCCAAGCTAGAACACCGAGCTCGAGGATTGTGAGCTATCCACCATACCATCTCAGCTACCAGATTGGTAACCAGACTGTCCCGCTACCCCCTTTTCCCAAACCTAGAGACTAGAATCGAGGGGACCCCTGAGTCCAGACCTCCTTGTACCATTTCATCGTGCCTTAAGAAATCACCTATAAAGAACGTTAAATCCTATCCTTGTGTGGTTGTATATCTGTGGGGGGGAAGTTACTCATCTGTACGATCGCTGGAGACGGCTCTCCCCGGAGACCTCTCCCCTTGTCCTCGGCCGACCCTCCCGGTCCGTCTAACATTGGTGGCCAGCGGCGCGATCCGAATCAACGCGTAATCGTACAGAGAGTAGCTCACCCCACGACAAAACCACGATGTCAACCAAAGAGAGCGGATCCACCGAGAAATTCCAGATGGATAAATTGGAAGAGTATAGCCATCGTGAACTGAAACAATTCTGCATGGAACTAAGCATTGCTACCACCGGCCTGAGTACCAAAGAAGATTTTAAGCACGCCATTGAGTCGTGGGCGGAAACCGGGGTCGCCGGATCCCCAGACCAAAACGGTGCAGCATCGGAGAGGAACGCCACGGCTCCCGAGGAGCGAGGAACGGGCCTCTCGCAGGAAGAGATCCAAGAAAGAGAAAAAAACAGATTACATGAGTTGGAAATGGCACGACTCAAAATGGACGGTGAACTAAAATTAGCCGAGCAAAAACTGAACCTAGAACATCTGCGGCTCCGAGAAGAACGGGAAGAAAAACAGAGGCAGAGAGAGCTCGAAGAAAAAAGACTAACATTCGAACACGAGCGCAAACTGGCAGAAATAGAACTACGGAAGCAGAACAAAGAACCGGAGGTGCCCGAGCGACCGCGCACCCCGGGAGCAACCGAAAAGAAAGTCCACATCCCCAAGGATGTTGTCCGAGAGTATGTCCGAGAGGACGACATACAACAGTGGTTCAAAGCCTACGAGATCGCCATGACCTCCCACCGGATCGATCGGAGTGACTGGGGAGCCGGCCTATGGGGGAGGTTCGTCAACGAAGGCCGCGATGCCCTACTGCAGCTCCCAGACCATCAGATGTCATCCTATGACCACATGAAGGCTGCCCTCCTCACCCGATATGGGCTCACACCCGAAATGTACCGCCAGAGGTTTCGGGACTGCACCCGGATCCCGGGTACAACGTGGGTGGAATATGTCAACTATTTCAGCCGAGCCTTCGAGGGTTGGATCAAGGGAAGCCACGTAACGACCTATGAGCAACGTTTTAATCTCATGGTGTGGGAGCACCTGTCTAACAACTGCTTCGTCGAGCTCAGGCAGCACCTCCTCGACAGTAAATTGACTGACCCACGGCAACTAGCCGCCGAAGCTGACCGGTGGGAAAGCACCCGAGTGGGCCGGAGAGGGCCACACGAGCAAAACCGGAACAACCAAGGTCAGCACCGTCCCCGAGGAGGAGGAGGAGGCCAGGGGCGAGGGAGAGACACCGTCCCGGCCACTCCCGCGGCCAGCACCCCGCCCCCGGCCGGCCGGGGCAACCCCCCGATGCGCCCGGGGTTCCGAGCCAACGTCACGTGTCACCGATGCCAGCGAGTCGGCCACTACGCCAATGACCCGAACTGCCCGCAGAACCAAATGCCAAAACCCCGCCAGGTAGCTGCCGCCGCCCTGGGGGGAGAACAAATCTCCGAGGAACAAGAAGAATATGAGCAGGCACAACAAGAGTGGGAACCGGCTGCCATGGTTCTAGCGTGCCTAGGGGGAAAAGACATGGTCCCGCGGGCTCCCCTACCCGCCAACACCAGAAAATATAGCCAGTGGGTGAACATTAATGGGCGCCGGGCCGAAGCCCTACGTGACACAGGGGCCAGTGTGACGGCCGTCCGCTGTCACCTGGTAAAACCAGAGCAGATCCTGCCGAACATTCTCTGCCCCGTCCGCTCAGCCGACAATTCCGAGAGTCTATGTCGGATGGCCTGCGTCCCCTTCGAATGGGGAGGGGTCTCCGGCATGTTGAAGGTGACGGTCCGGGATGATGCCCCCGTGGACTGTCTCCTGGGGAATGATCTTGAGAGTTCCCCGTGGGCCGCCGTCGAAAGAAGAGAGCACCTGGGGATGCTGGGCCTCCCGGACTGGGCGTGCGTAACCACCCGGTCCATGGCCGCCCGTGCCATCCCCCGACCAGAAGAACCAGAATGGCCTGCACCTCCTCCCCCGATCGCTCCAGTAGAGGACACCGACTATACCGACCCCCCAGAGCCAACCCCCGAAGGGGTCGCCCAGCCCCAGGACCTTCCCGGCCTGGCTCAGTGGCGTCAAGAAGGGGGGCCCACCCAGGAACAGTTCCGCCAGGAGCAGAAGACCTGTCCCTCCCTCGAGGGACTCCGCCAACAAGCCATCGCCCAGAGCGCAGGGGACTCCACCGGAGCCCATTGGGTCTATTGGGATAACGACCTGTTATACAGTGAACAAAGAATCGCGGAGTTAGGGGCCAGTCGAGTGCTGGTGGTGCCCCTCCGTTTCAGAGACTTCCTGCTAAATTTGGCCCACGATGTCCCCCTGGCTGGACACCTGGGCCAGGACAAAACCTACAGTCGCCTGGTGACCCACTTTTTCTGGCCGAGGATGCGAAACGACGTCCTCAACCACTGCCGGTCCTGCCCCACGTGCCAGGCCAGCGGGAAGAGCGGCCGCAAGCTCAAAGCACCTCTGCAACCCTTCCCAGTGGTCACCACCCCGTTCGAGAGGGTAGGAATAGACATTGTGGGGCCCCTGGACCCCTGCACAGCACAAGGACATCGGTTCATCCTGGTACTGGTGGACCACGCCACCCGCTACCCCGAGGCTGTGCCCCTGCGAACTGTAACAGCTCCGGTGGTCGGCCGGGCCTTAATGGGGATCTTCTCCCGGGTGGGCTTCCCCTAAGAAGTCGTCAGCGACCGAGGCACAAACTTTATCTCGAAATATATGAAGTCCCTCTGGCAACAGTGCGGGGTCACCTACCGATTCACGACCCCCTATCATCCTCAAGGGAACGGACTAGTTGAGCGATTCAACCGCACACTCAAGGGAATGATTGGGGGATTGGAAGAGCCCCTCCGTCGCCAGTGGGATGTACTACTTCCGTGCCTCCTCTTCGCCTATCGAGAAGTTCCCCAGAAGTCCCTCGGTTTTAGCCCTTTCGAACTCCTGTACGGGCACCCTGTGCGAGGGCCCCTCAGCCTAGTCAAAGAAGGTTGGGAGATGGCCCCCCTAAAGACCCCTCCAGACGTCTTCAAGTACCTCCTGGCACTACGCAATCAGACCCGGCGATTCAGGGAAATGGCCAAAGCGAATCTTGAGGCCAGTCAGGAGGACATGAAAAAATGGTACGATCAGAATGCCTCCTCCGTCGAATTCGAACCTGGTCAACAAGTGTGGGTGATGTCCCCCACCGAACCATGTGCCTTGCAAGACAAGTGGACGGGGCCCTTCAAAGTGGTCGAACGCAAGAGCCCCGTCACCTATCTCATCGATATGGAGTCTCCCCGGAACCCCCTCCGGGTCCTCCACACCAACAGACTCAAACCCCACTTTGTGCGCTCGGAACTCAGCCTCCTGATGGCTACAGACAGTGGGGCGGAAGAAGACTCCGAGCCTCTCCCTGATCTCCTGAAGACTCAGGAGAAAGACGGTTCCGTGGACGGGGTCCGGCTCTCCGATGCCCTCACCCCAGAGCAACGCCAGGGCTGCCGGGACCTCCTGCTGCAGTTTGCTACTCTGTTTTCCCTCACCCCAGGGGTCACCCCCTGGTGCTTGCACGACGTGGACACTGGGGACAGTCCCCCTATCCGACACCGGGCCTACCGCGTACCTGATCGGGTGCGGGCCTGCATCCAAGAGGAAGTGTCCAAGATGCTCGCGCTCGGGGTCATCGAGCCCTCGGACAGCCCCTGGGCCAGCCCGGTCGTGCTGATCCCCAAAGCCGCTGCCCCCGGCACCACTCCTGAACTCCGATTCTGCGTCAACTATCGGGGCTTGAACGCTGTCACCAGGACCGACGCTCATCCCATCCCCCGAGCGGATGAATTGATCGACCGCATGGGGGCTGCCCGCTACCTCAGCATCTTCGACCTGACAGCGGGCTACTGGCAGATCGGTCTCACACCCCGGGCCCAAGAACGGTCCGCCTTTTCTACCCCCGATGGCCATTACCACTTCAAGGTCATGCCCTTCGGCATGAAGAATGCCCCAGCTACTTTTCAGCGACTAGTGAACCAGGTCTTGGCGGGGCTCGAAGAGTTCAGCGCCGCCTACCTGGACGACATCGCTGTATACAGCCGCCACTGGTCCGACCACCTCCACCACCTCCGAGAGGTCCTGCAAGCCCTCCAGCGGGCCGGCCTCACAATCAAGGCCGGCAAGTGCCAAATTGGTCAGGGGTCCGTGACCTACCTCGGACACCAGGTGGGAAGCGGTCTGGTGGCCCCTCTGCAACTCAAAATTGCTGCCATCCAGTCCTGGCAACCCCCAGTCACGCAGACCGAGGTCCGAGCCTTCTTGGGACTCACCGGCTACTACCGGCGGTTCGTGAGGGACTATGGCAGCATTGTGGGGCCCCTCACGGGTCTCACGTCCAAAAACCACCCGAAGAAGATTAACTGGACCCCCGACTGTCAAGCGGCCTTCGAGAAGCTGAAAGCCGCCCTGTGCACCGCCCCTGTGCTCCAGGCCCCCGATTACAGTCGGGAATTCATTGTGCAAACGGACGCCTCCGACCACGGCATCGGTGCGGTTCTCTCCCAGCTGAACCCCGAGGGTCTTGACCAGCCGGTGGCCTTCATCAGCAGACGCCTCCTGGCCCGAGAACAACGCTGGAGCACAATCGAGAGGGAGGCCTTCGCAGTAGTGTGGGCCCTCAAAAAGCTCCGGCCCTATCTCTTCGGTACCCACTTCCGGGTGCAAACCGATCATCGACCCCTGCAGTGGCTAATGCAGATGCGGGGGGAAAACCCAAAACTATTGCGCTGGTCCATCTCACTGCAGGGGATGGACTTCACTGTGGAACATCGACCGGGCCAAGACCACGCCAACGCAGATGGCCTGTCACGCTTTTTCCGCCTCGACGAGGAGAGTCCCCAAGAGGATGGGTGACTCTCCCCGCCTTCAGCTGGGGGGGACGCATGTTGGACAGGCCACATGAAGGGCTTGCTCCCTCCCCGCATGACAAGGCCCAAGCCCCGGACTCCCAGGTGTTACCCACAAGGGCAACCCGCACCCCGTCTCCCAACGGAACTCCTGCCCCCGGACATCCATGTATCATGGGGCCGAACCACTACCGGCTCCCCCGGCCGGATCAGCCGCCATCTTGGACACTGCGCCACGAGGCCGCGTGGCCTCAGCTCGACCCTAACCCTGGGCCTGGCCCGGCCCCGACATCCCGGCACCACCATCCACCCAGGAGGTGAACGGACCACTTGGCAGGTCAATGGGAGAAAGAAGTATCGATGGCTCTCCCCCGCCAGGTGCCGATCGCCCTCCAGCTCCCCCAGGCGCTGGCTCCACCCCCTGCTGGGTGTCTGGACTCCCTCATCCCGGACCCCCTACCTCCAAGTGCGAGGGTCCGGACATCAAAGGGCGCCAGACCTATAACTAGGGCAGCTCCAGAGCAGGAAGGCAGTTGTATCCTGGAGTCGAGAGACACCGAGAAGAACTCAGCCTTGACGGACTACTGGCGCTGCCGTAGCTCTGCCTTGTGAATTATCGTCCTGCCTGCTGGCGCTGCCGCGGCCTTCTGCATCATTCATCCTCGTCGGGACCTGCTGGCGCTGCCGCGGACCGTTGTAACGACCACCTTCATCGGGACCTGCTGGCGCTGCCGCGGACCGTTGAAACGACCACCTTCATCGGGACCTGCTGGCGCTGCCGCGGACCGTGTAACGACCACCTTCACCGGGACCTGCTGGCGCTGCCGCGGCCCGTCCAAGCTAGAACACCGAGCTCGAGGATTGTGAGCTATCCACCATACCATCTCAGCTACCAGATTGGTAACCAGACTGTCCCGCTACCCCCTTTTCCCAAACCCAGAGACTAGAATCGAGGGGACCCCTGAGTCCAGACCTCCTTGTACCATTTCATCGTACCTTAAGAAATCACCTATAAAGAACGTTAAATCCTATCCTTGTGTGGTGTATATCTGTGGGGGGGAAGTTACTCATCTGTACGATCGCTGGAGACGGCTCTCCCCGGAGACCTCTCCCCTTGTCCTCGGCCGACCCTCCCGGTCCGTCTAACAATTTGTTACAGCCACAAGGAAAGTATACACGCTCACTCTTTTTCCAGGCAAAGGTATTCGTATAATTATGCAAAAATGCTTTTTATATTTTAGCCCAAAACACAGGTGCCCTATGTGCCTCTATGTCAAAAAGTGGAACCGTACATAAATCATAATATTTTACTCCCATTAAAAAACTCCTGTAAATAGTAAACCCTCCTGTACTGAGAAAGAAAATAAATTAGCATCTGGTAAGAACCATGCATAATGCAAGAACTGTGCAAAGAAAGAAAGATAAAGTGAAAATGCTCAAATATTTACCAGTAATTTTCAGTACTCTGATTCCTACCACTTCTTGCCACGGTTCTAGGTTTATTCTCTTACTATTGTACAGCACAACTCTTTGAATTTAGGTTCAATGTTTAGGTGTTACAAACAACACTTCTAGTTGAAAGATTATGTAGTTGAATTCTCTGGTCATAGAGAAAGCCTAAGAGTGTTTGCTAAACGTTAAAGATTAGCACACGGGGTGAATCTTGGTAGCTGAAGATGGGGGACGCGTGTGAGCCTGTTGTTCCGCGCCAGCCCGTTAGTTATCCTGCTCTGATTGAGCGATTGAGCCCAAATCTGTGCTTCCAGAAGAGTAGCTACCCAGCAAGGTGGGTGTTGTGGCACAGGAGGATGAGCGTGGGATCCCCTGGCAGCCCTGGACATCGGGACAGCTGTTACCGCATTGAGAGCCGGCACCAGCCAAGATGGTGGACTGAGTTGAATGACCTGTGGGCCTCCGGGCCGGCGAATGAGTAGTGCAGAGGCAGATCATTGACTGATCTGGTTCACCATTGCAGAGGTGAAACAAGTGTGTGGCCCTGTCTGATCCTGAAGCTGCACTGGAGAGCAGGATGCAACCTGCGCTGGCCGAAGCCGAACAAGACTGCAGCGGCCTGTGAGCAGAGGAGCTGCCCCTCTCGGGCCTACGATGTGGAGAGGAGTTGGGCTCAGCAGACCCAGAGCTGAAGGTGGAGTTGGGACCTGTCGCATGTGGGTGGCAGTGGGCCTCTGCCCTCACTCGGAAGAGAGATGCCAGAGGCTATAGCACGGAAGAAGACACCCGGCTCACGGATAGCTGTCTGTTTGGTGGTGGACAGGTGGGGTGCACCCCACGGAATCCTCGGTGAGCCGGGCACGGGACTTTGGGGGGAGGTAGGTGGAGAGAACCCCCAGTGGAGGTGGAGACTCAGGGCCTAGGCCGGGACCACGTGTTGGAATTGGTGACCATGGCTGCTGGGAAGGGGGTCCAGCGTAGTCCTGTTTTCCCCACTCCTCCTGCACAAACTGTGTCTCTGGCCCTGATTGGAGGCTGCCTGGCCCCCAGGACTGTGCAGTAGAAGGGTGGCCAAGCGGTGCCTGATATTGACGGAGGGAGCTGCTCACTGGCAATGTTTATACCCTGCATCAGCTCTGCATAGCCCAGGTGACAGTGCACAGTGGAGTAGGCAAACAGATGGGGGTGATTGCCTGACCCCATTATGAACAGCTTTAGGACCCCTTGGCCAGTGGTGGCATGTCTACACCTGCTGTAACACGCTACTCGGAAGTGCTAGCCTATTCTTCGATGACTCACTCAGTTGGGGCTGCCTCACATTGTGTTCTCAGTATCTACTGGTGCCCTGCTGGTTTCTATGAATCTTTTTGGCAGTCTTCCCTGTGGAGATGGGCAAGACTAAGGCGCGACCAACAGAATCACCTCCTGAGCTAGAGGAGGCACCCAATGTGCAAACGCAAGAGCCGGGGTCCTTGGGTGATCCAGGCAGCTTCAATTAACTAAGATACTTGAAGCAATTGCTGACATTTAAGCAACCTTGCATCAAGATATTAGCAAGTATCGGTGGGGCTGGGGCTGCTTTGGATGGAACACCATAGACTTGTGGAGAGGTACAAGGTAGCCGAGTACTCTCTTTCTGACCTCCATCCTGCACAACTAACAACGCCCCTCCAGGTCACGGAGCTTATGGATAGGATCTGTGCACTTGAACGCATAGCCGAGGACACTGAAGAGCGCAACAGGCAGAATAATGTTAGGGTGGTTGGGCTGCCTGCAGGGGTGGAGACCACAGATATGATCGCCTACTTGCAACAGTGGCTTAAAACCATGGTGGTCCCAAAGGGCCTCTTAGCCTTTTATACCCTCGAACAAGCACACAGAGTGCCGGCCCGCCCACAATGGCATCCTCCATGTCCAGTGGTGGTGCGGCTCCTCCACTACAAGGACAGGAACACACTGCTGTGCAAGACCAAAACTGCAGGTCCATTTATAGTTAACAACAGTATGGTTTTCATATTTTCAGATTATACTGTGGAGGTGCAAAGGAGGAGAACCTCAGAGGTCAAGAGAGCTCTGAGGGAGGAGGGCCTGCAGTACTCCCTGATGTTCCCTTGCCGGCTCCGAATATTGTTGGTGGGTATGGCTCATTTTTGTGATGACCCGGCAGCACCCCGGGAGTGGATCGAGGCATATTGGTCTGGGATGCGGCTCATCTGGGACTCTACTGCTCCCCCACAGGAGGGCACATTGAGAAAAAGGTCCCAGAGATGACCCTGAAGGGGCCCAGCAAAGAACCTTAGGCCAACACAAACTGAGAGGGAAAAAGCCACTGCCCTCCATGCAGGTGCGACGATAATGAAGGGGTCGGAGAGTGCATCAGAGGGTGACACCCCATCTGTGAAATGGACGTGGGGAGTCAGAGTCTGAGTCCTCGCAGGCAGACAGCACCCAGTTACCAGATGTTACCCCGGTGACGACAGATTATATCATTTGACAAGACAGCAGGGGAAAGTAGCAGCACCCACCTGGTCACAAGTCATTTTCTGATTCTGAATTGGGCAGATTTCTTGAACAATTCTGAGAATCCGGGCTGGTGCGGCTGATGTGGGAACTGCCACATTTGCACTGCAGCCTACCCCCTCTTGGAATGCCGTACCTAAACCTGTTCGGGGTATTCTATTTCGAATCGATGGTTTACTCATGGTTTGGGCGGCTTGCTGTTGCCAGGCTGCTCTTGGAAAGGGGAGTTAACGTTAGGGGGTGTTTTTCTTTTTTTCTGTTTACGTTTATTTTCTTAGCATGGGTGGCTTTGCACTTTCCTACTGGAGGGGTGTGGAAGGAGGCGGGGAGAGGGGTTGGTCAACAGTGAAGGTCCTAATTTGGCTGTAACGCATTACACAATAAAGTTTATGACGTGGAAATTTAGGGGGATGGGGTCTGCTACTAAGCAGCATAATGTGCATAGATACTTGCGGAGGCGGGTGTGCAGAGAGCTATGCTGCAGGAGACACATCTTATCCAGAGCGAGGTGGAGAAATTGCACCAGAGATGGAGAGGACAGATATTTGCTACCTCTTTCTTGGCGTACGCCAGGGAGGTGCTGATCTGGGTGAGGGCAGGCGTCCCCTTTGAGCCTCAGCGCACACTCGTGGATAAAGATGGTAGATATTTTTGGATACTGGGAAGCTTTGGGGGCGGGAGATTTACCTTGGTAGTATATACGCCACCAACCAAGATCAGTTCCCCTTCCTACATTGGCTCTCGACCCCATTGGCTGACCTAGCAGCGGAGGATATACTTCTTGGGGGAGATTTTAACAGTGTGTCTGATGTTCTACTGGATCGCTCGACCCCCCACGGTTACCTGGGTCCCAGGCCCACCATAGCGCAGCTGGGTTGTGGGATTGGATGCGATATTGGGGATTGGCGGATATTTGGAGGACACAACATATAAACACGAGGGACTACTCATTTTACTCACCCATATACCAGTTACACACACGCTCAGATACGTTTCTGTTCTCTCTTGCCATTGGCAATGCCATTCCCCATACTGAATATTTAGGACGCTCATTATCAGATCATAGTCCTCTGTTGCTTGAGTTTAAGCCACTGGGGACCCATCCCCTGATCTCCTTGTGGCGTCTCAATCCATGGGCTTTGGAAGATGCCTGCTTTAAGGAAACCTTAAGGACCGCCATTGACAACTATTTCTCTGACAATGCGCGGACAGTGTCCACGAGACTGGTGGAGTGGGAGGTATTTAAAACTTTGGTGTGCAGACATTGTCTAGGACAATTGATAGGCGTACAACTGGAATTACATTCAGAATTGAGAGCATTGGAGGATACTCTACATCAATTGGGCAACGCGCAGGGAAAGGAGGCTGATGACCTGGAGGGTCTGCGGGAGGCACATGCGCTTTACAGCGAGACCCTTGAGCGGTAACAGTGCCAGGACTATAGAGGGTTTCTCACAAAAGTGCAGGAGGAGGAGGAGGGGAGGCCTGGCTGACTGTTGGCGTGGCTAGTTTGGCTGGGATCCCGTGGGTCCACGATCACACAGGTGAGGAATGGTTGCGGTGAAACTGTTTATGACCCAGAAGCAACTAATGCCCTATCCTGGCTTGTACAGTGCACCACGCACGGTCTCATTGAGGGAACATTGGGATTACCTGGGTGCGTTGCAACTTTGGGAGCTGCACCCCAACCTAGGGATGTGCTGGGAGGATCGGTGACAGAGCAGGAAGTCTGTGTTGCTATAAAAAGCATGGCTACTGGGAAAACCCCGGGTCTTGGCAGCCTCCCTGCTGAATTTTATACTGCCTATGCCCTGGCACTGACTCCTCGATTGGTGGCTCTTTATGCTGAATCTTTGCTGCTTGGGCAGCTCCCGGACTCTATACGTGACATGGTAGTAGTTCCACTCCCCAAGACTACAGCCCGGGGGCTTGCACGGCAGACTTTCGCCCACTCTCCATGCTCAACATGGATTTCAAACTACTCTGTAAGATCATGGCTCTTTATTTACTTCTGTATATGTCTACTTTAATCCGCCCTGACCAGAACGGGTTTATCCCGTCCTGGAATGCATCCCTTAATTTGCGGAGACTATACTCAGTGCTATTCCACCTTGAGATCCAGGCCCCCCATAGGCGGCCTTCCTATCAATTGACCTGGAGAAGGCCTTTTGCACCGTACGCTGGCACTATTTGTTCGACACCATTTGGGGAATGGGACTTTGGGACAATTGGCTGTGGTGAATGAAACTACTTTATGGAGGCCCCACTGCGTGGGTACCGACAGGTAGGACTGTGTCCCATCAATACAGACTCTTCCGAGGTACCAGACAGGGCTGTCCCCTATCGCCACTTCTGTTTGCCCTGGAAATCGAGCCTCTGGCTGTGCTATTTAGGATGGGCGGGGAGGGAATGGGGGTGTCTATATGAAGGCAAAAACATATTACCTCCCTGTACGCGGATGATCTCTTGATCTATCTGGCGGACTCTGCTACAGCCCTTGAGCTAAAGGAGAGATTTGAACATGTATCTGGCTTCAAGGTCGATAGGAAAAAGACCTATTTGTTTCCTGTAACCTCGTCGCTCTCCCGCCCCCCCCACCCCAGAACTCCTAGTGGAGCTTAAATGGGCACAATCCACCTTCAGATACCTAGGGATCCATATTTACCACTCCCTTGAAGATCTCAGGGAAGGTAATCTTGGGAGGGCACTCCGGTCCCTTACATTTTGTGTTCCCTTCTGGTGCTCAATATGATTACCCAACATGGCTCGGACCTCCCTATCTAAAATTGTAATGCACCCGCACTTATTATATTATTTTATTATTCTCCCGATTACAGTGCCTGCCTGCTGGTTTTGTCAACTGGATTTACTATTGAGGGAACTTATCTGGGATACGGGAATACAAAGGGTGTCCTTAGCAACTTTACAATGCCCCATGATGGGGGTCTAGGAGTGCCAAACTTTGAATTATACTTCCAAGCCTTCCAGCTACAGTGGGTTGCACAATGGTTGGAGGGGTTGAGGTTAGAAGACATAGATTGGACAGAGATGGGAACGGGTTCCTTATGGTTATTGGCCAAATTGCTTGACCCGGAGATGGATGGCCTGCGTCACTCGCCGGTGCTGGTACCAGCTCTGCGGTGCTGAAAACGAGGGGTGGCTAAGACTGTGGACATTCCCCTGTATTCTCCGATTCTGCACTTGATTGGATTGCTTCATGGGGACCCACTTACTATATTTGCAGCTGAGCAGCTGACAGCTTGGACTGGGGTGGGACTGGACACAGTGGTAGACTTCTACCAACAGAGTACTCTTACTCCTTTCGAGGACATGGTGAAGGGTGCCTTTCTCCAATATGAGGCCCTGACACGCAAGTGTAAGGAACTGTGGGGCAGGGGTAGAAAGGAGCCTAAAACGCACCTGGTGTTACATTCTATATTGATCTTGGGACTGGCTAATCACTGCTGAAATGGTTATACTGCTCACTGTCAGAGGCAACGCGCAAACACGTGGACAAGATTGCGCAAGTGCTGGGAGACAATACTGGAGAGGGAGTTCTCAGACTCGGAATGGAACAGGATTCTAGCGCACCCCAGAACGGTCTCTCATAACACAAGATTGAAGTACACGCAGTTTAATTACTTGCATATGACCTACATGACACCCCATAGGCTCCGAGTCGCTTATGGTGGCGAGGCCCATAGTTGCTCGAGGTGTAATTGTGATGATGCAGATTTTGTACACATAACATGGGCGTGCCCCGGTCTGCGGCCATATTGGGATGAGGTGGCGGCAACGGTGGGCACAACGATGGGGAGAACGCTTCACCCTACTGTTGGGGTCTGCCTGCTGGGGCTCTTCCCTCGCCCACCTAAAAGGAAGGTCAAGAACAGATTGATTTCGTTCTGGTCCTTGCCAAGAGGAGGATTGCCATGGCTTGGATGTCCGCTAGCAGTACAGTGCTGGGGGCTTGGAAGCATGATGTGACACATTGGCGGGAGGCAAGGGGCTTGCAGAGGTGCCCCATTGAAGAGTAATCTAGGGAGAAATCCTGGATGCCTGTGAACACCCGGTGAGGGAGCACGACACCGATGAGGGAAGCCGAGATGGGTCTCAGACAGGTGAAGGATGTGCGCCTGTAGTCGGGGAGTCAGATCAGATAAACGGCCCTTACTAAGAGATAATAACAGGCTGCAAGAGTGATGGAGATTGGGGGCAGGCCTGGTGAGTTAGTGCAGAGGTGTGGTGTAGAGAAAGTGGACACTGTTTGGGGCCTCGCCACATTCTGCTGTGCTCAGGGTAAGTGGGATTGCTGCCTGATGACTGGACTGCTCCCCGATCCCCGTTCATCAAGCGTTATGCTCACCCGATTGGTATTTCTCAGATCCTGGAAGCTCGCATGCCACCATGCATTTGTTCATTGATAGTCAAGTTTAATAGACATTACACACGTTGGAGCTCCTACTCAAGATGGGTTGGACCATCAGTTACTTATAGATAGGTGGAGTTTAGATAATACAATGCAGCAGTTAGAATTGTATTAGTACAACAGTAACCAGGACTGGTATGATGTGTGTGTTGTGAACCCTAACCTGAGAACGGTGGATGATGAGACCGAATACAGTGCAGTGGAACCGGGTCCACTGGTGGTGTGATATATTGTAGAAAAATTGAAGAATTAAAAATAATAATGACCGCATCTGCTCTTCTGTGTTTATGTTAAATGGCAATAAAAATATGTTTTAAAACAAAAACTTTAGGGATTAGCATGGTTGCCTGTTTCCTGACTATTATATATAAACTACAGCAAGCAAGAGTGGTAAGAGATACTCCTCAGTCATCAACGTGCCTGTCACACTACAAACCACCAATGCATAACGATATTCTCAATTATGAGCATCACAGAGAGTAAAGCAAACACAAGGAGATGATGGACGGAGCACTGAAACTTTTCAGACGCTCACCCCCTATCACAGATCTGGGTTGAATCGATCATCATTCTTTAGCTCACTTGGCCACCTCAGTTCAGACCCAGCTATATGCAAATCAGTCTTGACCCTGTGCCTCATGGGACAGTCCAGCCCGAACTGCCAAGCCAGGTCTTTCCTGAAATTGAAACAAGCATCCTTGGACCGGTTTCTGGGTAACACCCTAGTCAGCCAGGCTGGCTTGAATCCAGTGGCAAAGTGAGCAAGGGACCTACGTCTGGGCATACCCTGCCAACTTAGAACGAACAAAGCAAACACAAGAAGATGATGGACGGAGCCCTGAAACTTTTCAGACACTCACCCCAGTCACAGATCTGGGTTGGATCCATCATCATTCTTTAGCTCACTTCGCCACCTCAGTTCAGACCCAGCTACATGCAAATCAGTCTTGACCCTGTGCATCATGCGAACAGTCCAGCCCGAATTACCAAGCCAGGTCTTCCCTGAACCGGAAACAAGCATCCTGGGACCGGTTTCTGGGTAACACCCTTCATCAGCCAGGCTAGCTTGAATCCAGGGGCAAAGTGAGCAAGGGACCCATGTCTGGGTATACCCTGCCAACATCGGGCGAACAAAGCTGACACAAGGAGATGATGGACGATTTTTTCTTTGTTTAGGCCCAGATCTCTGTACTGGGTGAGTGTATGACATTGTTCTGCATTCTGTCCATCAATTGTTTTTTTTTGCATTTGTCACCCCGAGTGGGACGGGTATGCCCAGACATGGGTCCTGTGCTCTCCATGCCACTGGCGTCAAGCTATCCTGGCTGAGGAGGGCTGAAAGCTAGAAGGTGGTCCTAGGATGCTTGCTTCCAGTCCAGGGAGGACCTGGCTTGGCAGTTCGGGCTGAACTGTTCCCATTGGGCGCAGGGTCAAGACTGATTTGCATATGGCTGGGTCCAAACTGGAAATGCATGGTGTGCAAAAAATGATGGATTTAGGCCCAGATCTCTGTACTGGGGTGAATGTATGACATTGTTCTGCATTCTGTCCATCAATTGTTCTTTTTGCATTTGTCACAGAGAGAGAACATCCTTTTCTTTCCCATTACTCACTATACACAATTGTAGCACCAAATGCAAATAAATATCAAACAAGGACAAGGGTGAAGAAGAAGCGACGCTGAATAGCAAAATATTGGTTAGGTGTGGCATGAAAGGGCATGCTCTCACGAGCAAAAGTACAGGTTAATTAATGTCTCTAAAGGTCTATTCATCACATATGTTATCAGTGGGGCTTTTACCAGGAAAGATGTTTCCTTCTCTGGCTTCCTTCCACCCTTTTGGCAATATGTTCCAATATCGAGTAGCAGAGATGCAAAGCTGGGTAATTTCCCAGCGTATTTAAGGTTTCCTCCTTTTCCTGTTTTGCATGCAGGTGTCTGTAAAGGGGAGGATGTGTCAGAAAGTGACTCAATGGCCTTGGGCAAGACACACATCAAATTACCATGATTATGATAAACATTTTGGGAAGGGGAATCTTTTACTAGCATAAGTCTGGCATAAACATGCATTTAACAAGAGTTTCTTAAGACCCCACCTGTGAAACTTGTGAAAAATAAGATTTATTGTTTAGTTTTATAGATGTTTTGAGCTCTGGATTGCAGCCAAAGATCTAGTCAAATTATTACTTTAAATAGGATGGGATGAAAAAACACATCAAATAAAATAACCAAGCAATGCCAAAGGGAATAGTTGTGGCCTCCACACAGTGTTTCTCACAAACATGACCACATCATTATTACATTTATACACATGGAACAATGTAAAATGCACAACATTGTCAAATACGCAATTCTCTTACACTCTTAAATACTCAAGAATATAATGGTGGTAGCAGGGTGAGCGATGGTGAGATTGGTTATGGAGGAGATAGGGTAATGATAGGGGCGTGTACTAGTGATGATGGTAGTAATGGTTATGGTGGTGATAGTGGTGGTGTGGTGGCATTGACTAGTATCATTGACAATAGTGCCAATAGAGGTGGTGATGCTCATGATGATAGTGGTGATGGTGGAAGTGATTGGGGTTGCAATTAGGGTGATGGTGGTGTAAATGCTGGTAGTGATGGTGTGACAGTGGTAGGGATAGTGGTAATAATGGTGCTAGTAATAATGGTATTAGTGGTGATGCTGGTGATGACAGAGATATTGGTGAGAGTGTTTGTGGTGATAACAGTGTTAGTGAGGATGATATGGTTATAATAATGGTGGTGGTGCTTAAGTAATTGTGGATATGAAGGTGGTGGGAATGGTGACTCTAGTGGTGATGGTACTAAATATCATGGTGGTTGTAAGGGTGGTGAATTTAATAGTGGTGGTAACAGTGGTTGTGGTAGTGGTGGTCGTAATGTTGATAATGTTGGAAGTGGCAATAATGGTGGCGGTGTAATGGTTGCATTAGTGAACATAGTGGCAGTAATGTTAGTGTTATTGGTAGTAGTGCTAGTGATAAAAGTGATGGCAGTAATTGTAGTGTGGTAATTGTAATGGTAGTGGTGGATGTGGTAGTAGTGGTGTTAATTGTAATGTGGTGGTAGTAGTGGTAATGGCAGTGGAAATAGTTGTTATGATAATGTTAGTGGTGGTAGTTATGTGATCATGGTGATGGGGTAGTGGTGATGATGGTGGTAATGGTAATAGTTGTCATGGCAATGATATTGTGGTACCAATGTGGTGTGTTGGTGGTAGTGGTGTTGGAAGTGATCGTAATGGTAATAGTAGTGATGTAGCTAGCAGGGGAGGGGGAGATAGCAAGAAAGAAGTGCATAGGTGTAGGAAAGTGGCTTTTTATGTAGTGGGCCAATGTAAGGGCACACCATGCAAAACATTGATGACCTTTATTGGTTTACAGGGCTTACATTAATAATCCCAAGTACTCTATTTGTGGTAGTGTGGTTGAGGAACTTAGGCTTATCAGAGGGGAATGTTAAGCATTTTTTGTACACATAGAGTTAATAAACGAGACACACACTCAAAAAGAAATTCAAGACCAATTTAGAAAAATAACACAGATTTGTAAATAATTTTAGGCACCAAGATTATCAGAATCACTTAAGTACTTTTGGCGATAAAGATTTTACAGTAAAACAGTGGAATAGTCAAATAACGGTTTTGAGGTATGAGCCTTGAATGTGGTAATGTTGTCCTATTGAAGGAACATACAGTGCATACATATACTGGTGAACATCTCTGGAGGATACCTTTTAGGACTTAAGGTACTTAGGGGCCAAGGTCCAAGAAACCACCTGCAGTTTGGTTTTACCTGCCATGATGTGTCCGGGTGCAGAGGTGCTGGTCGCGTTGATAGCCTCGAGCGCTCCACATCTAGTCAATGGAATGGTACGTGCAAAAATAAAGGCTGAAAGTGGGGACTTGAGTACAAGTCCAGCAGAACCCAAAGGGGGGCTCAGCTTGTGATGCTCTTTGGAACAAGGGTTCACAGCTGGTTTTCGTTAACCCAGTCTGGGGGACTCAGGTGCAGATGAGTTTTGTGTGGTGGGCCACTTGAGTTAGAGGCTCTTACTTTTTTGGGGTTGACATAGAGAGTGACAGGAGACAAGACTCAAGGCCCACTTTCAGTGAGGCTCTCATCGGTCCTGAAGTCCCTTATTGGTAGGTTGTCTTTGGCAGTGATGGTGTCCGCGCTGGACACTCAACAAGCCTTGGCTGCGGCAAATGTTCCTTTAACCAGAGTATTGATGTTGTGAGGCTCATGGAGGGTCTACTTGCTGGAGAGATGGCGCTGACCTCTTCGAACCATGATAACCTCTTCTTGGCAAGATGCTCCCTTGGTGGGCCTGGTGGCCAGCAAAACGAAGTACTGGACAAGTTTGGTCGGTGGCTGCAGCTTCAGGGGTTTGGCTCCTCCATCTCAAGAGAGATGCTAAGTGGTTGTTTAAGCACTGGACAGTCCTCCAAGGCTTTAGGAGGATACATAGCTTTTGGATGAGTTGGGTCTTTGCAATTGTCGAGGTGCCAGCAGCCAGGCAGTGTTTAGTGCCAATTTCAGAGTAGGTCCTCTGTTGTTAAAGTGTCGGCTCTTCCTTGTCCTTTTGCAGTTCCCTAGTAGATGAATTTGAATCTCTGGTGTTTAGGGGACCCCTAAATACTGAATTTAGGGTCATTAAGGGGAGTGTAGGGTAGTAGCCAATCAGCTACTTACAGCTGTGATGACTAAACTCTCTATATGACCACTTTTTGTGGATAGTGTGCATAATCCTGACCCAGAGTTCCTAGTTTCACAAAATCCAAAATGGTGAAATCCTTTGTTGGCTGTCCACTTCAGGTGGCCCACCTTAGGGGTGTGCCTAGCTGAAAGTGCAACACTCCTACTGACTATCTAATTTCCAGTCTGCTCTGGTGCCAAATGGGCCCCAGGGCAGGGGGTCACATTGCCAGGTCTGAGGGGGGTGGGCAGGAGCCGTTGTCATATATCAAACCCTTAGATACTTTGAAGCCTCTAGACTTGATATGCTAATATGCTAGCCATCCTGCTAGAGGAGGTGTGATTACCTTCTGCCGGAGCATGCACTGTTTCTGACCACTGAAAGTGTAGGCTTACACCTATAGGAGGTCAGAAATACGTCTGTGGTGGCAGGCTGGAAGATACCAGTCAGCCAGCACAATATGTGACGAGTAGGTTTCAGGGGGCACCTTTAAGGTGCTCTCTGGGTGCATGTCATAATAAATATACCACTGCCATTGGTATGGATGTATTAAGACAGGGTGTTTGATACCAAACACCATTAATTTCAGTGAAGCCATCATGTAGCTGGGTAAATCGTAATGACCAGTGCCCAGTACATGTCCTTAAGATAACTTCCTGATCGCTTGCAAATTCTAGTAATAAAACAAGACAACACAGGGGAATTTCTGCTCATGCAGATGTTTCCTCACATACAATATAATGTACCCTGCCTTAGGGGTGACTTACATATAGTAGTGTACATTGCCATGGTACACCGTAAGAATGCCATGTCGTGTTTTCAAAATGCTTTGCACCATTTCATGGACCCTTCAATGACAGTCTGCATGCAGTTTGTGTGTGTGTCCCTTAGGGTGGAATAATCTGGGCTGCAGTCCTCAGGGATCTCTTTAGTACCCATACCCGGGGTACCATTTACTAGGGACTTACAGTGGGTCTTTGCCAATTGGGTTACAATTAAACATTAACCTTGTTTTAAGAGAAATAACACTGGCACTGGGGGCCTGGTTAGCAGGGACCCAGTGCACTTTCAGTCACAAAGCATCAGTACTAGTGCAAAAATGTGGGGGTGACTATGTTAAAAAAAGGCACTTTCCTACAATAGGTAAAAAGAAAAAACAGCTTCTTGCATGCAAGCAGTGTCAGTAGCCGAGGGCGGTATCACAAAACGAATAGGTAGAAGAGATATTGAATCAGGAGGAGACAACTGAGATAGACAACAGATACATTGAATAAAAAACAAGGGGCTAGCTCAAAGACCGCCCTGTAAATATTGTAAACAAAAGATCTGGCCATCAAACAACTAAAACAGCATCTGGAAAGAAGGGTCAGCTTGTATACAAGTTCATGGTGGAAACTGAGTGCTGCAGCATTGCTGGGGCTTCTGAGTGCCCTGAAAATGTAATCAGCAGTCCAGCATCAAGACACGGTGGGGTGGCACCATCATGAGAAAATACATAACCTCGTAATCTATTACTTAATGTAAAGAGAGTGGCACAAGTGAAACATCTGCCACCAGTTCAAGTTTGCTTGGCCTTTCTTACTTTCCATTCTCTGTGTGCATTGGAGATGTTACCAATGGCTTGAAGCCAAGTTGTTTGGCTTAACGGCCTTTGGATGCTAGCCAGATTCCACTGTAAAATAGTAAACATGGTGCTTCTTATGTTGGAAGCTATCTTCTAGGGCTTGGCTCTTGAGATCAGGTTTTAAGATTGTTTTGTGTGTTGTCCCCAATTCTTGCAATGTCTATTCTCTCATTGTACGTCTGTGCTCTCGCTGTGCTGTCGCCCTAGATTATTAGGTTCGCGTCAGTCAATTAATATTGGACTATTTCGTTGTTGGGGACTCCAACGTTCCTTATTCTGCAGTATAGATCACATCAATTAGTAGGGCCATTCACTCCATAGTTCACCTTGGGGATAGTTGAGTATGCTAAATCCTTGTTGCTCGCATCTACTATAAACTGCAAGTTTCGTGTTCTATCCCAACAAGCCCAATTCAACCTTCCATCCAACTGAGTACCATTACATTGGGTAAGACTGAACTGATTATTTACAGTGCCTCCACACCAAGAAAGCTCAGTGTACCTGTGATCTATAAATAATAACATAACAATGCCTAGAAATCTCAGAAGTCTGGCATAGAGTACTATGTAAAGCAAGTTATTGTTTTGTGTATGCGTGGATAGCAGGCATTAATAGTAATTTTTCTTTTCACATCTGTTTTTTTTTTAACTTCAATTATCATTTTTCCACAAGCAAAGAAATAGGCAGGAAAATATATGTAACATTTTGCCAATCTATGAGGTCCCAGTGTGGAACGAGTACATACCGATAGTTGTATTGTGAGATGAAGAAAATAAGACTTGACTGTACATTGATCATGAAAATGAACAACCATCAGTGAGAAAGAAGAGCTGAAAGAGGGGTGACGGGGGGAGGGGTGGACCCTAGCCAACACAGTCTTGGCTGGTGAGACAATGAAAGGGCGTGGAGGGGGGTTATCGAGGGGTAGGGTTTTATGGTTCACATCTGTTTATTGAGATTTCATAACATAAAGCACCACATACAACTAACCCGCTGATGGGCAAAAAAAACATCATAAAATAGTAAAATAGCGTGAGAAGATTGAGTTAAAGAGACAGAAAGGGAAGAGAATATGAGGGTGTACGCTGTCCATCACTGGTTACAATCTTGTGTCTCCTAATGGGAGTCATCATGCGGATTGTGTTCCTGTTGCGAGGCTGTCTTTGAGTCTTCTGGTGAGTCCGAGCACACGTAGATATATAGGGCATGTTAGTTCATTAAATTTGAAGGATAGGAACTCCACTGTGGATTTCCAGATTTTGTGAAAGCGGGGGAGCCTGTGTGACATACTGGCCGTTATCTTTTCCATTCCTACCACTTCCCAAAACTTATATAGCCAATCCAGCCTGGTTGGAGTGCCCTCCCTACCCCACCTAGCCAATAGTACTTGTTAATCCGCTCCCAAGGCAAGTGTGATAGCGCACCCTCTGCACGATTTGAGGGGATATGTTAATGCGTTCGGAAGGCCTAAAAGTATGTAGCTGGGGAATCGTGGTAGGTCGGTGTCATATGTAGTGTTGATATCCATCAGTATGGCGACCCAGAAAGGCTGTCTTTTGGGGCATTCCTATAGCAAATGGGGCAAGGTACCTACTTGGCCGCATTGGCGCCAGCAATGAGCATCTGCTCCTGGTTTCCAGTGTTCTACCCTGTCTGGGGTATAATACCAATAATGCGATATCTTGAGGAACATCTCTTTACCTGCCATGCTACAAGAGGAAGCTCAAGCCCTATGTAATATGTCCTGCCATTCCTTGGGGGAAAATTCTCTCGCGCATTCTGTCTCCCACCTACACTGCGCTGGCTTCTTGCTGCGCTGTGTGGGTGTAATTAGGAAGGTGTATATGTCTGATAATAAACGCTTGTCAGAGGTTCTAGTTATCAGCCATTTCTCAAATTTCATTAATGGGTGCCCTGCATGTATGCTAACATTCGGTTGTGTCACCCAGAGTCTTTAGGCAAAGTATTGCCAATATGCTGTTTTAGGGAGGCCGTATCCAGCCGAGAGCTGAGGGAAAGCCATTATTCCTTTCTCATTAAAGAGATCGCCCACCCTTTTGAAGTTGGCCTCTTGCCATGTGAGGTAGCTTTGTCCATGGTGTGCTGGGGGAAACTCCGGGTGACCTACAAAGGGGCTCAATGGGGACATGGGGGAAGAGAGGCCCTGTGACACCTGAACCCTATCCCATGCAGTCATCGTAGCTCTCAGCACTGGGGAAATGTATACTCCCACCGGGCGGTAGTGCGTGGTCAGCCATGGAACTACTACCGTAGCCATACGCATAGAATTGGGTATTGTTTTTTCAGTGCTAAAGGAATTAAAAAGTCTTGTGAGTATCAGAATTAAACTTGGGGCTTGGATATTATAAAAATCTGAGGAAAACCCATCTTCCCTCAGGGCCTTGCCTGATGCAAGACCCTGAATCGCCCTCAACACCTCATCCAGTGTGATGTCAGCTTCTAGCTTGTCCGCGTCTATGGCCGGGAGAGAGGCAACCTCTGCTTGGGCGACATATGCAGATGTGGCTGCTTCGTCGGAAGGGTCTGCCGTGTAAAGTGACGTGTAAAGGTTTTCGAACTCAAGGGCTATTTGGTCGTCCCCCTGTACCCTGTTACCCTGTGCCATTTCTATCTCCATTATATGGCTTTGGAGTGTTTGGGAACGCAGATGGCACATGAGCAGCTTCCCTGCCTTGTTCCCACCTTCATAAAAGCGTTGCTTAGTGCGGAGTAAAGAGTACTCAGCCCTATCAAGATCCAATGCCTTCAGTTACTTGCGAACGTTGGTAAATTGGCGCCGCACCAGTAACGCCCCTGTATTTTGATGCATCATTTCCAGCTCCTTCACCTGCCCCTCCAATGGGTCCCTTTCCTCTCTCCTGTTCCTGTTCAATCCGGCCGCTGTTGCAAGAAACCTTCCCCGGATGACCGCCTTCAGTGTGTCCCATAGTAAGTGTATGTGCGTGTGACCATCATCATTGCGCGCCAGAAAGGTTTGTATAGCATCCTGTATCTCTTTAATATTGGCGTCATACGTAAGCAATTTATGATTAAGTCTCTATGGCCTATAGTTCTGGTAATCCCCTTGTAGACACCACGTGAGGTTAATGGGTGCATGATCTGAAAGTGATGCCATGCCTATAGTGGTGTCTATTATCCCTTGAGTAATTTGGGGTGTAGTGAGGAAGAAGTCAAGCCGGGCATAGGACTGGTGTTCTGCCGAGAAAAAAGTATAATTGTGAGCCTTAGGGTTACGCCGTCGCCATGCATCCGCAAGTCCCACCTCTGCCAGCCAGCACAGCAAGGACACCGACATTGCTCCGAAGTGCCCCATCCGTTGTGTGGTTCTGTCTAGAATGGGGTCTTGTACTGTATTATAGTCCCCCCCCCCTACTATGAGATTCTCACCCGAGTCTTCTAGGATCGAGCCAATTGCATCCTTAAGATATCCCTCTTGTCCCTCAGTGGGCCCATATAGTGATGCCAATGTGCAGGTGAGACCTCCCACAGCGACCCGAAGTCCCAGCACCCTTCTTGGTATTTCTGTTTGTACCCCCCAGAACCCTACCTGGAAAGTGTGTCGCGAAAAGCACTGCCACCCCCGCTTTCTTCCCTGGCAGGGACAAGAAGAATTGGCAGTCAAACCAGCGTGATCCAAGTTGCGCCCAATCTGCACGTCTCAGGTGCTTTTTTCAGCAGAAAGCAGATATCGCATTTAATTTCTTTAGGTATGCCAACAGTGCCCTTTGTTTCGCCGGGGAATTAAGCCCCTTACTTTGAGACTTACTATTATGGTGTTAAGGGGAGCCATTGGAACAGTATGAGTGTATGTGCTTCAGGTCAGGACCTCCCCATCTCTCCTCCATCCCCAGTACCTTTCGCGTGGTATCTGCTTGGTGGCATGTACGTCCCTGGTCCCTCGATTTGGGTGAACCCCAGTCATTGTTCAGAGTGGTGTGCTTCTCTCCCCTTCTAATGCATGAGATGTACTGGGCGCTCACCCCTGGCCTTGTTGGCCCATCCATATCAAAATAGCTCTCCCACTCCTGCCAAATTCCAGAACCTCGAGTTCCTGTAGATATGCCCTGTGTGCTATGTACCCAGAGATCCCCACCTACTGTTGGAATTTCTTTCCCCGCGCCCTCATCACATTTCCAGCTAGATGAAACCCAACCCCTCCCCAATCCTAGTTGGGGAAAGAGCACGCCCAAGAAGGGCCAGATAGAAAAGAGAGAAAGGGAGATATCTAAGAAGAAAAAACTTATAACGTGGTTGTAACAGAAAAGTTGCCCCATCCTGGGCACCAATAGCACCTTGGCGCATGGGTCCATCTGGCCGGCGCCAGTGCAGAAACATCTAATATCTCGATGGATGGAAAGCGGGCTCTGCCCACAGCAGCTGAGTCAATTCTCAGCCCGGGGTCACCAGTCCCCGGTGTGCGTGTAAATTCTAGTAAAAGTCCCTGAAGACCACTCACTCTTCTGCCAGATATCCTCAGCCCTCTTCAGCCTGCAGTTGCTTAAGCAGTGCCGCTCGTTCCTTTTGGCTTTCCGATTCTGAGGGTCGTGCTTGTGAAATCTTCCATGTGTGGCGTCCTACTCTCTTTTTCCTTCCTTGTTCCAGTCCAGCTTTGATTCGGCAGCTGTCCTCCACTTCCCTTGCCACAAAGTCAACTCCTAACGCTTTCTTCGCCTCTTGAAGGGACCTTACCACTTGTGTTTCTTTATCCCACACAAAGAGGAGTTTGAAGGTATGTCCCCCACCTGTAGTTTATTTTGTGGTCTCGCAGAAAAGTAGTAACCGGGCACAGGGCTGTGCGACGTTGGAGTGTAAGCTGGGAGAGATCCTGATAGATGCCCACTTGCAGGCCATCAAATTGGATGGTCGCCTTGTCCCGGGTGGCTGCCATAATAATTTCTTTTTGGCAATAAGAATGAAGGCACGTAAGAATGTCTTGGGGTTGGCCTGGGTTCCTTGCCGGACGGCCAGCCCTATGTGTGCAATCCAAAACAATCTCCTGTTCTTCCAGTACTTGGGCCGCATGTTGAAAAAGTCAGATCACAAAGTCTTCTAGTTTCCCAGCATCTGCGCGAAGAGGAACTCCCTTAATGTGTACGTTTGAGCACCGGGATCTGTTTTTCAGGTCTTCCAGTTGCAGGCTTAAATCCTCATTCCGATCCCTCAGGTCTATCAATTCTCTGGCATGCGCATGGAGTTCTTCCTCCCTGCGCCTGCCTTTTCCAGGGTATCTACACTATCTCCCAGCTCATTTATATCTGTTCTGACCTGTTTCAAGTCCGTGGCAACCTCCTGACCAAGCGCCGCAAAGTCGTCTCTCAGTGAGGTGAACAGTTGCTCCATAAATCGCAGAGTAACCGGTTCTTCCTTTCCCTGGTCTGCGTGTCCTAGTTCCTCATCCCGGGCTTGTGATGGTGGCAACTCTGCCGCTTGACCCTCCTGTCGCTTGCCCCCTGGTTTCTGCAGGAGATCTTTAATGTTGGTTTCTTTTTTAGGACAGGTGGACATCATTCTGCTAGGTTTGTTCAATGCATTCTGTATAGCTTCCCGGTCCCTGAGTATTGTGTTTGACAGTGCAGTATGCCCGGTGACTCCGTGAGCCCCGTCAGGTGCGGTAGGGTGTCCCAGTGGGAGGTTCTGACATCTTCAAGCCTTGTGTTCTCTCCAGGCATCACTACTCTTGCCTGCTCCCCAGTAGGTATGTGGCCCCCCGCCGTGCCTGGTTGCGGTCCCTCAATCGCCTTCCGCCTCGCCTGCTGGTACAATTGGAAGAGGTGCTGGCCATCCCCTTGCACCCGCTGAGTCCTCTTGCCTCTTTCCAGAGGATTCAAAATGGCGGCCGTAGCATCCCTTATTAGGCAAGGCCTGACAAGGCCTGTCGCCCTTTATTTCTCCTGCCTTCTCAGATATTAACTACCTTGCATCTGGGGGCCTTTCTTCTGCCTCCAAGTCAACTGCCCCCCAGTCAAGTGCACTCCAATGCCTGGGTGAACCTCACCTTTTACTTCTCACTGATTCTACTGCTCTGGGTCTAGAAGCCAGCTCTCTGGGTTTCCAGGCTTCAAAGCATAAACTACCTGCAGGGCTCTGCTTCACATCTCCCCTTCTGGCCTCCTGGAGACACCCACCTTGTCCCGGGCTGTGTGTACACTCAGGGGTCCATTGGTGTGCCCCCCAACAGCCCCAGCAGCCTTACTTGTATTTCTTAGTCCTCCGGGGCGGGCACACCTCTACTATGCTCCTTGGCTTTGGTCCTCTTCACCGGGCAGGGCCTTGACGACACGGCGCCTCCGCACTCACCAGCTGGCCTCCTGGGGATCAGCTCCGCACGTCCACGAGGCCTCCAGGCGGCCCACTGCTCTTTCTTCGTCGTGCGTCCCGCACATCCAGGGATCGTGATGTCCACTTCCTGCTGGGCTCCTGGCTAGGAACAAAGCTGTATGCTGGTTCGGGGTGCCCTGGCGTGCTATATTAAATGCTTAATTGGGCCGCAGCGAGCGGATCTCCTGAAAGTCACCGCTGCACAGCCACCATCTTGGCCACGCCCCAGGGGGTAGGGTTTTAAAGGTCCGACTCCAGATTTTATAAATAAGTTCAAAGTGGTTGCCAGATATCTTTAGGTCTAGCGAAGGGGGGTTGTATTGTGGCATAGACTTAACTTGTTAAGTCACAATAGGTCATACTCCTGAGCCAGACCTTAGTAGTGGGGTTAACTTACTGCCCCATCGAAGTGCGATCCCCCTCTTAGCTAGTAGTATAACAGTGGCTGAGAGCCGACTGAGGTTCTTAGGGAGGTTCTTAGGGAGGGATGATACATCACTCAGAAGTGGCAGTAATAGGGAGACGATATCAAATACCTCCGACCAGTATATGGCAGGTCCAGGTTATATGTGAAAGATCTGCTCCTGGGGAATTTGCATTTAGGGCAGAGGGGAAATCTAGAATTGTTAATTTTGGCAAGGCCGGCAGGCGTGGTATATGATTTATGTAGAAATCAAAAATGTAGTAATTTATGAAGGTGGTTGGGGGATATCAGTTTAGTTTATGCACAGCATTAGGACCAATCTCTATCAAAAAGGGGATGGCCACGTTCCAGTTCCCATTGCTGCCAAACCTTGCGGCTGTGTGTGTCTTTAAGAGCTATATTGGCATGGTAAAGCCGGGGGAGATTTACTCCTTTTTTAACACAGCACAGTGCAGCACCCCTAAATGCTGCCCTGCATGAAAAGGAGAGAGGAGGAGAGTGCCAAATTTACTCAAATAAGGCACTCTCCTCCCCTCTCCCTAGCGCTGGTGCTGAAAACAGCTGCCGTGCGCCACTGGGACACATTTGCGCCAGGGCGCAAGGGTGTCTCTGTGAGTCTAGCATAGGTTTTGTACTGGAAAGGCACCCTTCCAGTACAAAATGCTATGCTGAGATTCACTTCAGACTTTTTCCCTCTTTGTATGCGTGTTGTACAGTGCAGCACACATGCAAAGTTGGAAAGGAAAGGAGAAATGAAACAATTTCTCATTCCTTGCGCACTGTTTCCTGTTGCTGAACCCAGTCTACTTTGTTTAGATAAATTGGGTTTAGCGTCAGAAACCTTAGGTGGTTGCATTGGAATGCCCATGCTGCACCTATAGCACGCCCCCTAGGCGCTAAGTAATGCAGAGCAGCACAAAGCGTTGCTTTTTATTACTTTCACGTTATTTCCAGCGCTAAAAAAGTTTAGCGCTGGAAAGTAAATTGTGAAAAATCAAAGACAATGTATAATCTTAGTAAATCTCACACTTTGCGAGTCCCATCTGGGTCCCTAATTAGGAGTGTAAGAGGTGTGAAGTCCTTAGGCGCTAAAGGATAAGAGTGGAGGCGGGAGCCTAACATCCCATGCAGTCTGCGAAAAATGATTGGTCCATATATGTGACATCTGTAGAGGTGGTGTTAGTGGCGAGGGATATCACATGACCGTTTGGGAATAAGTCACAAAACGTGTGGAGCTCATGTCTGATCAGTGTACGCTGTACCAGCTTCTCAAGTGTAAGCGACAACCAGGGATTCTGAGAAAGGTGGAGGGCCGTGGAGTATAAGGAGTCATAACCCAAGACGCTACTGCAGTCACAGCCGGTGCAGGTAAGGTGGGGGAGTCGACAGACGAGGGAATAGGTTTTATTTATTTACTTAATTTTAACTATTCTGTCGTCTGCCAACTCCGCCCCCTCCTCCCGCCCCACACACTTACCTGCACCGGCCGCCTGTGCCCTACTGAGTTTCCGGAGGGCCCAACACGTGGATAAGGTCTGTATATCCGATGAGTCAAGTTATATGCCTTGCGGAAATTAAGCAGCAAAAGGAGTTGGGTCTGCTAGATCATGCTCTGGTTTGGCGTAAGTGTACTGATATTAAGAATGATATATTGACCATTGACTCCATTTGCCATAATTGACTCCATCTTGTGTAACAGACTCCATTTTCTGTGCTCGCACTTAGCTGCAAAGTGGGGAGGGCATGTTTTTGCTCTTCACTTGTTTTTCGCTCCTCACCGATCAGAGTGAACTGGAGCATGTTGTGTGGGATGCGTGCTTGGTACCTTGCCTCGTCTTAAGAGAGTGCTGGCTCTTGTTTTATCGCCTCGTGTTTTGGGAGTGCTGTTTAACGTGTGTTGTTTAAAGGTGCAGTAGTGCATTTGCCTCCTATTGGGAGTGCAGGGTCCAGGTGTGTACTATTGTGTCAAATTACAAGCACTACATTTTTGGCGTCACTTGTCAGGATACGAAAAGAAAATTAAAAGGGGAAAGAAAAATGTTTTCTAGAAAAACGAAGGCAGACTCTCAGATACCAATTGAAATACCTGGATGGGAGGTAGTCCCATATGGTATGCCTGCGCACGAGTAGGCTCATTGCACTGGGCTGAGTGAGAATTAAAAAGTGTGTTTAGCTGACACTGAGCCAGCACAAGGGGTTGCGTGTTTGCAAAAAGTGCCTGTTTAGAAGGGAAAAGAGCATAGCATGTTAGGGCGAAGAGGCTGGATCCTCTTGTGTGCTTATCGTAAAATGCATGAAAAATGTATTCAGCTGCAGCATGAACATTAAAAATTGAAAAACTGTTTGTTGAAGCCTAAAATACCTCTACGATGTTAACTTGTCAGAATAAGTTATTACAAGATAAGTTGGAAACTTACCAGACTGTGGCAGAAAAGGCTGCAGTTTGTATCACGCAACACAAGTACAAGAAAAGGAGGGGAAGGGTTAACAAGAGAAAAGTACTTTTAGCTATTGCAAAGATAGGAATTGACTGGGACCCTGAAACATGGGATGGGAATATTTGGGATTCTTCAGAGCTTTCAGACTCTGGAGGAGAGTGTGATCAAGCCAGTAGTCAGGGTGAGTCGGAAGAACGCAAAGTGGTTCAGGCGCAGCCCATACATCGTAGGAAAATACAGAGTGGTCCAAATTTTCCACAGGGGGTTGCAATGGATTCTATGGAAGATTTTACTCAGCAGGAGATTAATTACATTTTAGACAGATTCCGACAAGGACCTGGAGAATCTCTGCTTACATGGATGGTGCGGTTGTTTGATATGGGCGCCTCTGGGGTAATGTTGGATCACGGAGATGCAATAAAATTCTGCACACTCAGTACTGATCCCACAGTGCAGGAGCAGTTTAGGAATTACGGGGGCAATAATCAAACTAACCTGTGACAACTGGCAGTGGTTGGATGCAGTCAGAAATACCCGACAGAGTCAGACTGACCAGTGAATGATAAACCCTGGTATACATTGACAGATGCTATACAGAGTCTTAAGGAGGAAGTGATGAAAACTGCAATGTTTCTGGATAATGCACATAAGTTGATGGATGGACTTTTAACTGTGTCAGTGCGAAATAAAATAATCCATTTGGCTCCCCCTGCTAACAAACAGGTGACGATGACTTTGCTAATTAATAAGATGGTAATACTTTGGCGCAGGTTATTGAGGCAGTCCGTGAGTTGGGAGAGCTGGGGCACTGGATAAAGACTGAAAGAGTTTCCAGGTCTGAGACTCGTACACACAATAACAGGCTGCCTAGAAGAGACATGTTTTTGGCTCTGTTGAATGATGGAGTGGAGAAAGAGAAGATAGAAGGAATAGATACTAAAAGTCTGTGGGAGATGTATTGGAAAAGAGGGTTGGATAAAAAGAAAGGAAGTAGGAGAGTGAATAAACAAAATAAAATGCGAAGAAAGCCAGAGGTGGATGAGGAGGAAAAGGAGGGTGAGAGGGCTGCCCATTTGAGTACGAAGGAAGGGAGAGATTCAGAGAGTGAATGGCTCAGTGAGAAGTGGAGGGGGGAGGAGTTCCCCCGAGAGTATGACAGGTTGTACCCGGATTTGACCTGGGCAAAGGTTGACAGATTTAAAGCAGATTAGGAAATAGGTCAAGCTCCGGTACAGAGATGGGCTCGCAAAGACAATAGACCTTATGTTGACATAGAAATGTATTGGAAACATCGTAATGTTTAGAAGGCCCGAGCCCTAGTAGACACCGGAGCGGAGGCCACATTGATATATGGAAATCCCAAAAAGTTTAAAGGACAGTATTTCACAATCACAGGCTTAGGTGGACAAGAGACACCAGTTGTGCAGACAAAGGTTCAAATGAAAATAGGGAGAATACCAAAAAGAGAGTACACTGTATTGATGGTGCCCCTCTCTGAATATAATATTGGAATTGATATCTTGAAGGGAATGACTCTGTATTTGGAGGATGGGTACAATCAATTTGGATCAAAAAGGTACATTTCAGTTGGCGCAATAAGAGTGGGTCACTTGAAGATTCCTCCAGTGAAGGTGCCCCAGGCTACTAATGTAATTAATTTGAAACAGTACAGAATTCCAGGAGGGCATGAGGAGATCAGTACAACCATATAGGACTTGATAGAGGCAGGGGTGGTGACTCCAATCACTACCACTTGTAATAACCCAGTGTGGTCTGTGCGCAAAAGTGACAATACTTGGCGCATGACATTTGATTATCGCGACTTGAACAAGCACACACCTCCCTTGACTGCCGCTGTCCCAGATACTGTTACCTTAATTGAGAAAATACAGAAGTATCCTGGGACTTGGTATGCGACCAGCAGCGGTGCGTCCATTAGGACGTTGGGGCGTAGCCCCCCCCGCCCGCAGCTCCCTCGGCGTCTTTGAACTTAAGTGAACTGAATCAGTTTACTTAAGTTCAAAGACGCCGAGGGAGAACTGTCAGTCAGCATGACGTCGGACCGCCCACCCCCTTCAGAGTCTGAAGGGGGTGGGCGGTCCGGCGTCATGTTTACTGACATGAATGTCAGACGGACCAGGAGCAACAGGCAGCATCTGCAGCACAAGTGCGCATGAGTGGGGAAGGTGAGTGAATTTTTGCGCCGTACCCAGTCATGCGCACTAGTGGCTGCACAGGTTGGCGCATGCCCATTAGGAGAGCGAGGGTTGAGCTAAGGCTCAAACCTCGGTCTCCTAATGGGCAGGCGGGCGAGCAGTAACCGTGCCCTAAGCCAATCATGGCGCTGCTGGCAGCGCCAGGATTGGCTGAGAGGGGCTGTAGGCGCCATTGCGCCAACAGACCTGAGGCGGCGCGGACCTGCGCAGGACCTCGGGTAGGAAAAGGATTTTTATATTTTTTTTAACACTCCCCCCTAGCCCCCACCCCCGCGCGACTCCTCCCCACCCCCCCGCGAGCCGCGACTGCAAGCTGTACTTGCTAGGTCACCTTTGAAAGTGACAGTTATGGTGGTCTTTTTCTGGGTGCATGTGAGGCGAGCACTCACCTAGTAAAGGAATTCAGACGCACATTTAAGAGCACGCGATGCAAGCAAACCTACTGCTTCAAGGTGTGTAGTGCCGCATGCCCCTGTGAAGCTTGCTGGGCCTTGTAGCGCTGTATAACAGCCCTCCCACTCTGTGAAGCTTGCTGGGCCTTCTAGTGCTATACACCTGTCCTCCTGCTTTTAGCTGTGAAGTGTCACAGGCCCATGTGAAGCTTGCTGGGCCCTGTAGCGCTGTATAAGTGCCCTCCAGCTTCTAGCTGTAAGGTGCTGCAGGCCGCTGTGAAGCTTGCTGGGCCCTGAGGCGCAGTATGATTGCCCTCTAGTTCTGTGAAGGTTGCTGGGCCTTGTAGCGCTATATAACTGCCCTCCTGTTTCTTGGTGTGAAGTGCCTCAAGCCCCTGTGAGTGGATGGCACCAGGACCTGAATTGTGGATGTGCACAGGCCGCACTCGTGAACCCTTTTCCGTGCTTTCCTCTGCCACAAGACAAGCACACATGTTTCTCCATACTGCATCCCCTCCCAGCCGCAAGCGGTCGCATCCCTCGGGGTGAATGGCACCGGGTTGTGTCGCTTCTGGAGCTGACTGACAAGGGGGCCCCGGCCGGAAGAAGTGCCTGTGGTCCGGCCTCAGTCCTCAGACATTGGCACTTAGAGACCCTGACATCATTTAGACTAGTAGCTGCGCACTGATCACGTCATTATATTTTATAATCAGTATAGTACTATTCCTGTTATTCTTCACACCTAGTAAATAACATGTCCTGCCTTATAAACAGCTCCCTTTTCTTTGGCCGATGGGTTTGTTCCAACAAAGGTGGCACTAGATTTGCGGTGAGAGGCTTAACCACAGCACCGGATTAGCACGAGAAGAGGTGGCATCTCGTCCGCCTTTGTCTGGCTTGTTGATTGTGACACCAGGCCCCTTTGTCCCTCTGATGAAAGCTTGTCTCTTCACTGTGCCAGCATTTTACAGCTCGTTCAAACAGCCCTTTGGCATCTTTTGGGAGCCGTGCCACTCCAACGGCATGGGTGCTGACTCCGGAGATGTGGGGTTCTTGGAAGACTCAAGAGACTGCTCTACAGCGGTGCAGGTCCTGTTGACAGCTATATGAGCATGGGGAATGGTAGGCACGCTCCTGTGTCTACTGATGTCAGTTTAGGCCTCATCGAGTGCCTCGGGGTAAATATAACGACATTGGTGTTCAGAACAGCACCAACGGCTTCCGATACTTGGGTTTGTTGCTGGGAGTGAAAACAGAAGCGACGCTCCGAAATGGTTATTTCGTGGAGGTTTGCCAGGTATTCCATCTCTTGTTTATTATTGTCTGCGCTTCTCCCACGCTGCACATGCCGCTGTCACTCCAAATGTAGTAATAGTCTCCCTGCAAAGTGTCTGCTCAGTGCATTGCTTGTCGACCTCGAGTGAAAAAAGAGTAGACAAATCGTGCATTTTCAAGCAAACTTAAAACTTGAGGAAGCAGGAAGGCTGATAAAGCAATACGATTTAATTATTTATCATTTAAGAAATTGCCAATTTTTATGAGCTATAGAGGACAATCTTTGCGTATGCTGATGTGGAGGGGCATATTGTTCCTATGAGTGACTGCCCCATGTGTGGTTAATGTCACAGAGTCACTCTGAGAATTGCTTGCTAAGTGGCTAAACGGCTCTGATTGTCCTCTATAGTTCATAAAAATTGGCAATTTCTTCCTCAAGTTTGCTTGAAAATGCACCATTTGTCTACTCTTTTTTCATATGGTGTTTGGGCTTGCTTGCTACACTCGCTCGCCATAGCGCAGTACGACAATAATTTTACGCCTCACCATTTTCAAATGTCACCAGCCACCACTGTATGCGACTATTGATATTGCCAATGCTTTCTTTTCTATAACAATAGCCCCTGAATGCCAAGAGCAATTCTCATTCTCATGGAATGGTAGAAAAATAACATTTAGAAGTCTTCCTATGGGGTACTTACACAGTCCTACTATCTGTCACCAGCTGATGGCAGAGCATTTAGATGAGGTACCAGTTATTTCTGGTGTACAGCTTCGCCATTATATTGATGACGTAATGATACAGGAGAGACACAAGAGCAAGTGCAGATTCAGTTGGACAGGATTGTGGGGCATTTGCCAAGTAAAGGGTGGGAGTTAAATCCCGCAAAGGTACAAGGACCCTCTCAAAATGTGAAGTTTTTGGGTATTCAATGGCATCAGGGACACAGAGAGATGGTGCCCCACGTCAAACAAAAGATCAAAGAATTTGCTGTGCCACGAAATAGGAAGGAAGCCCAGAGGTTCATTGGTTTGTTTGGTTTTTGGAGACAGCACATCCCTCACTTGAGTCAGATTTTGGCCCCTTTGTACAAAGTTACGCGAAAGAAAAATGCAGTTGATTGGGGAGAGCAACTGCAAATTGGGTTTGAATCAGCAAAAGAGGCTATACAGCATGCTTTGGATTTGTGGCCAGTGTGGAAGGGGGATGTTGATCTGAATGTGACAGTGTAAGGACTGTATGCTAATTGGAGTCTGTGGCAGAAGCAAGGAAAAACGAGGGTGCCTTTAGGATTTTGGACAAAGAAATTGCCAGATGCTGGAGAGCGGTACACTCCCTTTGAAAAACAGTTGCTTGCATGTTATTGGGCCCTGGTGGATACTAAGCAATTGACTCTAGGGCACAATGTGATTTTGAGACCTGAGATTCCTATAATGCAATTGGTGATGAGTTCTCCCAAGACTTACAGAATAGGACATGCACAAGAGGCCAGCATAATCAAATGGAAGTGGTACATACAGGATAGGGCAGAGTAGGTCCCAAAGGCACTGCAGTGCTGCATGAACAGGTGGCGCAAGCCCCAATGGGAGAGACACAGGTGTTGCATGATGTACCTGAGATACAGGAGTCTCTTGTGAAGTAGGGTAAGCCATTGTCCTTAGAGGACAGAACGCATGTGTGTTTTACTGATGGTTCAGCCAGGTATGTAGGGGCTAAAAGGCACTGGAAGGCGGTGTCATACAATCCTGTGACCAAGAAATTGTTGCCCACTACTGGAGTGGGAAAGAGTAGCCAGTTCACAGAACTATACGCTGTGTATCAAGCTTTGAAACAAGAATTGCCAGGAAAATGTCATATATGCACTGACTCGTGGTCCACTGCCAATGGGTCAGCCACTCGGCTTCCCACGTGGCATGCTCATAACTGGATAATATATTCAAAAGAAGTGTGGGGTAAGGAACTGTGGAAAGAGATCTGGACCATGTTGTCACAAAGCAAAGTTACCGTGTATCATGTAGATGCTCACTGTTCCACAGACTCACTCGACCGCTGCTTTAATTCCCTCACAGATGAAAAAGCTAAGATTTCGGAGGCCGAGGTGGCAACGCAAGATTCTAACCTGGTTGGGATTGCAAAGTGAGCACATCAGAAGTGTGGACACTTTGGAGAAAAGATTACTAGCAGGTGGACAGAGAATAGAGGGATACACATTCCCCTAGATCTGATTAAAACTGCGATCTCACAATGTCCTATTTGTCAGCATACCCAACATAGACCAGTCCCACAGATAGTGAGAGGCCAGCTAGGCAGAGGAAAATTACCAGCACAGATCTGGCAGATTGATTACATTGGGCCCCTGCCAACTAGTCGAGGATGTCAATATGTGTGCACGGCTGTAGACACATACTCTGGTTATTTGATAGCATTTCCATGTAAACGTGCTACTCAGTTGAACACATTGAAAACGTTAGACTTGCTGATTTTATATTATGGAATCTCATTACAGATTCAAAGTGACAATGGGTCTCATTTCAAAGGCAAATTGGTGCAGGAGTATTCTGTACAACACAACATTGAGTGGGTCTTTCATATTCAGTAATACCAGCAAGCGGCGGGTCTGATTGAGCGTATGAATGGATTGTTGAAAGATCAATTAAGAAAGTTGTCTGATGGGTCATTGAAAAATTGGAGAGATCATTTAAATAAGGCATTGCAAATTTTGAACAATAGACCCTTAGTAAATGCAGAAACCCATTTGATGCAAATGCTAACCCCAGCCTTGCAGATTCAGCCTATTGAAGCCACCAATACCATTCTCTACTGGGAGACAGCTCCTGGAGCTTTGGCTCCGTACCGGGCGACACCGGAGGCTGCAGGGCTTAATCTGCATGCTTTGAAACTGTACAGACTCAAACCAAGAGATATAGCACTCATTGAGACAGGAGTAGGAATCCAGATTCCCCCAGAGCACTTTGGCTTGATTGCCCCTCGATCTGGATTGGCTCTAAAGGGCATTCAAGTGCTGGGAGGGGTCATTGATGCAGAATATCAAGATCAAATCAAGGTCATCCTACTGAATAGTGGAAACATCGATTTGATAATACAACCTGGAGACAGAGTCGCTCAAATAGTGATCATGCCATGTATATGGTGGGATAGTTAAGAAGGGGACTGCACCAGCCCTTCTCACCGTGCGTGGGGAAGGAGAGTTTGGCTCTACTGACAAGAATCCAGGAGCCAAAGTGTGGGTAGAATCTCCAAATAGTCCCCCTGAACAGGCAGAGGTTATTGAAACAGGAAGGACAACGTCCTGTTAATCATGAAACCAGGGCAGGAAAAATGGGAACATGTGCCTGCTGATAAATGTTACTTGCGAGAATTAATAATACCTGTTTGTTCTCTGTTCTTTTAGATCACAACATGGCGAGTCTGTGCTCTGCTTGCGCTCGCTGGAGTGTGCTTGTCATGTTCGAGTGGGTCCGGGACCCCCTTACTCCGAAGTGGCCAGCCGACTGCACAAATCAACACAACTGCTGACTCGACCTGACAATGTGTGGTCCTATCTTGCACAGACAGTACTCAACAGGTCGAACTTTTGCATGACAAACATGAAAAGCACCATGGATATTATTTCCACATGCCTCGTAGCTATACCTACCCCTGTAGATGTACTATTGCAGACATTCAATGTCACAAATTCAGACGGGGCAGTGGAGGAGCATGATGTGAGAACTCATTTGTCACCTTATGAGTTTTGCCGATTTTGTCCAGAAACTACTGATGATACTTGGAAAAATCAAACACAAGTGATAACGTTCAATATCTCTGAATGCGACATTTGCTATAATTTGAGTTGTGACCCCATTACCATTGGTAAATGTGCTCGAAAAAGACTTGAAGGAACTGAATCACAAATGACATGGGAACCACAAACTCTATGCAAAAATCGAAATGAAAGTACATGCAAAAATATACAAAATAACATGATATGCAAAAATGTGGTATCTGCCGCCAGTCATTTCAGACAGTTAAATTGCCTGTAGGGTGGTTATTCTCATGTGATTATGTTACATATACGTACATTCCAGCAAATATCACAGGTGGACCATGTGCCTTTACCACATTAGGATCATGATGTTCCCATTAGATCAGACATCACATGTCCAGAATACGAGAGAGGCTGTTCAGCTCAGTGAACGTTGTGATCCTGAAATTCATTTATTATCTAAGTCTGAATATGTTAGTATAGCTGCTTCAATAGTAGGAATTCCAGGCCTAACCATTTATAATTCTAGGGCTGTTAGTGAATTAGCATGTTTGATGGTGAAAAATATTAATCATACATCAGTTGCTTTAGCAGAATTATTATTAGATGTGTGGCGTGCCTAATGATACAAATGTAACTCCCAGCATATCCCTGAATGTCTGTTCAGTTGAAACTGGGTGTCCTACTGCTCCACCATTCAGGATTCTGGTCTGGAATGTGGCTGGGGTTTCTAAACTATTGTCAGACCCTGACTATATTGATTTATTGATACCTTTGATATAATTTTGCTACAGGAAACTTGGAGTCTGTCCGCTCCCCATAGAAGTGGCTATTCCACTTTAGATATTGCTGCTATTAAGAAAAAGCAGGGTAGACCGTCAGGAGGCCTACTGGTCTGGGTGAGGAATGCTACAGGGTCTAAAATTAAGCACCTGCATGTAGATTCGCAGGATATTTTGGCGCTGGAGTTGACTCTATCAAGTGGTTGGAAAGGCAAACTTTTTAATGTGTATAATAGGGTGGACATTGCCACGGAAGAAACCACTACTCTACGCATACTGGACCATGCATTGTCTAACTACCTGGATAACACCCCTGCCATAGTGGCTGGCAACTTTAATTGTACGTTTGAACCTCTTGCTTTGACTGACCCAGATCTGACAGAGGACTGGGATCAGGAGTGGTCAATCCCACCACTAAATTTGCCAAAGGTAAAATGGACAAAGAGAGGTGGCCAGTTGCTTGCCCTTACGCTGCAGCATGATTTGAGAGCAACTAATGGAAGAACAAGGTCAGACTTAAATGGGGACCACACTTTTAACAGACCAAACCATTCAAGCAGAATAGATTACTGTTTAATGACCCCCAATCTATGGCCTGTAATAGATGATATGGCCGTGGTGAAAAGATTTGAAAGTGACCACAACGCTCTTGCTCTTACTCTTCTTATGCAAGGCAATGTACAGTCCCACATAAGGGGGTGGTCTGATCCAGGAGCCTTGACCCTTACTAATAATTTGAGGTCAGTAAAATGGAGCCGGGTAGAAAAACATCCGAAAACACTAGCCAAAGATAAGAGCAAAACTAGGTACTTAATTAGACACCTAGACAAAATCCCTAGCTCTGAGGCGGTAATGAGTTTCGGCCTCGGGCATGAGCAGCTCTATAGGGAAGTTAGAGAACTGCTCAGCCGGCCAGTTAAGACACTGGGAAGCGGTTGTCATTCTGCTGGTCTGCAGTAAAATCCTAAAAGTTCCTGGTTTAACCGGGAGTGTAGTAAGTCCATGGGGGAACTTATTAGTGTTGTAAAGCGAAAGGTCCACTCTGAGATCGTGCTCTGTAGAGTCAAGTACAGGCAGATTATTGCCAATGCTAAAAAAGTGTGGGAGGGCTTGTTATGGTCAACTTTACGTACAGCACTTGTAGATAAAGATTCAAAGACCTTTTGGAGAGAGGCCACTCACTGGCTAAAAGGGGAAAGACCAGTATTAGAATATAATATTCAGCCTGAAGAATGGATGACATATTTTGGGTCCCTTTATGCTAATGACAGCTATGTAAGTGGCAAGACTGATGAGGCCGTGGATGAGGGGCTGATTGGGGAATATGAACACCTGGTCTTTTCAATTGAGGAAACCCAACTGACAATTTCTTCATGTGCAATGGACCGTGCCCCAGGCCCTGACAAAATTCCAAACGATTTGTACAGGGAAGATAATTCGCTGTGGGGCACGTACATTAATATGCTATCCAATCTGGTTTTGGCGGGAGCTCCTGTACCGCCATCTTGGCTGATTGCAGAAATTATGCCTATCTTTAAGAAAGGCGATAAAACTAAGCCCTCGAGTTATAGGCCGATCAGCCTCATTGACTCCCTTCAGAACATTTTTTGCAAATAGGTCTTAGGGACGCTCCAAGAATGGATGACGGAGTTCCAAATTTTAAGTGACTTCCAAGCTGGTTTTCATAGTTAAAGTTAGCACTTTAGACCAGGTTTTCCGTTTTATTTGTATCTATTGGAAAGAAGTGGATGTCAAAGGTGGAAATTATAAGTGTCATTTGTTGATCTGCATACAGCTTTTGATTCAGTGCCCCATGCAAAGCTGTGGGGTGTACTATAAGGGATGGGCCTGCCGATAAACATTTTAGACATCTTAATCAGACTCCACGCTTCTAATACAGCACAGGTTAGGTGTGGTCCAAAAAGTGAAGTTACAGATACCTTTCCTGTACAACGTGGTGTACGACAGGGTTGTGTGCTCACGCCCATCCATTTTACTCCTTTTATAAATGGTGTTATATTAATTTCCTGGATGCGCTGTCAACACCGCCATGAAGTGAACGGCTACCTTATCTTTGTCTCTGCTTGGCCGTGAGGGGAACGGCCTGCTTTGCCCCTGCCGCCACCAGCCTGCCTTGAGGAGAACGGCAATTGCGGATTCATCGGGTCTAGTCTGCCGGGAGGGGAAACGGCCGGTGCTGGACTACGACTCCCAGCAGCCCCAGCAGCCTTGTAGACGGTGTCTCCTCTGACGCCAGAGCCCGGAGGAGGTTGGGCTGGGCCAGGTCTCCTAGTCCCCTCACATCAGACAATCCATGCAAAGATCGGACGTTAGTACGTTTCCTCTCATTAACTTTTATGCATACTGAATATCTGATTGTTAAAACAACAATTGATGGAAAGAATGCAGAACAATGTCATACAATCACCCCAGTAAAGAGATCTGGGCCTAAATACATCGTTTTTTTGCTCACCATGATTGTTAAAACAACAATTGATGGAAAGAATGCAGAACAATGTCATACAATCACCCCAGTAAAGAGATCTGGGCCTAAATACATCGTTTTTTTGCTCACCATGCCGTTCCAGTTTGAACCCAGTCATATGCAAATCAGTCTTGACCCTGTGCCTCTTGGGAACAGTCCAGCCCGAACTGCCAAGCCAGGTCCTCCCTGGACAGGAAACAAGCATCCTAGGACCGGTTTCGGGGTTTCACCCCTCTTCAGCCAGGATAGCTTGATTCCAGTGGCATGGAGAGCAAGGGACCCACGTCTGGGCATACCCTTCCCACTCGGGGTGACAAATGCAAAAACAACAATTGATGGACAGAATGCAGAACAATGTCATACATTCACACCAGTACAGAGATCTGGGCCTAAATCCATCGTTTTTTTGCTCATCATGCCGTTCCAGTTTTAACCCAGCCAAATGCAAATCAGTCTTGACCCTGTGCCTCATGGGAACAGTCCAGCACGAACTGCCAAGCCAGGTCCTCCCTGGACTGGAAAAAAGCATCCTAGGACATGTTTCGGGGTTTCACCCCTCTTAGCCAGGAAAGCTAGATTCGAGTGGCATGGAGAGCAAGGGACCCACGTCTGGGCATACCCTCCCCAGGATGCTTGTTTCCGGTTTAGGGAAGACATGGCTTGGCAGTTCGGGCTGGACTGTCCCCATGAGGCACAGGGTCAGACTGATTTGCATATGGCCATGTCTGAACTGGGGTGATGGAGTGAGCTAAAGAATGATGATGGTTTAAACCCAGATCAGTTGACTGGGGGTGAGAGTTTGATTTGCTCAAACGCTCCGTCCATCATCCCCTTTGGTTTTACTTTGTTCGCCCTAAGTTGGCAGGGTATGCCCAGATGTGGGTCCCTTGTTCACTTTGCCACTGGATTCAAGATAGCCTGGCTGATAACAGTTATGAACCCGCAACCGGTCCCAGGATGCTTGTTTCCGGTCCAGGGAAGACATGGCTTGGCAGTACGGGCTGGACTGTTCCCATGAGGCACAGGGTCAGACTGATTTGCATATGGCCATGTCTGAACTGGGGTGGTGGAGTGAGCTAAAGAATGATGATGGATTAAACCCAGATCAGTTGACTGGGGGTGAGTGTTTGATTTGCTCAAACGCTCCGTCCATCATCCCCTCTGGTTTCGCTTTGTTCGCCCTAAGTTGGCAGGGTATGCCCAGACGTGGGTCCCTTGTTCACTTTGCCACTGGATTCAAGATAGCCTGGCTGATGAGGGTTATGAACCCGAAACCGGTCCCAGGATGCTTGTTTCTGGTCCAGGGAAGACATGGCTTTGCAGTTCGGGCTGGACTGTTCCCATGAGGCACAGGGTCAGACTGATTTGCACATGGCCATGTCTGAACTGGGGTGGTGGAGTGAGCTAAAGAATGATAATGGATTAAACCCAGATCAGTTGACTGGGGGTGAGTGTTTGATTTGCTCAAACGCTCCATCCATCATCCGCTTTGGTTTTGCTTTGTTCGCCCTAAGTTGGCAGGGTATGCCCAGATGTGGGTCCGGGTCCCTTGTTCACTTTGTCACTGGATTCAAGATAGCCTGGCTGATGAGGGTTATGAACCCAAAACCGGTCCCAGGATGCTTGTTTCCAGTCCAGGGAAGACATGGCTTGGAAGTTCGGGCTGGACTGTTCCCATGAGGCACAGGTTCAGACTGATTTGCATATGGCCATATCTGAACTGGGGTAGTTGAATGAGCTAAAGAATGATGATGGATTAAACCCAGATCAGTTGACTGGGGGTGAGTGTTTGATTTGCTCAAACGCTCCATCCATCATCCCCTTTGGTTTCGTTTTGTTCGCCCTAAGTTGGCAGGGTATGCCCAGACGTGGGTCCCTTGTTCACTTTGCCACTGGATTCAAAATAGCCTGGCTGATGAGGGTTATGAACCTGAAACCGGTCCCAGGATGCTTGTTTCCGGTCCAGGGAAGACATGGCTTGGCAGTTCGGGCTGGACTTTTCCCATGAGGCACAGGGTCAGACTGATTTGCATATGGCCATGTCTGAACTGGGGTGGTGGAGTGAGCTAAAGAATGATGATGGATTAAACCCAGATCAGTTGACTGGGGATGAGTGTTTGATTTGCTCAAACGCTCCGTCCATCATCCCCTATGGTTTCGCTTTGTTGGCCCTAAGTAGGCAGGGAATGCCCAGACGTGGGTCACTTGTTCACTTTGCCACTGGATTCAAAATAGCCTGGCTGATGAGGGTTATGAACCCGAAACTGGTCCCAGGATGCTTCTTTCTGGTCCAGGGAAGACATGGCTTGGCCGTTCGGGCTGGACTGTTCCCATGAGGCACAGGGTCATATTGATTTGCATATGGCCATGTCTGAACTGGAGTGGTGGAGTGAGCTAAAGAATGATGATGGATTAAACCCAAATCAGTTGACTGGGGGTGAGTGTTTGATTTGCTCAAACGCTCCGTCCATCATCCCCTTTGGTTTCGCTTTGTTCGCCCTAAGTTGGCAGGGTATGCCCAGACGTGGGTCCCTTGTTCACCTTGCCACTGGATTCAAGATAGCCTGGCTGATGAGGGTTATGAACCCAAAACCGGTCCCAGGATGCTTGTTTCCGGTCCAGGGAAGACATGGCTTGGCAGTTCGGGCTGGACTGTTCCCATGAGGCACAGGGTCAGACTGATTTGCATACGGCCATGTCTGAACTGGGGTGGTGGAGTGAGCTAAAGAATGATGATAGATTAAACCCAGATCAGTTGACTAGGGGTGAGTGTTTGAACTTGAACTTGAAAATAAGCTTTATTTCGATAAAAGTATCTTAAAAAGCACATGCAGATATAAAATGTACAAACATGTGAAACCAACAAACGAATCATGTAAATATAAAATCATCATATTCCCAAGATCTACAAAAAATTAAAAGAAACATGTAGACATTATAAATAGGACAATATAAAATAGATATGCAGGCAAGCAGAAGAAACAGTCGGGCTACTTAGTCAAGGACCACAAGGGCTTTAGTTCTTAGGAGCCAGGCCCACCTTAAGAATTTCGATAGAGCGCAAGCGTACATAGAACGCGTGTCTGATTTAAGAATACGCAGCGCTATGAGGTGGTCACGTGTGCCCAAGCTTCTACATAGTGGTTTAAGCCAATATGATCTTGGGATTTTATACTCTGGGCATGCAAAAAGCACGTGTGCAATAGATTCGATTTTGGTTTCACAGAAAGGACAAAAAGGCGACGTTTGAGAGGGAAATTTCCAGCGAGTGTTTGATTTGCTGAAACACTCCGTCCATCTTCCCCTTTGGTTTCGCTATCTGATTGTTAGTTAATGCTGGGGGATTCGTTTTTGGCACAGAAATAGGTCTGGACTAAAGCTGAACTCTCAAAAGGTAGGGGGTGTTTTAATATATATTTGCCTGGTAGCCCGATTGATATAGGTACTCCTAGACATTGTGTAGTAAAGGGTACGTTTATCTTGGGTATTGATTGTGTTTGACACCACGAAAATGGGTAAGAGAAAATTACAAAGTTCTAATTCCGGGCAGCCAGGGAACAAAACTAAACAAGCGAATATGACCCTATTGAATTACCTTACAGGAGAAGTTGGTGCTTTGGAAAGGCAGATATCTTCGGTAGAAGAATCACTGATTAAAGATCCACAGGGTTCATTACCAACTAACAATGCCCCTGATTTACATGAAATAGGCACAGGGGAAGTAGGTCTCATAACAACCATGGATCCGGAGCGCCAAAACGGTTGCATACAGACGATTAGCGATGAGATATCTATTAGTGACCAAGATGCAGAGCCGCTTCCCCCATCCAAAAGACATTGTAAGCCCAATACTAATGTTACTTTAGGACATTTGCCGCCACTAATACATCAGGTTCCCCCTGAGGTTGACAGTTCGAAATCTATACATAATAGCAAACCGGGAAAAGATACTAAGCCTAAACATAAAGAAAAAAGTATGGCAAAAAAAAGTAAAAGTAAGATTAATGGACCCCCATAAGCGAAAATAACAGAATTCGTAGCCTAATAACTGACTTAACTAAACACATCAAACAATCTATTGGGACCATAGAGTCAAGATTAGTAAAGATAGAATTGGGATTAGAAAGAATTATTGGAAATTCAAATAGGTGTTCTATAACGGAAGGCAAAATCAGTAAAAAAGCAGAAGGCAGCATTGATGATACATCTAAACCCAAAAGCCAGAGTATGGCAGTTAACTCTACTCCTCCTGGTGAGGAGCCGAATAGGGGCGCCAAGAAAAAAAGAGATACAGGATATAGAAAGCCCAATGAAATCTCGTCTACTAGAGATCCGGCTAAAGGGTCAGAATCTGTAGAGAAAGGAAATGGCAAGGTCGAAGAAACAACAGGGTGGCCTGAAAGCAAGGGAAGTGTGCCCTAATACTCGAATACGAAATTACACCCGTGGACATCCGTCAGAACATCATATTCTAAATTTACCCCCAGCTGCGATACCATATACAGTTGTGCTGGTAAATGTCCCCCCGTCCTTAGAGGGTGAAAAGGAAACGTGGCATACTTTGAGGAATAGGGCAATTCACTGTCTGGGGACCAGAATAGGGCTAGTACCAGAGATGTTCTCAGCCTTTAAGATGATTAGACGTGTGTCATGGGTGGGGACCATTAGGAAATCTTATCGAGGTGATTGCTTAGTTCTCTCACTTGGGTCGCCACCCCTTGTTCAGGAAATTTAATCGTAGAATAGGCGACAATAATATCAACATGGTAGAAGGTATAAAGGCCCTGCCTCTGACTTATTTCTATCAGCTAAACTCCTTAAGCCAGAATAGGGGGTTGTATTCCCCATTACAACCCTTTAAGAGAACGATTTACAACGTAGAGGTGGTAAATAGATTTAGACCTCTCCAGTCCCTAGATGAGAACGATTGACTCCAGGACAGCGCAGATAAAAATATTTGTTCTGAAAATGTTGCACACTGTAATCTTCAGGAGACTTTGTTACCGACCCCCGTAGTGGCACGTAATCTGGCACAAAGAGAGATAATGGCTACTGGAGACGAAATAGTGGAAACCCCAGCAGCAGGAATCGGTGATGCAAGTAGACACAAATTTAAAGAAGGGGATGAGATTTTTGGACAGGTCCAGCATGAGCATGTACCTGATAGTTCAAATGCATCTTCCTCTGGGAGAATTAGAATCCTGTTTTGGAATATTGCTGGCCTGCAATCAAAAGCAAATAATACCATCTGGACCGATTTTATATGTAGTTTTGATATCCAATGTTTCCAGGAGACATGGTTACTGGATAAAATTGATGTAGATGGATATAAGACCTTCCACACACCAGCCGAACAGTCAGTACATGGGAGACATAAAGGAGTGATCTGTGTATACATCTCAAATATGCTACGTGTTAAAAAAATTGAAATGATAAAAACGACAATATATTATCAAATTGTCGCCATCCACATGAATTCAAATGTAATAGTGCGGATAGTTAATTTTTACAACAATATTGAAAGGGGACAAATGGGTGACATTTTAAATTCACTCTGTAATGAACTAAATGAAGCAAAGGTCCCGAAAGGTGTTGATATGATTACTCTTTGGGGTGGTGATTTCAACACTAGTATTTGTTCAAAAGCAGAATGTGGGCGGTGTGGTGCATACGAGGAAGAAAAAGATCCTATGTTCCACTTTGTGCATTCTGAGAAGGGGGAGAAGTTTAATGACATAATGGCTATACATGATCTGGGCTTTGCATATATGTTGTACTCCCCGCCTGTCAATTTCACTCATACATTTATTGGCAGGGGTTATAAATCCTTAATTGATTTTATAATTGTACCTAATCGTTATGCAACATGGACTGACAGTTTTAAAATCCACCCTAATGTTTTATGTGACCATCTACCCCTGAGTATTGATTTAGTTATACCAAATCAAGTCAACCAACTTAAAAATAATAATATAACATGGATGCAAAATATTGCCCTAGCTCCTCAAAATGGATATTCCCTGCGATGGGTTAAGATAAAGCCTGAGGAGGTCAATAAATGTATAATCGTTAATACATATGAACACATATTAGCTTGTTTACAAGATAATGCAGATCATGATGATACATTGAGGGCCGTCTCCTATATTACGCTAGAGATACAAAATTCCCTAAGAGCCCAAAACAAGGTCCCTCTGGCCCAGATCAATGGTTGGTTCGACCCAAAACTTACCAAAGCCTATACCCAACTGAAAGAAGCATTACATCAAACAGAGAGAAATCAAGAAGAAATTAGTGGGTGTAGGAGGGTGTACAATTTAGCCAGAAAAAATAGGAAAAAAGAACTGAAACACCAGGCATGGGATACGCTTTATGAAGCGTCATTAAGGAAGGACTGCACTTCATTTTGGCAGGCAGTCAATGGCTCTTTTCTTTCCAACAATGACGGTGCTAGGGTTGAAATTGCAATCGATGAAAAACTATGGGTTGACTTATTTTCGAAAGTATACGGTGCCAAGGGGATTGAAGAATATTTTATTGACTTGGAACCAATAGAACAAGAAGGCAGTGTAGGCTTCACCCCTATTGAGTTATATATAACACTGGATGAAGTTACAGCAGCAATAAATGCTAGCAAAGGAGGCAAAGTCCCGGGGCCAGACGGTATACCGATGGACCTTTTTAAGTCCATTCCATTACAGTGGTCCTCGCTGCTGACTCGTGTATTAGAGGTGTGCTGTGTGAGGGGCTTCATAAAATTCTGGTCAGATTGGTGATTATTCCGATTTTTAAAAAAGGGGAACGAGATAACCCTGCCTGCTACCGACCTATTTCACTTTTAGACTCTTTAGCTAAGGTAGCAGGCAGGATTGTGTTAAATAGATTACAACTATGGGCTGAGGACAATAACATTTTAAGTATAGTACAATATGGTTTTCGACAGGGGTTAGGGACTGTGGAACAGGTTTTAAACTTCACTATGCTATTTGGAAAGTATACTCAAGACAAGGAAGGGAAACTGTATGTGGCATTTGTGGACCTCTTGGCTACTTTTGATTGTGTTGTACATAATAGACTTTGGGAAATCCTGATGGATCTAAATGTTGACCCACTATTAGTGCAATTTATGAGACAAATGTATACTGGGGCATGTGCTAAGGCGAGGTATGGCCTGAAGGGCGAATGCACTGCACCCATCCCCGTGGAGAGGGGAGTGAGGCAGGGTTGTGTCCTGGCCCCATTTTTGTTCTCCTTATATACCAACGCCTTAGAGGAGGAACTGGTGGCCAGGACAAGAGATCCTCCACAATACAAAAATAAGTCGATCGTGTCCCTGCTTTATGCAGATGATGTGGTGCTTATGGCCAGGACAAAGCTAGGCTTACAGAGAGCTCTTACGGCATCTATTGATTTTATGGATGGTCGAGCGTTAAAAATTAATATTAAGAAAACCTTCGTAATGACATGTGGGAAGGGGAGAAACAAATGCAAAAGCTTGGTTCTAGGAATGATAGGATATATGCAGCTGATACATTTTCCTATCTAGGTGTTTTATTGGAACACACTGGCTCATGGCACCCAGCGATTAAAAGTAGGACTCTGCTCTTTAAGAGGTCAATTGGGGCCGTGATTAAATTCGCAAAAAAACTGCGTAAAAGACCTCCTGGGATTTTACTCAAAATTTATCAGGCAAAATGTTTAAGTATTGCGATGTATGGGGCAGGAGTCTGGGGGCACCATGATGTATCCCCAATACAAATAGTGGAAAATATATTTTTAAGGTTCATTTTAGCAGTTCCGCAGAGCACTTCAGTCTTTAATTGCCACAATGAACTGGGAATCTCCTATATTTCTGACATGATTAAAATACAACCGCTGCTATTATGGCATAGAGTATGGACGACTGCAAACACAGGGTTGAACAGGGAAATCATTGGAGACGTCATGAGTCTATGCTATGCAAATAAGATCCCCTGGTTGAATTTTATCACAACATTTTTAAAAGATTTGGGTAACTTGATTATTTTACTCACCCTGAAACTATGAGCACTATTTCTAGGAAGGACTTCAAATTGTTATGCCTGACACACTTAGAATTCTTAAGAGTCGTAATGGAAATTAAGAAAAGTACTGTGACTCAGCACCAACTAATTTTGACAACTTTTAGTATACAACCATATTTGGTCTGGTGCATAGGAGGGTACGACAGATATGTCCTTACTAGACTAAGGTTTAATAATTTCCATCGGTTGGTTAGTTTACCCTTGGCAAATGACTGGACCAGAGATTTATGCCAATGTCCATGTGATGAGAGGTCTACCCAATCAACAATACATGTGATTTTATTTTGTAAAGATGGATTCTACCAATGTTGAAGAGAGGGAGGTGGAAGCAATGTTGTCCTGCTTTTTTATATTTACAAAAGTTGGAAAATGTCTACTGTGTGGGAATTTTGGCCGTCTTTTTTTAAAAGTGTATTGAGAAAAAGGAAAAGTATAACTACCTAAAATTGGATGTTGGTCTGTTTTTAATTTTTGTAGATTGGTAGAATTGAGATCTCTGTACAGATGGAATTAATTATACATATATGTATGAAAGTATTCTTTTTTAACCATGTTACTTTTATGATTTTTAATGTGAAAAAATCGAATAAAGTGTATTTTGAATTTTTGAATTTCCTGGATAAGGACGGCTGTAATGCACCAAAAATAGGCACCAAAAGAGTTCCTGCTTTATTATTTGCGGATGATACCCTTTTAATTTCAAAGTGATGGTCCCTACACAGAAAGCATGTAGTAATGGGGAGCTGAAACAACACGCCCAGGGTGAGAGGGAGGGAGCAATTCCGAAAAATCAAATAAGGGCCCACTCAACGGGGGGCAAACACGTTAAAACTGCCAAATCCAGCGCCAGGCCCAAGGGAATCCCAAAGGAAATAGCGAGCAAAGGGTCAAAGCCATCGTATAGAACGGGTGTATTGCATGATCATATTCCGGTTAAAACTCTTCCAACCCCGCACAACTCAGCTGAGGGGGAGGAGGTCACTCTTTTGGCCCTCCGTACTCTACTGAGGGAATTGCTTATTCCCCTGGAAGAACGTTTGGCCAATATGGAAATTTGTTTAATGGATCTACGCAAGGGACTTTTGGGTTTAGCTTCAGGCCGAAGAATGGCCGAACATGGTGTAGCTGGGAACTTTGTTGGTACCTCCAATTTGCCCACAAACCCTGTGATCTCGTCTACTCATTTACCCATAGCTACCCAAATAGATAATACTACTATAGCTCCCCTGCTAATATCTCCCCCCACAACACTGTGCAGCCAACAACAACCTCTGATAGCAAATCTTAGCAAGTCGAGCGCAGCTAGGCCGTTACACACACTGGCTGAGGAGAAAGTAATAAATAATGTAACCCACCCTCCGCCTAGGCAAGCTAGCTCACAAAATTGGTCCAAAGTGGTAAATCTCTCCCCTGAGGCGGCAGTATATTCAGTTGTCTTGAAGGGGGTTCCTATGTTACGTGGAAACGCGGTGGAATCGTACGACTCCCTGCATAATAAGGTCACTAGTTGGCTAAATACTCATAGGCCACTACCATCCAGCCTTGATGGCAAAATCCTCTTGGTAAGAAGGGTCCCATGGATTGGTCATACTGTTAAGAATAATGTTGGGGACTGCATAATTGTAAATTTTAGGAGCCCTAATATTGTACCATACATTTGTAACTGGTCTGGTAATACAGGATTGACATCTATTGAAGTGGTCCATTTGTCATATTTTTATCCTAATAGTAGTAATTAAAATTTGAATAATGATGACTGTTGGTCCAGGGTTGGTCCTGATGTTGATGGACCCAGACACAGACTTAGGTCCAGTCGCAATGTTCCTTCCAATTATGCTAACTACATACATCCCAATAGATTTAGTTGCCTTGAACAGGTAGATTGACGTCATGCGCGACAAGAGCCTGTAAGTGCCAAAATAGAGACCACTTTTCGAGAATCCCGCGTATTACGATGGGAGTCTTCGCCATCCACTAACTCCCTGGGTCTAGCAATCCATTCACCCAAGAATATACAGGGACCTAACAATAATAATCAAAGTCCGATTGCCTCACCCACTCCCAATGTTTCTACTAGTCCTTCATCGACCCTTGAAACATCATTGCATGCACCTCCATCCTCAAGCATAGATGCTATAATGGAGGAAAATGGCGGATATGGATTAGAAGTGCCTGATAACGTCTTAAAGGTTCTTTCTTGGAATGTCGCGGGCATCACCAATAAAATAGATACGAGTGACTGGGACTCTTTAATAAGAAATAGTGACATTTGTCTCTTTCAAGAGACTTGGGCTAGGGAACCTCTGTCCAGAGCGGGTTATGCAGTCTTTGAAGTAACTGCAATTTGGTCTGGCAGGGGGAGGCCATCTGGAGGACTGGCGATCTGGGTAGCTAGTCACATTGGGTGTAACGCGGAGAGCCTACCGACTCTCTCGCCGGACATACAGTGTGTTCTACTCAAGTGGCCCAATGATTTCAAATTAGCAGTCCTTAATGTGTATTCCCGCCCTATTAGCATTACTATGGAATCCCCACTATTAGATGATCTTGCGCGCTTCCTGGAATCCCTTCCTAATAATTATAAGATAGTACTGGGCGGTGATTTTAACTGTCACTTTGAGCCCTTGGAAGGCTTAAAGGAAGGTGCACTTACGGCAGAAGATGATCTCTGGGGTGTCCCCCCCTGCCAATCCCCGTACGTTAAATCCTGGTCCCCTTTGGCTGTGCAAATCATGTCCCTAACATTAAATTTCTCTTTAAGGGCATGTAACGGACGCACTATCTCTGATACCCCCTCTGCATGCACGTTTAATAGGAAGAACCATGAATCCAGGTTGGACTATATTTTTGTAGACATTAGTCTATGGCCGAAGGTCTTGGACTTTAAAGTCATCGTTAGAACGGACAGTGACCACAATGCACTTGTAATGGAGATGGTGCATCCTGTGGCTGCTGGACGATCTCTTTCTGCTGAGCCTGGCCACGATCCTGGGAACCTGGTACTTAGCTCAAATAGACGCAGGGTCAAGTGGGGGAAACTGCAGAACTCAGAGGAGTCCATAAGTAATATCTACAGGATAGCTCTTCCAAAGCTACAAGAACTGGATTTGCTAATCATGCAGCCTAAAGATCTGCATTTTAACGAGAAGTTGGCCTTAATCCATGATGACCTAGTGGGCGCACTGGCTGAGATTTTCTACCCAGTGTTACCGCAGAGGAAAAATAAAACACGTACCCCAACATGGTATAACTCATCCTGCAGAAAGATTAAGACGGAATTAATTAATACAGTCAAAATAGGTTTGGATAAAATTAAAATTTCTGAGCTCAGACGAAACTATAGGAGAGTTATGGCAGTGGCACGGTCAGAATGGGATTGGAACAGATGGCAGGATCTTACATGTGCACTTGAAACGAGGGATATGAGAAAATTTTGGTCTCTGGTAAATGCCGGTACGGCAGAACCCAAAGCTGCAGTGGAGCCAAACATTGCAGCATCTATATGGGAGGCCCACTTTGGACAGCTTTATCAAGAACCATTTCAATGCGATGAAGAGGGGTATGTGGCTTCTACAATTGTCCATGACTCTACACCTGATCTGGAATTCACTCTTGACGAGGTGGTTAATGCTATCGGGGGTTTGGCGAAGGGCAAGGCACCGGGTCTTGATAGGTTGCCTGGCGACCTTTTTCGTCTTCATCCAGACATTTGGGGCCCTTATTTCCTCATATTTTTTAATTCCATTCTGGGTGGGATGGAGATTCCCTGTACTTGGCTGGGGGCGGAGATAATTCCGATTTTTAAAAAGGGTTCTCCTCCTCTCCCAGCCAACTACAGGCCAATAAGTCTCATAGATGTCCCGCAAAAATTATTTTCTCGCCTCCTCTTGAACCACCTCTCGGAGTGGATGGAGGATAATAAAATTCTTAGCCCTCTCCAGGCTGGCTTCAGGAAAAAAACGTCCACCATGGACCAGATCTTCCGCCTCGTTCTCCTTTACTGGAAAACTGTAATCATCGAGAGGGGAAGGCTGTACATGGTGTTCGTGGACCTGAGGTCAGCATTCGACCTAGTTCCCAGGAAAAAATTATGGCAGACTTTAAAGGAGTTAGGCGTTCCGACCCACATATTAAATGCCATTATCAGGCTCCATGAGAATAACTATGCACAGGTCAGGCATGGGAGGTTGGGAGCACTGTCATCAAAATTCCCGGTTCTCAGAGGGGTCAGGCAGGGCTGTGTTCTTGCACCAACCCTGTTCTGTCTTTACGTTAACAGTGTCATAGCACATCTTGACACTGTTGTCGACAATGATGCCCCCTGTTTGGGCAGCAGGAGGGTTCCCGCCATTATGTTTGCGGATGACACCCTCCTGCTGTCGAAATCTCCAATGGGGATCCAACGGATCCTAGATGGATTTGGCCTTTTCTGCAAACAACATGGTCTTGAAATTAATACAGGAAAGACCAAGTTCATGATATTTAATCCATCACCTAAGACCAGACCTAATCCTTCTCTGAGCACTGAAAGATTGGAGAGGGTGAATACCTTTCAGTATCTGGGGGTAACTCTCCATGAGAATCTATCTTGGGAACCTCAGGTGACTAGAAGCCGGCTCAAGCTTTCTCAACTGTCAGGGGGAATTTTGAAAGTGGCAAATTCCTCTACATACAAACCTATTAGTCCGGCAGTTGAGATGTATAAAACGCAAGCAAAAGCCGCCGCATCCTACGGTGGAGAACTTTGGGGGTATAAAGTGGGTTTAGGAATTGTAAAAGTAGAGAACAATTTTATAAGGCGCCTTTTGTCCCTTCCTTGTGGCACACCCCTTCTCCCCCTAAGATTAGACTTGGGTCTACCCTCTATAAGAGAAGACCTGGAATTAATGCCACTGAGATACTGGCATAGGCTTTGGTCCACAGCCGAGTTCGAACATTATAGGCAAGAGCTCGCCCATGTCATGAACTACAATCTCTGTGATAAAATCCCGTGGCTGGTTTTTATAAAGAAAGAACTTTACCGACTAGGTCTTCCCGAACTATGGGATTCCCCCGAACAAGGCTGTTCCAGGGTGTCACGCAAACGCCTTGTGGGTATTTATAGGGAGAAAAGTTTTGCCTCCCTTGTTTCCGCTCCCAATAAAGGTATTTTGACTGTTAGATTTTTGGATTTTAAGGATTCATACCAATTCGAAGGGTTTATGGATATCATTTTCCCCATACTAGCTAGAAAATTGTTCATCCAATGGAGGCTAGGGACTCTTCCCATCAAAATATTTACCCACAACTGGGCAAAAAGGACGGATAAAATCTGCCCAGGATGTTGTATTTATGATGAGGAAGAAGCCCATATTATGTTTTTTTGTCCTGCATATAATCGACCCAGAAAATTTTGGCTAGCTCCTTTATGCAGAAATTTGGGCTTGAGGAGCTATCTCCATTCGCTTAGAATATTAAAAACGAGCACGGCACCCCACATAGTATTTGCAGTTGCTAAATTTTTAATGGCCATGTGGCAGTTAAGGTCAAAACATCTTAAAGATTGATTCCTTTGGTTATGAACCTTAACTCTTTTTGCAATCTGAAATTCTTTTTACATAATGATGGTTTTATGTATTTTATCATGTTCTTATATCAATGTGGATGTATTTTAATAATTGTTTTTGTATCTTTTATGGCCTAATCGGCCGAAATAAAGAATTTGATTGATTGATTGATTTCAAAGTCACCCCAGGGTCTCCAGCAACTTTTAAATGATTTTATATATTTTTGTAATGATAGGGATTTGTTTTTAAACGAGGGGAAAACTAAGTATATTATTTTTAACAAAATGGGAAGGAAAGTATCAAGTAGACCGATATGTGCTGGCAATACTAGACTAGAACAAGTAGATGTATTTGACTACTTGGGTATTCAAGTGTCCCTATCAGTTCACTGGGATGCTCATATGGAGAAGGCGAAATTAAACCAAATTGTCCAGTGTAACCACATCAGCAAGATTCATAGAAAAACAGTCTCACGCCAGATTGCTCCAGCACTCGAAATTTACAACACTAAGGTACTGGGGAGCATAATGTATGGTGTAGAGTTATGGGGGACAGGAAATATAGTGCCGCTAATTGTTGTTGAAAACCGTTTTTTAAGATCATTAGTGGATTTTCCCCAAAGTTCCCCAATGAAACGTTTGTACATGGATCTGGCACATAGAGAACTGATAAACAAGGTGAATTATAGATTGCTAATGTTCTAGTTTAGACTTTGGACTGTGGAGGAGCTTGAACCATACCAAGAGACTCTGCTAGACCTCCTGAGATTCCCCAAAGAGTCAAAAATCAACTGGTTTATTGCCATACAGAAAATCTTGGGGAATCTGGGCATGGATGTTTTTTGGACAAACCCGGGAAGTATGTGATGAATCTCAAGAGCAAGAATGAAGGAAGTGTTCTGCGAAACTATCTTAGCAGAGGATGCTATAGCTTCGGAATCTAGCCTGACCAAAGACTTTTTTACATTTAAATGCTTCTTATCCTTCGAACCAAGTATTGATGAAATTGTTCCTGCTTTTGCACGGAAGCTTTTTTTGCAATTATGTTATAAAACACTTCCTACCAAACAGTTTTGTTCAAAATAGTCGAACAGTACTACTTTTGATGATCTCTGTCCGGCATGTCGATGAAGTTCAGAATCTATTGTCCATTTACTTTTCTTTTGCCCGTCCTACTGGCTACTGAGGAAAAAATTGATTTTCCCGTTATGTACTCTAGTAGAACGTGGTCATTACTTAGAGGTGTTAAAAGATCTGTACACTGATACTAGACAACCCATTGTGCTTGGCCTTTCTAAATTTTGGCATGCATTCTGGATCAAGCGAAGGAAACTATGTGCTTGAAGCTTTCCGTTGCCCATAAGGAATGGCTTGTCTTGAACCCTTTTGTAATTGACTAAGTTCTTGTATCTATTGGCTCTGTAACCCAGCACATTAAGCACTTTAATTATGTGCAATCAGACTTGTTATTGGCTGCTATTGCACATTGCACTTTTTTCCTATGGCGTTTTAAATTGTGTAAATTGTGTAATTGTTTTTAGTAACTTTTTATATTGTCATCTCATTATTGCTGTACATTTCGGTTTCTGTTGTGCTGTATACTTTTCAGGATCCTTGTGATCGTAATAAAGTTACTGACTGACTGACTGATTATTAGATGTGCGGGGGCAAGTAAAGCTATATTACAGAACAGAGCCACAATTGATTATTTACTCTGAAAACATGATCATGGATGTTCAGACTTTGAGGGAGTGTGTTGCTTTAATCTTTCAGATAATTCTAAGTCAATTCAATCCCACATTGAAGCTTTACATAAGTTAGCTAAAGATGTCAAGCAGGATGTAGAAAAAGGGTGGTGGGATTGGTTGTTTGGGTGGTGGCCGGATTTTGGTAAACTTCGCTCTGTTCTAGGTGGGATAGCATTAGCAATATGTATCTTGATACCATTATGTTGTTGTATCCAGTCTGTGCGTAATCTCTTATCTATGCTTCGACCTAAAGCAGTTGATTTCAGACCGATATGTTATGAAAGCCAATGGTCAAAGGGTGGAATGTACTGATATTAAGAATGATTCATTGACCATTGGCTCCATTTGGCATAATTGACTCCATCTTGTGTGACAGACTCCATTTTCTGTGCTCGCACGTAGCTGCAAAGAGGGGCATGTTTTCACTCTTCACTTGTTTTTGCTCCTCACCGATCAGAGTGAACTGGAACATGTTGTGTGGAATGCGTGCTTGGTACCTTTCAGGGAATGTGCGGAATGTACAACTCTGTCTCGAAGTCAAAATACAGGAGCCTGGCCAGCTTCTGTCTTGACCTTGACACAGACCAGTACGGTCAGCTCGGTTCTTTCCAACAGAAGAAAGGGGGGCGAGGTTTCTAGAGCCTTCGCCTCACGTTGACTAAAGGTATTAAAGCTGGAAGTCTTCGGGAAACAGGTGGGAGCTCATTCACAGAGTAGACGTACTGCTGTGAAACAAACGGAACTTGGGATCCTGATAGAACTCCTTCCTGGGCTGTCGAAGGGCTCCTCCAGCTTGAGTTGGCAAGGATGTTGCATGATCGATCGGTGAGGTGTTCCTTACTTTGTGTACATAATTTCTAAGTTTCTTTGCTACGTGTATATATGCTACATTTTATTCTGGTTTTGGACTTGAGTTACTTGATATTTGGGAGTCTGCATTAAGTGATATATTTTGCCTTCCTTTCTAAAATATTGAATTAATCAACATGTGTGTGTCACTTTAAATGTACCTGAATTTGTTTTCTTGCCTCGCTTTAAGAGAGTGCTGGGTCTTAGTTTATCGCCTCGTCTTTTGGGAGCGCTGGTTAACGTGTGTTGTTTAAAGGTGCAGTAGTGCATTTGCCTCCTCATGGGAGTGCAGGGTCCAGGTGTGTCCTATTGTGTCAAATTACAAGCACTACAGTAAGGCAAGTGGGCATCTGAGGTGATACAAATGGGATGGAAATTGAGCCTGGGCGACCAGTAACTAAATTTGAAAGTCTGGGACGGCAAAGCCACCATGTTGATATGGGAGGACAGGGGTGTCCCAGGCGACTCAAGGTCTACTGCCTTCCCAAACAAGGTGTATCAAAAGACTGTGTAGGAAGGTAAAAAAGGAGGTCATCAGAGGGATGGTTATATTTCAAAAGCGATACAGCAAACAGGGTATAACAAATATTTTTATGATAGCAAGCCGGCCTGCCATGGAAAGAGGAAGCCATTTCCAATGCTTAATCTGAGCAGTTAATTTGTCAATGGCAGGACCATAATTAAGGTGAAGAACTTGTTCTTTGTCTCTATGCATAACCACTCGCAAATATTTAGTCGAGTACGTACACCATTTAAGAGGGTAGTCAGAGGAAGTTGGGTTCGTAATATAGGTAAGGGGGGAAAGCTAAGACTTCGTCCAATTATTATGTAGTCCGGAAAGGGTTCCAAATTCAATAATCTCCCACACAAAAGGGGCAAATTTACCGAGGGGTGTCTGATGAATAATAAAATGTCATCGGCATGCATAGATATGAGAAGCGGCCTCGGCTTGAAATGGAGCACTCTGTGCGTATGATTTTCTTGGAGATGGCAGACCAAAGGGTCCACTGCCACGATGAACAACACGGGTGAAAGAGTGCATCCCTGATTGGTGCCTCTAGTTATGACAAAGGGATCAGATAGGGAGCCATTGACATGTATGGGGGCACTGGGTTCTAAATACAAAAGGGATATGAGGGCAATGAACTTTGCGGTAATGCCAAGCCTCTGTAACGTTGTATGAACGACGGGCCACTCAAGAGAATCAAAAGCTTTCTCCGCATTGAGAAGAGTGACCACAGCGTGTACGTCTGGGGAGACCCTGTTTAAAAAGGGGAATACAGTACGTACATTGAATGAAGTAGATCTGTTGGGGATGAATCCGGTTTGAAGGGGGGAGCTGATCTGTTAGAGAAGCAGCGATAACCTATTAGCCATCGCTTTGGCCAGAATTTTATTGTCAAAATGAAGGCTGGATAAAGGCCTATAGGAGGCGCAAAGGGTAGGATCCTTGTTGAGTTTAAGCGCAAGGTGATTGCTGCTTCTCTCATAGTGGGAGGGAGGACTCCTTTGTCTAGAGCTTTGGCATAACCATCCACTAGGTTGGGTGTGAGTATACCTTTAAACATTTTAAAGAAGGCACCTGTACGGTCATCAAAGTCTGGGGCCTTAAAGCCATCTATAAGGACTTATAATATGTGACTAATTCTCAAACAATGTCCTCATTAGCCGTGACTAGAGTGCCATTGTTAAGGCTAAGTTCGGTGATACATCCATGACCATGAGAGGAGCATAGGAGACGGGTCAGGGTGCGACCAGGGCGCTCATCCTCGCCATAACGGCGAGTAGCTGTGTACTTACCGGGATATGCAGTTTCCCTTTCTGCGAGGTCCTGAAGTTCCGTCAGCAGCAGTGCTCAGATGTATGTTTGAAGACATCCTACAAAATAGCATGAGTGTTAGCAGAGTCAGTATTGATCTTGAAATATTCAATGATAGCATCTCAGAGCTCCGAGTGAAACACTGTGTCCAGGTGGGGCAGTGGAGAGGAAGGAAAAATGAAACTCCCAGCCTCCACCATAGAGTAGCGAGAGGGCTGGTCAGACCAGGGCATGATCCAACAAGGTAGTACCTGTATATCCAAATTCATGGACTATTATTTTTGGGTATGTACCAGTAATCCAACCGGGTCCATAACGCGTGTGGGGTGGATTAAATAGTGTATCCAGAAATGTCAGGTTGACGATGGCAGCAAACTTTTTGTGCCATACGTGTCGATGATGTCGAGGAGAGTGCGTAGTGATCAAGGTTTGCCACCGGGACAGAGGCTAGTAGTGTCCCACAAGGGGTTGACTATTAAATTGAGATCACCTCCTAGTAGTACAATGTCAGTGTTGAAACAGCCTAAAAGGGCCGATAGTGCTTGAAAAAATGAGGGATTGTCCATGTTATGGGCATAAACGTTTAGAAGAAGGAACTTCCTCCATAAAAGCGTGCCTGTAATATGAATGCTACGCAAACAAATGATGGACGGAATGCTGAATAAATCATACATTCACCCCAGTCAAGAGTCTAGACCGAACTGCCAAGCCAGGTTCTCCCTGAACCTTAAACAAGCATGCTGGGACCGGTTTCTGGGTATTACCCTTCATCCGCCAGGTTAGCTTGAATCCAGTTGCACAGTGAGCAAGAGACCCACGTCTGGGCATACCCATCCCACATAGAGTGAAAAGAGCTACGCAAACAAATGATGGACGGAATGCTGAATAAATCATACATTCACCCCCAGTCAAGAGATCTGGGTTAAATCCAACGTTCTTTTGCTGACCATGCCACCCCAGTTTAGACCTAGCCATATGCAAATCAGTCTTGGTCCTGTGCCTCATGGGAACAGTCCATACCGAACTGCCAAGCCAGGTCCTCCCTGGACCGGAAACAAGCATCCTGGGACCGGTTTCTGTGTATTACCCTTCATCAGCCAGTCTAGCTTGAATCCAGTGGCACAGTGAGCAAGGGACCCACGTCTGGGCATACCCATCCCACTGAGGGTGAAAAGTGCTATGCAAACAAATGATGGACGGAATGCTGAATTAATCATACATTCACCCCCAGTAAAGAGATCTGGGTTAAATCCATTGATCTTTTGCTCACCATGCCATCCCAGTTTAGACCCAGCTATATGCAAATCAGTCTTGACCCTGTGCCTCATGGGAACGGTCTAGACCGAACTACCAAGCCAGGTCCTTCCTGGACTGGAAACAAGCATCCTGGGCCCAGTTTCTGGGTATTACCCTTCATCAGCCAGGCTAGCTTGAATCCAGTGGCACAGTGAGCAAGGGACCCACGTCTGGTAATACCCATCCCAATTAGGGTGACAACTGCTACGCAAACAAATGATGGACGGGATGCTGAATAAATCATACATTCAACCCCAGCAAAGAGATCTGGGTTAAATCCATTGTTCGTTTGCTCACTATGCCTCCCCTGCTTAGACCCAGCCATATGCAAATCAGTCTTGACCTTGTGTCTCATGGAAACAGTCCAGACCGAATTGCCAAGCCAAGTCCTCCCTGGACCTGACACAAGCATCCTGGGATCGGTTTCTGGGTATTACCCTTCATCAGCCAGGCTAGCTTGAATCCAGTGGCACAGTGAGTAAGGGACCTAAGTCTGGCCATACCCATCCCACTTAGGGGAAAAGTGCTACGCAAACAAATGATGGACAGAATGCTGAATAAATCATACATTCACCCCCAGTCAAGAGATCTGGGTTAAATCCATTGTTCTTTTGCCCACCATGCCACCCCAGTTTAGACCCAGCCATATGCAAATCAGTCTTGACCCTGTGTCTCATGGGAACAGCCCAGACCGAACTGCCAAGCCAGGTCCTCCCTGCAAATAAGATCCCCTGGTTGAATTTTATCACAACATTTTTAAAAGATTTGGGTAACTTGATTATTTTACTCACCCTGAAACTATGAGCACTATTTCTAGGAAGGACTTCAAATTGTTATGCCTGACACACTTAGAATTCTTAAGAGTCGTAATGGAAATTAAGAAAAGTACTGTGACTCAGCACCAACTAATTTTGACAACTTTTAGTATACAACCATATTTGGTCTGGTGCATAGGAGGGTACGACAGATATGTCCTTACTAGACTAAGGTTTAATAATTTCCATCGGTTAGTTAGTTTACCCTTGGCAAATGACTGGACCAGAGATTTATGCCAATGTCCATGTGATGAGAGGTCTACCCAATCAACAATACATGTGATTTTATTTTGTAAAGATGGATTCTACCAATGTTGAAGAGAGGGAGGTGGAAGCAATGTTGTCCTGCTTTTTTATATTTACAAAAGTTGGAAAATGTCTACTGTGTGGGAATTTTGGCCGTCTTTTTTTAAAAGTGTATTGAGAAAAAGGAAAAGTATAACTACCTAAAATTGGATGTTGGTCTGTTTTTAATTTTTGTAGATTGGTAGAATTGAGATCTCTGTACAGATGGAATTAATTATATATATATGTATGAAAGTATTCTTTTTTAACCATGTTACTTTTATGATTTTTAATGTGAAAAAATCGAATAAAGTGTATTTTGAATTTTTGAATTTCCTGGATAAGGACGGCTGTAATGCACCAAAAATAGGCACCAAAAGAGTTCCTGCTTTATTATTTGCGGATGATACCCTTTTAATTTCAAAGTCACCCCAGGGTCTCCAGCAACTTTTAAATGATTTTATATATTTTTCTAATGATAGGGGTTTGTTTTTAAACGAGGGGAAAACTAAGTATATTATTTTTAACAAAATGGGAAGGAAAGTATCAAGTAGACCGATATGTGCTGGCAATACTAGACTAGAACAAGTAGATGTATTTGACTACTTGGGTATTCAAGTGTCCCTATCAGTTCACTGGGATGCTCATATGGAGAAGGCAAAATTAAACCAAATTGTCCAGTGTAACCACATCAGCAAGATTCATAGAAAAACAGTCTCACGCCAGATTGCTCCAGCACTCGAAATTTACAACACTAAGGTACTGGGGAGCATAATGTATGGTGTAGAGTTATGGGGGACAGGAAATATAGTGCCGCTAATTGTTGTTGAAAACCGTTTTTTAAGATCATTAGTGGATTTTCCCCAAAGTTCCCCAATGAAACGTTTGTACATGGATCTGGCACATAGAGAACTGATAAACAAGGTGAATTATAGATTGCTAATGTTCTAGTTTAGACTTTGGACTGTGGAGGAGCTTGAACCATACCAAGAGACTCTGCTAGACCTCCTGAGATTCCCCAAAGAGTCAAAAATCAACTGGTTTATTGCCATACAGAAAATCTTGGGGAATCTGGGCATGGATGTTTTTTGGACACACCCGAGAAGTATGAGATGAATCTCAAGAGCAAGAATGAAGGAAGTGTTCTGCGAAACTATCTTAGCAGAGGATGCTATAGCTTCGGAATCTAGCCTGACCAAAGACTTTTTTACATTTAAATGCTTCTTATCCTTCGAACCAAGTATTGATAAAATTGTTCCTGCTTTTGCACGGAAGCTTTTTTTGCAATTATGTTATAAAACACTTCCTACCAAACAGTTTTGTTCAAAATAGTCGAACAGTACTACTTTTGATGATCTCTGTCCGGCATGTCGATTAAGTTCAGAATCTATTGTCCATTTACTTTTCTTTTGCCCGTCCTACTGGCTACTGAGGAAAAAATTGATTTTCCCGTTATGTACTCTAGTAGAACGTGGTCATTACTTAGAGGTGTTAAAAGATCTGTCCACTGATACTAGACAACCCATTGTGCTTGGCCTTTCTAAATTTTGGCATGCATTCTGGATCAAGCGAAGGAAACTATGTGCTTGAAGCTTTCCGTAGCCCATAAGGAATGGCTTGTCTTGAACCCTTTTGTAATTGACTAAGTTCTTGTATCTATTGGCTCTGTAACCCAGCACATTAAGCACTTTAATTATGTGCAATCAGACTTGTTATTGGCTGCTATTGCACATTGCACTTTTTTCCTATGGCGTTTTAAATTGTGTAAATTGTGTAATTGTTTTTAGTAACTTTTTATATTGTCATCTCATTATTGCTGTACATTTTGGTTTCTGTTGTGCTGTATACTTTTCAGGATCCTTGTGATCGTAATAAAGTTACTGACTGACTGACTGATTATTAGATGTGCGGGGGCAAGTAAAGCTATATTACAGAACAGAGCCACAATTGATTATTTACTCTGAAAACATGATCATGGATGTTCAGACTTTGAGGGAGTGTGTTGCTTTAATCTTTCAGATAATTCTAAGTCAATTCAATCCCACATTGAAGCTTTACATAAGTTAGCTAAAGATGTCAAGCAGGATGTAGAAAAAGGGTGGTGGGATTGGTTGTTTGGGTGGTGGCCGGATTTTGGTAAACTTCGCTCTGTTCTAGGTGGGATAGCATTAGCAATATGTATCTTGATACCATTATGTTGTTGTATCCAGTCTGTGCGTAATCTCTTATCTATGCTTCGACCTAAAGCAGTTGATTTCAGACCGATATGTTATGAAAGCCAATGGTCAAAGGGTGGAATGTACTGATATTAAGAATGATTCATTGACCATTGGCTCCATTTGGCATAATTGACTCCATCTTGTGTGACAGACTCCATTTTCTGTGCTCGCACGTAGCTGCAAAGAGGGGCATGTTTTCACTCTTCACTTGTTTTTGCTCCTCACCGATCAGAGTGAACTGGAACATGTTGTGTGGAATGCGTGCTTGGTACCTTTCAGGGAATGTGCGGAATGTACAACTCTGTCTCAAAGTCAAAATACAGGAGCCTGGCCAGCTTCTGTCTTGACCTTGACACAGACCAGTACGGTCAGCTCGGTTCTTTCCAACAGAAGAAAGGGGGGCGAGGTTTCTAGAGCCTTCGCCTCACGTTGACTAAAGGTATTAAAGCTGGAAGTCTTCGGGAAACAGGTTGGAGCTCATTCACAGAGTAGATGTACTGCTGTGAAACAAACGGAACTTGGGATCCTGATAGAACTCCTTCCTGGGCTGTCGAAGGGCTCCTCCAGCTTGAGTTGGCAAGGATGTTGCATGATCGATCGGTGAGGTGTTCCTTACTTTGTGTACATAATTTCTAAGTTTCTTTGCTACGTGTATATATGCTACATTTTATTCTGGTTTTGGACTTGAGTTACTTGATATTTGGGAGTCTGTATTAAGTGATATATTTTGCCTTCCTTTCTAAAATATTGAATTAATCAACATGTGTGTGTCACTTTAAATGTACCTGAATTTGTTTTCTTGCCTCGCTTTAAGAGAGTGCTGGGTCTTAGTTTATCGCCTCGTCTTTTGGGAGCGCTGGTTAACGTGTGTTGTTTAAAGGTGCAGTAGTGCATTTGCCTCCTCATGGGAGTGCAGGGTCCAGGTGTGTCCTATTGTGTCAAATTACAAGCACTACAGTAAGGCAAGTGGGCATCTGAGGTGATACAAATGGGATGGAAATTGAGCCTGGGCGACCAGTAACTAAATTTGAAAGTCTGGGACGGCAAAGCCACCATGTTGATATGGGAGGACAGGGGTGTCCCAGGCGACTCAAGGTCTACTGCCTTCCCAAACCAGGTGTATCAAAAGACTGTGTAGGAAGGTAAAAAAGGAGGTCATCAGAGGGATGGTTATATTTCAAAAGCGATACAGCAAACAGGGTATAACAAATATTTTTATGATAGCAAGCCGGCCTGCCATGGAAAGAGGAAGCCATTTCCAATGCTTAATCTGAGCAGTTAATTTGTCAATGGCAGGACCATAATTAAGGTGAAGAACTTGTTCTTTGTCTCTATGCATAACCACTCGCAAATATTTAGTCGAGTACGTACACCATTTAAGAGGGTAGTCAGAGGAAGTTGGGTTCGTAATATAGGTAAGGGGGGAAAGCTAAGACTTCGTCCAATTATTATGTAGTCCGGAAAGGGTTCCAAATTCAATAATCTCCCACACAAAAGGGGCAAATTTACCGAGGGGTGTCTGATGAATAATAAAATGTCATCGGCATGCATAGATATGAGAAGCGGCCTCGGCTTGAAATGGAGCACTCTGTGCGTATGATTTTCTTGGAGATGGCAGACCAAAGGGTCCACTGCCACGATGAACAACACGGGTGAAAGAGTGCATCCCTGATTGGTGCCTCTAGTTATGACACAGGGATCAGATAGGGAGCCATTGACATGTATGGGGGCACTGGGTTCTAAATACAAAAGGGATATGAGGGCAATGAACTTTGCGGTAATGCCAAGCCTCTGTAACGTTGTATGAACGACGGGCCACTCAAGAGAATCAAAAGCTTTCTCCGCATTGAGAAGAGTGACCACAGCGTGTACGTCTGGGGAGACCCTGTTTAAAAAGGGGAATACAGTACGTACATTGAATGAAGTAGATCTGTTGGGGATGAATCCGGTTTGAAGGGGGGAGCTGATCTGTTAGAGAAGCAGCGATAACCTATTAGCCATCGCTTTGGCCAGAATTTTATTGTCAAAATGAAGGCTGGATAAAGGCCTATAGGAGGCGCAAAGGGTAGGATCCTTGTTGAGTTTAAGCGCAAGGTGATTGCTGCTTCTCTCATAGTGGGAGGGAGGACTCCTTTGTCTAGAGCTTTGGCATAACCATCCACTAGGTTGGGTGTGAGTATACCTTTAAACATTTTAAAGAAGGCACCTGTACGGTCATCAAAGTCTGGGGCCTTAAAGCCATCTATAAGGACTTATAATATGTGACTATTTCTCAAACAATGTCCTCATTAGCCGTGACTAGAGTGCCATTGTTAAGGCTAAGTTCGGTGATACATCCATGACCATGAGAGGAGCATAGGAGACGGGTCAGGGTGCGACCAGGGCGCTCATCCTCGCCATAACGGCGAGTAGCTGTGTACTTACCGGGATATGCAGTTTCCCTTTCTGCGAGGTCCTGAAGTTCCGTCAGCAGCAGTGCTCAGATGTATGTTTGAAGACATCCTACAAAATAGCATGAGTGTTAGCAGAGTCAGTATTGATCTTGAAATATTCAATGATAGCATCTCAGAGCTCCGAGTGAAACACTGTGTCCAGGTGGGGCAGTGGAGAGGAAGGAAAAATGAAACTCCCAGCCTCCACCATAGAGTAGCGAGAGGGCTGGTCAGACCAGGGCATGATCCAACAAGGTAGTACCTGTATATCCAAATTCATGGACTATTATTTTTGGGTATGTACCAGTAATCTAACCGGGTCCATAACGCGTGTGGGGTGGATTAAATAGTGTATCCAGAAATGTCAGGTTGACGATGGCAGCAAACTTTTTGTGCCATACGTGTCGATGATGTCGAGGAGAGTGCGTAGTGATCAAGGTTTGCCACCGGGACAGAGGCTAGTAGTGTCCCACAAGGGGTTGACTATTAAATTGAGATCACCTCCTAGTAGTACAATGTCAGTGTTGAAACAGCCTAAAAGGGCCGATAGTGCTTGAAAAAATGAGGGATTGTCCATGTTATGGGCATAAACGTTTAGAAGAAGGAACTTCCTCCATAAAAGCGTGCCTGTAATATGAATGCTACGCAAACAAATGATGGACGGAATGCTGAATAAATCATACATTCACCCCAGTCAAGAGTCTAGACCGAACTGCCAAGCCAGGTTCTCCCTGAACCTTAAACAAGCATGCTGGGACCGGTTTCTGGGTATTACCCTTCATCCGCCAGGTTAGCTTGAATCCAGTTGCACAGTGAGCAAGGGACCCACGTCTGGGCATACCCATCCCACATAGAGTGAAAAGAGCTACGCAAACAAATGATGGACGGAATGCTGAATAAATCATACATTCACCCCCAGTCAAGAGATCTGGGTTAAATCCAACGTTCTTTTGCTGACCATGCCACCCCAGTTTAGACCTAGCCATATGCAAATCAGTCTTGGTCCTGTGCCTCATGGGAACAGTCCATACCGAACTGCCAAGCCAGGTCCTCCCTGGACCGGAAACAAGCATCCTGGGACCGGTTTCTGTGTATTACCTTTCATCAGCCAGTCTAGCTTGAATCCAGTGGCACAGTGAGCAAGGGACCCACGTCTGGGCATACCCATCCCACTGAGGGTGAAAAGTGCTATGCAAACAAATGATGGACGGAATGCTGAATTAATCATACATTCACCCCCAGTAAAGAGATCTGGGTTAAATCCATTGATCTTTTGCTCACCATGCCATCCCAGTTTAGACCCAGCTATATGCAAATCAGTCTTGACCCTGTGCCTCATGGGAACGGTCTAGACCGAACTACCAAGCCAGGTCCTTCCTGGACTGGAAACAAGCATCCTGGGCCCAGTTTCTGGGTATTACCCTTCATCAGCCAGGCTAGCTTGAATCCAGTGGCACAGTGAGCAAGGGACCCACGTCTGGTAATACCCATCCCAATTAGGGTGACAACTGCTACGCAAACAAATGATGGACGGGATGCTGAATAAATCATACATTCAACCCCAGCAAAGAGATCTGGGTTAAATCCATTGTTCGTTTGCTCACTATGCCTCCCCTGCTTAGACCCAGCCATATGCAAATCAGTCTTGACCTTGTGTCTCATGGAAACAGTCCAGACCGAATTGCCAAGCCAAGTCCTCCCTGGACCTGACACAAGCATCCTGGGATCGGTTTCTGGGTATTACCCTTCATCAGCCAGGCTAGCTTGAATCCAGTGGCACAGTGAGTAAGGGGCCTAAGTCTGGCCATACCCATCCCACTTAGGGGAAAAGTGCTACGCAAACAAATGATGGACAGAATGCTGAATAAATCATACATTCACCCCCAGTCAAGAGATCTGGGTTAAATCCATTGTTCTTTTGCCCACCATGCCACCCCAGTTTAGACCCAGCCATATGCAAATCAGTCTTGACCCTGTGTCTCATGGGAACAGCCCAGACCGAACTGCCAAGCCAGGTCCTCCCTGGACCGGAAACAAGCATCCTGGACCGGTTTCTGGGTATTATCCTTCATCAGCCAGGCTAGCTTGAATCCAGTGGCACAGTGAGCAAGGGATCCACGTCGGCATACCCATCCCACCTAGGGTAAAAAGTGCTACGCAAACAAATGATGGACGGAATGCTGAATAAATCATACATTCAACCCCAGTCAAGAGATCTGGGTTAAACCCATTGTTCTTTTGCTCACCATGTCACCACAGTTTAGACAAAGCCATATGCAAATCAGTCTTGACCCTGTGCCTCATGGGGACAGCCCAGACCGGACTTCTAAGCCAGGTCCTCCCGGGACCGGAAACAAACATCCTGGGACCGGTTTCTGGGTATTACCCTTCATCAGCCAGGCTAGCTTGAATCCAGTGGCAGGGTGAGCAAGGGACCCACGTCTGGGCATACCCATTCCACTTAGAGTGAAAAGTGCTACGCAAACAAATGATGGACGGAATGCTGAATAAATCATACATTCAGCCCCAGTCAAGAGATCTGGGTTAAATACATCGTTCCTTTGCTCACCATGCCACCCCAGTTTAGACCCAGCCATATGCAAATCAGTCTTGGCCCTGTGTCTCATGGGAACAGCCCAGACCGAACTGCCAAGCCAGGTCCTCCCTGGACCGGAAACAAGCATCCTGGGACCAGTTTCTGGGTATTATCCTTCATCAGCCAGGCTAGCTTAAATCCAGTGGCACAGTGAGCAAGGGATCCACGTCTGGGCATACCCATTCCACCTAGGGTAAAAAGTGCTACGCAAACAAATGATGGACGGAATGCTGAATAAATCATACATTCAACCCCAGTCAAGAGATCTGGGTTAAACCCATTGTTCTTTTGCTCACCATGTCACCACAGTTTAGACAAAGCCATATGCAAATCAGTCTTGACCCTGTGCCTCATGGGGACAGCCCAGACCGAACTGCCAAGCCAGGTCCTCCCGGGACCGGAAACAAACATCCTGGGACCGGTTTCTGGGTATTACCCTTCATCAGCCAGGCTAGCTTGAATCCAGTGGCAGGGTGAGCAAGGGACCCATGTCTGGGCATACCCATTCCACTTGGGGTGAAAAGTGCTACGCAAACAAATGATGGACGGAATGCTGAATAAATCATACATTCAGCCCCAGTCAAGAGATCTGGGTTAAATACATCGTTCCTTTGCTCACCATGCCACCCCACTTTAGACCCGGTCAAGACTGATTTGCATATGGCCGGGTCCAAACTGCGGTGGTGTGGTGAGCAAAAGAATGATGGATTTAACACAGATCCTTGTGACTGGGGGTGAATGTTCACTTTGTCCAGTATTCCGTCCATCAATTGTATCTTTTGCATATGCCATCCTAAGTGGGAAGGGTATGCCCAGACGTGGGTCTCGTGCTCACTACACCACTGGATTCAAGCTAGCCTGGCTGATGAAGGGTGATGCCCTGAGACTGGTCCCAGAATGCTTGTTTCCGGTCCAGGGAGGTCCTGGCTTGTCAGTTCGGGCTGGACTGTTCCCAGAAGGAACAGGGTCAAGTCTGATTTGCATATAGCTGTGTCCAAAGTGGGGTGGTGTGGTGAGCAAAAGAACGATGGATTTAACCCAGATCCTTGTGACTGGGGGTGAATGTTTGCATTGTCCAGCATTCCGTCCATCAATTGTTTCCTTTGCATACTTAAGGGATACTCCTGATCCAGGCTACACGCTTGGGGGGATGCCTGTGGCCTGGTGCATCGACCCTTTTCGCTATTTGGGATTCCGGGTTTATCGTGCCAAAGCTGACCTCTTTGAAAGGAATGTTGTCCGAGCTGCCACGGCGATTCGATCTCAGATGGGTTTCTGGAAAACTCTCCCATTGGCGATCTCTGGTAGAATCACCAAGGTTAAAATGGTGGTTCTTCCCCGCCTTCTTTATTACTTTGTCACTCTACCCCTCATCATATCCCCTCCCTTCTTCAAGCAGTGGCAAAGGGTGGTGGGGGATTTCATATGGGGTACTTCGCGCCATAGGGTATCATTGGGAAAGCTTTATCTGCCTACTGAGCTGGGCGACCTTGCGGTACCCGATTTTGAACATTACTACCTGGCCTCCCAGCTGCAATGGATCACTAGGTGGCTGTCCTCCCGTTATTTAGTAGACACGGCCTCTCTGCAACCTCCGCTACCCCTGAAAACCCTTCTACAGATTTTCCATCCTTGCTCCACACTTAGACCCCCTGATATTTTTCTCCTCACTGTAGCACACAAATGCTTCTGTAGGTACCTTTTCCTCACTAGAACCACCGTCCCATACGCACTCGCCATCCCGCTGTTGGGAACTCTACATCACTGGGCCTCGGAGGGGATACAAGATGTGGGGGACCTTTTTCAAGAGGGCACTCTTATTCCATTCCAGGAACTCATAGCAGAGGAGAATCTACATCCTGGGCAGTTCCTATTACACAGAACACTCATAGCTTCGTTAGCGTCCAAATGGGGTGCGCTCGCTCAGGAATCTCCCACACACCACACTTTGCAGTACCTTCACGTGATGGGGAGAGGGGGACATCTCACGCGCTGGTTCGCATCTTCACTTCGAGAACACATTGAAGCAGATCTCACCCGACTTCGACTTCATTGGGAGGGGACCCTGGGAAGGGCGTTTACAGATTGGGAATGGATGGCTTCCCATGGCAGTCCGACCCGCATCCCTCTGAATCAGCGATTCAGGCAGATCCAATTTTTCATACTGCATCAGGCCTACCTTACCCCAGCCCAAATCAATAGGTACTTCCTCCGCATAGATGCGGTTTGTCCCCGCTGCCAACAATTAATTGCCGACTTGCTTCATATGCTTTGGGGTTGCTCGGTCCTGACTGACTATTGGAACATGGTGACAGCCACCCTCACAAGTTGCACTTCCCGCACCATTTCCCCACCCTGGGAAGCCCATGTATTGCACCTCTTCAGCAGAAACAAGAAATATAGAGCTGCAACACGGTTTCTAGACCTAGGTCTCATAACAGCCAAACGCTTGATCACCAAACGGTGGAAATACCCCCTGTCGCCCACCCACTTGCTTGGCACCGATCCCTGCTTAACTGGGCGAAAGCATTCGTAAGTTCCCCCTGGCGCCTCAATGGGATGCGATGGTCTCCAAACTCTTGGGGGCGGACACTGACACGGGGACCCCAACTGCATCACAGAGGATTATCACTCAGGGTACATCCCCCACTGGCGTGAATGCGGACCAATGCTGATACCCGAACTGCCACTGCCCCTCTGCCTCAGAGCCCCACTGTCACTGAGTCTTGGAGGTGTTTGAGGCCCCCCAGCTAATTTAGATGCGACGGCAGGTCTTGAGCGACTCTCCCCTACCCTTCCTTCGCTTTCGTTGTCCTCATTTTGTTGTCCCCTATGTCCCTGGTTGCGTTTGAACTGCACTGCTCCTGCATTACTCACATGCTACCTGATGCCGTGATTTGTCAGCACCACTCTGTCCCTCTTGAGATATTGCCACAAGCTTTGATGAATTAACACAACCTGAATTTCCATTTTCATGTTGTTATTAGTCAAAGTGTGCCTTGCCACTGGAAATTAATTTTCTCTCTTTTTCCACCTGTTACATGAGTGCTGCTCTGACTGTATGCTTTATTGATAAATGTGCAAAACCAAACAAAAAAGGTTAATAAAAACTATTTAAACAAAAAAAAATGTTTCTTTTGCATATGTCACCCTAAGTCAGAAGGGTATGCCCAGAGGTAGGTCCCGTGCTCACTACACCACTCAATTCAAGCTAGCCTACCTGATGAAGGGTGCTGCCCTGAAACCGGTCCCAGAATGCTTGTTTCCGGTCCAGGGAGGACCTGGCTTGGCAGTTCAGGCTGGACTGTTCCCACAAGGAACAGGGTCAATACTGATTTGCATATGGCTGGGTCCAAACTGGGGTGTTGTGGTGAGCAAAAGAATGAAGGATTTAACCCAGATCCTTGCAACTGGGGGTGAATGTTTGCATTGTCCAGCATTCCGTCCATCAATTGTTTCTTTTGCATATGTCACCCTAAGTGGGAAGGGTATGCCCAGACGTGGGTCCCGTGCTCACTTCACCACTGGATTCAAGCTAGTCTGGCTGATGAAGGGTGATGCCCCGAAAGCGTTCCCAGGATGCTTGTTTCCAGTCCAGGGAAGACCTGCCTTGGTAGTTCAGGCAGGACTCTTCCCACAAGGAGCAGGGTCAAGACTGATTTGCATATGGCTGGGTCCAAACTGGGGTGGTGTGGTGAGCAAAAGAATGATGGATTTAACCCAGATCCTTGTGACTGGGGGTGAATGTTTGCATTGTCCAGCATTCCGTCCATCAATTGTTTCTTTTGCATATTTCACCCTAAGTGGGAAGGGTATCGCCAGACGTGGGTCCCGTGCTCACTTCACCACTGGATTCAAGCTAGGTTGGCTGATGAAAGGTGATGCCCTGAAACCGGTCCCAGGGTGCTTGTTTGCGGTCCAGGGAGGACCTGGCTTGGCAGTTCAGGCTGGAGTGTTCCCACAAGGAACAGGGTCAAGACTGATTTGCAGATGTACTACTGTACCTTGCGTCCCCGGCATGTTCAATTAATTGCCTATTGGATATATGTGCCTCATATGGGCGGGTCTCCGGATATACTATAAATTGGGCAAAATCGCTCCTCTATGTGTGTCATGGTCCCCCGCCACGGCTCCCACGAGACTGCGAAATCCAGATTGCAGATAGAGGTTTTAAATATCTAGGGATATATATAACGCATGACAACACACAATTTATCGCTGAAAACCTCACGCAGCCCCTGCCACGATTTCGGCGCGGCGTCAAACACTGACGCTCACTACTGCTCACATTACTGGGAAGGGCAGCCCTCTTTAAAATGATTGCACTCCCCAAATTCCTGTGTGTCCTCCAGAACACACCGTTCCCGGTTTCCCCAACATAATTTTGCAGCAGTAAACGCCAAAGTGATCAATCTGCTGTGGGATGAAAAAACAGCCCGTATTGCCATGCATAAACTTATAAAGAGCTGGTACGATAGTGACATTGCCCTCCCCAATATAAAAGTATATTACTGGGCATCACAGCTCACTGTAATAAATCAATGGCTTCACGCGACTCAAGATGACCCAGCATTCCACACGGATAGACACCTCCTGGAGTCTGAAGTGATTATGGGGGCATTCTACAATAAGGTCAAAAGGACTGCTTTCACAGGTCCAACGGCACACACCATCCAAGTCTTGTTTGAGGCGCAGCGTGCTCTAGGCTGGGAAGGGGTAGTAATGCAGGCCACGCCACTATGGGAAACAAAAAGGTTAGGTAAGCTACGCAAGACCAAAGGCTTTCGACAGTGGGATTTGATAGGAATCTCAAAGGTGGGAGATATGTGGAAGAAAGGCGAAATAGTCAAATCTGCCCAGCTACAGATCACACACGGACTGGCACACACAGAAACGTTCCGTTATATGCAGATTAGACACGCACTCATGGGAATAATTCCACCAGGCACACAACACGCAGAGGCATCACCGTTGGAGGATAGACTCCTGACATATCACCTGAGCCAAAAATCCATCCCCCAAACCTATCGAAAAATAATAAATAATCAACCGGACCCCACAACAGCCCTAAAGACCAGATAGAAATCGGAGGTGGGAGAATTAGACGACACAGATTGGCAGGAGGCACTCGCATCCCCAAAGGAGGTTGCGATATCTTCTAAACTCAAGCTGATACAATTGAAAATTTTACACCGCTTTTATTATACACAAACATTTCTACACAACATAGGTAGGACGGACACACCGCTCTGCCTACAACAGTGTGGCGCATAAGGAGCATTCCTACACACGATCCGGCAATGTCCGGAGAGTGTACATTACTGGGGGGCGGTTATGCGCACAATCTCGCAAGTTACTGACGTTACGGTTCTGCCGGAACCAAAGAGATGTCTTAATATTTGGGAGCCCACGGATCTCAACCACGTGACTCAGGACTAGGTATGACATTGGCAAAGCGGTATATAGCGCAGCACTGGGGGTCGCGACAGACTCCTGCCCTTCACCAATGGTGTCGAGACATGGACAATGCAATGATAGTGGAGAAATCAGTCTATGTTCACAGAGGATAGCCCCAAAAAATGGACGCGGGTGTGGGGTAAGTGGAATGCTTTTCACGGAAATATATGTCAGCCCACACGAGGAATCCTTGTCGGATGTCAGTGAATGACTAGACTAAGACAGGGATAATATGCAGGATACAGTAAATCTTTGTTGTTTTTCAGTTAGAATATGTGAAGAACATTTCCTGGTGAATATGTCAGATGTACAACTCATGTATAATATTTTGGATCATTATGTATGCACCATCAAATCCTACTGTACTGTACCAATTTTTGTTACTTACAAAATGGCAATAAAAATGTTTATATAAAAAAAGACTGATTTGCACATGGCTGGGTCCAAATTGGGGTGGTTTGGTGAGCAAAAGAATGATGGATTTAACCCAGATCCTGGTGACTGGGGGTGAATGTTTGCATTGTCCAGCATTCCGTCCATCAATTGTTTCTTTTGTAATTGTCAAGCTAAGTGGGAAGGGTATGCCCAGACGTAGGTCCCGTGCTCACTACACCACTGGATTCAAGCTAACCTGGCTGATGAAGGGGGATGCCCTGAAACCGGTCCCAGGATGCTTGGTTACGGTCCAGGGAGGCCCTGGCTTGGCAGTTCGGGCTGGACCATTCCCACAAGGAATATGGTCAAGACTTATTTGCACATGGTTGGGTCCAAACTGGGGTGTGTGGTGAGCAAAAGAATGATGGATTTAACACAGATCCTTGTGACTGGGGGTGAATGTTTGCATTGTCCAGCATTCCGTCCATCAATTGTTTCTTTTCCATATGTCACCCTAAGTTGGAAGGGTATCTCCAAACTGGGGTGGTGTGGTGAGCAAAAGAATGATGGATTTAATCCAGATCCTTGTGACTGGGGGTGAATGTTTGCATTGTCCTGCATTCCGTCCATCAATTGTTTCTTTTGCATATGCCACCCTAAGTGGGAAGGGTATGCCCAGACGTGGGTCCCATGCTTACTACTCCACTGGATTCTAGCTAGCCTGGCTGATGAAGGGTAGTGCCCTGAAACCAGTCCCAGGATGCTTGTTTCCAGTCCAGGGAGGACCTGGCTTGGCAGTTCAGGCTGGACTGTTCCCACAAGGAACAGGGTCAAGACTGATTTGAATATGGCTCTGTCCAAACTGGGGTAGTGTGGTGAGCAAAGGAATTATGGATTTAACCCAGATCCTTGTGACTGGGGGTGAATGTTTGCATTGTCCAGCATTCCGTCCATTAATTGTTTCTGTTGCATTTGCCACCCTAAGTGGGAAGGGTATGCCCAGACGTGGGTCCCGTGCTCACTACACCACTGGATTCAGCTAGCCTGGCTGATGAAGGGTAGTGCCCTGAAACCAGTCCCAGGGTGCTCGTTTCCGGTCCAGGGAGGACCTGGCTTGGCAGTTCAGGCTGGGCTGTTCCCACAAGGAACAGGGTCAAGACTGATTTGAAATGTACTACTGTACCTTGCGTCCCCGACACGTTCAATTGATTGCCTATTGGATATATGTGCCTCATATGGGCGGGTCTCCGGATATACTATAAATTGGGCAAAATCGCTCCTCTATGTGCGTCATGGTCCCCCGCCACGGCTCCCACGAGAATGCGAAATCCACATTGCAGATAGAGGTTTTAAATATCTAGGGATATATATAACGCATGACAACACACAGTTTATCGCTGAAAACATCACGCAGGACCTGGCACGATTTCGGCGTGACGTCAAACACTGGCGCTCACTACTGCTCACATTACTGGGAAGGGCAGCCCTCTTTAAGATGATGGCACCCCCCAGATTCCTGTGTGTCCTCCAGAACACACCGTTCCCGGTTTCCCCAACGTATTTTGCAGCAGTAAACGCCGAAGTGACCAATCTGCTGTGGGACGAAAAAACGTCCCATATTGCCATGCATAAACTTATAAAGAACTGGTACGATAGTGACATTGCCATCCCCAATATAAAAGTATATTACTGGGCATCACAGCTCACTGTAATAAATCAAAAGCTTCAGGCAACTCAAGATGACCCAGCATTCCGCACGGATAGACACCTCCTGGAGTCTGAAGTGATTATGGGGGCATTCTACAATAAGGTCAAAAGGACTGCTTTCACAGGTCCAACGGCACACACCATCCAAGTCTGGTTTGAAGTGCAGCGTGCGCTAGGCTGGGAAGGGGTAATAATGAGGGCCACGCCACTATGGGAAACAAAAATGTTAGGTAAGCTATGCAAGACCAAAGGCTTTCGACAGTGGGATTTGATAGGAATCTCAAAGGTGGTAGATATGTGGAAGAAAGGTGAAATAGTCGAATTTGCCCAGCTACAGGTCACATACGGACTGACGCACACAGAAACATTCCGTTATATGCTGTTTAGACACGCACTCATGGAAACAATTCCACCAGGCACACAACTCGCAGAGGCATCACCGCTGGAGGATAGACTCCTGACAGATCACCTGAGCCAAAAATCCATCTCCCAAACCTACCGGAAAATAATAAATAATCAACCGGACCCCACAACAGACCTTAAGACCAGATGGAAATCAGAGGTGGGAGAATTAGACGACACAGATTGGCAGGAGGCACTCGCATCCCCAAAGGAGGTTGCGATATCTTCTAAACTCAAGCTGATACAATTTAAAATTTTACACCGCACTTACTATACACAAATACTTCTACACAACATAGGTAGGATGGACACACCGCTCTGCCTACAACAGTGTGGCACATCAGGAGCATTCCTGCACACGCTCTGGCAATGTCCGGAGATTGTACATTACTGGGGGGCGGTTATGCGCACAATCTCGCAAGTTACTGACGTTACGGTTCTGCCAGAACCAAAGAGATGTCTTAATATTTGGGAGCCCACGGATCTCAACCACATGACTCTGGACTGGGTGACACTAGGAATGACATTGGCAAAGCGGTATATAGCGCAGCATTCAGGGTCGTGACAAACTCCTGCCCTTCACCAATGGTGTCGAGACATGGACAATGAAATGAAAGTGGAGAAATCAGTCTATGTCCACAGAGGATGCCCCAAAAAATGGAAGTGGGTGTGGGGCAAGTGGAATGCTTTCCGAGGGAATATATGTCAGCCCACACAACATTGTCGGATGTCAGTGAATGATAAGACTAAGGCAGGGATAATCTGCAGGATACAGTAAATCTTTGTTGTTTTTCAGATAGTATATGTGAAGAACATTTCCTGGTGAAGATGTCGGATGTATAACTCATGTATAATATTTTGGATCATTATGTATGCAACATCAAATCCTACTGTACTGTACCAATTTTTGTTACTTACAAAACGCGAATAAAAATGTTTATATAAAAAAAAGACTGATTTTCACATGGCTGGGTCCAAATTGGGGTGGTTTGGTGAGCAAAAGAATGATGGATTTAACCCAAATCCTTGTGACGGGGGTGAATGTTTGCATTGTCCAGTCTTCCGGCCATCAATTGTTTCTTTTGCATATGTCACCCTAGGTGGGAAGGGTATGCCCAGACGTGGGTTTCGTGCTCACTACACCACTGGATTCAAGCTAGCTTGGCTGATGAAGGGTGATGCCCTGAAACTGGTCTCAGGATGCTTGTTTCCAGTCCAGGGAGGACCTGGCTTAGCAGTTCAGGCTGGACTGTTCCCACAAGGAACAGGGTCAAGACTGATTTGCATATGGGTTCAAACTGGGTTGGTGTGGTGAGCATAAGAATGATGGATTTAACCCACATTCTTGTGACTGGGGGTGAATGTTTGCATTGTCCAGCATTCCGTCCATCAATTGTTTCTTTTGCATATGTCACCCTAAGTGGGAAGGGTATGCCCAGACGTGGGTCCCGTGCTCACTACACCACAAGATTCAAGATAGCCTGGCTGATGAAGGGTGATGCCCTGAAACCGGTCCCAGAATACTTGTTATTGGTCCAGGGAGGACCTGGCTTAGCAGTTCAGGCTGGACTGTTCCCACAAGGAACAGGGTCAAGACTGATTTGCATATGGGTTCAAACTGGGTTGGTGTGGTGAGCAAAAGAATGATGGATTTAACCCACATTCTTGTGACTGGGGGTGAATGTTTGCATTGTCCAGCATTCCGTCCATCAATTGTTTCTTTTGCATATGTCACCCTAAGTGGGAAGGGTATGCCCAGACGTGGGTCCCGTGCTCACTACACCACAAGATTCAAGCTAGCCTGGCTGATGAAGGGTGATGCCCTGAAACCGGTCCCAGAATACTTGTTTTTGGTCCAGGGAGGACCCGGCTTGGCAGTTCAGGCTGGACTGTTCCCACAAGGAACCGGGTCAAGACTGATTTGCATAGAATATGTGAAGAACATTTCCTGGTGAAGATGTCGGATGTATAACTCATGTATAATATTTTGGATCATTATGTATGCATCATCAAATCCTACTGTACTGTACCAATTTTTGTTACTTACAAAATGCCAATAAAAATGTTTATATAAAAAAAGGCTGATTTGCACATGGCTGGGTCCAAATTGGGGTGGTATGGTGAGCAAAAGAATGATGGATTTAACCCATATCCTTGTGACTGGGGGGGTAAATGTTTGCATTGTCCAGCATTCCATCCATCATTTGTTTCTTTTGCATATGTCACAGTGGGAAGGGTATGCCCAGACGTGAGTCCCGTGCTCACTACACCACTGGATTCAAGCTATCTTGGCTGATGAATGGTGATGCCCTGAAACCGGTCCTAGGATGCTTGTTTCCGGTCCAGGGAGACCCTGGCTTGGCAGTTTGGGCTGGACTGTTTCCACAGGGTCAAGACTGATTTGCGTATGGCTGGGTCCAAACTGGGGTGGTGTGGTGAGCAATAGAATGATGGATTTCACCAAGATCCTTGTGACTTTGGGTATATGTTTGCATTGTCCAGCATTCCGTCCATCAATTGCTTCTCTTGCATATGTAACAAGAATGCAGCAGGCATGATTATTAGAAATGGTAGTATGGTGCTGAAAGGAAGGCACCTATGAACTAGTATACAAACTCCACGGGAATAGGTGATGTAGTTGGCAAAGTATCTATGGGATCTCCTAGAAGCCGCAAATGGAGGGGAGGATTAATGAGGAATATGTGTTTCTTATCAGAAAGCTACTGTTATGCCATGCAGATTGAGATTTGGTAATTCTAATTTACTCTTACGGGGGTTGTTAAGGCCTCTAATATTCCAGGTGAGGAGTGTGAGGTCTACATGTTGTTTGTTACCCTCTAACACCATGGTAAAAGTAATCATTATGCATGTCAAGTTGTGAGTCCAGCCTAATAGAAAAAAAGGGTAGAAAAGGATCCAAAACCTAAATAAACCAGTAACGCCCTCCCTCCACCTACACTGGATGCAAGGAAACCAGTGAAACCCAACAAACGCCCAAGCTGAAGCATTAATCTTGAGGTTGAGTCTAAAAGACAGTAGGGTTGCATGGGAAAAATTAGCAACATGAAATCAAAGTTAATAAAATGTGAGAGTTTGTCGCCACAGGAGTCCTAGAAGAACAGCATAGAGTACAAAGGTGGCATAAATTAAGTCAGCCAGGATTGAACAGGTCAGCACTGGCCAATACAGAGGGGACTGGTGAGGAGCGTTCCGGAGTGGTATGGGGCGTTGGAGGTGTGCCAGAGCCCAGTTGTTTACAAAAGGTGAGAACTTCAGCTGTGGAATCAAAGAAGCAGGTCTTACTGTCTACCACCCAGGGCCTGGCAGGATATAACATGCCATGCTTGACTCCATGTTTACAGAGCAGTGCTTAAGCATCATTGAAATTCTGTCTGGAGTTCTAGACTTCAAGTGTAAAATTGGGTTAAATGGAGATTGTGGTAGTCTGATCCTGTAGTGGGGCTTTCCCCCGAGCCAGACAAAGTATAGTGTCCCAGTCTCTGTAATTCAAGAGCCGTGCCACAATGGGGCGAGAAGAAACACTCGGGGTTGACGGGGGCCTGGGGATCTGTGTGTTCTTTCAACAATGAATGTAGAAGTAAAATGTTCTGAGTCAAACATCTCTGTAAGTAGAGCTTCTACAAAGTGCATGGGGCATCCTACACTTGCGGATTCTGCAATGTCCTCTATGTGAATGTTGTTTCGGTGCAACCGTGCCTCCAACTCTTCATCTTTAATTGCTACTGCTTTTAGGAGGCTCTCCGTCTTCTCCAAACCACAAGCCACAGTAGTCGCATTGTCTTTCAGTCCAGAAACGTGCTTCTCCCCGCATCACGTCATGACCATGACCTTCCAGGCGCTACCCGTGGTCCAGATGGGAGACAAGAGCGTCAACGCGGGCATCACTGATGCTGAAGCCAGACTGGAGCTCCTCCACTATCACCACAGTGCCCTCAGGGGAATCGGGCAGCGCCATAACCATCCTTATTGTCCTAATAAGATTCGGGTCTCCCAGAAGCCTTGGTGCATTCAAATGTGAATCTTTGTTGTGTTTTTTGTCTCCCTGACCCATGGTGAGCAGGCACCTGGCGGCGTGAGTGCGACGTGGAGTTTACAGTAGTAGCAACAAGGGTGGCAGCCAGTGTGTGATGTGGAGTGAGTGAGTCCAATCAATATACCACTGTGTAAGCAGCAAGAGAAGACAAAGGGCCCAACAGCTGTGGAGCAGTTGAGATGGTTTCTGAGTTACACAGGGAACAACCAGAAAAGGTACCTTAGGCAATGAAGGACTATGTCTGCTTTCCACTATGGCGAGCTTATGGAAACAGATGAGTGCCCCCCCCCCGCCAAGATGGAGTAGGTAGGGGGGCAACCTCAAAACACAGAGATCAGCAGGGGGGAGCAGTTCCTAATGTGGTGTCCTCCAAATAAGCAGTGGGAGGGAGAAAAGTCACTCACCCACTGGAATTCAAGCAGCAGATCCCAGGGTGTGGATTCCTCCTTATGCGAAATGAGAAGCAAGCCTGATCATGAAGTACATCAATGGCGACTGGCCGCTTCATCGAGGGAAAGTGGCAGGAGGTGCCACAGATTCATCATTGGGCCTTCATAGTAGGCGGCTGCTAGGTCTTCACTGATGCGGCGTCACACCTGCTGGAGGGCGGAGGTGGGGCATGCAGCGGGGAACAAAATGCTGGCAGCGATGCTGACAGCAAAATTGCAGTGCGGGTCTCATCCGGTCACCGCCGTCAGAGCCGGTACGACATAGGTGAGTATGACACGGCACCAGGCAGAGATGTTGGCAGCAGTTTGTGGAGGTGTCGAGCCATGGAGATGAGATCGAGGGAAGTATAGCAAGGGGGCCCAGCGAAGTCCGCAACCCCGGCCTCAGGCTCACCCATGACCTCTGTCGCTACGGAGCCTCCGAGGCGGGCTAGGCCACACTCACCTTGTCCAGCAACACAGTAACAGGACACCTCAGCGGGTGGGTACTCAGCGGGTCCTGTGCCTCCCGGGAGTCAGGGGGCAATCATCATTCCCTGTAATGTGCAGCAATAAGGATTGGGCATAGTAACCTGGAGGATAAGTGCTGAAGTCTCCAGAGCTTCACAGTCAAGCGGCCATTATGGTCGATGGTGTGGCTACCCCCACCCCCATGTCTGGGTATCTATTGACATATTCCTCTCCTTCAAACTTCCCATTTACCTGCAGGCTGAGTGGGAATTTCAAGGAAGCTTAAATCCTTGGGCAGCCTGAGAAAGCTTTTCCCCCTTTTCCCTAATTTCAAATGATACAAAACTAAGCGCACAAATGAACATAACTTTATTCTTCCTTTCAAAGACTAACTCAGCAGGATACTTTGTGGTAGTCTCTGGGGGCTGTCTTGATTTAGCTTGGGTCACAGCGTTGTTTTCTTGACAAATTAATCATGACATTTGCTTGGGGCCAGAGAAACTTAAATTTCTTAAGACCTATTCATTTATCCCATTTTGCTGAATATGTCATTTAATAAGGGTTGTGTGGCTGATGCAGATGTTAGTAAGACTTTGCATAAAGAGTTACTGACTAGAGTCCAGGAGCCAATATCAGTCTGCTGCCAGAGTTGACCACACTGTTTCCTGTTGTTATGACTGTGGCGTTTTCCCTATGCTCTGATTAATGTGGCATGTCTAGATAGTCTCATCCTCCAGGGCATCTAATTCCAAGAACCAGTCTTTCTCTCAATCTAGCTTCTTGCTGGCTACTATGACTCTGTGAGTCTTGTGAGCTTGGGCCACCACTCTTTGATGTAGTGACCTGGAGATAACTATTTTGGTTCTGGACAGAAAGATTCCTTGTTCTTTTTCTGACAGCTCTCCTTGTTTGTTCTTTAAAGTTCTTCTCTGCGATGAGAATGAGTTCAATAAGTGTGATATCTTCTCTGGATTGTGTTTTAAATGTATTAATGTGGTGTATTGTTGCTTGAATATGAATTTACTTTTCAAAAAATGAAAGACAAGAGGCGTTTGGCAAAACAGGAACAGTTGTTTAATTAAACGCAGTGGTCGGGAGATCAGGCAACAGAGTTGGGGTCTGAAGACTGTCTCAAAGCACATTGGTTTTGGTTGTCATTTTATACTACATACGAAGCATCAAAAACGTTTTTTGCATTCCTTTGTCAACAGACATTTGGGCCCAGTCATGAGGCCATAAATTGGAAGTTTGATAAGAAGGGCAGGTAGGCTTTGTTCATGTGTGAACATACTGCAGAGCCAGTGGGTACATGTCCAGATGTCTGGCATGAAGAGTGCGTGATCACTGCGTGTAATGTGCATGTTGTGTTCTGATTGGCTGTGTGTTCCTAACTTAATGTGGCACCAGATGGTGTTTTTGAGAATGTGTGCCTCTCCAGCCAAACGTGTTTTATTGGGGCTAATCTCCTGCACCCAGTTTCGTGTTGCTGCCTATCTGTGAGATCAATCTGGGATTTCCTGTTCATGCATTCTGTCTAAAGGTTACGTGTCTCCACAGCTATGATCTGTCAATCAGTTGCTAGGCCTAGGTTGCAGAGCGTGCGTAACCATGTATTTCTGACTTGGTTGACGGGTAGGTCACATCAGGGAAATTCAACAACGGAGATGCAAGTTTGTTTTTCTATGTACATATAACATGGTGTACATCAACATTGTATTGACCATTATTAACATCATAATAAATATATATTTTGTATGCTACAGGTTTTTTTTCAATTAAATGAGTCCAATATCATGTTAACATTTTTGTGATAGTATTTTGCACTGTGTGGGAACTGCTTATATCTAATCTCCTTGCAAACAAAGGGAAGCTCTTTTACTTTGTGTTTATTAAGACCATGCCCCCTTGATCCTGAAGGGTTGCTTTCGTATTGTTTGCCAAACATTTCTCATTTGGGCATTTCGCTAGACCTTTGTATGCTGCTGTTGATTCAGGAACAAAAGTTACTAGCAGGTCGACATCATCTTCCACAAGGTTTAGGATAAGGTCTCTAGCCTGTTTAACAGTGTGTGTCCTGCACATGGAGCACAGGTAGTGCTATACCAGTCCTCCAACTACATTTAGGAACAAATAAACAACTCAATATCATACACTTTCTTTTTTGTCTTATTACATCAAGCATCTCTGCAGTGCTAATTCTTTACGCCCTGTCTCATCCCAAATGTAAGGAGTTTTTACACTTTGTTATGGACAAAATATCTTCTATTAGAGAAATCTTTCATCTGTCGCTCTACAGACCATGCTCTTTCACAAATGTTATGTTATGTTAGCTAGACTTCTAACGCGCACAGCTACTCCAAGAAGTGTCACGGCGCGAGCATAGGGAATCAGAAAGCATAACCAGAAACTCAGACAAAAAGATGAGTTTTTAATATCAATCAATGCATGGGATGTCTTCCTTCCTATGCATTCAGAAGACCATTCCTGGATACTGAGGAAAGTCAAACTGACAAACTAGCACAACCAAAATTGTTAGAACAATTTGCACATCAATAAACACAAGACAAGGATTTATCAATGCTTCTGACTCCAAAAGGCATCTTCCCTTATTTCTTAAAGACTGGATACATTTATACCATTTAAAATAAAAAAAACTCTGCCTCGAGCCAGAGCTCCTCTCTAATTTCTGCCCGGGTTCCAGTCAACCTTGACAATGGATAGCCATGAAAGGCATTGCTAATCAATGTGATGAGGAGACCCCAGTCTCAGAAATCCTAAAGGTATTCATTGGCCTTGGGCTAAATGGATCCCCCTTGAATGTTTGGAGCACCCTAGATGGTTTACAGCCACAGGTGCTGCACGGGCCTGTGTTATGCTCTTGGTCCTGATCTACCTTGATTGGACCCCCTTAAATTTGACAGTTTGTCTCCCTCAATCTTGTCCACACTAAACTTTCTTGGATGTACTCTAGACCACACTCTGTGCAAGGTATCAATAACATTTCCAGATCCACTTCCTTCACTCTGTCATGAAAGCGAAGCACCTAATTTCCATGGATCACCTGAAACTAGCAGTCTGTGATCTTGTTATCACAAAACTTTACTTTGGAAATACAGTCATATCAAGTGCCCCGCTATCAGTCTTGCCACTGCTCAAAATACGCTCCACTTAGCAGCCTGATTAATCACTTACTCAACAAATTTCAAAACCATCTCCACCGTCCAGTGAGAGCTCCATTAGTTTCCTTTAAAATAAATAATTATTTTTATATTCTGGTTCCTTGTGTACAAGGCAATACAGCAAAATAACAACATCTACTTAACCAAACTCCTTATAACTGCAGACAGAAAAACAGGTCTTTGAAGTAAAAAATCTCCACATGTAGAGATGCCTAGATTCAGAACATATCTCAATGAATAAAAAAAGGAGAGTGACTAAAAATGACCCAATAGTCACTGTGGCAACTGCCAACTATAAATTTCATATAGAGGCCCTATGTTTAACCCCAGAGAGCCTGCAACACATGGCCAACCAGACAGCATTTTACATTTGGCCACATAGTAAACGGTCATGTGTTTCATGGTCCACATTACCAGTCACAATGTGTGTCAGAGTAGGGCATGACGAGGCAGTCAAGCCCTGCTTTCTAACCTGAGTAACCTGGCTGGCCCTTCACATGGAGAAAGACAGGTAGATAGTTGTGGTGCTAATCGCAAAGGTAAGTCACAGTTGTGAGTAGTTTACACGTGTACCTTTACTCTTACACTTTTTATTAATAAATCTTTTTATTATACAACAAATCGACATTACATATCATTGACGACACGAGCAAGAGATTGTACCTCATTCAATTTTCCAATCTTGGTTACAGTGAATCAATTTCCAATATACAAAAAAATGACAATTATGGGCTTTTTAGAGTCGCATCGCTGTTTAGGGGAGCTGGCGGGGTACAGATATCTCCTCCATACGAATTCCAGGGCCCCCATACTTTGCTCCACTTCCCGGGACACCCTCTGGCCACATATACCTATTTTTCCCGGAACATACACCAGTCCAAATCTTCCTTCCATTTTTCTAGCCTTGGCGCTTGGTGTGCTCCCCAATTCTGTGCTATGTTTCTCTTAGCCACCATAAGTGCCAGGGTTGCCCATTGTTTCGTATAAGAGGTTAGGTCTGTTGGTTCCCAAATGTTTAAAAGGCACCTACGGGCTTCGGGCTGCAGGTCAACTGTAAGCACTTCACATAGAGTCAGAGGTAAACCCCGCCAGTACGCCTGTATATGCACGCATTCCCATAATATGTGGATAAAGGTACCCAACTCCCCGCACACAAGCCTGCACTCTCCACTATCTGTTCTGCCCATCCGGACCAAGCCTGGCCCAGTGATGTAGATTCTGTGCAGAATCTTTAGTTGCACCAGACGTAACCTTGCTTGGACTGCCACCTCCCTAGGGGAGGAGACTGCTGCCTGCTAGTCTTCGTTGTACAGTTCTAGTCCATCTTTAACCCATTTGTCCTTAAGGGACCGGAACGGATCATCCATATTGTTTATCAATTTCCTGTAAATCAGCGAGATAGACCGCTCAGGGAGATGGCCATCCAATATCATGTTTTCTAGAGGTGATGCGTCGGGAGGGGAGGGGCTGTTAGCAAGGTGAGTCTGGAGTGCATGCCTGACCTGTAGGAATCTAGAATATTCGGTGTCAGCTAGATTGTATTGCCGTTGGAGAGTGGCGAATGGGAGTATTGTGCCCTTGATCCAGAGGTCCTTAATCTGGGAGATACCAATAAGGTCCCACCTATCAAACCCTTTAGTTTGCAAAGGCTCTCCAGCTTTTCGGAGCTCCAGAGGGGAGTAGCTAAAGTAGGCCTGCGGTCCCATCCCAGTTGCTTATTCACTTCATGCCACACATGAACCGAGTGAGCGGTCGGACCTGTGAGGGGGTACCTACTGGGTTTGGAATAGAGTGCTCTATTATAGTCCTCGCCGGGGAGGAGCCATCTATCCATGGCGTATCCTGGGTCATCAGGTCAACCATAGAATCCCTGATTGATCGCGGCCAGATGGGCTGCCCAATAATATTTCCTGATGACCGGGAGACTAATGCCGCCATCGTACCAGTTAAGGATTAGTTTAGCGAATGCAATCCCAGGGTTTCCTTCCCATAAGAGGGTCCTCTGCAGAGTTTCTATTTCTTTGAAATATGACTTTGGAACTATGTCCATTGAGTTCTGGAGGGCGTAGAAAAATCGGGGCAAAGCCATCATTTGAAAAAGAGCGGCCTCTCCTAATAATGAGAGAGGCAGAGACTTCCAGCAATTGATATCTCCCTTCAATCTCTGAATTGGTGGTAGGAGATTATGGGTGTACCGTAGCGTAGCGTTTAATATAATGAAAATGACGAGGTATCGAAAGCCATCTGTGGCAGTCTGTATCTGGCAGTCTTTCGGGAGAACCGGCGGCTCACCGCTCAGAACATAGATCACGGATTTAGACCAGTTTATGGTAAATCCAGAATATCTGCCGAAGATTGCGAGGATATCTAGTAGACATATCAGGGAGGCCCTCTGCATATAGAAAAATCCGGTCCTCCCTGTCCGGTGCCCAGTGCATAACGCGAATCGCCCGATCTCTACGGATCCACGCAGCCAATGGTTCCAACGCCAAGGCGAAGAGAAGCGGAGACAGGGGACAACCTTGACGTGTTCTGCGGCTAAGCTCAAAAGTTGCTGATTTACGATTATTCACAACTACTTGGGCCATGGGTTCAGAATATAGCAACCGGATCCAGCACACATATTGGGATCCAAATCCCATCTTATCTAGAACGGCGAAGAGGTACGGCCACTCCACCATGTCAAACGCCATGGTGGCGTCGAGTGACACCAGGACGGCTGGTTCCAGGATGGTCGTTGCCCTACCCAACACCCCATGGAGTCGGGGTAGGTTTAGGGCAGTGTTACGGTGCCGCATAAAGCCAGACTGGTCAGGGTGTACCAAGGTATCGATCACTTTTACCAGACGTGTAGGCAGCATCTTAGCTAGGATCTTAGGCTCAGCATTGAGCAGTGATATTGGTCTATAGGACGTGCAAAGATTTTTAGGCTTGCCTTCCTTATGAATAACCACAATATTGGCAAGTCTTTGATCTAGTGGAAGGGTACCCCTGTCTCTACTTTCCAGAAACATTGAAAGGAGGCGGGGAGCAATTTTGTCCGGTCTCAGCTTATAGAGTTCGATTGGGATACCATTGGGACCCAAAACTTTACCTGACGTAATCGCTCTTATAGCCTGGGCCACTTCCTCAGTAGAGAAATCCAACTCCAAGTAGTCACGATTCTCATCGGACAGTGTGGGGAGTACAATATCTCGAAGTAGGTTTGCATTATCTCCCTCCGTGTACTGTTCCTTTGTTCTATTAACATCCTGATAGTGGTCCGCAAATCAGTCTGCTATGCTTTGTGGTTCTGTGATGGGATCGGCCCCACCGCATGCTAGCTCAGGTACCAGTCGAGATGCCCATTCTTTCCTATCCAACCATGCAATCTTATCTCCATGTTCATAAAGTCTACTCTGCTGCTCTCTCCCGTGTCCTGGCCCTATCCATCGCTATGCCTCTAAATTCATCCTGCTTTAGGTTCATCAGGTGCACCATTTCAGGTGTCACTACATGTTCCAGTTCCTCCTCCAATTTGAGCACTTCCTCTTCCGCTCTCTCCAAATCTTTTTGCTTGTCTTTCTTCTTACCCGCAATGAGGGATAGAGCTTCCCCACAGATAACTGATTTGTAGGCTTCCCATAATGTCTGTGCAGAGCTCACCGTTCCCTCAATTTCCAGAAAATAATGATCAGTAGTCTAAATACATTTTTTCCGGATGTTAGGGTCGCGTAGGTGCCACGGGTTAATGGGAGTGACCCTCCCAACACTGATCTGTCCTAGGACCATTCGCATCCGTACTGGAGAATGATCCGAGATTCCCCTACCTAGATTCCGAACCTCTCGGATATCACAGGCCTGTGCTGCCGGAGCCAGGACATAATCGATTCGGGACAGACTTAAATGGGCACCGGACCGGAAGGTATATTGGGTTCTATCTGGGTTACGGATCCTCCATCCATCCACCAGCCCCATGGCCTTAAGGAAGTTGAAGAGCCACCTCTGCGCCGGCCGGATGTCCCGCAGGGGGTGACGATCCAACTCACCGGATACGACTGCGTTAAAGTCTTCCCCTATAATGAGGAGACCCAGCGGGAATGACAGCATCACCGTACTCAGATCTTTATAAGACTCACTTTGAATGCCCGGGGGAACGTATACTGAGGCACGCGTGATGGTTCGACCCTCCCACTGTCCCGATATTCCCACATAGCTACCCCTGTTATCCGACCACGTAGCCTGCGCCATGAAAGGGAACGACTTCCTGACTAGAATGCCCACTCCTCTAGAGCCTGTCGTAAAACCCGAGTGTGCCACCAGTTTATACCCTCCTCTGTGCAGAGCTTGGCACATGTGACCAAACAGGTGAGTTTCTTGCAACAGGACGATATCAGGGGCCTGTCTCTTGAGATACTGAAGTACCATATTACGCTTAAGTTTATCACCCAGCCCGTTGACATTCCAGCTAAGGACTCTAACCCCAATGTCCCATTGTGTATCCATCTGTAGACATATTTGTGCATTGCTCCCGCTCTGTGTCATGATCCAGTATAGTCGATTGAACTGTTACATCAACCACATTAATTCCAACCAACATAAACATTCCCTCCCAACTGCGCCCCTCCCTGCTTCCCTGCACTCCGGGCTCCAAACTGCCCATGATTAAACTTGCAGAGTGCCCGTCGCCCCACCAAATAAATAAAGGTAGAACGTAGAGGGTGCGTGGTGCCTCCCTCCCCATCCCCACATTCAAGAACCCCCCACACCAATCTCGCGACTTCATCCGATTATTGCAAAACATCCCACAACGATAGGAACAGAGAAGACCTAAAATGCTTGAAATGACTTGCTGGTGTGTCCTCTATTTTTGATCCTATTGCCTGGCACACTTAGATGTGCTCATAGGATCACCCCGGGTCTCATCCCATCTACCCTGCCACCCACCCACATCCCCCCGCCGGTCTCACCACTGCGCCAAATGTTTTACTGATCAACGAATCTCCAGCCATTCAGCCGCCGCTTCTGGATGTTCAAAGAACCATGCCCTCCCATCTGCCTCAACTCAAAGTCTGGCTGGAAACAGCATGGCATACTTATATCCTTAATTCCGCAATGCCTTCTTGATTCCCAGAAAGGAGCGTCGCTGTCTCTGAACTAACTGAGTGAAGTCCAGGAAGAATATTATGTCCGCGTTTTCATATTTCAAGGGCGGTCCAGCCCTGGCGTGCTGGAGTATGATGTCTCGGTCACGGAAGTTCAGTACTCTGGCCAGGATCGGACGAGGGGGTGCCCTGGGTTTAGGCCGTCTTCCGGGAACTCTATGGGCTCTCTCGATAACGAGAAATTTCCCTATCCTAGGTTGCAAGTGCTTCAGAATAAGATCTTCCACGAAGAGATCGGTAGCCTGCCCTTCTGATTTTTCCGGGACACCTAGGATCCGCACAGGCGCCCTTCATAGATTCAGCAAACCTGCGGAGTGTTTGCATGTCCTTGACTTCATGTTGCAGTTCGGAGGTATCGACCACTAGACTAGCAGCTGTTAGCTCAACCTGTTTAACACGCTCGTTGTTTTTGTTCATATCTGCCCGAATCAGGTTCACTTCCACTGTGATGGAGTCAATCTTGTGCTCTAGAGAAGTTTTTATATCTGCAATTGCCGCCAATACGTCCTTCAATGTGGGTTCCGGTGATATTTCTCCTTGTGCAGCGCTTCCTTTATCAGCAGGGGAAGAGTCAGGCATCGAGGTCTTGGGAAGGGTGTACCTGTCAAGCCGGTTCTCCTGCACTGGCTTGCTGCCCCTTGATGACGACATGATATCACTAGGTAAGTGTTGGGCGACAGCCATGAGTTTCCTCTCCTCAAGGGTGTGGGTCACTCAGTTATTCCCTCTGTCTCCTCCAGCCTCCATACAGGTCCCAGCTTTCAAGTCAGTGGGCTGGCAGGGGGGTTCCAGCAATGTCGACAATCCGCCCGCAGTCGTGTCTGATGTCTAACTGAGTGTGTCCCCGCTGCAGTACGGGGGGGGCAGGGCACACTAAGGTGACAATGAGTTACTCTCCCAGAGGGACCCCCGAGTTACTGAGATCCCGGTCAGGTCTTTCCAGATAGTGGGCACTGGTCACACACAACCTTAGTTGTTATGTGCATGGGGTAAACTGCAACAGGGCAAATACCAAACCTGCCAATGAAGCAACGCACCATGGTGATGTCGCAATCCAAGGAGCAGAAGGTGCCACAATGAGCGGGCCAGAAATGCTCCCAGTGCGAGTGTTGAGTGTCTAGAAGAGCAGCAGTAGTTTCAGCTCACAGTTTAGTCACATATAGCGTGGTTTCCTAAGGCCATATGGGAGCGCTGAATGTTATCTCGGCGGTGTAAGGACTCCAGGACACGGTCAATGCAGTTATGAAAAGACAATGGACCCAGTGTGCGCCGTTCTCGCGCAGAGCCAGTTGCCACTCTAATTACCGGGCCTCCTCTGTCTCCATCCACTCGCCGCACCACTTGCTCTCTCCCGCTCCCGTGACTTTCCTCTGCCGCCACCACTTCAACGCTGGTGAGAGGAGGGAGGGGGAAGCCCGGTTCGGGCTCACTTTTTTCAGCAGGGCCTCCCAATCTAATTAAAGGAGCGCCCAGGCGGTCTCTTCGTCACCTCCGCACACAAGGCCCCAGCTCTAACTCTTCCGCGAGGCCCCGGGCACTCCTCAATCTGTTCCTGGAGTGCACCGCCGATGTGGGTGTAAGATCTTCAGCTGGGGACAGCTCGGGACGCACTTCCCTCCCAGTGCCAGCTGTCACTCAAGGTCCCGGTCTCTCCCCCACGACAAGGCCGTACAGCAACCTCGGCCAGATCTCTTCTGCTGGCACCGGATAGTTTCTCCTTCAAAAGCCGCAAGATTGAGGTACAAATATATGTTTCGGATAGACGGGGGAAGTGAGGGATCGGCAGAGCTCCGCTAAGCTGCGGCCATCGTGCTTCGCGGCTTAGCCACGCCCCCTACTCTTACACTTTTTATTAACTTTACTACTTTTGGCTATTCATAAAATCTGAGTGTAACATTACTCCAAAGTGTACACATACATTTCTCCACCCCTTAAAAAAAGAAGAAAGTCTACCATTCCACATGGACAACTCCTGGTACTGCAACACCCTCTCATAGAAAATACTTAAAAGAGGGGCTAAAATGTAAACTGTAAATTGTTACATAAACTTTATAATTTTATACATATTTTATAGTTAAAGAAAAATATGAACTACTGCTTGCAACATTAAAAAATAAATAGAAAGAGTAGTCTAGTGCTCCACATGGTGAACTCCTGGTACTGCAACACCCTCCCATTGAAAATAATTGAAATAGGGACTTACATGTAAACTGCAAATTGTTACATACATTTTAAAATTGCATACATATTTAATAATTAAAGAAAAAAAGAAAATGTAAACTATTGTTTGCAACATTAAATCAATAATATTTATATTTTTAGCTATCCAAATTAATTTGGCATCAATTCCTATGGGGTTTTATTTTACATCCATAACTTAATTGAATTCTACAGGATAGTGTTGCAGTACCAGGGGTTTGCCATGTGTGGTGCTGGACCTACTTCGGTTCTGGGGTAGAGAAATTAACTACTGTTTTGGGTCCTTTCTTGGCTGTAGTATATTTGTAAGCACACCTCATGAATAGCAAGGGTCTTACTCTTTTGTGGATTGGTACTCATCCCTCTTTAACGTCTCTTTACTTCTTCTTATGCCCCTCTCCTTTAGAATTAAGTATTACCCATTTTACAGCCACTTCCCTCTGTACCTCCCTCATTTACTACTAAATCATACCTATGTCTGAGGGAACACTGCACTGAGGCAGAGGTCTCCACACAGAGAAAGATAGGAGAGGCGGAAGCATAAACTCTGCGTGTAGGTTTGTGAACAGCATTTTTTAGTACATGTTTGTGAGAAAGTCATCCTTTTTGGCCATGTTCACCGCCATTTAATTACTGATACTGGTGATAACTTACTGACTGTTCCCTGGGCTCTTCTAACCAGACCCAGGACCAGTACTCTGATAAAAAAGATATATGGTAATTAGGTATAATTAAAATTAGCAATGACAAACCTTGTAAGTCCCTAGTATATAATAAGGCGAGGGGGATTCAAACTACCTATAAGTCCCTAGTATATAATGGGGCAGGGAGGTTTAGAGGCCAAGTAGATTTCCTGCACTGAAGTGTGCACTACTGTGTTGCCTGCTTTCACTTTTAAAGTCAACCCTGCTTTGCAGACTGTCTTCAAAATTAAATTATATGCAACTTTGACTTTGGAATTAAAAGTAATTCCAAAGTGGTAATCTGCCTTATTTTTACATATAAATCAAGGTCTCCCCTAGTTGCCCCAGGGGCGGGGTGCCATGTAACTATAAGCATGAACATTATAAAAGATATTTTATATGCCCTGGTGAGGGGGAAACTGCCAATTTTGTTTCCCCCGTGTTAGATTATTAGCTTCATAGGCTAACATTGGAATACGTTATTTTAGTATACCTATTGCTAGGAAGGGGCATAACATTTAATTTATGTGAGCCAAAATACAGTCCTCAAGCAGCCTTTCATGATTTGTCAGCCTTAACAGGCTACGCCAGGCTGCTTTGATGAAATGATAAGTGGCTTCCATGGAGCAGAGGCTATCTAATGGGAGAGCTCTGCAGCTGCAGAAAACAGAGCAGTTGGGGGCTTGGTAAATCAAACTGGGCTTCAAAGAGTGCAGGGCAGTGAGGAATTCCAGTCAGGCTATCCCCTCATCCTGTAACCCAAGCGAGATGGCAGACCCAGGAATGTAGTTTGCAGGAGGGGGAGTGTTAATGGAAATAAGCCACACTAGTAGGTTGGTTTAGCCTGCTCTTACTCCAAAAGATAGAACATCTCCATCTGGAATTTAAAGAGCAGTGCTTTGTGGGACATGAATATGCCACACTTTGGTTAGAAGCTAAACCAGTCATGCTTTTGGGTGCCAGCTGGCACCTCATTGGACAGGGGTGCTCTCCTGTTTGGCACCCCAGATCATTGAATAAATATGTGAGAGTTGCATAACATCATAGATTTGCTGCATGAAACTACAAAACGAAGGACTGGCCTGCTGGAATCCTGGTCTGCACCACACAGGATTGCTCACTGAAGGACTGCTCCTGTTACACACTTGGAACTACAGCCTTGAGGACTTTGCCTTGCTTCAAAAATGATTAAGGAGTGGACTCCCTGAATGCAACAGGTTAACAGAGCCTCCCTGCATGATCTCCCTCAGAATATCCCCAGCTTGGAGTGCGTCCAGTAGACTTTTACGGATTTGGCCAGGTGCATTGTGGGAACTGTAGTTCCAAACTTTAAAGGACCATCTCACAGGTTCTAGCCCCTTGGATTTGTGTTTTGGACACTTTTAACCATCAAGAGGAACTTCACTAAGAAGTTCCAGAACTTTGGAGAAACCTTTTGAAAAAGCTCCATAAGTGGACCGGCTCGACGTCGAGAGTCAAGCTGGCTTCCTTCAACCTCGACCTGGATTTTAGGTTCATCCCGCTGAAAGCTCTGGAGGTCTAGACTTCCAGGATTTGACATGGTCCTCATGGAAAAGTCATCCGAAAATGTTGTATCGAAATCGACCTGCTGGAGGGGACGACGTCGAATCCGAAGGTAACATTTTGACTGGGGCCTCTCGCTTTGTGTATCCGACCAGGGGGCCGTGTTAAGTATGTGGTGCATTTTCCTGGTTAGTGCTGGGCGCACCTTTCAAAAGGTGCGCCCAGCGCTAACCAGGAAAATGCGCTGCATTATAGTGAATGGGATGCCTCCAGTGCAGCCGCGAACCTGCGCTGCCCTGGGGCAGCGCATTCAAGTGAAAAACTGAGCTGCTGCTTTGAAACCACTCTGTGTTTCACTGGGCAGGCACTTTGAAGGGAGATTAGAGATCCCCTTGCAGGCGGGTGCAGTGAGTGATTGCACCCACCTGCAAGGGGATGTCTGGGGGGTCTCCTGACAGCTTCTTTGCCTCTGCCCCAGCGTCTGTAATACGGCACAGGTACAGAGGCAAAGAGATTCCCTATTTGCATGGGGCCAGGCCCATACAAATGAGGGAACACCCTCTGATGTTAGCGCTGGTGCTTTATGTGTGCCAGCACTATCGGTGTTACAGAAGGGGCCACAGACGCTTGTGTGTCCCTTTCTGTAATACCAAAGTGCCCCGAGGGTGCACACTAAGCGGCGCAAATGACTGTTGTGCCCCCGGGCACTTTAGTAATACAGCCCCAGGGCTCTATTGTGGTCGGCCTCAAACTTTGACTTTGTCCCGGTCAAGCAAGCCAGATGTCCCAAGTTGGCTCTATATGTTTTCAAGCACTATAAAGTGGTTAATGTTTAAAAATTCATATTTCCACTTCACTATATTGGATTTTTGTCGTTTTGGTGTCATTTTAAAGATAAAAATATTTCCTATTTATATACATTGGTGTGAGATTTGTTTTGTGCACGGTGTTTTACTGATTTTATGTATTGGTGTTTTTAAATGCTTTACATACCTCAGTTAAGCCTGCCTGCTCGCAGCCAGCTACCAGGGTTGAGTCAGGGGCTAATGTATTGAAACCTTGTCTGAACCTTATATTGCGTGGGTGGCCCTATTGTTAGTGCTAGGTGCATAGTTACCCCTGCCAATAACCCATGCTCCAACAATGTTATAGTACTAAAAATGTAATACAAAAGTAATTTGTGAATAGCCCTCCTGGTGTCCTTTGTTTCTCCTCCAGCTGTGCAACTGAGCACTGAGAGCAAATGTTCCCAAAAAATTCTCGCTCTGCACAGATCACAGCCTCTTCTCATTAGCCAAGCTCGATTTAGATATGTTAAGAATGTCGGTGGTGTTTCACCACCACACGCATAAGGATGAAGCACCCTGACCTCACTCCACACACAGCATCATTCACACGCAGAATGGATAGAGCACAGGCAGCAGCAATGCAAGGTATCTGATTAACAGGACCGCAGCATCACAGGCAGGCAAGGAATATTGGGCTAGCCCCAGGCCAACACTCTGCTGGTGAGGTGTGCAATGGACTGAAGGTCTCTAAACAGCATGGCGGCCATGAAGCAAAGCGCTCTTACTCCTACGGTTAGGAATCCAGTTGGAAATTCCATGCACAGTAGCCTTAAAACGAATCACTGACACAATATCGAAAGACTAAAAATCGACCTACAAATATATCGATACAAAATAATCGATCACATTATTATCGACATCATATACTTATTTAAAACATTACAAAAATATCGAACACACAATTTCGAACTACAGAAATATAGGCACACAAAATATCGGCAACACAAATATCGAAATCCTAAAATATCGATGCTCAGTAACATACATATACTTCATACCAAAATATCGTAAACTAAAATATCGACCACTAAAATATCTCCATTTTAATAATATCGACTATATAACATTTAATTAAAACCTAAAATCAAACAACATAAACACCAAATAATGTCTTTTAACTCTACACAAAATTATTATTAAACAATTATATATTTAATACATTTAAAAATGGATTTAAATAATTAACTCTTTACTAAAACATTATTAACAACCTTCCTACATTAAACAACTATATTATTAAATTATACTTTGTCAATTCATGCATCCAATACATAATATAATGTTTTGAAAAATACATATAGAATAATACACCACAAAACCACTAATTAGCGTTTTCCTTATTAGGAAACTAACTACCAGAAAAAAAAAAAAAAAATTCGAACTAACCAATAAAAACACTCCGAATTCAAACTAACCAATAAAACACATATTACAACATCCAAAGCACTATAAAAAAAAGTTCAACTTCATTCACAGTCCAGAACCAAAAAAACGAAATTGAATGAAGAGGAAAATCTACTGGATTGCAACTGCAGATATAAGAAAATCAACATAGAGGAAATATTTAAAACTATCAAAAGTAAGTTAACTATATTATTCTCATTAAGAGTCAAATCGAATAAATTGTTATTACAATATACATACACTATAAATAAATTAATGTCTTCTTTCTATTTCATGTTTTCACTACAGGAAACTCAAAAAGAAACTAAGAAAATACAGAACAGCACCAAAAAAGATACAACTAAAAAGTAAGTATTTCACAACCAAAAATCAACTAATAGATTAAAATACCACCCTAATTAAATCCCAATTGCAAATCCCCTAACCATTCCCTATAAAAATATAGAAACAATTATTACAACAAATTTCCTTTTCTTTTCCAGACAAAGAAAATACTAGAAGAAAATTCCACAAATAAAGAATCAAGAGCATTCTACTCAAACACATCAAAACCAACTTTGTAAGTATATAGTAACTAAATCTAGTTTTTTTCTACTGAAAATTAATATAACATCATATATAATAACTATAATATATATTTTTCATAGATAAAGCTACATCAAAATGACTGAAGGAGCTGAATTCATAACAAGCCAGAAGGGAAAAATGTTACTATGCTATATGGGATACACTTACACACAGGAAAAAGTGTATGGTTTAAAGGTTAACTGGAAATGCACTAAATACTACTCTAATAAGTGCTATGGGCGTGCTACAACACGACAAACAACAGTACTATACACTAGAGAACATAACCACCCACCAAACATTACTGAAATCGAAGTCAGATCTGCTTTAGAAACTATAAAGGAAGCTAGCACAAGTTCTCAAAAACCTACTAGTGTAATTTTAAAAGAGCAGCTTCCCAAAATTCCTAAAACTGCTAGTACACAAATGCCATCTGTAACTTCACTCAAAAGAACTATAGCACGTACTAAAAAAACCACTACTACTTCAACCCCAATTCCTCACACATATAGGTGCCGATTAGGATCCTGGAAAAAATGTCCCCAACCGAATTGAATCTGGACTTTTTTCCGTACAAATGGTAAAAGCGCCGTACAAACTGCCAATTACGATTCGTATGGGAAAAAGTCCATACAAATTGCATTGGGAAAATTCCCCCACACGTCCTCGGGTCGGGAAAAGTCTCCGACACGTCCCCGGACATTTTTACGTACAAATGGGAAAACTGAAGTCCCAATGCGCAATTACGATCCGTCCCATCCGTCCGATTGTACAACTGTATGGAAAAAAGACCGTCCGGAGCGAACTCCCATAGCAACCATGGAGATGTCCAAACAAGTGCCTGGTACGCGCCGTACCCCCCCCCCCCCGCCCCCCCGTATGGTCGCGCCGTACCCCCAGCCCCCCCGCGGATGGGCGCGCCATAGCCCCAGCCCCCCGTATGTACGGAGCGTACCCCCACCCCCATATGTACAGTGTGGACCCCCAGCGTACATACGGGGGTGGGGGTACGCTCCGTACATACGGGGGCCTGGGGGGTACGGGGGTATGCTCCGTACATATGGGGGGCTGGGGGGTACGCTCCGTACATATGGGGGGCTGGGGGGTACGGGGGTACGCTCCGTACATACGGGGGCTGGGGGGTACGCTCCGTACATACGGGGGGCTGGGGGGTACGGGGGTATGCTCCGTACATACAGGGGGCTGGGGGGTACGCTCCGTACATACGGGGGCTGGGGGGTTCGCTCTGTACATACGGGGGGCGGGGGGGGGGTACGGCACGTACCGGGCCCCCTAATCAGCTCGCATCGCTGCGTACTTAGCTTTTCCGGCACTTTTTAGGTGCCGTAAAAATTTTCCCATCCGGACTGCAGTCGGTGCGAATCGTAATTGCTGGTATGTAAAAACATGCCTAACTCCGTCCGGACGTCACGTCCGCGGTGTCCCAGATCACATTTGTATGTATTTTTCTGTCGGTTGGTCTTTTTTCCGAATCGTACGGGAATGGTGTTTCCGAACGAATCGTAATTGCATGTTTGTAAAGTTTTACAACCCGGTACGAGTCGGACGGAGAAAAAGCTCCGACCCACGGTTTGTAGCGGGTTTTTCCAGGATCGTAATCGGCCCCATAGTGAAGTTATTCTAAGTCCAGAACAAAGTATAACTTTAAACAAAGAACCATTTGTCATTTTTGATAATAAAAACAATGACAAAAGAATAATAATATTTGGAACAGCTAATAATCTCTGTAAACTACAAGAATCACAGAACTGGATGATGGATGGGACTTTTACCATATGTCCCAAACCCTTTTTTCAACTATATACAATACATGTCCTATATCACAATTGCAATATACCATTAATTTACACTTTATTACCAAACAAACATAACTCCACATACACTGAACTATTAAATATAATAAAACAAAAAACAAATAACTTTTCCCCACAAAAAATAATCCTAGATTTTGAACATGCAATGATTAATACTATATTAAAAACACACCCCCATACCTCCATACAAGGCTGTTACTATCATTTTAATCAATGCCTATGGAGACACATGCAAAAATCAGCCCTAAGCATTGAATATGCAACTAATTCATCTTTTGCATATCAAATAAAAAAACTCATAGCACTAGCTTATGTACCTGACACAGACGTAACAGAACATTACAACATTTTAATAGACAGCGCCTTCTACAAACAAAATGAAGAAAAACTAAGTTCACTACTGGACTATTTCGAAGATACATGGGTCGGCAGACTACATAGATCTGGCCACAGAAGAAACCCTAAATTCTTAATTCCCTGGTGGAACGTATACAGAAGCACATTAAATGGAGAATCCAAAACTAATAACGCAGTTGAAGGATGGCATAACGCCTTCCTACAATCAACAGGCAGAACAAAACCAACACTAGAAAGATTTATATCATGCCTACAAAAAGAACAGAGTTATCAAGAGTTCCGAATGGAACAATCCATAACTCAGCTAACTCCAAAAACCTCAAAACAAACTAAACAAATGTATAAATATCTAGAGCAACAAGTAAAATTGTACCCTACTACCAAAGGCCTAGAATACCTAAACATCATAGCTAAAACACTTCTTTAAAGTACAAATACAAATAAATGACTAATTACCCATTTTCAATAATATCAAACACATAAAATATATTTATCTTATTACAAAAATAATTACTGTGTGTAACATATTTATACATATTGTCAAAAATATATTAACACACATTAATAATATTTGTAATAAAATAAAAATAAACAATAATATTAAACAATACCCACCCACAAGAAATAATAATAAATTAACTTACCAAGTTTATTCCAAAGTCTGAAAAACTCCATTTCCTGCTTACACAATCCAAACATAAAAAAAAAGGTTCCCAAAAAAAAATGCAAAAATACAACTGCCGATTAAATCCATAATCCATTCACCAAATATCCTTCGAAAAAACATGAAAAACCCGAAAATAGCTAAAAATATTAAAAAACGATCCATGAAAACCGAAACATTTAAAGAAGTGTAAAAAACATATTGTTCAATAAAACGAACACACACTTCTTTAAAAAAAAAACGAGTCCATCCGAAACGAATAACCTAGAAAAGAAATTGTAAAAACAAAGCAACATACATTCCCACCCACATAAAACAACACATAAACACTTACTAACAATAATACTAGATTTAAAACAGTTCTAAATATACATTAAACACCTTAAACCTAACTCTCGAAACATGCCTACACATCGTTAAAAACACGTAAAAACACAACACGCAACTCTAACACATAACATTTCCAAATATAACTAATATATGTACAGCTACACTAAACATTATCTAACTAGGCTCAAAATAAAGTTTAAAACCATCTAAAACATATAAAACAAACCTTACCTTTCACGACGCGAAGTAACTCCCAACCGCGAGCTTCCCTTCAAACCAAATGACCCAAAACAACATTACCGGGTTACAAAATAGAGTGCCCAAAACATAATAAAACATTTAACTATACTAAAAAGCCCTAATTAAATCAGGTAAAACAGTAAATTCACACACAAATATTTTATATTATTTAGCAAAAATAGACCTATTTTTTTCATTTACCTACAAATTGTCAACAAATGTTCCTAATGATTAAAATTATATAAATAAATATTAAAAAATGTAAAATATTTTTTATTATAATTTCTAAAAAGATAATACTACAGAACAATGTATGAAAAATTGTTACAAATTTTTTGCATGAATGCTAACATTTTATTTATGTTACAAATATGTTTATTTTGAAAACATTGTAAAAAGAATTAATATTAATATTTTACATATTAATATTAATAAAAAAGGCATAACATGTTTGTACTACAAATATTAAAATGTTTATATATGAAAATATTTGCCAAAAGTTTTGTATAAAGATTTACAAAACCTATTGCTATGTTAAATTTAATTTAAAACACTACATTGTACAACATTATTAATAATATTTTTAATTTACTAAAAAATGTTAGAAAATATACTAAATGTACATAAAATTTGTTCTCACCTATATTCAATCTGTTTGAATTTAATTACAATGTAAATAATGCTATTTCTGAATGATCTTACTCAAATGAATAAACAATAACACATTTAAAAAACTACAATAAAAACCATGTTCTTGTCTTATTAATTGTGTTTCTCTGATTATTAATATTGATCTTCTATTATGAATATTTAACATATTGAATATTTTTTTTATAAAAAAATAAAAATCAATAAATATTATAAAATTACAGAATGCCATTACCCATTATTCCAATACAAAATATTCATATATTTTTCCTAATAATAATATTAAATATTCCAAACATATCACATTAAAACTTTACATGTATTTATTATCCTAAACTATAAATATTGAATTAATTAGTACAAATCCAATAATAATAAAATACAAATAATATTCACTTAAAAATATTTATATTATTGCTATATTAATGTAATTTAATTTCATTAAATACCATACAGATTAGAGTAGTTGCTGGACAGTGACCATAAATAATTTACTATTCCCACTCCAGTCTAGAATAAATTAAAGTAGATGCTTGACACTGACCATAAATAATGTACTATTCCCACTCCAGTCTATAATAAATTAGAGTAGGTGCTGGACACTGACCATAAATAATTTACTATTCCCACTCCAGTCTATAATAAATTAGAGTAGGTGCTGGACAGTGACCATAAATAATTTACTATTCCCACTCCAGTCTATAATAAATTAGAGTAGGTGCTGGACAGTGACCATAAATAATTTACTATTCCCACTCCAGTCTATAAAAAATTAGAGTAGGTGCTGGACAGTGACCATAAATAATTTACTATTACCACTCCAGTCTATAATAAATTAGAGTAGGTGCTGGACACTGACCATAAATAATTTACTATTCCCACTCCAGTCTATAAAAAATTAGAGTAGGTGCTGGACAGTGACCATAAATAATTTACTATTCCCACTCCAGTCTATAATAAATTAGAGTAGGTGCTGGACACTAACCATAAATAATTTACTATTCCCACTCCAGTCTATAATAAATTAGAGTAGGTGCTGGACACTGACCATAAATAATTTACTATTCCCACTCCAGTCTATAAAAAATTAGAGTAGGTGCTGGACAGTGACCACTCCAGTCTATAATAAATTAGAGTAGGTGCTGGACAGTGACCATAAATAATTTACTATTCCCACTCCAGTCTATAATAAATTAAAGTAGGTGCTGGACACTGACCATAAATAATTTACTATTCCCACTCCAGTCTATAAAAAATTAGAGTAGGTGCTGGACAGTGACCATAAATAATTTACTATTCCCACTCCAGTCTATAATAAATTAGAGTAGGTGCTGGACACTAACCATAAATAATTTACTATTCCCACTCCCGTCTATAATAAATTAGAGTAGGTGCTGGACACTGACCATAAATAATTTACTATTCCCACTCCAGTCTATAAAAAATTAGAGTAGGTGCTGGACAGTGACCATAAATAATTTACTATTACCACTCCAGTCTACAATAAATTAGAGTAGGTGCTGGACACTGACCATAAATAATTTACTATTCCCACTCCAGTCTATGAAAAATTAAAGTACATGCTGGACACTGACCATAACTAATTTACTATTCCCACTCCAGTCTATAAAAAAATAGAGTAGGTGCTGGACAGTGACCATAAATAATTTACTATTCCCACTCCAGTCTATAATAAAATAGAGTAGGTGCTGGACACTAACCATAAATAATTTACTATTCCCACTCCAGTCTATAATAAATTAGAGTAGTTGCTGGACACTGACCATAAATAATTTACTATTCCCACTCCAGTCTATAAAAAATTAGAGTAGGTGCTGGACAGTGACCATAAATAATTTACTATTCCCACTCCAGTCTATAATAAATTAGAGTAGGTGCTGGACACTAACCATAAATAATTTACTATTCCCACTCCAGTCTCTAATAAATTAGAGTAGGTGCTGGACACTGACCATAAATAATTTACTATTCCCACTCCAGTCTATAATAAATTAAAGTACATGCTGGACACTGACCAAAAATAATTTACTATTCCCACTCCAGTCTATAATAAATTCAAGTAGATGCTTGACACTGACCATAAATAATTTACTATTCCCACTCCAGTCTATAAGAAATCAAAGTAGGTGCTGCACACTGACCATAAATAATGTACTATTCCCACTCCAATCTATATTGAATTAGGGTTACTATATATTTTAGATTTTTAAAAACAATTACTAATTTGTAAACACTACCCACCCTTATCTCCTATAAATCCTACATCACTCTTATTAAATGAATTATCTTCTTAAAATTGTTAAATGTTAATTCAAAGAACATTTCTAAATGTAAATAATTTTTTATTAATATTAAATTTTTTATATATTTCTAAAACGCTCCTCACCCTTATGCCCTATAACCCCAAAATACCACTTATGACATTTATTCTATTATTAAAATGATTAAAATTAACTTTTATTACCAAATTATAAATTTCCATTATTTTTTTCAAATATAAAATATTACATATATTTCGAAAGCACTCCCCACCCTTATACCCTATAACCCCCAATTCCCACTTATAACATTTATTTTATTAGTAATTTTTTAAATTTTAAATTTTAATACCAAAATTAAATTTTCTATATTTTTTTATAAAATATTAAATATTTTTCAAAAACACTCCCCACCCTTATCCCCTATAACCCCCAAATCCCACTTATTAAATGTATTTTATTAGTAAAATGTTTAATTGTAAATTTTAATGTAATTTTTTTGTAATTCAATATTAAATAATAAATATATATCTAAAACACTCCCCACCCTTATCCCCTATAACCCCAAAATCCCACTTATTACATTTTTTTTATTATTAGAATTTTCACATTTAAATTTTCAAAACTTATTTGAATTTTTTTTATTTGTAAATATAATATTTCAAAAATAATATCATAAATTATTAAATTTTATTAGTAAAATGTTTAATTGTAATTTTTCATACCAAAATTGAAATTTCCTTTTTTTAAATTCAATATTAAATATTAAATATATATCTAAAACACTCCCCACCCTTATCCCCTATAACCCCAAAATCCCACTTATTACATTTATTTTATTATTACAATTTTCACATTTAAATTTTACAAACAAATTAGATTTTTTTTTATTTTTTTTTAAATATATTTCAAAAATTATATCATAAAATATTAAATTTAATATTTATTTCCAAAACCCTCCCCACCCTTAACCCCTATATACACAACATCCCACTAAAATTTTTTTTTTTCATAATTAAAATTTCAATATTACAATTTTTTACAAAATTTAAATTCAAATTCTACAAAAATGTATTAAAATATTTTATTTCAAATATATATTTTTAAAACACTCCCCACCCTTATCCCCTATAAACCCAACATCCCGCTCCTAAAATTATATATCAAAATTAAAAAAAATGTATTAATAATATTTCAAAAATTATATCCTAAAATTTTAAATTTAATATTTATTTCCAAAACACTCCCCACCCTTAACCCCTATATACACAACATCCCACTAAAAAATTTTTTTTTCATAATTAAAATTTTAATATTACAATTTTGTTCAAAATTTAAATTCCAATTCTTCAAAAATGTATTAAAATATTTTATTTCAAATATATATTTTTAAAACACTCCCCACCCTTATCCCCTATAAACCCAACATCCCGCTCCTAAAATTATCTATCAAAATTAAAAAAATTATATTAATTGAAACAAAATTTATATTTTTAATACACTTAAATAAACATTTGCTAACACTTCTAAACAATAATTTTTAACAAATCACAAAATGACTTAATACTATCCTTTTTCGATATTTTTACTACACGATATTATGTCTTTCGATATACTATACCTCGATATTTTACTACACATAACAATCTCGACATTTTTTACATCGATTTTAATGACAGAGATATATTGTTCCATCGATATTTTGACTTCGATATTTCTGTATATCGATATTACATTTCCGATATTTTGTCTACTCACCCCTTAAAACAGAGCACTTTGGAAGTGCTGGTCCTTTAGTTTGAGGGTAGCCATCTTCAGGAGTGCAGAACTATTCAATCAAAAGTGCAGTAGCCCTGCTCTTGAAAGTGATGTTTAGCTCTCATTAATAGTATAATAACCCTGTGAAAAGGTTCAAGATTGTCTGATTATACCGTGGGCAGCAACTATGAGACCTTCTCTCACTCACCGAACAGGGAAAGCGTGGTTATCGTATGCATTACTGACAGAAGAACAGTTGGCGGGGGAAATGCTGTAGCTGGGATTGAGTGTTATGAAAGGCTGGTTTCACCGGATGGGGCTTCACAAAAGTTTCCATTCGCATCTACACCCTCCCCAGATTGCACTCCTGCTACGAGTTGTGAGTACTGGAATATGATGGTTAGAGTGGAGAAAGACAGAACAGTGACAAGCATCAGGGTGCCCTGGAAGATAAGCACTGCGACGGGGACAGTAGATGGACGAGGGAAGCAAATGATGTAAGACCCGCAGGGGTGGGCAGGAAGAGGCCTTCTCATAGATGTTTTAGCGGGGCGGGAAGTTGGGAGGCAATACAGTGGCGTAACGAAACTTGAGGGGGCCCCCTGCAAAGTACATGGAGGGGGCCCCCCCCAGAGCAAGAGGTCTCAGGCCAGCGACCCGCCATACTGCAGGAGCTCACCCTAGCCATAAAAAAGGATTCTGGTTCCTCCATTGGTCACAGCCGCCCTATCATCGGGCGATTTACATACATCAGTAAATATTGCTGCTGCGCCCTCTAGCAAAGTTACATAACACTGCCTCAAGCCGACCCACCAAAAACATCCTTCTACATGATGACCCACCTTCAAGCGAAGCCCGCTCAGTTGACCACCTCCAAACACAGACCACTGCCTTCGTGCCTGCTACTAACACATCCATTAACTCTACTCTCACCCCTACGAAACCCGCAGTTAAGCTTTTCCGTCCGCCTTTAAAACCACCCCTCGATGTCACTGTGAACCCATGACTGCCGCCCACTGCTCCCCTGTCCACCACCGACAGAAAGACTGATGGCCGGTCCCCATCTAACCACTGCCTACCAGTAAAGACTTGGGTGCCGATCACGATCCGGTAAAAAATTCCCCCGTGCGACTCGTATCGGGTCTTTTTACCGTACGAATCGTACAAGTGCCGTACGAACTGGCAATCACGATTCGCATGGTAAAAAGTCCATACGAACCGCACTGGGAATCATTCCCCACACGTCCCCGGGTCGGAAAATGTATCCGACACGTCCTCGGACGATTTACCTTACAAACGTGAAAAACCAAGTCCGACCTAGGAATCACGATCCATCCCGTGCGTCCGAGGTTACAACCGTATGGAAAAAACACCGTCCGCACCGAACTCCTACAGCAACCATGGAGACATGTGCCCGCATACGCGCCCAACACTCCCCCCAGCCCCCGTACGTCCGACACGTACCCCCCGTATATGTATACCCCCACCCGTCTAGGTACACCCCAGTACGTTCCAGTCGAACCCCCACCCCAGGACGTGTCATAGCCCCGTCTACCCACACCCCAGTACGTTCCAGTCGTACCCCCACCCCAGTACGTGTCGTACCACCGTCAATGTACACCCCCCCACCCCAGTACGTGTCGTACCACCGTCCATGTACACCCCCCCACCCCTGTACGTGTCGTACCCCCCGTGTACCTACACCCCAGTACGTGCGAGCCACACCCCCACCCCAGGACGTGTCATAGCCCCGTCTACCCACACCCCAGTACGTTCCAGTCGTACCCCCACCCCAGTACGTGTCGTACCACCGTCAATGTACACCCCCCCACCCCAGTACGTGTCGTACCCCCCGTGTACCTACACCCCAGTACGTGCGAGCCACACCCCCACCCCAGGACGTGTCATAGCCCCGTCTACCCACACCCCAGTACGTTCCAGTCGTACCCCCACCCCAGTACGTGTCGTACCACCGTCAATGTACACCCCCCCACCCCAGTACGTGTCGTACCACCGTCCATGTACACCCCCCCACCCCTGTACGTGTCGTACCCCCCGTGTACCTACACCCCAGTACGTGCGAGCCACACCCCCACCCCAGGACGTGTCATAGCCCCGTCTACCCACACCCCAGTACGTTCCAGTCGTACCCCCACCCCAGTACGTGTCGTACCACCGTCAATGTACACCCCCCCCACCCCAGTACGTGTCGTACCACCGTCCATGTACACCCCCCCACCCCTGTACGTGTCGTACCCCCCGTGTACCTACACCCCAGTACGTGCGAGCCACACCCCCACCCCAGGACGTGTCATAGCCCCGTCTACCCACACCCCAGTACGTTCCAGTCGTACCCCCACCCCAGTACGTGTCGTACCACCGTCAATGTACACCCCCCCACCCCAGTACGTGTCGTACCACCGTCCATGTACACCCCCCCACCCCTGTACGTGTCGTACCCCCCGTGTACCCCCACCCCAGTACGTGTCGTACCACCGTCAATGTACACCCCCCCACCCCAGTACGTGTCCTACCACCGTCAATGTACACCCCCCACCCCAGTACGTGTCGTACCATCGTCCATGGACACCCCCCCACCCCTGTACGTGTCGTACCCCCGTGTACCTACACCCCAGTACGTGCGAGCCACACCCCCACCCCAGGACGTGTCATAGCCCCGTCTACCCACACCCCAGTACGTTCCAGTCGTACCCCCACCCCAGTAAGTGTCGTACCACCGTCAATGTACACCCCCCCACCCCAGTACGTGTCGTACCACCGTCCATGTACACCCCCCCACCCCTGTACGTGTCGTACCCCCCGTGTACCTACACCCCAGTACGTGCGAGCCACACCCCCACCCCAGGACGTGTCATAGCCCCGTCTACCCACACCCCAGTACGTTCCAGTCGTACCCCCACCCCAGTACGTGTCGTACCCCCCGTGTACCTACACCCCAGTACGTGCGAGCCACACCCCCACCCCAGGACGTGTCATAGCCCCGTCTACCCACACCCCAGTACGTTCCAGTCGTACCCCCACCCCAGTACGTGTCGTACCCCCCGTGTACCTACACCCCAGTACGTGCGAGCCACACCCCCACCCCAGGACGTGTCATAGCCCCGTCTACCCACACCCCAGTACGTTCCAGTCGTACCCCCACCCCAGTACGTGTCGTACCACCGTCAATGTACACCCCCCCACCCCAGTACGTGTCGTACCACCGTCCATGTACACCCCCCCACCCCTGTACGTGTCGTACCCCCCGTGTACCTACACCCCAGTACGTGCGAGCCACACCCCCACCCCAGGACGTGTCATAGCCCCGTCTACCCACACCCCAGTACGTTCCAGTCGTACCCCCACCCCAGTACGTGTCGTACCACCGTCAAAGTACACCCCCCCACCCCAGTACGTGTCGTACCACCGTCCATGTACACCCCCCCACCCCTGTACGTGTCGTACCCCCCGTGTACCCCCACCCCAGTACGTGTCGTACCACCGTCAATGTACACCCCCCCACCCCAGTACGTGTCCTACCACCGTCAATGTACACCCCCCCACCCCAGTACGTGTCGTACCATCGTCCATGGACACCCCCCCACCCCTGTACGTGTCGTACCCCCCGTGTACCTACACCCCAGTACGTGCGAGCCACACCCCCACCCGAGGACGTGTCATAGCCCCGTCTACCCACACCCCAGTACGTTCCAGTCGTACCCACACCCCAGTACGTTCCAGTCGTACCCCCACCCCAGTACGTGTCGTACCCCCCGTGTACCTACACCCCAGTACGTGCGAGCCACACCCCCACCCCAGGATGTGTCATAGCCCCGTCTACCCACACCCCAGTACGTTCCAGTCGTACCCACACCCCAGTACGTTCCAGTCGTACCCCCACCCCAGTACGTTCCTGGCGCACCCCCAACACAACCTCCTAAGTACGGAGCGCACCCCATGCCCCAACATCACAACCGCATGTACGAGTCGTACAAAGCCACACACAAGGACATAATCGTACAACCAAATGGCCCATGTACACACCGTACACACGCTCAAAACGCACGTACACAACAAGGACAAAACAAAACAACACAACAATACACCATTCGAAAGGCACACAGCCACTAAACATGGCCAACAACCACTAAAATAACACAATCACTGACCTGCAACTGTCAAAAACAAACAGAGGCCCAATACACCACCACTCCTTATAACACACCCACCCAAAATTCAAACACTGCCACACCCACCCATGGACCAATGAAAAGGGCCCACACACACAAACCATGAGCCTTTGCAACAGACCCACTGCTGCCAGACACCACAGAACCAGACTACAAGCGACACCACATCTTACACTTGCACACCTTCACACGACCACCCTCACAAACACCCTCTCATCACATTCACACACACACACAACCATCCACACCCCCCCCCAACATCCACACCCCCCCCACACCATCCCCACCCACACCCCTCACCATGCCCACTACCAAGAATCCAAAGTTCAGTCACCGAGAGTTGGAGGTCCTTGTTGATCAAATCCTCAGAGTCGAGCCACAGATCTTTGGAACATTGGTCAGAAGCACCAGCCAGGCAGCCAAAACAGCCATGTGGCAGACCATCGTCGATGCTGTGAATGCTGTTGCGGACACCAGGAGGACCAAGCAGGATTGCCAGAACAGGTGGTACGATCTGCGGAGGAGGGTCAGAGCCAAGAGACAGGAGGAACACGACCAGGCCAACGCCACCGGAGGAGGGCCCTCCCGCAGAGCCGTACAGTACCATCCGTGGGAGGAGAGGGTGATGGCCATACTGCCGGTGGAGGCAGTTGAAGGAGTAGAAGGACTCCGAGACCCGGGTGAGTACACAAACAACGCACCTCACATGGGGGGAACTGCAACCACAACCAAAATTAATAACAGGCACGCAACCACCACAAGCCATCGCATTACTCAACCACACTCCATGAGCAGGCACATGCCACTGCTGCCACCATGCCCCATGCACCCAGCTGGACAATGTCAAGTCACAGGCCACAGAAGACAACAACACATGACACGGTAACCCGGATGGCGGGAGGCTGGGCACCAAGAATCACATAGTGCGACTCCAAAGCAGACAACAATGCCCTCTGCCCATATGGCCTAGGTCACAGCCAGACAAACACTGTGTCCCAACACAGGAATGACTTGCCAGCAAATGGCGGACGCCTTGCATCAACACATGGGGGTGAAGGCACTGTTTTGCACATGCCAGCAGCTAATGAACAGCCAACAGTGTGAAAGAGTGGCAGCACACACCACCACAGCAGCAGCGCACAGACACACAGCAGACAAAATGGGTGCCTGGAGATCAGAAACAAACTCACATCAACAGGCCAAGGGCCACTCAAAGATCTGCTAACAGTGTGTGCCCAGGAAGCTGGGCCAAGGTGACAGAGGGTGACACACGGAGGGAGGGAGAGGGGGACACAGAGGGAGGGAGAGGGGGACTGAGAGGGAGGGAGACGGACAGAGGGAGGAGGCTGACACACAGAGGGAGGGAGAGGGGGACAGAGAGGGAGGGAGAGGGGGACAGAGAGGGAGGGAGACACAGGAAGATGGACAGAGGGAGGAGGCTGACACACAGAGGGAGGGAGAGGGGGACAGAGAGGGAGGGAGAGGGGGACAGAGAGGGAGGGAGACACAGGAAGATGGACACAGGGAGGAGGCTGACACACAGAGGGAGGGAGAGGGGGACAGAGAGGGAGGGAGAGGGGGACAGAGAAGGAGGGAGACACAGGGAGAGCAAATCAGTCCTTTGGTGTGTGGGAATGTCTGCTCGTCAGCAGGTGGACTGCGTGCATGTAGACAAGGGTGGCCAGTGCCAGAACCCCCCCTCTTCATCATGGCAAAACGCAGGGCCATGTCACAACCTGTACACGAGCACAAGGACAGCCACCTGCATCATATAAGTGTGTGGATCCACTCCATGTGCACATGTACAGTGCTACAAGGAAGGCGCAAATGCATAGCTCGGCACACATGCACACTCCACTGCTGACTGCAGTCACACTTGACGCAGCAAGTAAGACTGTGCCACACATAGTTAAAGGGGCCAAATTGGTGCCCAAGGGACACACACATGCACAAGTGCACTGTGAGTGGAATGCAAGACAGATCCTAATTCCAAGAGGAAATGTGCCAACTTTGTAACGGATGAAACATGGATGTTGCATGGATCCAAATTAACATTTTCTCTCTCACACACAGGTCAACGTCGTGCTGCACCCCCCAACACTGGGGGGGAACACTCACAGGACCCGGATCTGCAGGAGACCGATCCCACCGGCAGCGACCACTCTCACCACTCTGCGGACGACCCCGACCGACCTGGCCCCTCTGGTGTCCAACCACCTGCAGCACCTGCGTCAGGTACAACCGTGCCAACCACCACCCCCACTCCTGCCACATCCCAGGAGACACCCAGGATCCCTGCCCCAACACCACAATGCAGCCAGGCTCGCCAGGAGGGACACGGTGTCCCGGGCACCCAGGAGGAGGCAGGCGACAACGCCAATGCCACCCCTCAGGGGTCCCGGAGACCCGATGTGCCCACAAGTGCAGGCCAGACGCAAGTGGGCAGGGGTGGTGGGAGTGGAGGACGGCGGAGGCGCGAGCCTGACCAGTTGGCTGGGGATCCGGTATTTTCCCATGTCCGTAACATCCTGGACTCATACCGGCAGGACACCACGGGCATGGCCCAGGTTGTGTCCGTCCTCGAGGGGATCAAGGTCCAGCAGGCCCAGCAACATGCGGAGCTAATAGCCTGTCTACAGGTACACCAACGGAGGATGGAGGACAGACAGGCTGAGCAAGTGACGGCGTCCCAGGGGATTCACGCTGAACTCCGTCGGATGGCCGACACCATGGCCGACCCTCCCTGTGCCAGAAGGCGGAGAACATCACCACCCACAGGGAGGGATCATGAGGAGGAGGAGGAAACATCCGACGGAGCATCCCAGACGTCGTCACGGCCTGCTGCTGAGGTTCCCCGCAGGAAGCCGGGTCGTCCACGGAAAGGACCGTGAGGGTGGCTGCTACATCACCATCTCCCAGGACACCTGGCCTGGCACCTGGCCCACTGGAGCAACAGCATCACAGCATCAAGAGACATTCTCTGCCACATGGCCCTGCTGGTCACTGGCTGACCAATGTTGACAAAGACTGTGGCATGGACTCTGAGGATTTCCAATGGCAAGGACACCAACTCCCCTACTGAACTTTGGATTCCCTAATCCCGGAAAGCCCCTCACTTTGTCCCCCCCCCCCCCAATAATAAATCACACTATTAAGAGTAGATGCCTGCTGGTAGCATTATTACCTAACATGTGTCTTGTACAGTCTAAACATGCCTGAGTCATCTGTTCACTTCAACCATCCACACCCTGGGGCCTGAGTCTGGCACAGGACACATGGGTCACAGTTTTTTAGGCAAGACAGACATGGAGCACCATACACACCCGTGATGGTCAGAACCAGCTGAGGGGGTGGCCGAACAACCGTGCTGACAGACACATTGAGTACAGCAACAGTCATGCGCAGAGGTCAGGGATCCTGGCCCGTGTCCTGGGGGGCACCCAGGTATGTGTAGACAGGTGGCAGAACCATGTCCTGCAAGCTTGAGTCCGGTGGATGCAGAGAATGGGGTCATGGACAACGTTGGATGCATGGGGATGGCACATGTCACAATACCCACACAGTCATGGACATCATGCCCAATACACAGTCTCAGCACACACACACAGCTTGCATCTTGCCACTCGACACATTGACACATAGCCACAATCAGGGAATACCATGCCAGACATGCAGGATGCACCGTGCCAACACACCAGCATTGACTGAGAAGAGGCACCTTGGAGGCATAGGGACACCTTTAATAGTCATGTTTTTGGGATTGCAGAGGCAACTTGAAGTACACATGAACACATCATGTGGAGTAACATGTGGCTCCAACACTGGCCCCCCCTTCTGCAGCACAAATGCGTGATAGCCATGGAACTGGCACACAAGTGTCGGCTAACAGCTAAATACCCACAGCTGCTCACGGAGAGACTGCCATACACCATACATCCGCTGATGTGGAAGTCCCACGCCATGTCAAGACAATGTTAACCGTATGTGTCCGAGGGCAGTGTCACACACATTGATGCCTTCATCACAATCCACTATCCCATCACTGATGACTGACAACCAGGCAGCCCATCTATTCAGGTGTACCCAGCTGCATGTCGTGTCCCATGGGGATGCCACATGTCTGCAGAGGAACCAAACCCCGACCGGGGCAGTGTGCACACATCGTGAACAACTGCCACACCCAATACACCCCAGATGCATCCCTTACCCCATGGAGACTTCCAAACGTGTCCGTGCCTGTAACGCTGAGTCAGCCCACGATGCCATGTCCATGAGGAATAGCAGTGCCACAACAATGCAACCAGAAGACGGCATGCGCAGGTACCTGGGGAAGAGAGACACACAAGAAGTCAGCCACAAAAAGCACAGCCACTTGCATGTGCATTGACTCGACACATGTATGGATGACAACATGCTAGGTCACAATTATGAGTGGGGAAATACTACCATCACTGCCACCATCACTCCAGTGACACACCCACACACACCTCTGACTCACGTGCCATACATGCAGGTGGAGACACGCATCACAACACATGCCACACGGGGACCAAGGCGTGCACACTCAGACACTGGTACTCACCACTAAGCAAAGAAGTCGCGTATGAGCCGAGTCCGGATGTCCTCTTGCGGCTCCACATCCTCCACATCACTAGCCCCATTGCCAAGCCCTTCGTCCTCCACGGGTGGATGGTCCTCGTCATGTTGATTCAGGATGAGTGGCACAGCTCTTTCAACTGCCATGTTGTGCAGCATGCAGCAGACCATGAAGATCTTGCAAACCTTTGCCGGGGCATATGGGAGTGCGCCGCCGGTCTTGTGGAGGCACCGGAATCGGCTCTTCAGCATGCCAAACGTCCTCTCTATCACTCGCCTTGTCCGGCCATGGGCGGTGTTGTAGCGGAGCTGGGCCGGCGTGATGGGGTTGCGGAGAGGTGTCAGCAGCCAAGGCATGTTGGGATAGCCAGCGTCCCTTAAATGGAAAGCACATGGATATCGTTAGAACTGGCGAAGCGGTAGTGCTGCTCGGCCAAACAGAATACAAGACAGACAGACTGTACCCACCAACAACACATGCCCGTTCGTTGCGCAGCTGCATCATCATATCAGGCATCCCGCTACGCCTCATGATGTAGGCATCGTGTGCTGATCCTGGGAAACGAGCACAGACATGTGAAATCACCATGTTGGACAGACACACCACAAGGGCATTGATGGAGTGGTAGTGCTTCCGATTGCGGTACGCCACCTCCCGTGCGTGTGGTGGTACCAAACCTACATGTGTCCCATCTATGGACCCAATGACATGGGGCATCCCTCCCAGGGCATAGAAACCACGCTTGACCTCAGTCATCTGTTCAGGGGTTGGGAACTTGATGAAGTCATCCAGGTGAATCAACATGGCCTCCAAGAAATCATGCAGCACACCGCTGAACATGCTCTGGGACATGCCACCAACATGAGCTATGGTATTTTGGAAGGTACCCGTGGCAAGGAAATGTAGGGCAGCCATTACCTTCAGCTGGGGTGTCAGTGCCGTAGGATACCTGTGCTGCGGTTGCAGGTGTGGTGCCAGTCTCGCCGTCAGCTCCAGAATCAACGGTTGGGTGAAGCGGTAGAGCCGGATCCTGTCATTCTCCTGCATGGTGGCCAAGTCTGGAATTCTTCGGGCAACAGGAGGCGCTCTGCAGTAATTTGGAAGTGACAAGGAAGAGTGAGTGCACTACGAGAACAACTCATGTCTACTGAGCACATGTAAATCTGGCAATACACACATGCCACATAGGGAGTCAGGCATGTGCTACATGCCCAGGACACGTATGGATGCAAGGTGACACTCCTTCCAAGACCCAGCTACACACGGTGATTGAGAACCTCCCCATGCCACGCCATGGAAATAGCTGTGTCCCAGTGCAAGTGCACTGCCCGACGCAAGACAGGAGTGACATACACCCACACATCAGCAGAAGTGTGATGCCGATTGCAGAGACTGGCAGCGGAACACTTGAGCCACAGGTCACATGACATTACACTAGTCCAGCCCACACACCTTGCCATGAAGGTGCACATGTCATGACTCACCACACATTCCTTGTGAGTTTGCTGACATGGCCTTGTCACGCTACTCCGTGTCCCTTGCATACATGTGCACCTCACATCCGATAACACATGTGGCATGGTGTTGGGAACAGTGTGCAATGACAATCTACACACAGCCACATGTTGGTTGCTGCAACGGCTGCAGCTTTTGAGGGTGCTACAACATCAACCTGATGTAAATCCCGGACACATATATGGCATAGTCACATTGTGCACTGTGGGTAGTGACAAGTCATGTGTCATGACCCCTGTACCGGGCATCATGGGACACTTCCGTGTGTTGGTGTCCGTGCCATGCCAGTGACGCTCACCCCAAGTGCGCAGTCCCACATGCACACATGTCAAAGGAGTCAAGGGCATGCCTGGCACACATTGCACCCTCACACAGTACACATGTACACATCTCATCATACATCTGGTGCCTTCTCCACTCAGGAGGCATGTTCCACATCACAGCCTGTGACACCTGTGCCCCACACATGTGGTAATGCACAGACGATGCCTTGATGTCCATTCCTGGACAAGTATGTCCATCCATGGACAAGTATGTCCGCCCTATTCCTACATGTGTGTCGCCTATCACCACAGTGATGTGTAAAATCCGCCGTACTGCTGCTGAGAGGGCCTGTGCATGTTCCCAAATCACTGTGGGAGTGCTGCCGTATGTGTACCCATCGTGATGGCGAGCGTAGATGCGAGTGTACGGTCCGTACCACTACGGGTACGCATACGCGTGCAGACCCATAGTGATAGTGAGCGTAGATGCGTGTGTACGGCCCTATCACTATGGGTCTGCACGCGTATGCGTACCCGTAGTGGTACGGACCGTACACTCACATCTACGCTCACTATCACTATGGGTCTGCATGCGTATGCGTACCCGTAGTGGTACGGACCGTACACTCGCATCTACGCTCACTATCACTATGGGTCTGCACGCGTATGCGTACCCGTAGTGGCACGGACCGTACACTCGCATCTACGCTCACTATCACTATGGGTCTGCACGCGTATGCGTACCCGTAGTGGTACGGACCGTACACTCGCATCTACGCTCACTATCACTATGGGTCTGCACGCGTATGCGTACCCGTAGTGGTACGGACCGTACACTCACATCTACGCTCACTATCACTACGAGTACGCATACGCGTGCAGACCCATAGTGATAGAGAGCGTAGATGCGAGTGTACGGTCCGTACCACTACGGGTACGCATACGCGTGCAGACCCATAGTGATAGTAAGAGTAGATGCGAGTGTACGGTCCGTGCCACTACGGGTACGCATACGCGTGCAGACCCATAGTGATGGAGAGCGTAGGCATGCATGTACGGGCCGTTGCCATGCATTTGGGGTGCCCTAGGGCCCCCACACGCACCGTACCTGTGTGTGATGCTCCAAATTACATAGGGGACAAGTATTAAGGCCTACATGCATGCTGGTTGTCATGGAGACCAAGTTCAAAATTCGAAATTGTTCTGGAAGGTGCACAGCAGAAGTCAGTTGGAATTTGTCTACTTTGTTGCAATGTGTTTGTGGGGCTGACATCATGCAGGAGAATGAAACCGATAGAGAACCCACAGACTGCTAGGTTTGAAGGGATTGGTGGAAACATAGGATGCAAATGTGAGTGACCAATCTCTCTGTACTCCTGTGCATGAGACTGGGCAGAAGGGCACATATAAGGCAGCCAGGTCCCATGAGGGAGCACTTGCCTGCACATCTTTGCATTCGTCGACCCAGCTGCTGCTACTGATTCCCTGGAACCATGTCAAGGGCTGTGGAGAGGACACAGCCATTCACCCTGGAGGAGAACATGGCTCTGCTGGATGTGATCCTCCCACAGTACTCCATGCTGTATGGGCGACCAGGGTATCAGGTGAGTGCATAGGCCACTGCCACAGACTGTCCCTATGTGGTGACTGTGACTTCTGCCATTGCGTCCAGGTGTAACACACATGCCATGTACTGTCGGGGGGGTCCCAGGGGGGGGTGCCTGATGTCTCCCAGCAGTGCCCTGAGACAGGAGGGGTGGGGGACTATCACTCACAGCAGTGCCCTGAGACAGGAGGGGTGGGGGCCTATCACTCACAGCAGTGCCCTGAGACAGGAGAGGTGGGGGCCTATCACTCACAGCAGTGCCCTGAGACAGGAGGGGTGGGTGTGATGCACAGTGTGAGCCTTGATCATTGATTGTGACATTGCCATCATTCCACCTGTGTACCCACTGTGGCACGTAGTGCTTTTTCCCTCACCAGGGGATGATGTCCCTATGACAAAGGTGCAATGCGTTGGCTGCATGACATGCCTTGTTGTAACCAGCTAATTTGTACCCATATGTCTCTCTGTGACATGTGGCTGGTGTATTGATGTGGTGTCACTTGTTCCTCCTCACAGGTAGGCGCCACTGCCAAGGAGCAGATCTGGCTGACCGCCGTCAGTGCCGTGAGGGGTGTGGATGGTCGGAGGCGGAGCCTGCCCCAGGTGAGGAAACGCTGGCAGGATATCCGGTGCTGGACGCGGAGGATTGCACGGCTCCTGCTGGGGGACTCACCTGAGAGCCACAAGAACCGCGGCCGCCGCCGTCTGAGCCACCTCCACAGGCGTGTGCTGCCGGTGGTCTTTCCAGACCTGGAGAGGCACTTACAGGCGATGCAGCAGCCGGAAGGGGGTAGGTACATGTGTGTTTGTTGTGTGTCACCGGCATTTGTAAGGGCACAGTAGCATGAATTCACTGGCAGGGTTTAAAGGTGCTGTGCAGATCCTGTTTGCCCCAGTATAGCGCTGTGCCCCTGCCACCCTTCCCCTCCTTGCAATGTGTTCCCTGGTCTGTGTGTAGTCACTCCTTCACAGGGTAATGTAGGCTGGCGCTTTGTCCACGGGAACAATGACTGTAGCATCATGTGTGGGGGTGGTGTGTAACAGGTTGTGGGACCTTGCCTGTGCACTGTCAAGTTCACTGCATGTGGGTTCCATGTCAGTTGGCACTGATGCTGACTCCAGACATGGGAGTTGGTCTCTCATGTGTCATGCCTTACAGCGCGCATGTCCCATGTAGTGGCCTGTGACATGATGTGCATGAGTGTGCGATACACATAGTGCAGGGATGGTGACGTGTGTTGCAGTCATTACCATTCAGTAGCATGTAGTTGCGTGCCCACTACTGTCCCCTGGGGCACCTTTTCCTCAGTGGTGTATGTGTCATCATAAACGTGGCCACTGTCAGTGTCTACAGCGTAAGTTGTGCTCTGTGCCATTGTCCCCTGTCACCATGTATATAGACGTGCTATTTTGTACAGGTGTCCACTGTGCAGCCTGACCTGATTGTCCTTCTTCATACTCACAGTTGCCAGTGCCTGTGTGTCTTGTTATACTCATCTGAGGATGGGCACTGGTACCTCATTATTTGTACAGGCGCACCTTGGCTGTTTGGCGTCCAATCTTGCTTTTTGCCTGCCCCTGTGTGTATCACCCAGACTATGAGATGTTGGTGCCACCTGTGTCTCAACAATTTGCCTCGTGTAGGGTCTTGTTGGGGCGGGCAATGCCTATGTGTTAAATCCTGATTACCACTTGCTGGGTCTGGGCAGTGTGTGATGTGTCTGGACACACACGCAATGTGCAGTGACCGAGTCATGTTGTGCATGTTTTCAGCATTACCTATGCAGCATGTGTCTCAAGTTCATGGATATGGTCCCTGGTCATCGGTATTTTCGCCAACGCTGTGTGGTGCAGATGCAGTGCTGGATTGTCCCCAGGGCCTGGGTGCTATGTCAGACTCCTTTTCCTGTGTTTAGCTATTGTCTCATGCTCTCCATGGTATTTCAGTGGCATGGTGGCTCAACCAACTGTGTGTTTCATGCCCTACATCGGTACCCTGTTCAGTAGATGTTAGGGATCTTCCTTTTCAGGCCATGCAATGTTACCTATGTAGATTGGACTCATGTGACAGATGTGTACAGGTGTCTGATTAATTTCTGTCTCTCCACCCTGCCCACAGCATCGTCGGGGGACACAGAGGGAGACATGGACACAGACCAGGCGGAGGGACCGAGCACCAGTGCCAGCCGTGACATCGGGTCTGGCACATCGAGTGGGACAGAGGCGGAGGAGAGTGTGGCCGAGGACCTGTCGACTGGCACATCAGACTACGAAGCTGACAGGTCCGGGGACGATGTCTCCGAGTGGGCGGAGGCTGCACCAGCAGCTGACAGCGGAACAACACCTCGCACCGCCCCCTCAGTTTCCACCAGCCGCCTCCCACTTGCTCGTGTCCCTTCCCAGCGTGCCCGGTCACAGCATGTCTCCTTCCTGCCAGGCACCGCACCCCCTGCCCCTGTCTCCACTGCTGCCGCCAATGCAGAGTCTGTGGACATCCAGCGGCAACTGCAGGTTGGTCAGGCTGCGATCCTTAATGTCCTCCATGCCCACGGCAAAACCCTCACCAACATCGAGGCTTTCTTGGAGGGCATTCATTCATCGCAGGCTGACCAACGCAACTTGCTGAGGTCCATCGACTCCACACTGACTGCAGCAGTGGGTCTCCTGTAGCGCGACCTCCCCCCACCTACCCCTGCCCCATCCACACTTCCCACTCCCATGCCTGTCACACGTACACCCAGACGTCGGCATGCACCCACATCAACGGACACGGGCACCACACCAGCAGGGAAGGTCCACCGCACTCCTCCTGACACGCACACACAGGGTGAGGTAGGCACACCCACTGGGTCGGGGGGCAAACGTGTGACACGCAGCCATAGTGGGAGTCCGCATTCCACCCAGTCCACTCCCTCCAAATCCCCTCCCCTCAGCTCTCCTGGCCACATCTCCCCCAAGGACTCCTTCATGGCCGCTCTGTCCCTGAGCCCCACAGTTACACCACCACGCAAGCGGTCAAGGAGGTCCCCGGTCAGGGTGGTTGAGTCTCCCCCCCTGTCTCCACCCTCCCCCGGTGGCGCTGCGACCCATCCCTCTGACCCCCCCCCCTCCTTGGGGCCTGAGGTCCCTTCGGGTGCAGGGGACTCCCTGGAGGACCTTGCAAAGGTGTGTAGTGCCATCCTGGCCTCCGCCTTTGGCACTGACCCACCCCCTGTGGTGGAGTCCTCCATCCCTGCACCCACAACGCCGCCCCTTTGCCCTGATGTCCCTGCGGTGCCTGTTGCTTCCCCCCCCTGATGCCCTCACCCGTGTGGAAGACGATGCCATTTGACTGTGCAGGCAAGGTAGGGGACACGCATCCCACTGTGTCCCCCATCCAGCTGAGAATCATTGACTGCCCTATGGGCTTTGTGAAGATTGAACTGCCTGCGATCCACGGACATTGTGCTCATGCTGAATAAAGCTTAATTTTGTTTTCATTATCACACTACTGCTATGCTGGTATTGGTGTTGGTGGGGCTGCTACATGGTTTTGGGTGGTGTGTAAGGGTTTGGGTGTGTGGGATATGTAGTAGTGTACTGCTCATTGGTGGGAGCCTGTGATCTGTGTGCCATCACAAGGTGTTGGCTAACTTTCTTTGTTCATGTAAGCAGTTACTGCATGGTGCACTTGTCCCAGGGTGTATTCCTTCCTCTGTGTACCCAGCTTTGTTCCCTGCAGGGTGTTCCCAATGTTTAGCGCAGAGCTGTGTCTACATGAGCTGTGTGTGTGACGGAGCCCTTCTACTTTGGCCATGCATGCAGGGCCATGTCTCCACCTGCAACAATCGTGGCATCCTTGGTGATCACTGTACTTGTGTGTGGAGTCTGTTGACATGAGTTCATGGGGACATGTTCCCTTGTAGCCAGTATGCATGTGGATAATTCTGGCCTCACACACATGTGTTACACCCCTCCTGTCTCAGGGCACTGCTGGGAGTGATGGGCACCCACCCCTCCTGTCTCAGGGCACTGCTGGGAGGACTCTGCACACACCCCTCCTGTCTCAGGGCACTGCTGGGAGTGATAGGCACCCACCCCTCCTGTCTCAGGGCACTGCTGGGAGGACTCTGCACCCACCCCTCCTGTCTCAGGGCACTGCTGGGAGGACTCCACACCCACCCCTCCTGTGTCAGGGCACTGCTGGGAGGACTCCACACCCACCCCTCCTGTCTCAGGGCACTGCTGGGAGTGATGGGCACCCACCCCTCCTGTCTCAGGGCACTGCTGGGAGGACTCTGCACACACCCCTCCTGTCTCAGGGCACTGCTGGGAGTGATAGGCACCCACCCCTCCTGTTAAAGGGCACTGCTGGGAGGACTCTGCACCCACCCCTCCTGTCTCAGGGCACTGCTGGGAGGACTCCACACCCACCCCTCCTGTGTCAGGGCACTGCTGGGAGGACTCCACACCCACCCCTCCTGTCTCAGGGCACTGCTGGGAGTGATAGGCACCCACCCCTCCTGTCTCAGGGCACTGCTGGGAGGACTCCACACCCACCCCTCCTGTCTCAGGGCACTGCTGGGTGGACTCTGCACACACACCTCCGATTTCAGGATATGAGCGCTTGGCACATACACGGTGGGGGTACGCTCAATGCATTCGAGGTGAGGGTACGAGTCTACTGACACTGGTGTGGTGGGGGTACGCTCCGTACGTCCGCGGGTGTGGGTACGGGTCGTACTTACACTGTTGGCATGGGGGGTACGCTCCTTGCATTCGCGGGTGGGGGTACGGGTCGTACTTACACTGTTGGGCTGGGGGGTACGCTCCTTGCATTTGGGGGTGGGGTACGGGCCGTACTTACACTGTTGGGCTGGGGGGTACGCTCCTTGCATTCGTGGGTGGGGGTTCGAGTCGTACTTACACTGTTGGCATGGGGGGTACGCTCCATGCATACGCGGGTGAGGGTACGGGTCGAACTTACACTGTTGGGGTGGGGGTACGCTCCGTACGTCCGCGGGTGGGGGTACGGGTCGTACTGACACTGTTGGCATGGGGGGTACGCTCCTTGCATACGCGGGTGGGGGTACGGGTCGTACTTACACTGTTGGGCTGGGGGGTACGCTCCTTGCATTCGCGGGTGGGGGTACGGGTCGTACTTACACTGTTGGGCTGGGGGGTACGCTCCTTGCATTCGCGGGTGGGGGTACGGGTCGTACTTACACTGTTGGGCTGGGGGGTACGCTCCTTGCATTTGCGGGTGGGGGTACGGGTCGTACTTACACTGTTGGGCTGGGGGGTACGCTCCTTGCATTCGCGGGTGGGGGTACGGGTCGTACTTACACTGTTGGGCTGGGGGGTACACTCCTTGCATTTGCGGGTGGGGGTACGGGTCGTACTTACACTGTTGGGCTGGGGGGCAGCTCCTTGCATTCGCGGGTGGGGGTACGGGTCGTACTTACACTGTTGGGCTGGGGGGTACGCTCCTTGCATTCGCGGGTGGGGGTACGGGTCGTACTTACACTGTTGGCATGGGGGGTACGCTCCATGCATACGCGGGTGAGGGTACGGGTCGAACTTACACTGTTGGGGTGGGGGTACGCTCCGTACGTCCGCGGGTGGGGGTACGGGTCGTACTGACACTGTTGGCATGGGGGTACGCTCCTTGCATACGCGGGTGGGGGTACGGGTCGTACTTACACTGTTGGGCTGGGGGGTACGCTCCTTGCATTCGTGGGTGGGGGTTCGAGTCGTACTTACACTGTTGGCATGGGGGGTACGCTCCATGCATACGCGGGTGAGGGTACAGGTCGAACTTACACTGTTGGGGTGGGGGTACGCTCCATGCATACGCGGGTGGGGGTACGGGTCGTACTTGCACTGTTGGGCTGGGGGGTACGCTCCTTGCATACGGGGTGGGGGTAGGGTCCGTACATATCCGTCCCCACGCTATGTGATGTTTGTGCGGCCCGTACCCAGGCCTTTGCCACGTGGGTGCGATCCGTCCCGCCATTGTTGGGGTGACGTGTGTGGGCGTGGTCCGACTCGTACCCACGCTCTTCAGGCGTGGGTACGGGATGTACCTGTCTGGTTGTGTTGCCGGTTCGCGTGGTGACGGACTTCCGTTGTGGCGGTCGCTGGCTTATCAGGACACGCCCCCACCCCCTCGTGGTGAGCAGGGCATGGGAGTCAGGTATGTCCAGGCCATGTGTGGTGTGTGACTTATGTGGTTGTTTTGTGGCCTGCCCTGGTCGTGCCACCCCCACCCCACCCCACTTTCCCCCCTCCCTTAGTTATTCTGACCTTCTGCGGCGTCTGCGTCGTAACCTGTAGAGGAGGTGTACTGCTATGAGGGCAGGGATGACTCGTAGGTTCGGGTCCATGTCTGTCCGTCGCGTACTGGTACTCCTTGCTCGCGTCGTCCTGTCGCGTACGGGTCCTCCTTGATCGCGTCGTCCTGTCGCGTACGGGTCCTCCTTGGTGGCGTCGTCCTGTGTGTCCGTCACGTACTGGTCCTCCTTGTTCGCGGCGTCGTCTGTCCGTCGCGTACTGGTGGTCCTTGTTCGCGTCGTCCTGATTTCCCGGCAGTTTTTGGCTGCCGCAAAATATTCACCGTGCGGGGTGACGTCGGTGCGAATCGTGATTCCTGGGTCGTGAATGGCTGGCTGCGAGCGTCCCGACGTCAGGTCGGCGCTTTCCCGGATCGCATTGGTAGGTGTTTTTTGTTCGGTCGGGCTTTTTTACGAATCGTACGGTAATGGTGTACCCGTGCGAATCGTAATTCCTTGTTTGTAAAAATTGACGACCGGGTACGCGTCGGGCGGAGATTATGCTCCGTCCGACGGTTCGTACCCGGTTTTTGCCGGATCGTGATCGGCACCAGAGCCTTTCAGCTGGTGCTCTCCCCAATGCCACTGTGGTAGATTAAAAAATGTTCAACAATCTCTAAAAATGACCACCCCAAAACAGTTCTTCCTGCTAGCCTCTCCGGCATCAAAGCCATTCCTGCTGCTTTTCATCCTCTGCATGATGCACACAACAATATTAAATGTACAAAGGGGCCAATTTTTGTTTCCTCACACCAACATTATTTTACACGATGTACCCCACTAAACCATAACTCCTGTCAAAGGCAAACCTGATCCCATATGTAGCACCAGTTACCAAGAACCCTAAGGACAAACACCGGAGATACTGCGCCATTCATGTAATTAAACCTACAATGACAACGTAGCATTTCCACACCCACTGTCAGCCCAGCGAAGTCTGCAACCGCACAGTAACCTTCAATATTGGCAACGTCTAAAGCGCATTTCCACTTCCTTTCATTGGCAGCTCCTTGGTCATATACCTATGCCTTCTGGGTGGCATCTACCACAGCATTCTTTGTGTCCCTAAGACTAACCGAATGCTGTCAGTGAACGCTTCTCTTCCCCCTTCCTTACTAATAACTAATAGAGGATAACGAAAAAGATATATAGTATTTTCTTATGCAAATAGCGTATCACGCACTTGCTGCCCGCAGTCCTCACTAGATCCACATGTATCAATATTCTACTGTCACACCATCCTGTCAACCCTATTATTATCTGGACATGTTTTTTATCCCTCCCGTGAACTGGGAAAGGCAATACCTTGCACAAAAACAAGCCCCTTTAAAACATTTGCTACTTGTACATGCTGGGAAAGCACTTGCTTGTTTTACTAACTGTCATTGTAAAGCAAACAGGTAACTCATTCTAGGATCGGAATTACTGCTTATAAGTGTGGAAGTTAATACTGAGACCTAGGATGATTTTTTGCATGTCTGCCAGACACTCGTTCTTTCCTGCATGTGCACACAATGCAACAATACAATTCAGCTTAACAAATTGTTCAGAAATTTAACGAAAGGTAAAGAAACAGCCCATATTATTTTTACAAAGAAAAATAGACAATCGTCAACTTTAAACCCCATGACATAAAAGCCTTAGCGTGCATAGCTTGTTCAAATCCATGCCTCCTAATTCTACCACACAGCACATTTGAACATCGCATAATTCCATGCCACACAATTCAATGATAAATAATTTAACCCTACAACATTCCATACCACATAATTACAATCCTAAAAATTTAAAAACACATATTTCCACTTCACTCCATACCACATAATTCCACATCACATAATAACATTCCACACAACTTAATACCACTCAAACCACATAATTACACTCCACAATTCAACTACACATAATTACACTTCAACCTATATAATTATACTTCACACAACATATTTACACTCAACTCCAAACAATTCCACACGACACACAATTCCACAATTCATCCCCACACAATTCATCACACAACATAATTACACTCCACATAATACCACTCAGCACCACATAATTAGACTCCACATAATTATGCTCTACTCCATATTGCATAAATACACTCCACATAAATCCAGTCTATGCCACGTAGCAACATTCCACATAACTACACTTCACACCATGCCTCATAATACCACTCAACATAATTTTCACTCAACCGCGCACACTTCCACGTCACACAATTCAACTCTACACATTTCCATTCCACACCACATAATTAAACAACATAATTCAAACCAACAACACAATTATACAACAAACCACACACATCCAATCTACACCACAAAATTCCACAACATGCTACAATATTTAACAACACACCACATAAGTAAACTCCACTACATACCACTCCACAACAGAAAATACCATTCCAGATAATCCCACTCTACGACACACAATCCCACTCCACGACACACAATCCCACTCCACATAATTCCAGTAAACTCAATACCACATAATTACTATCCACATAATTACACTGCACACCATGCCACATTATTTCACCACACAGATCTAATCCACATAACAATTCCACAATTAACAATTCCAATCCAAACCATATATGTCCACTTGACACCATACACATTCACTCCACTCCAAACAGAAAACGCATAAGTAAAATACATTGTCCTTTACAACGTCAATAGCTCTAACTCTCACAAATGCAAGACCAATTGCATGGCAAATGCTTGTTTACCTTCCAATGCATCCCAGCAGATCCTGTTCCTGGAGCTGCAAACCTTCTTCTGCCCCGGTCAGCTCTGTGATGCCTCGTCCCATCTGTGTAGAATGCTCTCTGGGGCCCCCACTCCCACCCTTGTCAGGGTTCTGAGCAGTGCCCTGAGGAGAATGCTCTCTCTGGGGCCCCAACCCCCACCCTTGTCAGGGTCCTGCGCAGTGCCCTGAGGAGAATGCCCTCTCTGAGGGCCCCCAACCTTGTCAGGGTCCTGAGCAGTGCCCTGAGGAGAATGCCCTCTCTGAGGGCCCCCACCCTTGTCAGGGTCCTGAGCAGTGCCCTGAGGAGAATGCTCTCTCTGGGGCTCCAACCCCCACCCTTGTGCTAAGGTTTAAGATTGCTTTTGTGTGACAATTCTTTGGTTCAGTGTGGTTGTGTGTGAACTTTCATTGTCTTTGAGTGACACTATAGAAACCAGCAGTAACGCCTTGTCCCATTCTTCACACATACGGAGTATGAACTCAGGGACATTTTAAGGATTTTGCAGGCCCTGGGCCAAATGTATTATTTTTGGAGGGGGGGGGGGGGGGGCGCCCTGTTCGGGACAGCTTTGATTTTATGATACAGTTTCAGCTCCTTCATGCCCTCTTTAGTCAAATTCTAAATGTGTTTACATCTGATAGTTAGGGATAGTGATGTGTGTTTTCAGTACTGTAACACAGCAGCAGCTCACTAATGTTACTGCAAATAATCTCAGTCACACCCTCCTATCTCTCATATTTGAGGTCCTGTATTGATCTAAAAGAAACATTTTATTTGGATATTTCATGAAAGAAACACATTTTGTTCTACAAAATGTCTGTGATAGACTACAGCACAATAAAAATAAACGATAAGTAAACAAACGCAGTTTGCAGCATTCTATTTAAAAATGATTCAAGGTCATCAGGTCAAGAACATAGCTGGCTCTAAGAGGAGGGGCCCTGGGCCAGAGCCCACTTTTCCAATGCCTTAAAACTCCTCTGTATAAACTGTGTAGAAATGGCAGAGTGCTAGCGTTTGTTTGCTTGGCAATTAGGAGTTACATCCCGCTGCTTAAGAAACATTTACCTTCGTTGGCAATAATAAAGAACATTATCACATGAACGTGCTGCTGCAGTACATCATTGTGTGCTTTGACTTTAGGCATTTAATACAGCAGTCCTGACTAGTACTGGCCTGATATGATTAACAGCCAATCTGTCAGTGAGAAAAGTGCAAACACAGGCCCCAGAATGTACAGTGCTGTTGGCTGTAAAACTAGGACTGATGGACGTTTTCATCTCACTGCCACAGGGCAGCTATCTGGTGGACTCACTCACACGGCGTTAAAAATAAGGATTCTCATTGAATGACTTTTATTCTCAATTTACTTAAATTAACTTTGGGGGAAAAAAATATTGGGACCTACAAACTTCAAATCCATTGTGCTGCTTCTGTGAAGTTGGCTTTTACTTTCATATGTTTGCACCAGTCATGCCCCACTTCTGCCACTGTACGGAATTGAAACTTTTGACTGGTGCCTTTGCTTCAGCATCATGTCATGATATGTCAGAAAGGTGATAACCCATGTGTCATCATTATGAATTAGAACTTTAGTCATCCATGGCTTTTATAACCAACCCCTTACTGCATTCTGGGATTTGTAGTTTGATTGTTTTTATTTGCTAGAGCCTGTTGCTTAAAAATTCATAACTTGCGGAAAGCGCATTATGGTCACCTCAGGCTACATAATTGTTACTTCAGGGTCAACAAATAGTTGAATACATGTGTGAGGGGACTAGATTACCACCAATAGATCTTTTAAAAACAGCCCTATAGCTACATTATTCCATTCCTGATTTGCTATTTGATTTAATGCACTTAAAAACGCATATCTGCAACTGCATGGTGTATATTTGAAGGTTTGAACAGGGAAAAGTAAAGACTTGCATGGTTTCATTACTTTGTCCTTTAATTTGCCTTTTGCTATTTCTGCAAACTCATCCTTAGGCTGAAGGCTTGCTTTCCAGTCCCCAAAAGCAACTTCTCAGGGTGATATTCTCAGTTTACGGTAGTGGTTGCAGAAATACAGTCAGTGCAGTGCCAGCCATCAAGCAGCTGCGGTACACAGAACAGCCTATTAATAATAAGGACTCGCCTTACCTTATTCTGTGCATGCCAAACTCTGGCCTCGCCGAGCATCTGTACAGGTCACGCGCGCCACTCCTATTGGGGTGGGGGAGGGGGGGCAGGGGAGAGGCCCGAGCAGGTGCTGTGTCGATGTCAACAGTTGATCATGACCCCATGAAGTACAGGCTTTCTAATCACAGTCACTGGAGCACTTCCTTTGTGATTAGGATTTCAAAACGGGCCGATAATGTGGCCTGCTGACGCCTGTTCTGCTCTGCTCCCAAAATAATTTGATAAACTGGCATACAATGACTGAAATGCACATCATAAGTGACAAAGATAGATCGGAGATGTTGCCTAATAATACTTATGCTTACGGTTTATCTGCTTCCTTTCCCTTGAGCTGCGACGTCACTAGCTTTGGAAGTTGTGTGACCATCCTGGGCAGGACTGCAGCAGAGGAGCATTTCAAAGTTTTTTTCGGGTGGGTGCAGAGACACATTCAGTTCTCCTCCAGGAGGGTATAACTCTGGAAGGTGGCAGCGCTACTAACTATATTTGAAATATTTTAAGTGTAAACAGCAAGCACACTTAACATCTCATTCCTTTTTTCGCGCTCAATGGCTTTCTGCTCCACCGAAAGACGAGACCAGAGAAGGCACAGCCTAGTTCAATGACGTTCTTAATTTAGCAGTCCCGCCCATGCTGAAGATCCGCAACTATGTCTGTTTCAGGGAGGCTGGGCGGGGCCGACAGAGGGAGCAGCAGGAAAAGACACAAAATATCCATGGCTGGTAATCTTTACAACGAGTCCTCCAAACCCAGCGCAGGCAGGATTAATTTCTCGGAGGGGGCCCCCTTCACGTATTGAAGACTAGGGGCCCCCCCGCACCGCGGGGGATGCAGGGGTGTTTGTTACGCCCCTGAGTACGGGGCCCTGCTGCAGCCACATCACAATGCCCTATTTGAATTGACTCCCAACTTCCCGCCCCGCTAAAACATCTATGAGAAGGCCTCTTCCTGCCCACCCCTGCGGGTTTTACATCATTTGCTTCCCTCGTCCATCTACTGTCCCCGTCGCAGTGCTTATCTTCCAGGGCACCCTGATGCTTGTCTCTGTTCTGTCTCTCTCCACTCTAACCATCATATTCCAGTACTCACGACTCGTAGCAGGAGTGCAATCTGGGGAGGGTGTAGATGCGAATGGAAACTTTTGTGAAGCCCCATCCGGTGAAACCAGCCTTTCATAACACGCAATCCCAGCTACAGCATTTCCCCCGCCAACTGTTCTTCTGTCAGTAATGCATACGATAACCACGCTTTCCCTGTTCGGTGAGTGAGAGAAGGTCTCATAGTTGCTGCCCACGGTATAATCAGACAATCTTGAACCTTTTCACAGGGTTATTATACTATTAATGAGAGCTAAACATCACTTTCAAGAGCAGGGCTACTGCACTTTTGATTGAATAGTTCTGCACTCCTGAAGATGGCTACCCTCAAACTAAAGGACCAGCACTTCCAAAGTGCTCTGTTTTAAGGCTACTGTGCATGGAATTTCCAACTGGATTCCTAACCGTAGGAGTAAGAGCGCTTTGCTCCATGGCCGCCATGCTGTTTAGAGACCTTCAGTCCATTGCACACCTCACCAGCAGAGTGTTGGCCTGGGGCTGGCCCAATATTCCTTGCCTGCCTGTGATGCTGCGGTCCTGTTAATCAGATACCTTGCATTGCTGCTACCTGTGCTCTATCCATTCTGCGTGTGAATGATGCTGTGTGTGGAGTGAGGTCAGGGTGCTTCATCCTTATGCGTGTGGTGCTGAAACACCACCGACATTCTTAACATATCTAAATCGAGCTTGGCTAATGAGAAGAGGCTGTGATCTGTGCAGAGCGAGAATTTTTTGGGAACATTTGCTCTCAGTGCTCAGTTGCACAGCTGGAGGAGAAACAAAGGACACCAGGAGGGCTATTCACAAATTACTTTTGTATTACATTTTTAGTACTATAACATTGTTGGAGCATGGGTTATTGGCAGGGGTAACTATGCACCTAGCACTAACAATAGGGCCACCCACGCAATATAAGGTCCAGACAAGGTTTCAATACATTAGCCCCTGACTCAACCCTGGTAGCTGGCTGCGAGCAGGCAGGCTTAACTGAGGTATGTAAAGCATTTAAAAACACCAATGCATAAAATCAGTAAAACACCGTGCACAAAACAAATCTCACACCAATGTATATAAATAGGAAATATTTTTATCTTTAAAATGACACCAAAACGACAAAAATCCAATATAGTGAAGTGGAAATATGAATTTTTAAACATTAACCACTTTATAGTGCTTGAAAACATATAGAGCCAACTTGGGACATCTGGCTTGCTTGACCGGGACAAAGTCAAAGTTTGAGGCCGACCACAATAGAGCCCTGGGGCTGTATTACTAAAGTGCCTGGGGGCACAACAGTCATTTGCGCCGCTTAGTGTGCACCCTCGGGGCACTTTGGTATTACAGAAAGGGACACACAAGCGTCTGTGGCCCCTTCTGTAACACCGATAGTGCTGGCACACATAAAGCACCAGCGCTAACATCAGAGGGTGTTCCCTCATTTGTATGGGCCTGGCCCCATGCAAATAGGGAATCTCTTTGCCTCTGTACCTGTGCCGTATTACAGACGCTGGGGCAGAGGCAAAGAAGCTGTCAGGAGACCCCCCAGACATGGGTGCAATCACTCACTGCACCCGCCTGCAAGGGGATCTCTAATCTCCCTTCAAAGTGCCTGCCCAGTGAAACACAGAGTGGTTTCAAAGCAGCAGCTCAGTTTTTCACTTGAATGCGCTGCCCCAGGGCAGCGCAGGTTCGTGGCTGCACTAGAGGCATCCCATTCACTATAATGCAGCGCATTTTCCTGGTTAGCGCTGGGCGCACCTTTTGAAAGGTGCGCCCAGCACTAACCAGGAAAATGCACCACATGCTTAACACGGCCCCCTGGTCGGATACACAAAGCGAGAGGCCCCAGTCAAAATGTTACCTTTGGATTCGACGTCGACCCCTCCAGCAGGTCGATTTCGATACAACATTTTCGGATGACTTTTCCATGATGACCATGTCAAATCCTGGAAGTCTAGACCTCCAGAGCTTTCAGCGGGATGAACCTAAAATCCAGGTCGAGGTTGAAGGAAGCCAGCTTGACTCTCGACGTCGAGCCGGTCCACTTATGGAGCTTTTTCAAAAGGTTTCTCCAAAGTTCTGGAACTTCTTAGTGAAGTACCTCTTGATGGTTAAAAGTGTCCAAAACACAAATCCAAGGGGCTAGAACCTGTGAGATGGTCCTCTAAAGTTTGGAACTACAGTTCCCACAATGCACCTGGCCAAATCCGTAAAAGTCTACTGGACGCACTCCAAGCTGGGGATATTCTGAGGGAGATCATGCAGGGAGGCTCTGTTAACCTGTTGCATTCAGGGAGTCCACTCCTTAATCATTTTTGAAGCAAGGCAAAGTCCTCAAGGCTGTAGTTCCAAGTGTGTAACAGGAGCAGTCCTTCAGTGAGCAATCCTGTGTGGTGCAGACCAGGATTCCAGCAGGCCAGTCCTTCGTTTTGTAGTTTCATGCAGCAAATCTATGATGTTATGCAACTCTCACATATTTATTCAATGATCTGGGGTGCCAAACAGGAGAGCACCCCTGTCCAATGAGGTGCCAGCTGGCACCCAAAAGCATGACTGGTTTAGCTTCTAACCAAAGTGTGGCATATTCATGTCCCACAAAGCACTGCTCTTTAAATTCCAGATGGAGATGTTCTATCTTTTGGAGTAAGAGCAGGCTAAACCAACCTACTAGTGTGGCTTATTTCCATTAACACTCCCCCTCCTGCAAACTACATTCCTGGGTCTGCCATCTCGCTTGGGTTACAGGATGAGGGGATAGCCTGACTGGAATTCCTCACTGCCCTGCACTCTTTGAAGCCCAGTTTGATTTACCAAGCCCCCAACTGCTCTGTTTTCTGCAGCTGCAGAGCTCTCCCATTAGATAGCCTCTGCTCCATGGAAGCCACTTATCATTTCATCAAAGCAGCCTGGCGTAGCCTGTTAAGGCTGACAAATCATGAAAGGCTGCTTGAGGACTGTATTTTGGCTCACATAAATTAAATGTTATGCCCCTTCCTAGCAATAGGTATACTAAAATAACGTATTCCAATGTTAGCCTATGAAGCTAATAATCTAACACGGGGGAAACAAAATTGGCAGTTTCCCCCTCACCAGGGCATATAAAATATCTTTTATAATGTTCATGCTTATAGTTACATGGCACCCCGCCCCTGGGGCAACTAGGGGAGACCTTGATTTATATGTAAAAATAAGGCAGATTACCACTTTGGAATTACTTTTAATTCCAAAGTCAAAGTTGCATATAATTTAATTTTGAAGACAGTCTGCAAAGCAGGGTTGACTTTAAAAGTGAAAGCAGGCAACACAGTAGTGCACACTTCAGTGCAGGAAATCTACTTGGCCTCTAAACCTCCCTGCCCCATTATATACTAGGGACTTATAGGTATTTTGAATCCCCCTCGCCTTATTATATACTAGGGACTTACAAGATTTGTCATTGCTAATTTTAATTATACCTAATTACCATATACCTTTTTTATCAGAGTACTGGTCCTGGGTCTGGTTAGAAGAGCCCAGGGAACAGTCAGTAAGTTATCACCAGTATCAGTAATTAAATGGCGGTGAACATGGCCAAAAAGGATGAATTTCTCACAAACATGTACTAAAAAATGCTGTTCACAAACCTACACGCAGAGTTTATGCTTCCGCCTCTCCAATCTTTCTCTGTGTGGAGACCTCTGCCTCAGTGCAGTGTTCCCTCAGACATAGGTATGATTTAGTAGTAAATGAGGGAGGTACAGAGGGAAGTGGCTGTAAAATGGGTAATAGGAGAGGGGCATAAGAAGAAGTAAAGAGATGTTAAAGAGGGATGAGTACCAATCCACAAAAGAGTAAGACCCTTGCTATTCATGAGGTGTGCTTACAAATATACTACAGCCAAGAAAGGACCCAAAACAGTAGTTAATTTCTCTACCCCAGAACCAAAGTAGGTCCAGCACCACACATGGCAAACCCCTGGTACTGCAACACTATCCTGTAGAATTCAATTAAGTTATGGATGTAAAATAAAACCCCATAGGAATTGATGCCAAATTAATTTGGATAGCTAAAAATATAAATATTATTGATTTAATGTTGCAAACAATAGTTTACATTTTCTTTTTTTCTTTAATTATTAAATATGTATGCAATTTTAAAATGTATGTAACAATTTGCAGTTTACATGTAAGTCCCTATTTCAATTATTTTCAATGGGAGGGTGTTGCAGTACCAGGAGTTCACCATGTGGAGCACTAGACTACTCTTTCTATTTATTTTTTAATGTTGCAAGCAGTAGTTCATATTTTTCTTTAACTATAAAATATGTATAAAATTATAAAGTTTATGTAACAATTTACAGTTTACATTTTAGCCCCTCTTTTAAGTATTTTCTATGAGAGGGTGTTGCAGTACCAGGAGTTGTCCATGTGGAATGGTAGACTTTCTTCTTTTTTTAAGGGGTGGAGAAATGTATGTGTACACTTTGGAGTAATGTTACACTCAGATTTTATGAATAGCCAAAAGTAGTAAAGTTAATAAAAAGTGTAAGAGTAGGGGGCGTGGCTAAGCCGCGAAGCATGATGGCCGCAGCTTAGCGGAGCTCTGCCGATCCCTCACTTCCCCCGTCTATCCGAAACATATATTTGTACCTCAATCTTGCGGCTTTTGAAGGAGAAACTATCCGGTGCCAGCAGAAGAGATCTCGCCGAGGTTGCTGTATGGCCTTGTCGTGGGGGAGAGACCGGGACCTTGAGTGACAGCTGGCACTGGGAGGGAAGTGCGTCCCGAGCTGTCCCCAGCTGAAGATCTTACACCCACATCGGCGGTGCACTCCTGGAACAGATTGAGGAGTGCCCGGGGCCTCGCGGAAGAGTTAGAGCTGGGGCCTTGTGTGCGGAGGTGACGAAGAGACCGCCTGGGCGCTCCTTTAATTAGATTGGGAGGCCCTGCTGAAAAAAGTGAGCCGCATACCGGAACCCGAACCGGGCTTCCCCCTCCCTCCTCTCACCAGCGTTGAAGTGGTGGCGGCAGAGGAAAGTCACGGGAGCGGGAGAGAGCAAGTGGTGCGGCGAGTGGACGGAGACAGAGGAGGCCCGGTAATTAGAGTGGCAACTGGATCTGCGTGAGAGTGGCGCACACTGGGTCCATTGTCTTTTCATAACTGCATTGACCGTGTCCTGGAGTCCTTACACCGCCGAGATAACATTCAGCGCTCCCATATGGCCTTAGGAAACCACGCTATATGTAACTAAACTGTGAGCTGAAACTACTGCTGCTCTTCTAGACACTCAACACTCGCACTGGGAGCATTTCTGGCCCGCTCATTGTGGCACCTTCTGCTCCTTGGATTGCGACATCACCATGGTGCGTTGCTTCATTGGCAGGTTTGGTATTTGCCCTGTTGCAGTTTACCCCATGCGCATAACAACTAAGGTTGTGTGTGACCAGTGCCCACTATCTGGAAAGACCTGACCGGGATCTCAGTAACTCGGGGGTCCCTCTGGGAGAGTAACTCATTGTCACCTTAGTGTGTCCTGCCCCCCCCGTACTGCAGCGGGGACACACTCAGTTAGACATCAGACGCGACTGCGGGCGGATTGTCGACATTGCTGGAACCCCCCTGCCAGCCCATTGACTTGAAAGCTGGGACCTGTATGGAGGCTGGAGGAGACAGAGGGAATAACTGAGTGACCCACACCCTTGAGGAGAGGAAACTCATGGCTGTCGCCCAACACTTACCTAGTGATATCATGTCGTCATCAAGGGGCAGCAAGCCAGTGCAGGAGAACCGGCTTGACAGGTACACCCTTCCCAAGACCTCGATGCCTGACTCTTCCCCTGCTGATAAAGGAAGCGCTGCGCAAGGAGAAATATCACCGGAACCCACATTGAAGGACGTATTGGCGGCAATTGCAGATATAAAAACTTCTCTAGAGCACAAGATTGACTCCATCACAGTGGAAGTGAACCTGATTCGGGCAGATATGAACAAAAACAACGAGCGTGTTAAACAGGTTGAGCTAACAGCTGCGAGTCTAGTGGTCGATACCTCCGAACTGCAACATGAAGTCAAGGACCTGCAAACACTCCGCAGGTTTGCTGAATCTATGAAGGGCGCCTGTGCGGATCCTAGGTGTCCCGGAAAAATCAGAAGGGCAGGCTACCGATCTCTTCGTGGAAGATCTTATTCTGAAGCACTTGCAACCTAGGATAGGGAAATTTCTCGTTATCGAGAGAGCCCATAGAGTTCCCGGAAGACGGCCTAAACCCGGGGCACCCCCTCGTCCGATCCTGGCCAGAGTACTGAACTTCCGTGACCGAGACATCATACTCCAGCACGCCAGGGCTGGACCGCCCTTGAAATATGAAAACGCGGACATAATATTCTTCCTGGACTTCACTCAGTTAGTTCAGAGACAGCGACGCTCCTTTCTGGGAATCAAGAAGGCATTGCGGAATTAAGGATATAAGTATGCCATGCTGTTTCCAGCCAGACTTTGAGTTGAGGCAGATAGGAGGGCATGGTTCTTTGAACATCCAGAAGCGGCGGCTGAATGGCTGGAGATTCGTTGATCAGTAAAACATTTGGCGCAGTGGTGAGACCGGCAGGGGGATGTGGGTGGGTGGGGGGGTAGATGGGATGAGACCCGGGGTGATCCTCTGAGCACATCTAAGTGTGCCAGGCAATAGGATCTAAAATAGAGGACACACCAGCAAGTAATTTCAGGCATTTTAGGTCTTCTCTGTTCCTATCGTTGTGGGATGTTTTGCAATAATCGGATGAAGTCGCGAGATTGGTGTGGGGGGTTCTTGAATGTGGGGATGGGGAGGGAGGCACCACGCACCCTCTACGTTCTACCTTTATTTATTTGGTGGGGCGACGGGCACTCTGCAAGTTTAATCATGGGCAGTTTGGAGCCCGGAGTGCAGGGAAGCAGGGAGGGGCGCAGTTGGGAGGGAATGTTTATGTTGGTTGGAATTAATGTGGTTGATGTAACAGTTCAATCGACTATACTGGATCATGACACAGAGCGGGAGCAATGCACAAATATGTCTACAGATGGATACACAATGGGACATTGGGGTTAGAGTCCTTAGCTGGAATGTCAACGGGCTGGGTGATAAATTTAAGCGTAATATGGTACTTCAGTATCTCAAGAGACAGGCCCCTGATATCGTCCTGTTGCAAGAAACTCACCTGTTTGGTCACATGTGGCAAGCTCTGCACAGAGGAGGGTATAAACTGGTGGCACACTCGGGTTTTACGACAGGCTCTAGAGGAGTGGGCATTCTAGTCAGGAAGTCGTTCCCTTTCATGGCGCAGGCTACGTGGTCGGATAACAGGGGTAGCTATGTGGGAATATCGGGACAGTGGGAGGGTCGAACCATCATGCGTGCCTCAGTATACGTTCCCCCGGGCATTCAAAGTGAGACTTATAAAGATCTGAGTACGGTGATGCTGTCATTCCCGCTGGGTCTCCTCATTATAGGGGGGGACTTTAACGCAGTCGTATCCGGTGAGTTGGATCGTCACCCCCTGCGGGACATCCGGCCGGCGCAGAGGTGGCTCTTCAACTTCCTTAAGGCCATGGGGCTGGTGGATGGATGGAGGATCCGTAACCCAGATAGAACCCAATATACCTTCCGGTCCGGTGCCCATTTAAGTCTGTCCCGAATCGATTATGTCCTGGTTCCGGCAGCACAGGCCTGTGATATCCGAGAGGTTCGGCATCTAGGTAGGGGAATCTCGGATCATTCTCCAGTACGGATGCGAATGGTCCTAGGACAGATCAGTGTTGGGAGGGTCACTCCCATTAACCCGTGGCACCTACGCGACCCTAACATCCGGAAAAAAATTATTTAGACTACTGATCATTATTTTCTGGAAATTGAGGGAACGGTGAGCTCTGCACAGACATTATGGGAAGCCTACAAAGCAGTTATCTGTGGGGAAGCTCTATCCCTCATTGCGGGTATGAAGAAAGACAAGCAAAAAGATTTGGAGAGAGCGGAAGAGGAAGTGCTCAAATTGGAGGAGGAACTGGAACATGTAGTGACACCTGAAATGGTGCACCTGATTAACCTAAAGCAGGATGAATTTAGAGGCATAGCGATGGATAGGGCCAGGACACGGGAGAGAGCAGCAGAGTAGACTTTATGAACATGGAGATAAGATTTCATGGTTGGATAGGAAAGAATGGGCATCTTGACTGGTACCCGAGCTAGCATGCGGTGGGGCCGATCCCATCACAGAACCACAAAGCATAGCAGACTGATTTGCGGACCACTATCAGGATGTTAATAGAACAAAGGAACAGTACACGGAGGGAGATAATGCAAACCTACTTCGAGATATTGTACTCCCCACACTGTCCGATGAGAATCGTGACTACCTGGAGTTGGATTTCTCTACTGAGGAAGTGGCCCAGGCTATAAGAGCGATTACGTCAGGTAAAGTTTTGGGTCCCAATGGTATCCCAATCGAGCTCTACAAGCTGAGACCGGACAAAATTGCTCCCCGCCTCCTTTCAATGTTTCTGGAAAGTAGAGACAGGGGTACCCTTCCACTAGATCAAAGACTTGCCAATATTGTGGTTATTCATAAGGAAGGCAAGCCTAAAAATCTTTGCACGTCCTATAGACCAATATCACTGCTCAATGCTGAGCCTAAGATCCTAGCTAAGATGCTGGCTACACGTCTGGTAAAAGTGATCGATACCTTGGTACACCCTGACCAGTCTGGCTTTATGCGGCACCGCAACACTGCCCTAAACCTACCCCGACTCCATGGGGTGTTGGGTAGGGCAACGACCATCCTGTAACCAGCCGTCCTGGTGTCACTCGACGCCACCATGGCGTTTGACATGGTGGAGTGGCCGTACCTCTTCGCCGTTCTAGATAAGATGGGATTTGGACCCCAATATGTGTGCTGGATCCGGTTGCTATATTCTGAACCCATGGCCCAAGTAGTTGTGAATAATCGTAAATCAGCAACTTTTGAGCTTAGCTGCAGAACACGTCAAGTTTGTTTCCTGTCTCCGCTTCTCTTCGCCTTGGCGTTGGAACCATTGGCTGCGTGGATCCGTAGAGATCGGGCGATTCGCGTTATGCACTGGGCACCGGACAGGGAGGACCGGAATTCACTATATGCAGAGGGCCTCCCTGATATGTCTACTAGATATCCTCGCAATCTTCGGCAGATATTCTGGATTTACCATAAACTGGTCTAAATCCGTGATCTATGTTCTGAGCGGTGAGCCGCCGGTTCTCCCGAAAGACTGCCAGATACAGACTGCCACAGATGGCTTTCGATACCTCGGCATTTTCATTATATTAAACGCTACGCTACGGTACACCCATAATCTCCTACCACCAATTCAGAGATTGAAGGGAGATATCAATTGCTGGAAGTCTCTGCCTCTCTCATTATTAGGAGAGGCCGCTCTTTTTCAAATGATGGCTTTGCCCCGATTTTTCTACGCCCTCCAGAACTCAATGGAAATAGTTCCCAAGTCATATTTCAAAGAAATAGAAACTCTGCAGAGGACCCTCTTATGGCAAGGAAACCCTGGAGTTGCATTCGCTAAACTAATCCTTAACTGGTACGATGGCGGCATTAGTCTCCCGGTCATCAGGAAATATTATTGGGCAGCCCATCTGGCCGCGATCAATCAGGGATTCTATGGTTGACCTGATGACCCAGGATACGCCATGGATAGATGGCTCCTCCCTGGCGGGGACTATAATAGAGCACTCTATTCCAAACCCAGTAGGTACCCCCTCACAGGTCCGACCGCTCACTCGGTTCATGTGTGGCATGAAGTGAATAAGCAACTGGGATGGGACCGCAGGCCTACTTTAGCTACTCCCCTCTGGAGCTCCGAAAAGCTGGAGAGCCTTTGGCAAACTAAAGGGTTTGATAGGTGGGACCTTATTGGTATCTCCCAGATTAAGGACCTCTGGATCAAGGGCACAATACTCCCATTCGCCACTCTCCAACGGCAATACAATCTAGCTGACACCGAATATTCTAGATTCCTACAGGTCAGGCACGCACTCCAGACTCACCTTGCTAACAGCCCCTCCCCTCCCGACGCATCACCTCTAGAAAACATGATATTGGATGGCCATCTCCCTGAGCGGTCTATCTCGCTGATTTACAGGAAATTGATAAACAATATGGATGATCCGTTCCGGTCCCTTAAGGACAAATGGGTTAGAGATGGACTAGAACTGGACAACGAAGACTAGCAGGCAGCAGTCTCCTCCCCTAGGGAGGTGGCAGTCCAAGCAAGGTTACGTCTGGTGCAACTAAAGATTCTGCACAGAATCTACATCACTGGGCCAGGCTTGGTCCGGATGGGCAGAACAGATAGTGGAGAGTGCAGGCTTGGGTGCGGGGAGTTGGGTACCTTTATCCACATATTATGGGAATGCGTGCATATACAGGCGTACTGGCGGGGTTTACCTCAGACTCTATGTGAAGTGCTTACAGTTGACCTGCAGCCCGAAGCCCGTAGGTGCCTTTTAAAAATTTGGGAACCAACAGACCTAACCTCCCATACGAAACAATGGGCAATCCTGGCACTTATGGTGGCTAAGAGAAACACAGAATTGGGGAGCACACCAAGCGCCAAGGCTAGAAAAATGGAAGGAAGATTTGGACTGGTGTATGTTCCGGGAAAAATAGGTATATGTGGCCAGAGGGTGTCCCGGGAAGTGGAGCAAAGTATGGGGGCCCTGGAATTCGTATGGAGGAGATATCTGTACCCCGCCAGCTCCCCTAAACAGCGATGAGACTCTAAAAAGCCCATAATTGTCATGTTTTTGTATATTGGAAATTGATTCACTGTAACCAAGGTTGGAAAATTGAATGAGGTACAATCTCTTGCTTGTGTCGTCAATGATATGTAATGTCGATTTGTTGTATAATAAAAAGATTTATTAATAAAAAGTGTAAGAGTAAAGGTACACGTGTAAACTACTCACAACTGTGACTTACCTTTGTGATTAGCACCACAACTATCTACCTGTCTTTCTCCATGTGAAGGGCCAGCCAGGTTACTCAGGTTAGAAAGCAGGGCTTGACTGCCTCGTCATGCCCTACTCTGACACACATTGTGACTGGTAATGTGGACCATGAAACACATGACCGTTTACTATGAGGCCAAATGTAAAATGCTGTCTGGTTGGCCATGTGTTGCAGGCTCTCTGGGATTAAACATAGGGCCTCTATATGAAATTTATAGTTGGCAGTTGCCACAGTGACTATTGGGTCATTTTTAGTCACTCTCCTTTTTTTATTCATTGAGATATGTTCTGAATCTAGGCATCTCTACATGTGGAGATTTTTTACTTCAAAGACCTGTTTTTCTGTCTGCAGTTATAAGGAGTTTGGTTAAGTAGATGTTGTTATTTTGCTGTATTGCCTTGTACACAAGGAACCAGAATATTAAAATAATTATTTATTTTAAAGGAAACTAATGGAGCTCTCACTGGACGGTGGAGATGGTTTTGAAATTTGTTGAGTAAGTGATTAATCAGGCTGCTAAGTGGAGCGTATTTTGAGCAGTGGCAAGACTGATAGCGGGGCACTTGATATGACTGTATTTCCAAAGTAAAGTTTTGTGATAACAAGATCACAGACTGCTAGTTTCAGGTGATCCATGGAAATTAGGTGCTTCGCATTCATGACAGAGTGAAGGAAGTGGATCTGGAAATGTTATTGATACCTTGCACAGAGTGTGGTCTAGAGTACATCCAAGAAAGTTTAGTGTGGACAAGATTGAGGGAGACAAACTGTCAAATTTAAGGGGGTCCAATCAAGGTATATCAGGACCAATAGCATAACACAGGCCCATGCAGCACCTGTGGCTCAAGGTGGCTGTAAACCATCCAGGGTGCTCCAAACATTCAAGGGGGATCCATTTAGCCCAAGGCCAATGAATACCTTTAGGATTTCTGAGACTGGGGTCTCCTCATCACATTGATTAGCAATGCCTTTCATGGCTATCCATTGTCAAGGTTGACTGGAACCCGGGCAGAAATTAGAGAGGAGCTCTGGCTCGAGGCAGAGTTTTTTTTATTTTAAATGGTATAAATGTATCCAGTCTTTAAGAAATAAGGGAAGATGCCTTTTGGAGTCAGAAGCATTGATAAATCCTTGTCTTGTGTTTATTGATGTACAAATTGTTCTAACAATTTTGGTTGTGCTAGTTTGTCAGTTTGACTTTCCTCAGTATCCAGGAATGGTCTTCTGAATTCATAGGAAGGAAGACATCCCATGCATTGATTGATATTAAAAACTCATCTTTTTGTCTGAGTTTCTGGTTATGCTTTCTGATTCCCTATGCTCGCGCCGGGACACTTCTTGGAATAGCTGTGCGCGTTAGAAGTCTAGCTAACATAACATAACATTTGTGAAAGAGCATGGTCTGTAGAGCGAAAGATGAAAGATTTCTCTAATAGAAGATATTTTGTCCATAACAAAGTGTAAAAACTCCTTACATTTGGGATGAGACAGGGCGTAAATAATTAGCACAGCAGAGATGCTTGATGTAATAAGACAAAAAAGAAAGTGTATGATATTGAGTTGTTTATTTGTTCCTGAATGTAGTTGGAGGACTGGTATAGCACTACCTGTGCTCCATGTGCAGGACACACACTGTTAAACAGGCTAAAGACCTTATCCTAAACCTTGTGGAAGATGATGTCGACCTGCTAGTAACATTTGTTCCTGAATCAACAGCAGCATACAAAGGTCTAGCGAAATGCCCAAATGAGAAATGTTTGGCAAACAATAAGAAAGCAACCCTTCAGGATCAAGAGGGCATGGTCTTAATAAACACAAAGTAAAAGAGCTTCCCTTTGTTTGCAAGGAGATTAGATATAAGCAGTTCCCACACAGTGCAAAATACTATCACAAAAATGTTAACATGATATTGGACTCATTTAATTGAAAAAAAAACCAGTAGCATACAAAATATATATTTATAATGATGTTAATAATGGTCAATACAATGTTGATGTACACCATGTTATATGTACATAGAAAAACAAACTTGCATCTCCGTTGTTGAATTTCCCTGATGTGACCTACCCGTCAACCAAGTCAGAAATACAAGGTTACGCACGCTCTGCAACCTAGGCCTAGCAACTGATTGACAGATCATAGCTGTGGAGACACGTAACCTTTAGACAGAATGCATGAACAGGAAATCCCAGATTGATCTCACAGATAGGCAGCAACACGAAACTGGGTGCAGGAGATTAGCCCCAATAAAACACGTTTGGCTGGAGGGGAACACATTCTCAACAACACCATCTGGTGCCACATTAAGTTAGGAACACACAGCCAATCAGAACACAACATGCACATTACACGCAGTGATCACGCACTCTTCATGCCAGACATCTGGACACGTACCCACTGGCTCTGCAGTATGTTCACACATGAACAAAGCCTACCTGCCCTTCTTATCAAACTTCCAATTTATGGCCTCATGACTGGGCCCAAATGTCTGTTGACAAAGGAATGCAAAAAACGTTTTTGATGCTTCGTATGTAGTATAAAATGACAACCAAAACCAATGTGCTTTGAGACAGTCTTCAGACCCCAACTCTGTTGCCTGATCTCCCGACCACTGCGTTTAATTAAACAACTGTTCCTGTTTTGCCAAACGCCTCTTGTCTTTCATTTTTTGAAAAGTAAATTCATATTCAAGCAACAATACACCACATTAATACATTTAAAACACAATCCAGAGAAGATATCACACTTATTGAACTCATTCTCATCGCAGAGAAGAACTTTAAAGAACAAACAAGGAGAGCTGTCAGAAAAAGAACAAGGAATCTTTCTGTCCAGAACCAAAATAGTTATCTCCAGGTCACTACATCAAAGAGTGGTGGCCCAAGCTCACAAGACTCACAGAGTCATAGTAGCCAGCAAGAAGCTAGATTGAGAGAAAGACTGGTTCTTGGAATTAGATGCCCTGGAGGATGAGACTATCTAGACATGCCACATTAATCAGAGCATAGGGAAAACGCCACAGTCATAACAACAGGAAACAGTGTGGTCAACTCTGGCAGCAGACTGATATTGGCTCCTGGACTCTAGTCAGTAACTCTTTATGCAAAGTCTTACTAACATCTGCATCAGCCACACAACCCTTATTAAATGACATATTCAGCAAAATGGGATAAATGAATAGGTCTTAAGAAATTTAAGTTTCTCTGGCCCCAAGCAAATGTCATGATTAATTTGTCAAGAAAACAACGCTGTGACCCAAGCTAAATCAAGACAGCCCCCAGAGACTACCACAAAGTATCCTGCTGAGTTAGTCTTTGAAAGGAAGAATAAAGTTATGTTCATTTGTGCGCTTAGTTTTGTATCATTTGAAATTAGGGAAAAGGGGGAAAAGCTTTCTCAGGCTGCCCAAGGATTTAAGCTTCCTTGAAATTCCCACTCAGCCTGCAGGTAAATGGGAAGTTTGAAGGAGAGGAATATGTCAATAGATACCCAGACATGGGGGTGGGGGTAGCCACACCATCGACCATAATGGCCGCTTGACTGTGAAGCTCTGGAGACTTCAGCACTTATCCTCCAGGTTACTATGCCCAATCCTTATTGCTGCACATTACAGGGAATGATGATTGCCCCCTGACTCCCGGGAGGCACAGGACCCGCTGAGTACCCACCCGCTGAGGTGTCCTGTTACTGTGTTGCTGGACAAGGTGAGTGTGGCCTAGCCCGCCTCGGAGGCTCCGTAGCGACAGAGGTCATGGGTGAGCCTGAGGCCGGGGTTGCGGACTTTTCTGGGCCCCCTTGCTATACTTCCCTCGATCTCATCTCCATGGCTCGACACCTCCACAAACTGCTGCCAACATCTCTGCCTGGTGCCGTGTCATACTCACCTATGTCGTACCGGCTCTGACGGCGGTTACCGGATGAGACCAGCACTGCAATTTTGCTGTCAGCATCGCTGCCAGCATTTTGTTCCGCGCTGCATGCCCCACCTCCGCCCTCCAGCAGGTGTGACGCCGCATCAGTGAAGACCTAGCAGCCGCCTACTATGAAGGCCCAATGATGAATCTGTGGCACCTCCTGCCACTTTCCCTCGATGAAGCGGCCAGTCGCCATTGATGTACTTCATGATCAGGCTTGCTTCTCATTTCGCATAAGGAGGAATCCACACCCTGGGATCTGCTGCTTGAATTCCAGTGGGTGAGTGACTTTTCTCCCTCCCACTGCTTATTTGGAGGACACCACATTAGGAACTGCTCCCCCCTGCTGATCTCTGTGTTTTGAGGTTGCCCCCCTACCTACTCCATCTTGGCGGGGGGGGGGCACTCATCTGTTTCCATAAGCTCGCCATAGTGGAAAGCAGACATAGTCCTTCATTGCCTAAGGTACCTTTTCTGGTTGTTCCCTGTGTAACTCAGAAACCATCTCAACTGCTCCACAGCTGTTGGGCCCTTTGTCTTCTCTTGCTGCTTACACAGTGGTATATTGATTGGACTCACTCACTCCACATCACACACTGGCTGCCACCCTTGTTGCTACTACTGTAAACTCCACGTCGCACTCACGCCGCCAGGTGCCTGCTCACCATGGGTCAGGGAGACAAAAAACACAACAAAGATTCACATTTGAATGCACCAAGGCTTCTGGGAGACCCGAATCTTATTAGGACAATAAGGATGGTTATGGCGCTGCCCGATTCCCCTGAGGGCACTGTGGTGATAGTGGAGGAGCTCCAGTCTGGCTTCAGCATCAGTGATGCCCGCGTTGACGCTCTTGTCTCCCATCTGGACCACGGGTAGCGCCTGGAAGGTCATGGTCACGACGTGATGCGGGGAGAAGCACGTTTCTGGACTGAAAGACAACGCGACTACTGTGGCTTGTGGTTTGGAGAAGACGGAGAGCCTCCTAAAAGCAGTAGCAATTAAAGATGAAGAGTTGGAGGCACGGTTGCACCGAAACAACATTCACATAGAGGACATTGCAGAATCCGCAAGTGTAGGATGCCCCATGCACTTTGTAGAAGCTCTGCTTACAGAGATGTTTGACTCTGAACATTTTACTTCTACATTCATTGTTGAAAGAACACACAGATCCCCAGGCCCCCGTCCACCTCGAGTGTCTCTTCTCGCCCCATTGTGGCACGGCTCTTGAATTACAGAGACTGGGACACTATACTTTGTCTGGCTCGGGGGAAAGCCCCACTACAGGATCAGACTACCACAATCTCCATTTAACCCAATTTTACACTTGAAGTCTAGAACTCCAGACAGAATTTCAATGATGCTTAAGCACTGCTCTGTAAACATGGAGTCAAGCATGGCATGTTATATCCTGCCAGGCCCTGGGTGGTAGACAGTAAGACCTGCTTCTTTGATTCCACAGCTGAAGTTCTCACCTTTTGTAAACAACTGGGCTCTGGCACACCTCCAACGCCCCATACCACTCCGGAACGCTCCTCACCAGTCCCCTCTGTATTGGCCAGTGCTGACCTGTTCAATCCTGGATGACTTAATTTATGCCACCTTTGTACTTCTAGGACTCCTGTGGCGACTAACTCTCACATTTCATTAACTTTGATTTCATGTTGCTAATTTTTCCCATGCAACCCTACTGTCTTTTAGACTCAACCTCAAGATTAATGCTTCAGCTTGGGCGTTTGTTGGGTTTCACTGGTTTCCTTGCATCCAGTGTAGGTGGAGGGAGGGCGTTACTGGTTTATTTAGGTTTTGGATCCTTTTCTACCCTTTTTTTCTATTAGGCTGGACTCACAACTTGACATGCATAATGATTACTTTTACCATGGTGTTAGAGGGTAACAAACAACATGTAGACCTCACACTCCTCACCTGGAATATTAGAGGCCTTAACAACCCCCGTAAGAGTAAATTAGAATTACCAAATCTCAATCTGCATGGCATAACAGTAGCTTTCTGATAAGAAACACATATTCCTCATTAATCCTCCCCTCCATTTGCGGCTTCTAGGAGACCCCATAGATACTTTGCCAACTACATCACCTATTCCCGTGGAGTTTGTATACTAGTTCATAGGTGCCTTCCTTTCAGCACCATACTACCATTTCTAATAATCATGCCTGCTGCATTCTTGTTACATATGCAAGAGAAGCAATTGATGGACGGAATGCTGGACAATGCAAACATATACCCAAAGTCACAAGGATCTTGGTGAAATCCATCATTCTATTGCTCACCACACCACCCCAGTTTGGACCCAGCCATACGCAAATCAGTCTTGACCCTGTGGAAACAGTCCAGCCCAAACTGCCAAGCCAGGGTCTCCCTGGACCGGAAACAAGCATCCTAGGACCGGTTTCAGGGCATCACCATTCATCAGCCAAGATAGCTTGAATCCAGTGGTGTAGTGAGCACGGGACTCACGTCTGGGCATACCCTTCCCACTGTGACATATGCAAAAGAAACAAATGATGGATGGAATGCTGGACAATGCAAACATTTACCCCCCCAGTCACAAGGATATGGGTTAAATCCATCATTCTTTTGCTCACCATACCACCCCAATTTGGACCCAGCCATGTGCAAATCAGCCTTTTTTTATATAAACATTTTTATTGGCATTTTGTAAGTAACAAAAATTGGTACAGTACAGTAGGATTTGATGATGCATACATAATGATCCAAAATATTATACATGAGTTATACATCCGACATCTTCACCAGGAAATGTTCTTCACATATTCTATGTAAATCAGTCTTGACCCGGTTCCTTGTGGGAAAAGTCCAGCCTGAACTGCCAAGCCGGGTCCTCCCTGGACCAAAAACAAGTATTCTGGGACGGTTTCAGGGCATCACCCTTCATCAGCCAGGCTAGCTTGAATCTTGTGGTGTAGTGAGCACGGGACCCACGTCTGGGCATACCCTTCCCACTTAGGGTGACATATGCAAAAGAAACAATTGATGGACGGAATGCTGGACAATGCAAACATTCACCCCCAGTCACAAGAAGGTGGGTTAAATCCATCATTCTTTTGCTCACCACACCAACCCAGTTTGAACCCATATGCAAATCAGTCTTGACCCTGTTCCTTGTGGGAACAGTCCAGCCTGAACTGCTAAGCCAGGTCCTCCCTGGACCAAAAACAAGTATTCTGGGACCGGTTTCAGGGCATCACCCTTCATCAGCCAGGCTAGCTTGAATCTTGTGGTGTGGTGAGCGCGGGACCCACGTCTGGGCATACCCTTCCCACTTAGGGTGACATATGCAAAAGAAACAATTGATGGACGGAATGCTGGACAATGCAAACATTCACCCCCAGTCACAAGAATGTGGGTTAAATCCATCATTCTTTTGCTCACCACACCAACCCAGTTTGAACCCATATGCAAATCAGTCTTGACCCTGTTCCTTGTGGGAACAGTCCAGCCTGAACTGCTAAGCCAGGTCCTCCCTGGACTGGAAACAAGCATCCTGAGACCAGTTTCAGGGCATCACCCTTCATCAGTCAAGCTAGCTTGAATCCAGTGGTGTAGTGAGCACGAAACCCACGTCTGGGCATACCCTTCCCACCTAGGGTGACATATGCAAAAGAAACAATTGATGGCCGGAAGACTGGACAATGCAAACATTCACCCCCCGTCACAAGGATTTGGGTTAAATCCATCATTCTTTTGCTCACCAAACCACCCCAATTTAGACCCAGCCATGTGAAAATCAGTCTTTTTTTTATATAAACATTTTTATTGGCGTTTTGTAAGTAACAAAAATTGGTACAGTACAGTAGGATTTGATGTTGCATACATAATGATCCAAAATATTATACATGAGTTATACTTCCGACATCTTCACCAGGAAATGTTCTTCACATATACTATCTGAAAAACAACAAAGATTTACTGTATCCTGCATATTATCCCTGCCTTACTCTTATCATTCACTGACATCCGACAATGTTGTGTGGGCTGACATATATTCCCGCGGAAAGCATTCCACTTGCCCCACACCCACGTCCATTTTTTGGGGCATCCTCTGTGGACATAGACTGATTTCTCCACTTTCATTTCATTGTCCATGTCTCGACACCATTGGTGAAGGGCAGGAGTTTGTCACGACCCTGAATGCTGCGCTATATACCGCTTTGCCAATGTCATTCCTAGTGTCACCCAGTCCAGAGTCACGTGGTTGAGATCCGTGGGCTCCCAAATATTAAGACATCTCTTTGGTCCTGGCAGAACCGTAACGTCAGTAACTTGCGAGATTGTGCGCATAACCGCCCCCCAGTAATGTACAATCTCCGGACATTGCCGGAGCGTGTGCAGGAATGCTCCTGATGTGCCACACTGTTGTAGGCAGAGCGGTGTGTCCATCCTACCTATATTGTGTAGAAGTGTTTGTGTATAGTAAGTGCGGTGTAAAATTTTAAATTGTATCAGCTTGAGTTTAGAAGATATCGCAACCTCCTTTGGGGATGCGAGTGCCTCCTGCCAATCTGTGTCGTCTAATTCTCCCACCTCTGATTTCCATCTGGTCTTAAGGTCTGTTGTGGGGTCCGGTTGATTATTTATTATTTTCCAGGAAGGTTTGGGAGATGGATTTTTGGCTCAGGTGATCTGTCAGGAGTCTATCCTCCAGCGGTGATGCCTCTGCGAGTTGCGTGCCTGGTGGAATTATTTCCATGAGTGCGTGTCTAAACAGCATATAACGGAATGTTTCTGTATGCGTCAGTCCGTATGTGACCTGTAGCTGGGCAAATTCGACTATTTCACCTTTCTTCCACATATCTCCCACCTTTGAGATTCCTATCAAATCCCACTGTCGAAAGCCTTTGGTCTTGCATAGCTTACCTAACATTTTTGTTTCCCATAGTGGCGTGGCCCTCATTATTACCCCTTCCCAGCCTAGCGCACGCTGCGCCTCAAACCAGACTTGGATGGTGTGTGCCGTTGGACCTGTGAAAGCAGTTCTTTTGACCTTATTGTAGAATGCCCCCATAATCACTTCAGACTCCAGGAGGTGTCTATCCGTGCGGAATGCTGGGTCATCTTGAGTTGCGTGAAGCTTTTGATTTATTACAGTGAGCTGTGATGCCCAGTAATATACGTTTATATTGGGGATGGCAATGTCACTATCGTACCAGCTCTTTATAAGTTTATGCATGGCAATATGGGACGTTTTTTCGTCCCACAGCAGATTGGTCACTTCGGCGTTTACTGCTGCAAAATACGTTGGGGAAACCGGGAACGGTGTGTTCTGGAGGACACACAGGAATCTGGGGGGTGCCATCATCTTAAAGAGGGCTGCCCTTCCCAGTAATGTGAGCAGTAGTGAGCGCCAGTGTTTGACGTCACGCCAAAATCGTGCCAGGTCCTGCGTGATGTTTTCAGCGATAAACTGTGTGTTGTCATGCGTTATATATATCCCTAGATATTTAAAACCTCTATCTGCAATCTGGATTTCGCATTCTCGTGGGAGCCGTGGCGGGGGACCATGACGCACATAGAGGAGCGATTTTGCCCAATTTATAGTATATCCGGGGACCCGCCCATATGAGGCACATATATCCAATAGGCAATCAATTGAATGTGTCGGGGACGCAAGGTACAGTAGTACATTTCAAATCAGTCTTGACCCTGTTCCTTGTGGGAACAGCCCAGCCTGAACTGCCAAGCCAGGTCCTCCCTGGACCGGAAACAAGCACCCTGGGACTGGTTTCAGGGCACTACCCTTCATCAGCCAGGCTAGCTGAATCCAGTGGTGTAGTGAGCACGGGACCCACGTCTGGGCATACCCTTCCCACTTAGGGTGGCAAATGCAACAGAAACAATTAATGGACGGAATGCTGGACAATGCAAACATTCACCCCCAGTCACAAGGATCTGGGTTAAATCCATAATTCCTTTGCTCACCACACTACCCCAGTTTGGACAGAGCCATATTCAAATCAGTCTTGACCCTGTTCCTTGTGGGAACAGTCCAGCCTGAACTGCCAAGCCAGGTCCTCCCTGGACCGGAAACAAGCATCCTGGGACTAGTTTCAGGGCACTACCCTTCATCAGCCAGGCTAGCTAGAATCCAGTGGAGTAGTAAGCACGGGACCCACGTCTGGGCATACCCTTCCCACTTAGGGTGGCATATGCAAAAGAAACAATTGATGGAAGGAATGCAGGACAATGCAAACATTCACCCCCAGTCACAAGGATCTGGATTAAATCCATCATTCTTTTGCTCACCACACCACCCCAGTTTGGAGATACCCTTCCAACTTAGGGTGACATATGGAAAAGAAACAATTGATGGACGGAATGCTGGACAATGCAAACATTCACCCCCAGTCACAAGGATCTGTGTTAAATCCGTCATTCTTTTGCTCACCACACACCCCAGTTTGGACCCAGCCATATGCAAATCAGTCTTGAACCTGTTCCTTGTGGGAACAGTCCAGCTCGAACTGCCAAACCAGGTCCTCCCTGGACTGTAAACAAGCATCCTGGGACCGGTTTCAGGGCATCACCCTTCATCAGCAAGGCTATCTTGAATCCAGTGGTGTAGGTAGCACGGGACCCACGTCTGGGCATACCCTTCCCACTTACTATGACAATTGCAAAAGAAACAATTGATGGACGGAATGCTGGACAATGCAAACATTCACCCCCAGTCACCAGGATCTGGGTTAAATCCATCATTCTTTCGCTCACCAAACCACCCCAATTTGGACCCAGCCATGTGAAAATCAGTCTTTTTTTATATAAACATTTTTATTGCCATTTTGTAAGTAACAAAAATTGGTACAGTACAGAAGGATTTGATGGTGCATACATAATGATCCAAAATATTATACATGAGTTGTACATCTGACATCTTCACCAGGAAATGTTCGTCACATATTCTAACTGAAAAGTAACAAAGATTTACTGTATCATGCATATTATCCCTGTCTTAGTCTCGTCATTCACTGACATCCGACAAGGATTCCTCGTGTGGGCTGACATATATTCCCGCGGAAAGCATTCCACCTGCCCCACACCCGCGTCCATTTTTTGGGGCATCCTCTGTGGACATAGACTGATTTCTCCACTATCATTGCATTGTCCATGTCTCGACACCATTGGTGAAGGGCATGAGTATGTCGCGACCCCCAGTGCTGCGCTATATACCGCTTTGCCAATGTCTTACCTAGTGTCACCCAGTCCTGAGTCACGTGGTTGAGATCCGTGGGCTCCCAAATATTAAGACATCTCTTTGGTTCTGGCAGAACCGTAACGTCAGTAACTTGCGAGATTGTGCGCATAACCGCCCCCAGTAATGTACAATCTCCGGACATTGCCGGACCGTGTTCAGGAATGCTCCTGATGCGCCCCACTGTTGTAGGAAGAGCGGTGTGTCCGTCCTACCTATGTTGTGTAGAAGTGTTTGTGTATAATAGCTGCGGTGTAAAATTTTCATTTGCATCAGCTTGAGTTTAAAAGATATTGCATCCACCTTTGGGGATGCGAGTGCCTCCTGCCAATCTGTGTCGTCTAATTCTCCCACCTCCGATTCCCATCTGGTCCTAAGGGCTGTTGTGGGGTCCGGTTGATTATTTATTATTTTCCGGTAGGTTTGGTAGATGGATTTTTGGCTCAGGTGATCTGTCAGGAGTCTATCCTCCAACTGTGATGCCTCTGCGAGTTGTGTGCCTGGTGGAATAATTCCCATGAGTGCGTGTCTAATCTGCATATAACTGAGCATTTCCGTCTGTGCCAGTCCGTATGTGACCTGTAGCCGGGCAAATTTGACTATTTCGCCTTTCTTCCACATATCTCCCAACTTTGAGATTCCTATCAAATCCCACTGTCGAAAGCCTTTGGTCTTGCATAGCTTACCTAACATTTTTGTTTCCCATAGTGGCGTGGCCCTCATTATTACCCCTTCCCAGCCTAGCGCACGCTGCGCCTCAAACCAGACTTGGATGGTGTGTGCCGTTGGACCTGTGAAAGCGGTTCTTTTGACCTTATTGTAGAATGCCCCCATAATCACTTCAGACTCCAGGAGGTGTCTATCCGTGCGGAATGCTGGGTCATCTTGAGTTGCGTGAAGCTTTTGATTTATTACAGTGAGCTGTGATGCCCAGTAATATACTTTTATATTGGGGATGGCAATGTCACTATCGTACCAGCTCTTTATAAGTTTATGCATGGCAATATGGGACGTTTTTTCGTCCCACAGCAGATTGGTCACTTCGGCGTTTACTGCTGCAAAATACGTTGGGGAAACCGGGAACGGTGTGTTCTGGAGGACACACAGGAATCTGGGGGGTGCCATCATCTTAAAGAGGGCTGCCCTTCCCAGTAATGTGAGCAGTAGTGAGCGCCAGTGTTTGACGTCACGCCGAAATCGTGCCAGGTCCTGCGTGATGTTTTCAGCGATAAACTGTGTGTTGTCATGCGTTATATATATCCCTAGATATTTAAAACCTCTATCTGCAATCTGGATTTCGCATTCTCGTGGGAGCCGTGGCGGGGGACCATGACGCACATAGAGGAGCGATTTTGCCCAATTTATAGTATATCCGGAGACCCGCCCATATGAGGCACATATATCCAATAGGCAATCAATTGAACGTGTCGGGGACGCAAGGTACAGTAGTACATTTCAAATCAGTCTTGACCCTGTTCCTTGTGGGAACAGCCCAGCCTGAACTGCCAAGCCAGGTCCTCCCTGGACCGGAAACAAGCACCCTGGGACTGGTTTCAGGGCACTACCCTTCATCAGCCAGGCTAGCTGAATCCAGTGGTGTAGTGAGCACGGGACCCACGTCTGGGCATACCCTTCCCACTTAGGGTGGCATATGCAAAAGAAACAATTGATGGACGGAATGCTGGACAATGCAAACATTCACCCCCAGTCACAAGGATCTGGGTTAAATCCATAATTCCTTTGCTCACCACACTACCCCAGTTTGGACAGAGCCATATTCAAATCAGTCTTGACCCTGTTCCTTGTGGGAACAGTCCAGCCTGAACTGCCAAGCCAGGTCCTCCCTGGACCGGAAACAAGCATCCTGGGACTAGTTTCAGGGCACTACCCTTCATCAGCCAGGCTAGCTAGAATCCAGTGGAGTAGTAAGCACGGGACCCACGTCTGGGCATACCCTTCCCACTTAGGGTGGCATATGCAAAAGAAACAATTGATGGAAGGAATGCAGGACAATGCAAACATTCACCCCCAGTCACAAGGATCTGGATTAAATCCATCATTCTTTTGCTCACCACACCACCCCAGTTTGGAGATACCCTTCCAACTTAGGGTGACATATGGAAAAGAAACAATTGATGGACGGAATGCTGGACAATGCAAACATTCACCCCCAGTCACAAGGATCTGTGTTAAATCCGTCATTCTTTTGCTCACCACACACCCCAGTTTGGACCCAGCCATATGCAAATCAGTCTTGAACCTGTTCCTTGTGGGAACAGTCCAGCTCGAACTGCCAAACCAGGTCCTCCCTGGACTGTAAACAAGCATCCTGGGACCGGTTTCAGGGCATCACCCTTCATCAGCAAGGCTATCTTGAATCCAGTGGTGTAGGTAGCACGGGACCCACGTCTGGGCATACCCTTCCCACTTACTATGACAATTGCAAAAGAAACAATTGATGGACGGAATGCTGGACAATGCAAACATTCACCCCCAGTCACCAGGATCTGGGTTAAATCCATCATTCTTTCGCTCACCAAACCACCCCAATTTGGACCCAGCCATGTGAAAATCAGTCTTTTTTTATATAAACATTTTTATTGCCATTTTGTAAGTAACAAAAATTGGTACAGTACAGAAGGATTTGATGGTGCATACATAATGATCCAAAATATTATACATGAGTTGTACATCTGACATCTTCACCAGGAAATGTTCGTCACATATTCTAACTGAAAAGTAACAAAGATTTACTGTATCATGCATATTATCCCTGTCTTAGTCTCGTCATTCACTGACATCCGACAAGGATTCCTCGTGTGGGCTGACATATATTCCCGCGGAAAGCATTCCACCTGCCCCACACCCGCGTCCATTTTTTGGGGCATCCTCTGTGGACATAGACTGATTTCTCCACTATCATTGCATTGTCCATGTCTCGACACCATTGGTGAAGGGCATGAGTATGTCGCGACCCCCAGTGCTGCGCTATATACCGCTTTGCCAATGTCTTACCTAGTGTCACCCAGTCCTGAGTCACGTGGTTGAGATCCGTGGGCTCCCAAATATTAAGACATCTCTTTGGTTCTGGCAGAACCGTAACGTCAGTAACTTGCGAGATTGTGCGCATAACCGCCCCCCAGTAATGTACAATCTCCGGACATTGCCGGACCGTGTTCAGGAATGCTCCTGATGCGCCCCACTGTTGTAGGCAGAGCGGTGTGTCCGTCCTACCTATGTTGTGTAGAAGTGTTTGTGTATAATAGCTGCGGTGTAAAATTTTCATTTGCATCAGCTTGAGTTTAAAAGATATTGCATCCACCTTTGGGGATGCGAGTGCCTCCTGCCAATCTGTGTCGTCTAATTCTCCCACCTCCGATTCCCATCTCGTCCTAAGGGCTGTTGTGGGGTCCGGTTGATTATTTATTATTTTCCGGTAGGTTTGGTAGATGGATTTTTGGCTCAGGTGATCTGTCAGGAGTCTATCCTCCAACTGTGATGCCTCTGCGAGTTGTGTGCCTGGTGGAATAATTCCCATGAGTGCGTGTCTAATCTGCATATAACTGAGCATTTCCGTCTGTGCCAGTCCGTATGTGACCTGTAGCCGGGCAAATTTGACTATTTCGCCTTTCTTCCACATATCTCCCAACTTTGAGATTCCTATCAAATCCCACTGTCGAAAGCCTTTGGTCTTGCATAGCTTACCTAATCTTTTTGTTTCCCATAGTGGCGTGGCCTGCATTATTACCCCTTCCCAGCCTAGCGCACACTGTGCCTCAAACCAGACTTGGATGGTGTGTGCCGTTGGACCAGTGAAAGTAGTCCTTTTGACCATATTGTAGAATGCCCCCATAATCACTTCAGACTCCAGGAGGTGTCTATCCGTGCGGAATGCTGGGTCATCTTGAGTTGCGTGAAGCCATTGATTTATTACAGTGAGCTGTGATGCCCAGTAATATACTTTTATATTGGGGATGGCAATGTCACTATCGTACCAGCTCTTTATAAGTTTATGCATGGCAATACGGGACGTTGTTTCGTCCCACAGCAGATTGGTCACTTCGGCGTTTACTGCTGCAAAATACATTGGGGAAACCGGGAACGGTGTGTTCTAGAGGACACACAGGAATCTGGGGAGTGCCATCATCTTAAAGAGGGCTGCCCTTCCCAGTAATGTGAGCAGTAGTGAGCGCCAGTGTTTGACGTCGCGCCGAAATCGTGTCAGGGGCTGCGTGAGGTTTTCAGAGATAAACTGTGTGTTGTCATGCGTTATATATCTCTAGATATTTAAAACCTCTATCTGCAATCTGGATTTCGCAGTCTCGTGGGAGCCGTGGCGGGGGACCATGACGCACATAGCGGAGCGATTTTGCCCAATTTATAGTATATCCGGAGACCCGCCCATATGAGGCACATATATCCAATAGGCAATTAATTGAACGTGCCGGGTACGCAAGGTACAGTAGTACATCTGCAAATCAGTCTTGACCCTGTTCCTTGTGGGAACAATCCAGCCTGAACTGCCAAGCCAGGTCCTCCCTGGACCGGAAACGAGCACCCTGGGACTGGTTTCAGGGCACTATCCTTCATCAGCCAGGCTAGCTTGAATCCAGTGGTGTAGTGAGCACGGGACCCACGTCTGGGCATACCCTTCCCACTTAGGGTGGCAAATGCAACAGAAACAATTAATGGACGGAATGCTGGACAATGCAAACATTCACCCCCAGTCACAAGGATCTGGGTTAAATCCATCATTCGTTTGCTCACCACACCACCCCAGTTTGGACCCAACCATGTGCAAATAAATCTTGACCATATTCCTTGTGGGACTTGTCCAGCCCGAACTGCCAAGCCAGGGCCTCCCTGGACCGGAATCAAGCATCCTGGAACCGGTGTCAGGGCATCACCTTTCATCAGCCAACCTAGCTTGAATCCAGTGGTATAGTGAGCACGGGACCTACGTCTGGGGATACCCTTCCCACTTAGGGTGACATATGCAAAAGAAACAATTGATGGACGGAATGCTGGACAATGCAAACATTCACCCCCAGTCACAAGGATCTGTGTTAAATCCATCATTCTTTTGCTCACCACACACCCCAGTTTGGACCCAACCATGTGCAAATAAGTCTTGACCATATTCCTTGTGGGAATGGTCCAGCCCGAACTGCCAAGCCAGGGCCTCCCTGGACCGTAACCAAGCATCCTGGGACCGGTTTCAGGGCATCACCCTTCATCAGCCAGGTTAGCTTCAATCCAGTGGTGTAGTGAGCACGGGATCTACGTCTGGGCATACCCTTCCCACTTAGCTTGACAATTACAAAAGAAACAATTGATGGACGGAATGCTGGACAATGCAAACATTCACCCCCAGTCACCAGGATCTGGGTTAAATCCATCATTCTTTTGCTCACCAAACCACCCCAATTTGGACCCAGCCATGTGCAAATCAGTCTTTTTTTATTGGCATTTTGTAAGTAATAAAAATTGGTACAGTACAGTAGGATTTGATGGTGCATACATGATGATCCAAAATATTATACATGAGTTGTACATCTGACATCTTCACCAGGAAATGTTCTTCACATATTCTAACTGAAAAGCAACAAAGATTTACTGTATCCTGCATATTATCCCTGTCTTAGTCTCGTCATTCACTGACATTCGACAAGGATTCCTCGTGTGGGCTGACATATATTTCCGTGAAAAGCATTCCACTTACCCCACACCCGCGTCCATTTTTTGGGGCATCCTCTGTGGACATAGACTGATTTCTCCACTATCATTGCATTGTCCATGTCTCGACACCTGCAATCTGGATTTCGCAGTCTCGTGGGAGCCGTGGCGGGGGACCATGACACACATAGAGGAGCGATTTTGCCCAATTTATAGTATATCCGGAGACCCGCCCATATGAGGCACATATATCCAATAGGCAATTAATTGAACATGCCGGGGACGCAAGGTACAGTAGTACATCTGCAAATCAGTCTTGACCCTGTTCCTTGTGGGAACAGTCCAGCCTGAACTGCCAAGCCAGGTCCTCCCTGGACCGCAAACAAGCACCCTGGGACCGGTTTCAGGGCATCACCTTTCATCAGCCAACCTAGCTTGAATCCAGTGGTGAAGTGAGCAGGGGACCCACGTCTGGCGATACCCTTCCCACTTAGGGTGATATATGCAAAAGAAACAATTGATGGACGGAATGCTGGACAATGCAAACATTCACCCCCAATCACAAGGATCTGGGTTAAATCCATCATTCTTTTGCTCACCACACCACCCCAGTTTGGACCCAGCCATATGCAAATCAGTCTTGACCCTGCTCCTTGTGGGAAGAGTCCTGCCTGAACTACCAAGGCAGGTCTTCCCTGGACTGGAAACAAGCATCCTGGGAACGCTTTCGGGGCATCACCCTTCATCAGCCAGACTAGCTTGAATCCAGTGGTGAAGTGAGCAGGGGACCCACGTCTGGGCATACCCTTCCCACTTAGGGTGACATATGCAAAAGAAACAATTGATGGACGGAATGCTGGACAATGCAAACATTCACCCCCAGTTGCAAGGATCTGGGTTAAATCCTTCATTCTTTTGCTCACCACAACACCCCAGTTTGGACCCAGCCATATGCAAATCAGTATTGACCCTGTTCCTTGTGGGAACAGTCCAGCCTGAACTGCCAAGCCAGGTCCTCCCTGGACCGGAAACAAGCATTCTGGGACCGGTTTCAGGGCATCACCCTTCATCAGGTAGGCTAGCTTGAATTGAGTGGTGTAGTGAGCACGGGACCTACCTCTGGGCATACCCTTCCGACTTAGGGTGACATATGCAAAAGAAACATTTTTTTTTGTTTAACTCGTTTTTATTAACCTTTTTTGTTTGGTTTTGCACATTTATCAATAAAGCATACAGTCAGAGCAGCACTCATGTAACAGGTGGAAAAAGAGAGAAAATTAATTTCCAGTGGCAAGGCACACTTTGACTAATAACAACATGAAAATAGAAATTCAGGTTGTGTTAATTCATCAAAGCTTGTGGCAATATCTCAAGAGGGACAGAGTGGTGCTGACAAATCACGGCATCAGGTAGCATGTGAGTAATGCAGGAGCAGTGCAGTTCAAACGCAACCAGGGACATAGGGGACAACAAAATGAGGACAACGAAAGTGAAGGAAGGGTAGGGGAGAGTCGCTCAAGACCTGCCGTCGCATCTAAATTAGCTGGGGGGCCTCAAACACCTCCAAGACTCAGTGACAGTGGGGCTCTGAGGCAGAGGGGCAGTGGCAGTTCGGGTATCAGCATTAGTCCGCATTCACGCCAGTGGGGGATGTACCCTGAATGATAATCCTCTGTGATGCAGTTGGGGTCCCCGTGTCAGTGTCCGCCCCCAAGAGTTTGGAGACCATCGCATCCCATTGAGGAGCCAGGGGGAACTTACGAATGCTTTCGCCCAGTTAAGCAGGGATCGGTGCCAAGCAAGTGGGTGGGCGACAGGGGGTATTTCCACCATTTGGTGATCAAGCGTTTGGCTGTTATGAGACCTAGGTCTAGAAACCGTGTGGCAGCTCTATATTTCTTGTTTCTGCTGAAGAGGTGCAATACATGGGCTTCCCAGGGCGGGGGCATGGTGCGGGAAGTGCAACTTGTGAGGGTGGCTGTCACCATGTTCCAAAAGTCAGTCAGGACCGAGCAACCCCAAAGCATATGAAGCAAGTCGGCAATTAATTGTTGGCAGCGGGGACAAACCGCATCTATGCGGAGGAAGTACCTATTGATTTGGGCTGGGGTAAGGTAGGCCTGATGCAGTATGAAAAATTGGATCTGCCTGAATCGCTGATTCCGAGGGATGCGGGTCGGACTGCCATGGGAAGCCATCCATTCCCAATCTGTAAACGCCCTTCCCAGGGTCCCCTCCCAATGAAGTCGAAGTCGGGTGAGATCTGCTTCCATGTGTTCTCGAAGTGAAGATGCGAACCAGCGTGAGAGATGTCCCCCTCTCCCCATCACGTGAAGGTACTGCAAAGTGTGGTGTGTGGGAGATTCCTGAGCGAGCGCACCCCATTTGGACGCTAACGAAGCTATGAGTGTTCTGTGTAATAGGAACTGCCCAGGATGTAGATTCTCCTCTGCTATGAGTTCCTGGAATGGAATAAGAGTGCCCTCTTGAAAAAGGTCCCTCACATCTTGTATCCCCTCCGAGGCCCAGTGATGTAGAGTTCCCAACAGCGGGATGGCGAGTGCGTATGGGACGGTGGTTCTAGTGAGGAAAAGGTACCTACAGAAGCATTTGTGTGCTACAGTGAGGAGAAAAATATCAGGGGGTCTAAGTGTGGAGCAAGGATGGAAAATCTGTAGAAGGGTTTTCAGGGCTAGCGGAGGTTGCAGAGAGGCCGTGTCTACTAAATAACGGGACGACATCCACCTAGTGATCCATTGCAGCTGGGAGGCCAGGTAGTAATGTTCAAAATTGGGTACCGCAAGGTCGCCCAGCTCAGTAGGCAGATAAAGCTTTCCCATGGATACCCTATGGCGCGAAGTCCCCCATATGAAATCCCCCACCACCCTTTGCCACTGCTTGAAGAAGGGAGGGGAGATGATGAGGGGTAGAGTGACAAAGTAATAAAGAAGGCGGGGAAGAACCACCATTTTAACCAGGGTGATTCTACCAGAGATCGCCAATGGGAGAGTTTTCCAGAAACCCATCTGAGATCGAATCGCCGTGGCAGCTCGGACAACACTCCTTTCAAAGAGGTCAGCTTTGGCACGATAAACCCGGAATCCCAAATAGCGAAAAGGGTCGATGCACCAGGCCACAGGCATCCCCCCAAGCGTGTAGCCTGGATCAGGAGTATCCTTTAAGTATGCAAAGGAAACAATTGATGGACGGAATGCTGGACAATGCAAACATTCACCCCCAGTCACAAGGATCTGGGTTAAATCCATCGTTCTTTTGCTCACCACAGCACCCCACTTTGGACACAGCTATATGCAAATCAGACTTGACCCTGTTCCTTCTGGGAACAGTCCAGCCCGAACTGACAAGCCAGGACCTCCCATGAGACACAGGGCCAAGACTGATTTGCATATGGCTGGGTCTAAACTGGGGTGGCATGGTGAGCAAAGGAACGATGTATTTAACCCAGATCTCTTGACTGGGGCTGAATGTATGATTTATTCAGCATTCCGTCCATCATTTGTTTGCGTAGCACTTTTCACTCTAAGTGGAATGGGTATGCCCAGACGTCGGTCCCTTGCTCACCCTGCCACTGGATTCAAGCTAGCCTGGCTGATGAAGGGTAATACCCAGAAACCGGTCCCAGGATGTTTGTTTCCGGTCCCTGGAGGACCTGGCTTAGAAGTCCGGTCTGGGCTGTCCCTATGAGGCACAGGGTCAAGACTGATTTGCATATGGCTTTGTCTAAACTGTGGTGACATGGTGAGCAAAAGAACAATGGGTTTAACCCAGATCTCTTGACTGGGGTTGAATGTATGATTTATTCAGCATTCCGTCCATCATTTGATTGCGTAGCACTTTTTACCCTAGGTGGGATGGGTATGCCCAGACGTGGATCCCTTGCTCACTGTGCCACTGGATTCAAGCTAGCCTGGCTGATGAAGGATAATACCCAGAAACCGGTCCAGGATGCTTGTTTCCGGTCCAGGGAGGACCTGGCTTGGCAGTTCGGTCTGGGCTGTTCCCATGAGACACAGGGCCAAGACTGATTTGCATATGGCTGGGTCTAAACTGGGGTGGCATGGTGGGCAAAAGAACAATGGATTTAACCCAGATCTCTTGACTGGGGGTGAATGTATGATTTATTCAGCATTCTGTCCATCATTTGTTTGCGTAGCACTTTTCCCCTAAGTGGGATGGGTATGGCCAGACTTGGGTCCCTTACTCACTGTGCCACTGGATTCAAGCTAGCCTGGCTGATGAAGGGTAATACCCAGAAACCGATCCCAGGATGCTTGTGTCAGGTCCAGGGAGGACTTGGCTTGGCAATTCGGTCTGGGCTGTTTCCATGAGACACAAGGTCAAGACTGATTTGCATATGGCTGGGTCTAAGCAGGGGAGGCATAGTGAGCAAACGAACAATGGATTTAACCCAGATCTCTTTGCTGGGGTTGAATGTATGATTTATTCAGAATCCCGTCCATCATTTGTTTGCGTAGCAGTTGTCACCCTAATTGGGATGGGTATTACCAGACGTGGGTCCCTTGCTCACTGTGCCACTGGATTCAAGCTAGCCTGGCTGATGAAGGGTAATACCCAGAAACTGGGCCCAGGATGCTTGTTTCCAGTCCAGGAAGGACCTGGCTTGGTAGTTCGGTCTAGACCGTTCCCATGAGGCACAGGGTCAAGACTGATTTGCATATAGCTGGGTCTAAACTGGGATGGCATGGTGAGCAAAAGATCTATGGATTTAACCCAGATCTCTTTACTGGGGGTGAATGTATGATTAATTCAGCATTCCGTCCATCATTTGTTTGCATAGCACTTTTCACCCTCAGTGGGATGGGTATGCCCAGACGTGGGTCCCTTGCTCACTGTGCCACTGGATTCAAGCTAGACTGGCTGATGAAGGGTAATACACAGAAACCGGTCCCAGGATGCTTGTTTCCGGTCCAGGAAGGACCTGGCTTGGCAGTTCGGTATGGACTGTTCCCATGAGGCACAGGGCCAAGACTGATTTGCATATGGCTAGGTCTAAACTGGGGTGGCATGGTCAGCAAAAGAACGTTGGATTTAACCCAGATCTCTTGACTGGGGGTGAATGTATGATTTATTCAGCATTCCGTCCATCATTTGTTTGCGTAGCTCTTTTCACTCTATGTGGGATGGGTATGCCCAGACGTGGGTCCCTTGCTCACTGTGCAACTGGATTCAAGCTAACCTGGCGGATGAAGGGTAATACCCAGAAACCGGTCCCAGCATGCTTGTTTAAGGTTCAGGGAGAACCTGGCTTGGCAGTTCGGTCTAGACTCTTGACTGGGGTGAATGTATGATTTATTCAGCATTCCGTCCATCATTTGTTTGCATAGCATTCATATTACAGGCACGCTTTTATGGAGGAAGTTCCTTCTTCTAAACGTTTATGCCCCTAACATGGACAATCCCTCATTTTTTCAAGCACTATCGGCCTTCTAGGCTGTTTCAACACTGACATTGTACTACTAGGAGGTGATCTCAATTCAACCCCTTGTGGGACACTACTAGCCTCTGTCCCGGTGGCAAACCTTGATCACTACGCACTCTCCTCGACATCATCAACACGTATGGCACAAAAAGTTTGCTGCCATCGTCAACCTGACATTTCTGGATACACTATTTAATCCACCCCACACGCGTTATGGACCCGGTTGGATTACTGGTACATACCCAAAAATAATAGTCCATGAATTTGGATATACAGGTACTACGTTGTTGGATCATGCCCTGGTCTGACCAGCCCTCTCGCTACTCTATGGTGGAGGCTGGGAGTTTCATTTTTCCTTCCTCTCCACTGCCCCACCTGGACACAGTGTTTCACTCGGAGCTCTGAGATGCTATCATTGAATATTTCAAGATCAATACTGACTCTGCTAACACTCATGCTATTTTGTAGGATGTCTTCAAACATACATCTGAGCACTGCTGCTGACGGAACTTCAGGACCTCGCAGAAAGGGAAACTGCATATCCCGGTAAGTACACAGCTACTCGCCGTTATGGCGAGGATGAGCGCCCTGGTCGCACCCTGACCCGTCTCCTATGCTCCTCTCATGGTCATGGATGTATCACCAAACTTAGCCTTAACAATGGCACTCTAGTCACGGCTAATGAGGACATTGTTTGAGAATTAGTCACATATTATAAGTCCTTATAGATGGCTTTAAGGCCCCAGACTTTGATGACCTTACAGGTGCCTTCTTTAAAATGTTTAAAGGTATACTCACACCCAACCTAGTGGATGGTTATGCCAAAGCTCTAGACAAAGGAGTCCTCCCTCCCACTATGAGAGAAGCAGCAATCACCTTGCGCTTAAACTCAACAAGGATCCTACCCTTTGCGCCTCCTATAGGCCTTTATCCAGGCTTCATTTTGACAATAAAATTCTGGCCAAAGCGATGGCTAATAGGTTATCGCTGCTTCTCTAACAGATCAGCTCCCCCCTTCAAACCGGATTCATCCCCAACAGATCTACTTCATTCAATGTACGTACTGTATTCCCCTTTTTAAACAGGGTCTCCCCAGACGTACACGCTGTGGTCACTCTTCTCAATGCGGAGAAAGCTTTTGATTCTCTTGAGTGGCCCGTCGTTCATACAACGTTACAGAGGCTTGGCATTACCGCAAAGTTCATTGCCCTCATATCCCTTTTGTATTCAGAACCCACTGCCCCCATACATGTCAATGGCTCCCTATCTGATCCCTTTGTCATAACTAGAGGCACCAATCAGGGATGCACTCTTTCACCCGTGTTGTTCATCGTAGCTGTGGACCCTTTGGTCTGCCATCTCCAAGAAAATCATACGCAGAGAGTGCTCCATTTCAAGCCGGGGCCGCTTCTCATATCTATGCATGCCGATGACATTTTATTATTCATCAGACACCCCTCGGTAAATTTGCCCCTTTTGTGTGGGAGATTATTGAATTTGGAACCCTTTCCGGACTACATAATAATTGGACGAAGTCTTAGCTTTCCCCCTTACCTATATTACGAACCCAACTTCCTCTGACTACCCTCTTAAATGGTGTACGTACTCGACTAAATATTTGCGAGTGGTTATGCATAGAGACAAAGAACAAGTTCTTCACCTTAATTATGGTCCTGCCATTGACAAATTAACTGCTTAGATTAAGCGTTGGAAATGGCTTCCTCTTTCCATGGCAGGCCGGCTTGCTATCATAAAAATGTTTGTTATACCCTGTTTGCTGTATCTCTTTTTAAATATAACCATCCCTCTGATGACCTCCTTTTTTACCTTCCTGCACAGTCTTTTGATACACCTGGTTTGGGAAGGCAGTAGACCTTGAGTCGCCTGGGACACCCCTGTCCTCCCATATAAACATGGTGGCTTTGCCGTCCCACACTTTCAAATTTAGTTACTGGTCGCCCAGGCTCAATTTCCATCCCATTTGTATCACCTCAGATGCCCACCTGCCTTACTGTAGTGCTTGTAATTTGACACAATAGGACACACCTGGACCCGGCACTCCCATGAGGAGGCAAATGCACTACTGCACCTTTAAACAACACACGTTAACCAGCGCTCCCAAAAGACGAGGCGATAAACCAAGACCCAGCACTCTCTTAAAGCGAGGCAAGAAAACAAATTCAGGTACATTTAAAGTGACACACACATGTTGATTAATTCAATATTTTAGAAAGGAAGGCAAAATATATCACTTAATGCAGACTCCCAAATATCAAGTAACTCAAGTCCAAAACCAGAATAAAATGTAGCATATATCTACGTAGCAAAGAAACTTAGAAATTATGTACACAAAGTAGGGAACACCTCACCGATCGATCATGCAACATCCTTGCCAACTCAAGCTGGAGGAGCCCTTCGACAGCCCAGGAAGGAGTTCTATCAGGATCCCAAGTTCCGTTTGTTTCACAGCAGTACGTCTACTCTGTGAATGAGCTCCCACCTGTTTCCCGAACACTTCCAGCTTTAATACCTTTAAGCAAAGTGAGGCGAAGGCTCTAGAAATCTCGCCCCCCTTTCTTCTGTTGGAAAGAACCGAGCTGACCGTACTGGTCTGTGTCAAGGTCAAGACAGAAGATGGCCAGGCTCCTGTATTTTGACTTCGAGACAGAGTTGTACATTCCGTACATTCCCTGAAAGGTACCAAGCACGCATTCCACACAACATGTTCCAGTTCACTCTGATCGGTGAGGAGCAAAAACAAGTGAAGAGTGAAAACATGCCCCTCTTTGCAGCTACGTGCGAGCACAGAAAATGGAGTCTGTCACACAAGATGGAGTCAATTATGCCAAATGGAGCCAATGGTCAATGAATCATTCTTAATATCAGTACATTCCACCCTTTGACCATTGGCTTTCATAACATATCGGTCTGAAATCAACTGCTTTAGGTCGAAGCATAGATAAGAGATTACGCACAGACTGGATACAACAACATAATGGTATCAAGATACATATTGCTAATGCTATCCCACCTAGAACAGAGCGAAGTTTACCAAAATCCGGCCACCACCCAAACAACCAATCCCACCACCCTTTTTCTACATCCTGCTTGACATCTTTAGCTAACTTATGTAAAGCTTCAATGTGGGATTGAATTGACTTAGAATTTATCTGAAAGATTAAAGCAACACACTCCCTCAAAGTCTGAACATCCATGATCATGTTTTCAGAGTAAATAATCAATTGCGGCTCTGTTCTGTAATATAGCTTTACTTGCCCCTGCACATCTAATAATCAGTCAGTCAGTCAGTAACTTTATTACGATCACAAGGATCCTGAAAGGTATACAGCACAACAGAAACCAAAATGTACAGCAATAATGAGATGACAATATAAAAAGTTACTAAAAACAATTACACAATTTACACAATTTAAAACGCCATAGGAAAAAAGTGCAATGTGCAATAGCAGCCAATAACAAGTCTGATTGCACATAATTAAAGTGCTTAATGTGCTGGGTTACAGAGCCAATAGATACAAGAACTTAGTCAATTACAAAAGGGTTCAGGACAAGCCATTCCTTATGGGCAACGGAAAGCTTCAAGCACATAGTTTCCTTCGCTTGATCCAGAATGCATGCCAAAATTTAGAAAGGCCAAGCACAATGGGTTGTCTAGTATCAGTGCACAGATCTTTTAACACCTCTAAGTAATGACCACGTTCTACTAGAGTACATAACGGGAAAATCAATTTTTTCCTCAGTAGCCAGTAGGACGGGCAAAAGAAAAGTAAATGGACAATAGATTCTGAACTTCATCGACATGCCGGACAGAGATTATCAAAAGTAGTACTGTTCGACTATTTTGAACAAAACTGTTTGGTAGGAAGTGTTTTATAACATAATTGCAAAAAAAGCTTCCGTGCAAAAGCAGGAACAATTTCATCAATACTTGGTTCGAAGGATAAGAAGCATTTAAATGTAAAAAAGTCTTTGGTCAGGCTAGATTCCGAAGCTATAGCATCCTCTGCTAAGATAGTTTCGCAGAACACTTCCTTCATTCTTGCTCTTGAGATTCATCTCATACTTCTCGGGTTTGTCCAAAAAACATCCATGCCCAGATTCCCCAAGATTTTCTGTATGGCAATAAAACAGTTGATTTTTGACTCTTTGGGGAATCTCAGGAGGTCTAGCAGAGTCTCTTGGTATGGTTCAAGCTCCTCCACAGTCCAAAGTCTAAACTAGAACATTAGCAATCTATAATTCACCTTGTTTATCAGTTCTCTATGTGCCAGATCCATGTACAAAGGTTTCATTGGGGAACTTTGGGGAAAATCCACTAATGATCTTAAAAAACGGTTTTCAACAACAATTAGCGGCACTATATTTCCTGTCCCCCACAACTCTACACCATACATTATGCTCCCCAGTACCTTAGTGTTGTAAATTTCGAGTGCTGGAGCAATCTGGCGTGAGACTGTTTTTCTATGAATCTTGCTGATGTGGTTACACTGGACAATTTGGTTTAATTTTGCCTTCTCCATATGAGCATCCCAGTGAACTGATAGGGACACTTGAATACCCAAGTAGTCAAATACATCTACTTGTTCTAGTCTAGTATTGCCAGCACATATCGGTCTACTTGATACTTTCCTTCCCATTTTGTTAAAAATAATATACTTAGTTTTCCCCTCGTTTAAAAACAAACCCCTATCATTACAAAAATATATAAAATCATTTAAAAGTTGCTGGAGACCCTGGGGTGACTTTGAAATTAAAAGGGTATCATCCGCAAATAATAAAGCAGGAACTCTTTTGGTGCCTATTTTTGGTGCATTACAGCCGTCCTTATCCAGGAAATTCAAAAATTCAAAATACACTTTATTCGATTTTTTCACATTAAAATTCATAAAAGTAACATGGTTAAAAAAGAATACTTTCATACATATATATATAATTAATTCCATCTGTACAGAGATCTCAATTCTACCAATCTACAAAAATTAAAAACAGACCAACATCCAATTTTAGGTAGTTATACTTTTCCTTTTTCTCAATACACTTTTAAAAAAAGACGGCCATAATTCCCACACAGTAGACATTTTCCAACTTTTGTAAATATAAAAAAGCAGGACAACATTGCTTCCACCTCCCTCGCTTCAACATTGGTAGAATCCATCTTTACAAAATAAAATCACATGTATTGTTGATTGGGTAGACCTCTCATCACATGGACATTGGCATAAATCTCTGGTCCAGTCATTTGCCAAGGGTAAACTAACTAACCGATGGAAATTATTAAACCTTAGTCTAGTAAGGACATATCTGTCGTACCCTCCTATGCACCAGACCAAATATGGTTGTATACTAAAAGTTGTCAAAATTAGTTGGTGCTGAGTCACAGTACTTTTCTTAATTTCAATTACGACTCTTAAGAACTCTAAGTGTGTCAGGCATAACAATTTGAAGTCCTTCCTAGAAATAGTGCTCATAGTTTCAGGGTGAGTAAAATAATCAAGTTACCCAAATCTTTTAAAAATGTTGTGATAAAATTCAACCAGGGGATCTTATTTGCATAGCATAGACTCATGACGTCTCCAATGATTTCCCTGTTCAACCCTGTGTTTGCAGTCGTCCATACTCTATGCCATAATAGCAGCGGTTGTATTTTAATCATATCAGAAATATAGGGGATTCCCAGTTCATTGTGGCAATTAAAGACTGAAGTGCTCTGCGGAACTGCTAAAATGAACCTTAAAAATATATTTTCCACTATTTGTATTGGGGATACATCATGGTGCCCCCAGACTCCTGCCCCATACATCGCAATACTTAAACATTTTGCCTGATAAATTTTGAGTAAAATCCCAGGAGGTCTTTTACGCAGTTTTTTTGCGAATTTAATCACGGCCCCAATTGACCTCTTAAAGAGCAGAGTCCTACTTTTAATCGCTGGGTGCCATGAGCCAGTGTGTTCCAATAAAACACCTAGATAGGAAAATGTATCAGCTGCATATATCCTATCATCCCTAGAACCAAGCTTTTGCATTTGTTTCTCCCCTTCCCACATGTCATTACGAAGGTTTTCTTAATATTAATTTTTAACGCTCGACCATCCATAAAATCAATAGATGCCGTAAGAGCTCTCTGTAAGCCTAGCTTTGTCCTGGCCATAAGCACCACATCATCTGCATAAAGCAGGGACACGATCGACTTATTTTTGTATTGTGGAGGATCTCTTGTCCTGGCCACCAGTTCCTCGTTGGTATATAAGGAGAACAAAAATGGGGCCAGGACACAACCCTGCCTCACTCCCCTCTCCACGGGGATGGGTGCAGTGCATTCGCCCTTCAGGCCATACCTCGCCTTAGCACATGCCCCAGTATACATTTGTCTCATAAATTGCACTAATAGTGGGTCAACATTTAGATCCATCAGGATATCCCAAAGTCTATTATGTACAACACAATCAAAAGTAGCCAAGAGGTCCACAAATGCCACATACAGTTTCCCTTCCTTGTCTTGAGTATACTTTCCAAATAGCATAGTGAAGTTTAAAACCTGTTCCACAGTCCCTAACCCCTGTCGAAAACCATATTGTACTATACTTAAAATGTTATTGTCCTCAGCCCATAGTTGTAATCTATTTAACACAATCCTGCCTGCTACCTTAGCTAAAGAGTCTAAAAGTGAAATAGGTCGGTAGCAGGCAGGGTTATCTCGTTCCCCTTTTTTAAAAATCGGAATAATCACCAATCTGACCAGAATTTTATGAAGCTCCTAGCACAGCACGCCTCTAATACACGAGTCAGCAGCGAGGACCACTGTAATGGAATGGACTTAAAAAGGTCCATCGGTATACCGTCTGGCCCCGGGACTTTGCCTCCTTTGCTAGCATTTATTGCTGCTGTAACTTCATCCAGTGTTATATATAACTCAATAGGGGTGAAGCCTACACTGCCTTCTTGTTTTATTGGTTCCAAGTCAATAAAATATTCTTCAATCCCCTTGGCACCGTATACTTTCGAAAATAAGTCAACCCATAGTTTTTCATCGATTGCAATTTCAACCCTATCACCGTCATTGTTGGAAAGAAAAGAGCCATTGACTGCCTGCCAAAATGAAGTGCAGTCCTTCCTTAATGACGCTTCATAAAGCGTATCCCATGCCTGGTGTTTCAGTTCTTTTTTCTATTTTTTCTGGCTAAATTGTACACCCTCCTACACCCACTAATTTCTTCTTGATTTCTCTCTGTTTGATGTAATGCTTCTTTCAGTTGGGTATAGGCTTTGGTAAGTTTTGGGTCGAACCAACCATTGATCTGGGCCAGAGGGACCTTGTTTTGGGCTCTTAGGGAATTTTGTATCTCTAGCGTAATATAGGAGAAGGCCCTCAATGTATCATCATGATCTGCATTATCTTGTAAACAAGCTAATATGTGTTCATATGTATTAACGATTATACATTTATTGACCTCCTCAGGGTTTATCTTAACCCATCGCAGGGAATATCCATTTTGAGGAGCTAGGGCAATATTTTGCATCCATGTTATATTATTATTTTTAAGTTGGTTGACTTGATTTGGTATAACTAAATCACTACTCAGGTGTAGATGGTCACATAAAACATTAGGGTGGATTTTAAAACTGTCAGCCCATGTTGCATAACGATTGGGTACAATTATAAAATCAATTAAGGATTTATAACCCCTGCCAATAAATGTATGAGTGAAATTGACAGGTGGGGAGTACAACATATATGCAAAGCCCAGATCATGTATAGCCATTATGTCATTAAACTTCTCCCCCTTCTCAGAATGCACAAAGTGGAACATAGGATCTTTTTCTTCCTCGTATGCACCACACCGCCCACATTCTGCTTTTGAACAAATACTAGTGTTGAAATCACCACCCCAAAGAGTAATCATATCAACACCTTTCGGGACCTTTGTTTCATTTAATTCATTACAGAGTGAATTTAAAATGTCACCCATTTGTCCCCTTTCAATATTGTTGTAAAAATTAACTATCCGCACTATTACATTTGAATTCATGTGGATGGCGACAATTTGATAATATATTGTCGTTTTTATAATTTCAATTTTTTTAACACGTAGCATATTTGAGATGTATACACAGATCACTCCTTTATGTCTCCCATGTACTGACTGTTCGGCTGGTGTGTGGAAGGTCTTATATCCATCTATATCAATTTTATCCAGTAACCATGTCTCCTGGAAACATTGGATATCAAAACTATATATAAAATCGGTCCAGATGGTATTATTTACTTTTGATTGCAGGCCAGCAATATTCCAAAACAGGATTCTAATTCTCCCAGTGGAAGATGCATTTGAACTATCAGGTACATGCTCATGCTGGACCTGTCCAAAAATCTCATCCCCTTCTTTAAATTTGTGTCTACTTGCATCACCGATTCCTGCTGCTGGGGTTTCCACTATTTCGTCTCCAGTAGCCATTATCTCTCTTTGTGCCAGATTACGTGCCACAACGGGGGTCGGTAACAAAGTCTCCTGAAGATTACAGTGTGCAACATTTTCAGAACAAATATTTTTATCTGCGCTGTCCTGGAGTCAATCGTTCTCATCTAGGGACTGGAGAGGTCTAAATCTATTTACCACCTCTACGTTGTAAATCGTTCTATTAAAGGGTTGTAATGGGGAATACAACCCCCTATTCTGGCTTAAGGAGTTTAGCTGATAGAAATAAGTCAGAGGCAGGGCCTTTATACCTTCTACCATGTTGATATTATTGTCGCCTATTCTACGATAAATTTCCTGAACAAGGGGTGGCGACCCAAGTGAGAGAACTAAGCAATCACCTCGATAAGATTTCCTAATGGTCCCCACCCATGACACACGTCTAATCATCTTAAAGGCTGAGAACATCTCTGGTACTAGCCCTATTCTGGTCCCCAGACAGTGAATTGCCCTATTCCTCAAAGTATGCCACGTTTCCTTTTCACCCTCTAAGGTCGGGGGGACATTTACCAGCACAACTGTATATGGTATCGCAGCTGGGGGTAAATTTAGAATATGAGGTTCTGACGGATGTCCACGGGTGTCATTTCGTATTCGAGTATTAGGGCACACTTCCCTTGCTTTCAGGCCACCCTGTTGTTTTTCGACCTTGCCATTTCCTTTCTCTACAGATTCTGACCCTTTAGCCGGATCTCTAGTAGACGAGATTTCATTGGGCTTTCTATATCCTGTATCTCTTTTTTTCTTGGCGCCCCTATTCGGCTCCTCACCAGGAGGAGTAGAGTTAACTGCCATACTCTGGCTTTTGGGTTTAGATGTGTCATCAATGCTGCCTTCTGCTTTTTTACTGATTTTGCCTTCCGTTATAGAACACCTATTTGAATTTCCAATAATTCTTTCTAATCCTAATTCTATCTTTACTAATCTTGACTCTATGGTCCCAATAGATTGTTTGATGTGTTTAGTTAAGTCAGTAATTAGGCTACGAATTCTGTTATTTTCGCTTATGGGGGTCCATTAATCTTACTTTTACTTTTTTTGCCATACTTTTTTCTTTATGTTTAGGCTTAGTATCTTTTCCCGGTTTTCTATTATGTATAGATTTCGAACTGTCAACCTCAGGGGGAACCTGATGTATTAGTGGCGGCAAATGTCCTAAAGTAACATTAGTATTGGGCTTACAATGTCTTTTGGATGGGGGAAGCGGCTCTGCATCTTGGTCACTAATAAATATCTCATCGCTAATCGTCTGTATGCAACCGTTTTGGCGCTCCGGATCCATGGTTGTTATGAGACCTACTTCCCCTGTGCCTATTTCATGTAAATCAGGGGCATTGTTAGTTGGTAATGAACCCTGTTGATCTTTAATCAGTGATTCTTCTACCGAAGATATCTGCCTTTCCAAAGCACCAACTTCTCCTGTAAGGTAATTCAATAGGGTCATATTCGCTTGTTTAGTTTTGTTCCCTGGCTGCCCGGAATTAGAACTTTGTAATTTTCTCTTACCCATTTTCGTAGTGTCAAACACAATCAATACCCAAGATAAACGTACCCTTTACTACACAATGTCTAGGAGTACCTATATCAATCGGGCTACCAGGCAAATATATATTAAAACACCCCCTACCTTTTGAGAGTTCAGCCTTAGTCCAGACCTATTTCTGTGCCAAAAACTAATCCCCCAGCATTAACTAACAATCAGATAGCGAAACCAAAGGGGAAGATGGACGGAGTGTTTCAGCAAATCAAACACTCACCCCATGTCAACTGATCTGGGTTTAATCCATCATCATTCTTTAGCTCACTCCACCACCCCAGTTCAGACATGGCCGTATGCAAATCAGTCTGACCCTGTGCCTCATGGGAACAGTCCAGCCCGAACTGCCAAGCCATGTCTTCCCTGGACCGGAAACAAGCATCCTGGGACCGGTTTTGGGTTCATAACCCTCATCAGCCAGGCTATCTTGAATCCAGTGGCAAGGTGAACAAGGGACCCACGTCTGGGCATACCCTGCCAACTTAGGGCGAACAAAGCGAAACCAAAGGGGATGATGGACGGAGCGTTTGAGCAAATCAAACACTCACCCCCAGTCAACTGATTTGGGTTTAATCCATCATCATTCTTTAGCTCACTCCACCACTCCAGTTCAGACATGGCCATATGCAAATCAGTATGACCCTGTGCCTCATGGGAACAGTCCAGCCCGAAGGGCCAAGCCATGTCTTCCCTGGACCGGAAAGAAGCATCCTGGGACCAGTTTCGGGTTCATAACCCTCATCAGCCAGGCTATTTTGAATCCAGTGGCAAAGTGAACAAGGGACCCACGTCTGGGCATTCCCTGCCTACTTAGGGCCAACAAAGCGAAACCAAAGGGGATGATGGACGGAGCGTTTGGGCAAATCAAACACTCACCCCCAGTCAACTGATCTGGGTTTAATCCATCATCATTCTTTAGCTCACTCCACCACCCCAGTTCAGACATGGCCATATGCAAATCAGTCTGACCCTGTGCCTCATGGGAACAGTCCAGCCCGAACTGCAAAGCCATGTCTTCCCTGGACCGGAAACAAGCATCCTGGGACCGGTTTCAGGTTCATAACCCTCATCAGCCAGGCTATTTTGAATCCAGTGGCAAAGTGAACAAGGGACCCACGTCTGGGCATACCCTGCCAACTTAGGGCGAACAAAACGAAACCAAAGGGGATGATGGACGGAGCGTTTGAGCAAATCAAACACTCACCCCCAGTCAACTGATCTGGGTTTAATCCATCATCATTCTTTAGCTCATTCAACTACCCCAGTTCAGATATGGCCATATGCAAATCAGTCTGAACCTGTGCCTCATGGGAACAGTCCAGCCCGAACTTCCAAGCCATGTCTTCCCTGGACTGGAAACAAGCATCCTGGGACCGGTTTTGGGTTCATAACCCTCATCAGCCAGGCTATCTTGAATCCAGTGACAAAGTGAACAAGGGACCAGGACCCACGTCTGGGCATACCCTGCCAACTTAGGGCGAACAAAGCAAAACCAAAGCGGATGATGGATGGAGCGTTTGAGCAAATCAAACACTCACCCCAGTCAACTGATCTGGGTTTAATCCATCATCATTCTTTAGCTCACTCCACCACCCCAGTTCAGACATGGCCATATGCAAATCAGTCTGACCCTGTGCCTCATGGGAACAGTCCAGCCCGAACTGCCAAGCCATGTCTTTCCTGGACCAGAAACAAGCATCCTGGGACCGGTTTCGGGTTCATAACCCTCATCAGCCATGCTATCTTAAATCCAGTGGCCAAGTGAACAAGGGACCCACGTCTGGGCATACCCTGCCAACTTAGGGCGAACAAAGCGAAACCAAAGGGGATGATGGACGGAGCGTTTGAGCAAATCAAACAATCACCCCCAGTCAACTGATCTGGGTTTAATCCATCATCATTCTTTAGCTCACTCCACCACCCCAGTTCAGACATGGCCATATGCAAATCAGTCTGACCCTGTGCCTCATGGGAACAGTCCAGCCCGAACTGCCAAGCCATGTCTTCCCTGGACCGGAAACAAGCATCCTGGGACCGGGTTCGGGTTCATAACCCTCATCAGCCAGGCTATCTTGAATCCAGTGGCAAAGTGAACAAGGGACCCACGTCTGGGCATACCCTGCCAACCTAGGGCGAACAAAGCGAAACCAGAGGGGATGATGGACGGAGCGTTTGAGCAAATCAAACACTCACCCCCAGTCAACTGATCTGGGTTTAATCCATCATCATTCTTTAGCTCACTCCACCACCCCAGTTCAGACATGGCCATATGCAAATCAGTCTGACCCTGTGCCTCATGGGAACAGTCCAGCCCGTACTGCCAAGCCATTTCTTCCCTGGACCGGAAACAAGCATCCTGGGACCGGTTGCGGGTTCATAACCCTCATCAGCCAGGCTATCTTGAATCCAGTGGCAAAGTGAACAAGGGACCCACGTCTGGGCATACCCTGCCAACTTAGGGCGAACAAAGTAAAACCAAACGGGATGATGGACGGAGCGTTTGAGCAAATCAAACACTCACCCCCAGTCAACTGATCTGGGTTTAATCCATCATCATTCTTTAGCTCACTCCACCACCCCAGTTCAGACATGGCCGTATGCAAATCAGTCTGACCCTGTGCCTCATGGGAACAGTCCAGCCCGAACTGCCAAGCCATGTCTTCCCTGGACCGGAAACAAGCATCCTGGGACCGGTTTTGGGTTCATAACCCTCATCAGCCAGGCTATCTTGAATCCAGTGGCAAGGTGAACAAGGGACCCACGTCTGGGCATACCCTGCCAACTTAGGGCGAACAAAGCGAAACCAAAGGGGATGATGGACGGAGCGTTTGAGCAAATCAAACACTCACCCCCAGTCAACTGATTTGGGTTTAATCCATCATCATTCTTTAGCTCACTCCACCACTCCAGTTCAGACATGGCCATATGCAAATCAGTATGACCCTGTGCCTCATGGGAACAGTCCAGCCCGAACGGCCAAGCCATGTCTTCCCTGGACCGGAAAGAAGCATCCTGGGACCAGTTTCGGGTTCATAACCCTCATCAGCCAGGCTATTTTGAATCCAGTGGCAAAGTGAACAAGGGACCCACGTCTGGGCATTCCCTGCCTACTTAGGGCCAACAAAGCGAAACCAAAGGGGATGATGGACGGAGCGTTTGGGCAAATCAAACACTCACCCCCAGTCAACTGATCTGGGTTTAATCCATCATCATTCTTTAGCTCACTCCACCACCCCAGTTCAGACATGGCCATATGCAAATCAGTCTGACCCTGTGCCTCATGGGAACAGTCCAGCCCGAACTGCAAAGCCATGTCTTCCCTGGACCGGAAACAAGCATCCTGGGACCGGTTTCAGGTTCATAACCCTCATCAGCCAGGCTATTTTGAATCCAGTTGCAAAGTGAACAAGGGACCCACGTCTGGGCATACCCTGCCAACTTAGGGCGAACAAAACGAAACCAAAGGGGATGATGGACGGAGCGTTTGAGCAAATCAAACACTCACCCCCAGTCAACTGATCTGGGTTTAATCCATCATCATTCTTTAGCTCATTCAACTACCCCAGTTCAGATATGGCCATATGCAAATCAGTCTGAACCTGTGCCTCATGGGAACAGTCCAGCCCGAACTTCCAAGCCATGTCTTCCCTGGACTGGAAACAAGCATCCTGGGACCGGTTTTGGGTTCATAACCCTCATCAGCCAGGCTATCTTGAATCCAGTGACAAAGTGAACAAGGGACCAGGACCCACGTCTGGGCATACCCTGCCAACTTAGGGCGAACAAAGCAAAACCAAAGCGGATGATGGATGGAGCGTTTGAGCAAATCAAACACTCACCCCAGTCAACTGATCTGGGTTTAATCCATCATCATTCTTTAGCTCACTCCACCACCCCAGTTCAGACATGGCCATATGCAAATCAGTCTGACCCTGTGCCTCATGGGAACAGTCCAGCCCGAACTGCCAAGCCATGTCTTTCCTGGACCAGAAACAAGCATCCTGGGACCGGTTTCGGGTTCATAACCCTCATCCGCCATGCTATCTTAAATCCAGTGGCCAAGTGAACAAGGGACCCACGTCTGGGCATACCCTGCCAACTTAGGGCGAACAAAGCGAAACCAAAGGGGATGATGGACGGAGCGTTTGAGCAAATCAAACAATCACCCCCAGTCAACTGATCTGGGTTTAATCCATCATCATTCTTTAGCTCACTCCACCACCCCAGTTCAGACATGGCCATATGCAAATCAGTCTGACCCTGTGCCTCATGGGAACAGTCCAGCCCGAACTGCCAAGCCATGTCTTCCCTGGACCGGAAACAAGCATCCTGGGACCGGGTTCGGGTTCATAACCCTCATCAGCCAGGCTATCTTGAATCCAGTGGCAAAGTGAACAAGGGACCCACGTCTGGGCATACCCTGCCAACCTAGGGCGAACAAAGCGAAACCAGAGGGGATGATGGACGGAGCGTTTGAGCAAATCAAACACTCACCCCCAGTCAACTGATCTGGGTTTAATCCATCATCATTCTTTAGCTCACTCCACCACCCCAGTTCAGACATGGCCATATGCAAATCAGTCTGACCCTGTGCCTCATGGGAACAGTCCAGCCCGTACTGCCAAGCCATTTCTTCCCTGGACCGGAAACAAGCATCCTGGGACCGGTTGCGGGTTCATAACCCTCATCAGCCAGGCTATCTTGAATCCAGTGGCAAAGTGAACAAGGGACCCACGTCTGGGCATACCCTGCCAACTTAGGGCGAACAAAGTAAAACCAAACGGGATGATGGACGGAGCGTTTGAGCAAATCAAACACTCACCCCCAGTCAACTGATCTGGGTTTAAGCCATCATCATTCTTTAGCTCACTCCACCACCCCAGTTCAGACATGGCCATATGCAAATCAGTCTGACCCTGTGCCTCATGGGGACAGTCCAGCCCGAACTGCCAAGCCATGTCTTCCCTGGACCGGAAACAAGCATCCTGGGGAGGGTATGCCCAGACGTGGGTCCCTTGCTCTCCATGCCACTGGAATCTAGCTTTCCTGGCTGAAGAGGGGTGAAACCCCGAAACATGTCCTAGGATGCTTTTTTCCAGTCCAGGGAGGACCTGGCTTGGCAGTTCGGGCTGGACTGTTCCCATGAGGCACAGGGTCAAGACTGATTTGCATTTGGCTGGGTTAAAACTGGAACGGTATGGTGAGCAAAAAAACGATGGATTTAGGCCCAGATCTCTTTACTGGGGTGATTGTATGACATTGTTCTGCATTCTTTCCATCAATTGTTGTTTTAACAATCATGGTGAGCCAAAAAAGGATGTATTTAGGCCCAGATCTCTTTACTGGGGTGATTGTATGACATTGTTCTGCATTCTTTCCATCAATTGTTGTTTTAACAATCAGATATTCAGTATGCATAAAAGTTAATGAGAGGAAACGTACTAACGTCCGATCTTTGCGTGGATTGTCTGATGTGAGGGGACTAGGAGACCTGGCCCAGCCCAACCTCCTCCGGGCTCTGGCGTCAGAGGAGACGCCGTCTACAAGGCTGCTGGGGCTGCTAGGAGTCGTAGTCCAGCACCCGCCGTTTCCCCTCCCGGCAGACTAGACCCGATGAATCCGCAATTGCCGTTCTCCTCAAGGCAGGCTGGTGGCGGCAGGGGCAAAGCAGGCCGTTCCCCTCACGGCCAAGCAGAGACAAAGATAAGGTAGCCGTTCACTTCATGGCGGTGTTGACAGCGCATCCAGGAAATTAATAACACCATTTATAAAAGGAGTAAAATGGATGGGCGTGAGCACTGTGGTAAATATTTAATTACCTGTACTATTTTTCATGCGGTAAGGTCTAGTAAGAATAACTCAGTAAAAATAAGAGGCAGAATCCGTGGTATTAGAGGTTCTGAAAGGCTTTATTCCTTACAAGGAATTATGGTTCGAACCATAGGCATCAAATTCCATCACCACGAGGGTTCAGGAAGGGAAGGCAATACATTATTGACAAGTAAAGATATTTATATGAAAAGCATTACATTAAGACAGATGCAGGAGGCGTAACAGCTGATAATATAGATAATAATACACATACGTAATGTAAAAAGGCGTAAACATAGGCGTAGACTAGAAACGTCATTAAACATGATGTCACAGGTGGGTGGATCCATAAGAGAATCCTGCAATGTCAGCAGAAATACTAGGCAGAGATGCGTGCGCCGCCGCATGACGTGTGATTGACGTGCAACTAGAGGGTGAAGGGGACTTGACATTTAGCTCTACATGTGGAGACAGAAGTCTGGGGGGTCATGTCAACCTAATCCCAAATCATATCTAATATCTTATGTTTAAAGAACTGTATTATCCAAAAGGAAAGGTCTCTCGGACGGAATCTATTCTATACTGACTGTTAGTGCGTGTACAAGCGTCTAAGTGTCTACATGAGATGCGAGGGGGCAGGAATCCTCCATAGTAACAGGGGCTATGAATTATTTGCATGAGGACAGTGAGGCCTGGCCCTTTGCTCGGTAGCTGGAAGAATGTTTACCTAAGCTACTAGACAGGAATGCATCGGATGAGGAGCGGAGCAGATAATCTTGAAGGCGAAATACAGTTTTTGGCAGGCAACAAGCCGGATCAGGCACCGTTAGCCGCGCAGGGAGTAGGACAAAGTTCATGGATACAGATGCGGGCTCGGACTGGAGCTTTCAGAGGCAGAAGGCAGGAAAAGGCTTGATGGCAGAATTCAGGGCCTACTCGCCTGAACTGTAAAACGTGGAAAGTGAACCACATAAAGTCGGTGGCCTTTAATACTTTGGAACGGAATATCCGACTCATTCATGGCGGATCTGAAAGAGGACATGTTGACGGTGGACGCACATGTATTTGCGTCTTCATAACTGGAACTGGAGGGAACATACATGTACTTGTAGCATGTACATGGAGCCATTGGGGTCTAAGATAGGGGACATAATCTGATCATAAAATTCATATTTCCTCATTCCCTCCTTGTCCCCTACGGACCCTCAGGAGATATCGATCTTCATCAATCCATCAATCTGTTCATATAGCATCATTTGTTCTTCTTTCTTCTTCCGGGATCTTGAACGAAAACTTGAAGGCGGGATACACGATGTGGCACACAGACCACAAATCGCTGGCCCACATTGTAGACATAAGCAGCAACTGAATAATATGAGAAAGCCAATACCTAGGAAGGATAGAATCCTCCATCCCCAGGCTGACAACACGCTCCAGAACCAACCGGACCAAGTCCAGGTGCCTGGACTCTGGTGTATCTGGCTTATAATCTTATGAAGGCGAGTTATGGCTTTATATACTGACGGCGAGTTTTCTGGTATGAAAACACAGCAACTTGATCCGATGACCCTACAAGCTCCGCCCCTATCGGCCAGGATGACGTCAAGGACAAGACGATTTTGAAGCACAACAATCCGCATCGCAGACTGCTCCTCTGTTAGGTTGCCTAGGGCGGAAGTAGTCTCATTCACTACTGCTTCAAGGGTTCTAGTTAATCTACGTATCAGTTTACTATTAGTGACTGTACCTATATAGGGAAAGAAACCTTTATTGAAATCTGTGTATTGCTCCCATGCCGTTTCAGTGTAATCGACAATCGGGAGATCTCTCTGCTGTCTATTGTGTACTAAATAGGTATTTCTGTGATAGTCAGGAGGGGCTAGGAAAACAGGTGGCAGAAGGAATGCTATGTAACAGGTACCATCCCAATCTAGAGGTAAACGTATATATGCAGTCTGGCCACATATGAAGTAGGAATGACGAGAAGCTCTGAATGTAGACTTGCCTTGATCACTGAATTTTATTACAGTGGTACATGTACTATGGCCCATGTGTATTGAACCATTCTTTCTTACACATAATTCACCTTTAACTGGAAATACTGACATAGCGGGCAAGATTGGTGTAGCTTCGGATTCAACATTCAGAATCATGAGGTTAAGTGTAAAGTTACCTAATCCATATACTTCATTTTCTAGATCAGTTCCTGTTCTTTTGGGAAGTCCCTCCTTGTTAGGGTAGCAGACTTTAAGCAAAACTAGGTTCAGGTTTCCCCATACCCAGTTGTCTTGATAAACTACGGAATTTGAATCTAGGGAATTAATTAAACTAAACCATGCTCCACAGGAGCCATTGTGTGTGAACGGATACGGAAAGAGAGGCAAAACTCCCTTATAGTTCTGATAGGGAGGGAGTCGGCCACATATCCAACAATTGGTAGCATTGTTGGTCTGATGGGAATGATGTAACATACTAATAAAAGTGTTGTTACGCAGCGCAAATCTATAAGACAACTCATGCGGAGGTAGTTCGCTAAAAGAATGTTCAGCAGTAGCATTGTAAGCACGCTTAGAAATAGGGTAATACATATGTAGCAATACACTAGAAATGATGATCAGAAGATTTAGAAAAAACAAAATTAATAATGTCACTATGCAGTGACTACGAAGCGATTTACAGTACGCATGTTTTTTAAGCTGTATCTGTCTATTTCTCTCTCTATTTCGGTCTAGAGGATACATGTCAGAAACAAATTCAACCGATTCACCTTGGAGAGGACTTAAACAATCAAATTGTCTGACTTGCTAGACCTTAGTTTCAGTTTATAGAGTTCGTTCTCCGTCCTTTCAACCAAGGGGAGCTTTGAGTCTGTCTGTGAGGGAATGCAGGGCTGAGTATTCACATCGGACGGTAGTCCATAAAATTTTTTGATATGGCTCGAGTGCAACCACCCTTTACGTCCCTCAATCTTCACGGCTGTCCTTGTGGTCAGCAAGACGAGCCTGGGCGACTGCCACCTGGGCTCCAGCTGGGTCTTCCGGTCGAAATTCCTCACAAGAACCAGGTCACCTGGAACCACGTCATGGGGCTTCACCTCAGTGTTATCGGGAAAAGCTGCAGCTACCTGTGAACGACAAGATTGTAGTGCAGACATCAAGGAAGCCAGGTAATCTGTCAGCATATTGCAGTCAACATCAGTGATTTTACGAGGTATAGGCGTCCCCCACATATTTGGTGGTCTACCGAAGATCACCTCATACGGGGATAGCCCTGTTCGAGAATGTGCTACCATTCTCATGTAAAAGAGCGCAACAGGTAAGGCTACTATCCAATTGACACCTTTTTCTCTACATACTTTGGACAATCTAATTTTCAGAGTTTGATTATGACGTTCCACGAGACCTGCTGCCTCGGGATGTCGGACACAGTGGAATTTCCATTGATAACCTAACAGAAGTGAAACGTGTTTCATTAGTTCGGATGAGAATGGCTGGCCGTTATCTGAGTACACGATACGAGGCAAACCGTACCGTGGGAAGAATTCTCGAACTAGCTGTTTGGCAGTAGTCGGGGCAGTGTAATCTGAAACCGGGTAGGCTTCTGTCCAACGGGAAAGAGCACAGACAACTACGAGAACATATTTGAATCCTCGACATCGTTCCATCTGGATATAATCCATCTGGAGGACTTCAAAAGGGTGATCGGGAGGTTGAAATCCACCCTGCTCTACGGGAATGCTTTTACCTGGATTAAACTGACAACATATCATACAAGTACGTACTTTCTGTTTGGCTGCTGCTCGCAAGTGTTTGTTGAACCAAATGTGTTGAATGCTGTCTAGCATAGCTTTTTCTCCTAGGTGCGCTGGACTATGTATTGTGTTAATGATGACTTGAACCATGGAGTCGGGAAGAAACCATATAGATTTTCCCTTCGTCATCCATCCTTGATCCGTTTGGATCCCTCCTAATTCAGTCCATTTCTTTATTTCTTCTGGTGTAGCATGTGTCTGTATGTCAATTACATCAAGGGCGGGATCCTTAACTGTCATGCAATGTGTTGGTGTCGGAACTATTGTCTTTGTCGTGTCAGTTGTATGAGTCTGGTTCTGAGCAGTCTGTTTAGCTGTTCTGTCAGCTAGGTCGTTACCCTGGGAAATGATATCGGTAACTTTCGTATGGGCCTTGCATTTCATAATCGATATTGCAGTAGGTAGATGAATCGCGTCTAATAGAGCTTGAATGAGGGGTCCGTGTTGGATGTGGGTACCGTGAGAAGTTAAATAACCTCTCTCTCGCCACAGTACGCCGAAGTCATGGACGACTCCGAATGCATAACGTGAATCTGTGTATATGTTGACTTTCTTATTTTTGGCTTGAATACAGGCTTGTGTCAGAGCTATGAGCTCTGCTGCTTGAGCTGACAGAGTGTTAATACAATTTGTTTCAATGACTTCAGTGTCTGTTGTGACTGCGTAAGCGGCCACTAACTCTCCTGTACTTGTTCTCATACATGAACCATCTACATACAATGTTAGGTCCGGATCTGATAAAGGGATATCTGTCAAATCTTGTCTGGGTTTCGTCGTGATAGTAATGACTTCAATACAATCATGTGCTAATGGATCTGTTCCGTTTACTGGCAAAAGTGTGGCAGGATTTAATGTATTACAACGTCTGATTTCTATGTGTGGCTGAAACAATGTTAATTCATAACCGGTGAGTCTTGCTATAGTCAAGTGTTGTGTTTGTGTGCGGTTCAAGAGAACCTCTACTGCGTGTGGTACTTGTACTGTCAATTGATGTCCTAATACTATGGCATCGCTTTGTCTGATTGCTAAAGCTGTTGCTGCCACTGATTTCAGGCACGCAGGAAGAGCCTGAGCTACGGGATCCAATGTACTAGAAAAATAAGCACATGGTTTGTGTGATCCTGCTTGTTCCTGAGTGAGTACTGACAAGGCAGTACCTTCGCGTTCTGTAACAAAGAGTGTAAAAGGCTTACTGTAGCATGGTGTTGCTAAAACAGGTGCTTGGCATAAAGCTTTCTTTAAGCTTTCAAAGGCATGTGTATGTTCTTGAGTCCAAGGGAGGACAGTCGATGTGGCTGCCTCCTGTGTTGTCAACTGAATGAGTGGTTTTGCTAGAAATGCATATTGAGGGATCCACTGCCTACAGTATGAAGTGAGGCCTATAAAAGCCCGCACCTCCTTTTGTGTCTTAGGTGGTGGCATGTTAGCAATTAACTGGATGCGGTCGGGTGTAAGCTGTCTTCCCTCCTTGGACAGCAAGTGCCCAAGGTAAACAACTTGCTGGACACAGAATTGCAGCTTAGAAGGGGACACCTTGTGCCCCTTTTTGGCTAGAAACTGTAAAACCATCAGTGATGCTTTTTCACATTCAGGTTCGCTTCGGGCGGTGATCAGCAGATCATCGACATATTGAAGCAAGGCAGTGTTAACTGGCATGTGGATACTGTCAAGTTCTCGTTTCAGTGCTTGGCTATAGATGCTGGGGCTTTCTGTGAATCCTTGAGGTGCGCGTGTGAATTTAAAACTTCGTCCATTTAAACTGAATCCGAACAAATATTGACTTTCCGGATCTATAGGGACGCTAAAGAAGGCATTCTTGAGATCAATTACAGTAAAGAACGTTGCTTCTGAATCAATAGCTGTTAATAATGAAGAGATATCTGGGACCACAGGGTATTGTGGTACAATACATTTATTTAATTCGCGCAGATCAATAACTAATCGATATACTGGTGGTGCTTTTGGATCCGTTCTTTTAAGAATCGGAATTATCGGTGAATTACATACATTGGAGTCGGTTTCCACAACCACTCCTTGTGCAATGAGCTCGTCAATGATTTGCAGTAAAGCCACAACAGCATCTGGTGGTAACTTGTATTGTCGCATTCGTGGTAGTACCACTCCTGTTTTTAGTGTGACTCGATATGGTGTAATGTTCATGCAACCAACATCAGTAGGGCCTTGTGCCCATAAATGTGTAGGTAAATTCTGCAGCCGGTGATCCATGTCTCTGGACACGTAGTGACCTTTGAAGTCACGTAAAAATAATCGTACTCCATCCGGAGAACAACATATTATAGCTCCTAGAGCTTTCAATGTTTTTATACCTAACAAGTTTTCTGGACATGATTTAGTAAGCAATAAATCTGTTGTTCGTGTCAATGGACCAACCGTAAGTGGAAGGGGTTGCGATACTTCATTAATGATAGGCTTTCCTGAGAATCCAAGGGAAATATTCTGTGAGCCTGAGAGGGGTGCCCCTGGAACTTCACTGCGTCGTATAGTTGTTCTGCTTGCCCCTGTATCAAGTAAAAACTTTCTGTCTTCCCCTAATAGTTCACTATGTACATAAGGTCCCTCTTGATCTACAGGAACCTCGATAAGGGGTAAGCCAACTTCCCTCTCTAGGCTATTTCATGTGTATCGTTGATAATCGGGATAATCAGTTTGTGCATACTGGTACATCTGTTGCGTTGTTGCTTGTGTGGCAGCAATAGGCTGCTGCTGTGATGTTGTTACGGTCTGTTGTGGAGCTGCCTGTTGCGGAACTGGCCTAGATTGTGCATGCTGAGGGATTTGTGGTTGGTTCTGATCCTGTCTAGGTGGACGTGGTCTTTCCTGGGTTTTACCCGTGGCGATATTGTGTTTCAGAACTGCACAATCGTGTATATAATGACCTTGTTGTTTACAATAGTTGCATGTCCCTTTCGCCGGACCTGCGGAATCACCCTTTTTATGACCATCAGCTGGAACTGACTGAGCCACAAGCATTTTCATTTTCGTGTCTTTCATACGTCTTTGTTCATGTTCTTGTTCTTCTCTAATTCTATTGTGGTGATATTGTAACATCTGTAACATCTGTGACGGGGTGTTACCTTGCCAGGTACTCTCGAATTTCAATACTCTATTTTTAACTTGCGGTAGTGAATTTTCAACTAATTTTGTCACAAACAGATGTGGATATGACTCGCTACTTGCTTTTATGCCACTATTAATACCAAAACATTTTTCAAATCGGGAATAGAAATCACTAGTGTCTTCATCTTGCTTTTGTTTACAGGCTGAGATTGCACCCCAGTCCTCCTTTTTCGTAGTTAATAAACGTGGCAGTACCTGCACTAGTAATCCTGGTAGTGCTGTAGTCTTTTCCCCAAGCCCTGATCCTGCAGCTCGGGCCTTTTCTTCGTTTTCTAATGCTGTCCAATCTATCTTTTGGTCTCCCACCTCCCATTCCTTTTCTTTGAGTTTCTCGTAAATACCGGCAGGCATTAATACTTTTAATATTTTCATAATGTCGGGGTAGGTATACTCTCCCATGAGTAACATGTCTTTTATCTCACGGTGGAAACCTGCTGGATCCTTGTCATGGCTGGGTACTACTTTCTTCATTTCTAATAATTCAATTTTAGTTATAGGCGTGTACACAAACACGCGTTTAAAGGTATTATCTTCACCTCTGATTGGGTGTACTTCGCGTAAGGGATTCTGTCTATCTATGTGATACATTTTTCTTCCCATAGTGGGAACTGGAACATGTTCTGGGCATACGAAAACTATATACTGGTTTCGAAATTCTAGAATTTCTTTAATTAAATCAGTACCCGAACCTCTCCATTTATTCGTGAGTAATTCTGTCAATACGTCAGGTAGGGGTCCAGGATCGGAGTGTTGGCTTTTATATAATATAAGGAGGTGTTGAATCATGTATATACCAGCTAAACGCTGTTCGTCTGGGGTAAGGTTCAGAAACGTGTGTGCTAGTGCATCATCACTGTATTTGTCGGGACTGTCAGCCCATTGTACTGCTGACCTGGCTAATTCTTGTTCATCCATGGAATCGAGCATATGGTACCCCCTTCGGTCTCGGAGTAGTTTATCAGCAGCTTGGAATAGGTGTTCAGGAGACCTTATATTTAACATAGGGGCTTGAAAATTTCTGTTATATTCTGGACGTATCGGACGTATTGGATCATTAAAGCATCTGGTATTATTAAAAGATCTTCCTTTACCTACATAAGCCATTGTCTCTAAGTGTCCTGTGGGCATTTCTGATTCTTCGTCCTCCTCTCCCTCTGATTCATGTTGGTCTGTCTCTAATCTTTCTTTATGTATTCGTTCTACTTCTTTGCGGATCTTTCGGCACATAACTACTATACATGTCTGTCTATCATGTTTCCCTTCTGATATATTCTGACCCCATCTGGTAAGTACTTGTATTTCCTTCTGCTCTACCTCAGGCCTGTCTTGGTTTCTGATCACACAGTTTATGAAGAAGCGTAACAGTTGTCTCTGTACATCCACTTTCTGGTATTCCATGGCTTCGTCAATACTTTCAGGGCCTCGCCCTGATTGGACAAAGTGATATATATTGTCTAAATGTGCCACCATTCCTGGTAGCGTCGCTAAATACCTTGAAGCTCGTCGTATACGTAGTGATGACAGCAGCATACCGTCCCGTCTACCGGGCACAGGATCATATCTACAATCCACTAGATGCTCTTTAAACATGTCGGAAGTTGCTAGTTGGGGTGTACGTCCGTACGCTAAATCTCTAAGGGATAATTTATTTCCTCGGGGTGGCGTGGCAAAAATTTCTGTCGTACCTCCTGTCGCACCGTCTGAGGTGCTAGGCACGAAAGGATTTGTTGGATGTAAGATAGAAACTGTAGATGTAGGAAAAGCGGTAGAAACAGATGGACCTGTGGGAATGTGCGTAGGAGTTTGTTGTTGCGGGGATACAGACGGATGATCTTGGCGTTGAGCACCATCGGTAGGCGGTGTGTGTGGCGGAACATTAGCATATTCAGGAGCTACATCATCTAAATAGGAAGAAAGGAAAACATCTTTTGCCGTTTTGGGATGTGCTTTTATCGGGAGTAATGGAGGTGTCAAGTCTTTCGGTATTTCCGGGGTGGCCTGAGGTAACCCTTCGGCCAGAAGAGGATACATACCATTCATAAGGGTGTTTCTTTGTCTGTCTACTTGTTCTGCTTTTACTCGGGTACCTTCCTCAATTAATATATTTTCTCGGGCTTTATTCGAATTCTCCCTACTTTTCTCTTCCTGTCTGAGCGCCTTTTCTGTACGTCTATATGATTCTTTACGCCATAATTCAATGGCATCTTTCTGTGACTGTCTGGCTTTCTTTTTCCATAATTCTTCTTCTACTCTCATGATGCAATCTGCATCCCAGGTCCCAGCTGCGGGCCACCTCTGACTTTCTGGTAAATCTTTGGTGTAGTCCACCCATAAATCAAGAAATAATACGGCATCTAGGCCATGCTTATGATACATAAAGTACCCTGGAGTGTCCCTAGGTGGAATGGGAACAGCTTCTTCGAGTACCCCTTTTCTGGTTTTGATCTGTCTTAATTTTGAAAAGAGCGGCATTTTTTAGACCTTATTACTTAATTTTGAACACACTTAATACAATAAACACAATAATGAACAATCATTCACACCACAATATGTAGAACGTATTAAAACTTTTAACATTTAACAGTTAACGAACAATGATAACTAATAGGAAACTAGTTACTGACATAATACTAACACTAGATAATACTGAATTATATGCAAGACATACTAGATATACTGCTAAACAGTACAGATACACTGCTGAAACAGTGCAGACCGGATTTGTGTACCCAAACCCGTCTTGACCGGCACAACCTAATGTGCACGTCTAAATGCCTCCCCGGCAACGGTACTCACCGGGTAGCACGGAACGGAAGGCCTCGGAACTGAACTGAACTGGACCGGACTCGACTCGACTGGACTCGGAACTTCGGAACCTGGTGGGCCTCTGTATACCTCGGATCTTGCTCTCTCAGCTAGGCTCTGGTCGGGATACTTCGCACTTCTCACCGCCTCGTCTGGGTGTTGATCGCAGCCTCAGTCACCCCCGCTTGGCCGGAGGGAGATACAGGAAATCCTGCGGGTACGCGTTGTTATCCGTCCAGCTGTGGCAGGAGACCGGGCCTGCAACGCACCTCCGGCGCGTGAGATGAGAAAGTGTCCCTATTCGGGCGCCAATTTATGTGGTAAATATTTAATTACCTGTACTATTTTTCATGCGGTAAGGTCTAGTAAGAATAACTCAGTAAAAATAAGAGGCAGAATCCGTGGTATTAGAGGTTCTGAAAGGCTTTATTCCTTACAAGGAATTATGGTTCGAACCATAGGCATCAAATTCCATCACCACGAGGGTTCAGGAAGGGAAGGCAATACATTATTGACAAGTAAAGATATTTATATGAAAAGCATTAGATTAAGACAGATGCAGGAGGCGTAACAGCTGATAATATAGATAATAATACACATACGTAATGTAAAAAGGCGTAAACATAGGCGTAGACTAGAAACGTCATTAAACATGATGTCACAGGTGGGTGGATCCATAAGAGAATCCTGCAATGTCAGCAGAAATACTAGGCAGAGATGCGTGCGCCGCCGCATGACGTGTGATTGACGTGCAACTAGAGGGTGAAGGGGACTTGACATTTAGCTCTACATGTGGAGACAGAAGTCTGGGGGGTCATGTCAACCTAATCCCAAATCATATCTAATATCTTATGTTTAAAGAACTGTATTATCCAAAAGGAAAGGTCTCTCGGACGGAATCTATTCTATACTGACTGTTAGTGCGTGTACAAGCGTCTAAGTGTCTACATGAGATGCGAGGGGGCAGGAATCCTCCATAGTAACAGGGGCTATGAATTATTTGCATGAGGACAGTGAGGCCTGGCCCTTTGCTCGGTAGCTGGAAGAATGTTTACCTAAGCTACTAGACAGGAATGCATCGGATGAGGAGCGGAGCAGATAATCTTGAAGGCGAAATACAGTTTTTGGCAGGCAACAAGCCGGATCAGGCACCGTTAGCCGCGCAGGGAGTAGGACAAAGTTCATGGATACAGATGCGGGCTCGGACTGGAGCTTTCAGAGGCAGAAGGCAGGAAAAGGCTTGATGGCAGAATTCAGGGCCTACTCGCCTGAACTGTAAAACGTGGAAAGTGAACCACATAAAGTCGGTGGCCTTTAATACTTTGGAACGGAATATCCGACTCATTCATGGCGGATCTGAAAGAGGACATGTTGACGGTGGACGCACATGTATTTGCGTCTTCATAACTGGAACTGGAGGGAACATACATGTACTTGTAGCATGTACATGGAGCCGTTGGGGTCTAAGATAGGGGACATAATCTGATCATAAAATTCATATTTCCTCAGCACACAACCCTGTCGTACACCACGTTGTACAGAAAAGGTATCTGTAACTTCACTTTTTGGACCACACCTAACCTGTGCTGTATTAGAAGCGTGGAGTCTGATTAAGATGTCTAGAATGTTTATCGGCAGGCCCATCCCTTATAGTACACCCCACATCTTTGCATGGGGCACTGAATCAAAAGCTGTATGCAGATCAACAAATGACACTTATAATTTCCCACCTTTGACATCCACTTCTTTCCAATAGATACAAATAAAACGGAAAACCTGGTCTAAAGTGCTAACTTTACTACGAAAACCAGCTTGGAAGTCACTTAAAATTTGGAACTCCGTCATCCATTCTTGGAGCGTCCCTAAGACCTATTTGCAAAAAATGTTCTGAAGGGAGTCAATGAGGCTGATCGGCCTATAACTCGAGGGCTTAGTTTTATCGCCTTTCTTAAAGATAGGCATAATTTCTGCAATCAGCCAAGATGGCGGTACAGGAGCTCCCGCCAAAACCAGATTGGATAGCATATTAATGTACGTGCCCCACAGCGAATTATCTTCCCTGTACAAATCGTTTGGAATTTTGTCAGGGCCTGGGGCACGGTCCATTGCACATGAAGAAATTGTCAGTTGGGTTTCCTCAATTGAAAAGACCAGGTGTTCATATTCCCCAATCAGCCCCTCATCCACGGCCTCATCAGTCTTGCCACTTACGTAGCTGTCATTAGCATAAAGGGACCCAAAATATGTCATCCATTCTTCAGGCTCTCTCTCCAAAAGGTCTTCGAATCTTTATCTACAAGTGCTGTACGTAAAGTTGACCATAACAAGCCCTCCCACACTTTTTTAGCATTGGCAATAATCTGCCTGTACTTGACTCTACAGAGCACGATCTCAGAGTGGACCTTTCGCTTTACAACACTAATAAGTTCCCCCATGGACTTACTACTCTCCCGGTTAAACCAGGAACTTTTAGGATTTTACTGCAGACCAGCAAAATGACAACCGCTTCCCAGTGTCTTAACTGGCCGGCTGAGGAGTTCTCTAACTTCCCTATAGAGCTGCTCATGCCCGAGGCCTAAACTCATTACCGCCTCAGAGCTAGCGATTTTGGCTAGGTGCCTAATTAAGTCCCTAGTTTAGCTCTTATATTTGGCTACTGTTTTCGGATGTTTTTCTACCCGGCTCCATTTTACTGACCTCAAATTATTAGTAAGGGACAAGGCTCCTGGATCAGACCACCCCCTTATGTGGGACTGTACATTGCCTTGCATAAGAAGAGTAAGAGCAAGAGCGTTGTGGTCACTTTCAAATCTTTTCACCACGGCCATATCATCTATTACAGGCCATAGATTGGGGGTCATTAAACAGTAATCTATTCTGCTTGAATGGTTTGGTCTGTTAAAAGTGTGGTCCCCATTTAAGTCTGACCTTGTTCTTCCATTAGTTGCTCTCAAATCATGCTGCAGCGTAAGGGCAAGCAACTGGCCACCTCTCTTCGTCCATTTTACCTTCGGCAAATTTAGTGGTGGGATTGACCACTCCTGATCCCAGTCCTCTGTCAGATCTGGGTCAGTCAAAGCAAGAGGTTCAAACGTACAATTAAAGTTGCCAGCCACTATGGCAGGGGTGTTATCCAGGTAGTTAGACAATGCATGGTCCAGTATGCGTAGAGTAGTGGTTTCCTCCGTGGCAATGTCCACCCTATTATACACATTAAAACGTTTGCCTTTCCAACCACTTGATAGAGTCAACTCCAGCGCCAAAATATCCTGCGAATCTACATGCAGGTGCTTAATTTTAGACCCTGTAGCATTCCTCACCCAGACCAGTAGGCTTCCTGACGGTCTACCCTGCTTTTTCTTAATAGCAGCAATATCTAAAGTGGAATAGCCACTTCTATGGGGAGCGGACAGACTCCAAGTTTCCTGTAGCAAAATTATATCAAAGGTATCAATAAATCAATATAGTCAGGGTCTGACAATAGTTTAGAAACCCCAGCCACATTCCAGACCAGAATCCTGAATGGTGGAGCAGTAGGACACCCAGTTTCAACTGAACAGACATTCAGGGATATGCTGGGAGTTACATTTGTATCATTAGGCACGCCACACATCTAATAATAATTCTGCTAAAGCAACTGATGTATGATTAATATTTTTCACCATCAAACATGCTAATTCACTAACAGCCCTAGTATTATAAATGGTTAGGCCTGGAATTCCTACTATTGAAGCAGCTATACTAATATATTCAGACTTAGATAATAAATGAATTTCAGGATCACAATGTTCACTGAGCTGAACAGCCTCTCTCGTATTCTGGACATGTGATGTCTGATCTAATGGGAACATCATGATCCTAATGTGGTAAAGGCACATGGTCCACCTGTGATATTTGCTGGAATGTACGTATATGTAACATAATCACATGAGAATAACCACCCTACAGGCAATTTAACTGTCTGAAATGACTGGCGGCAGATACCACATTTTTGCATATCATGTTATTTTGTATATTTTTGCATGTACTTTCATTTCGATTTTTGCATAGAGTTTGTGGTTCCCATGTCATTTGTGATTCAGTTCCTTCAAGTCTTTTTCGAGCACATTTACCAATGGTAATGGGGTCACAACTCAAATTATAGCAAATGTCGCATTCAGAGATATTGAACGTTATCACTTGTGTTTGATTTTTCCAAGTATCATCAGTAGTTTCTGGACAAAATCGGCAAAACTCATAAGGTGACAAATGAGTTCTCACATCATGCTCCTCCACTGCCCCGTCTGAATTTGTGACATTGAATGTCTGCAATAGTACATCTACAGGGGTAGGTATAGCTACGAGGCATGTGTAAATAATATCCATGGTGCTTTTCATGTTTGTCATGCAAAAGTTCGACCTGTTGAGTACTGTCTGTGCAAGATAGGACCACACATTGTCAGGTCGAGTCAGCAGTTGTGTTGATTTGTGCAGTCGGCTGGCCACTTCGGAGTAAGGGGGTCCCGGACCCACTCGAACATGACGAAGCACACTCCAGCGAGCGCAAGCAGAGCACAGACTCGCCATGTTGTGATCTAAAAGAACAGAGAACAAACAGGTATTATTAATTCTCGCAAGTAACATTTATCAGCAGGCACATGTTCCCATTTTTCCTGCCCTGGTTTCATGATTAACAGGACATTGTCCTTCCTGTTTCAATAACCTCTGCCTGTTCAGGGGGACTATTTGGAGATTTTACCCACACTTTGGCTCCTGGATTCTTGTCAGTAGAGCCAAACTCTCCTTCCCCACGCACGGTGAGAAGGGCTGGTGCAGTTCCCTTCTTACCTATCCCACCGTATACTGGCATGATCACTATTTGAGCGACTCTGTCTCCAGGTTGTATTATCAAATCGATGTTTCCACTATTCAGTAGGATGACCTTGATTTGATCTTGATATCAATGACCCCTCCCAGCACTTGAATGCCCTTTAGAGCCAATCCAGATCGAGGGGCAATCAAGCCAAAGTGCTCTGGGGGAATCTGGATTCCTACTCCTGTCTCAATGAGTGCTATATCTCTTGGTTTGAGTCTGTACAGTTTCAAAGCATACAGATTAAGACCTGCAGCCTCCGGTGTCGCCCGGTACGGAGCCAAAGCTCCAGGAGCTGTCTCCCAGTAGAGAATGGTATTGGTGGCTTCAATAGGCTGAATCTGCAAGGCTGGGGTTAGCATTTGCATCAAATGGGTTTCTGCATTTACTAAGGGTCTATTGTTCAAAATTTGCAATGCCTTATTTAAATGATCTCTCCAATTTTTCAATGACCCATCAGACAACTTTCTTAATTGATCTTTCAACAATCCATTCATACGCTCAATCAGACCCACCGCTTGCTGGTATTACTGAATATGAAAGATCCACTCAATGTTGTGTTGTACAGAATACTCCTGCACCAATTTGCCTTTGAAATGAGACCCATTGTCACTTTGAATCTGTAATGAGATTCCATAATACAAAATCAGCAAGTCTAACGTTTTCAATGTGTTCAACTGAGTAGCACGTTTACATGGAAATGCTATCAAATAACCAGAGTATGTGTCTACAGCCGTGCACACATATTGACATCCTCGACTAGTTGGCAGGGGCCCAATGTAATCAATCTGCCAGATCTGTGCTGGTAATTTTCCTCTGCCTAGCTGGCCTCTCACTATCTGTGGGACTGGTCTATGTTGGGTATGCTGACAAATAGGACATTGTGAGATCGCAGTTTTAATCAGATCTAGGGGAATGTGTATCCCTCTATTCTCTGTCCACCTGCTAGTAATCTTTTCTCCAAAGTGTCCACACTTCTGATGTGCCCACTTCGCAATCCCAACCAGGTCAGAATCTTGCGTTGCCACCTCGGCCTCCGAAATCTTAGCTTTTTCATCTGTGAGGGAATTAAAGCAGCGGTCGAGTGAGTCTGTGGAACAGTGAGCATCTACATGATACACGGTAACTTTGCTTTGTGACAACATGGTCCAGATCTCTTTCCACAGTTCCTTACCCCACACTTCTTTTGAATATATTATCCAGTTATGAGCATGCCACGTGGGAAGCCGAGTGGCTGACCCATTGGCAGTGGACCACGAGTCAGTGCATATATGACATTTTCCTGGCAATTCTTGTTTCAAAGCTTGATACACAGCGTATAGTTCTGCGAACTGGCTACTCTTTCCCACTCCAGTAGTGGGCAACAATTTCTTGGTCACAGGATTGTATGACACCGCCTTCCAGTGCCTTTTAGCCCCTACATACCTGGCTGAACCATCAGTAAAACACACATGCGTTCTGTCCTCTAAGGACAATGGCTTACCCTACTTCACAAGAGACTCCTGTATCTCAGGTACATCATGCAACACCTGTGTCTCTCCCATTGGGGCTTGCGCCACCTGTTCATGCAGCACCGCAGTGCCTTTGGGACCTACTCTGCCCTATCCTGTATGTACCACTTCCATTTGATTATGCTGGCCTCTTGTGCATGTCCTATTCTGTAAGTCTTGGGAGAACTCATCACCAATTGCATTATAGGAATCTCAGGTCTCAAAATCACATTGTGCCCTAGAGTCAATTGCTCAGTATCCACCAGGGCCCAATAACATGCAAGCAACTGTTTTTCAAAGGGAGTGTACCGCTCTCCAGCATCTGGCAATTTCTTTGACCAAAATCCTAAAGGCACCCTCGTTTTTCCTTGCTTCTGCCACAGACTCCAATTAGCATACAGTCCTTACACTGTCACATTCAGATCAACATCCCCCTTCCACACTGGCCACAAATCCAAAGCATGCTGTATAGCCTCTTTTGCTGATTCAAACCCAATTTGCAGTTGCTCTCCCCAATCAACTGCATTTTTCTTTCGCGTAACTTTGTACAAAGGGGCCAAAATCTGACTCAAGTGAGGGATGTGCTGTCTCCAAAAACCAAACAAACCAATGAACCTCTGGGCTTCCTTCCTATTTCGTGGCACAGCAAATTCTTTGATCTTTTGTTTGACGTGGGGCACCATCTCTCTGTGTCCCTGATGCCATTGAATACCCAAAAACTTCACATTTTGAGAGGGTCCTTGTACCTTTGCGGGATTTAACTCCCACCCTTTACTTGGCAAATGCCCCACAATCCTGTCCAACTGAATCTGCACTTGCTCTTGTGTCTCTCCTGTATCATTACGTCATCAATATAATGGCGAAGCTGTACACCAGAAATAACTGGTACCTCATCTAAATGCTCTGCCATCAGCTGGTGACAGATAGTAGGACTGTGTAAGTACCCCATAGGAAGACTTCTAAATGTTAGTTTTCTACCATTCCATGAGAATGAGAATTGCTCTTGGCATTCAGGGGCTATTGTTATAGAATAGAAAGCATTGGCAATATCAATAGTCACATACAGTGGTGGCTGGTGACATTTGAAAATGGTGAGGCGTAAAATTATTGTCGTACTGCGCTATGGCGAGCGAGTGTAGCAAGCAAGCCCAAACACCATATGAAAAAAGAGTGGACAAATGGTGCATTTTCAAGCAAACTTGAGGAAGAAATTGCCAATTTTTATGAACTATAGAGGACAATCAGAGCCGTTTAGCCACTTAGCAAGCAATTCTCAGAGTGACTCTGTGACATTAACCACACATGGGGCAGTCACTCATAGGAACAATATGCCCCTCCACATCAGCATACGCAAAGATTGTCCTCTATAGCTCATAAAAATTGGCAATTTCTTAAATGATAAATAATTAAATCGTATTGCTTTATCAGCCTTCCTGCTTCCTCAAGTTTTAAGTTTGCTTGAAAATGCACGATTTGTCTACTCTTTTTTCACTCGAGGTCGACAAGCAATGCACTGAGCAGACACTTTGCAGGGAGACTATTACTACTTTTGGAGTGACAGCGGCATGTGCAGCGTGGGAGAAGCGCAGACAATAATAAACAAGAGATGGAATACCTGGCAAACCTCCACGAAATAACCATTTCGGAGAGTCGCTTCTGTTTTCACTCCCAGCAACAAACCCAAGTATCGGAAGCCATTGGTGCTGTTCTGAACACCAATGTCGTTATATTTACCCCGAGGCACTCGATGAGGCCTAAACTGACATCAGTAGACACAGGAGCGTGCCTACCAGTCCCCATGCTCATATAGCTGTCTATTCTCCTGTCTCTGCACTCCCCTGTGGAGTCCCACAGGGCTCCTCGCTAAGTCCAACGCTATTTAATATCTATGTAGCAGACTTAGCGAGGGTAATAAAGGCCCATGGGCTGCGACTTACATCCTACGCAGATGACACCCAACTGGTTCTGGCAATACACAAGGACGGCCCAGCGGTGGCAGCTAATTTCCAAAGCGCCATGCTTGCTGTCAGTACCTGGATGTCCTCCAACTGTCTGAGGCTTAACTCGGACAAAACCGAGGTCATGACCTTTGGTAATCTCTCCCCGGTTTGGTCTTCTACCTGGTGGCCTGACCAGCTGGGCTCTCCTCCTGTCCCAGTTGATAAGGCCAGAAACCTGGGAGTCATTTTTGACAGCAAGCTGTCATTCAACCTTCATGTCAACAAGGTTGTGTCATCTGCGTTCTTTATCTTAAAGAAAATTAGGAAAATACTGCCTTACCTTCCCACCTCAGCTGGGAAGACCCTGGTCTCTACCCTAGTGTTTTCCAAAATCGATAATGGGAACGCCCTCTTCCTTAATACTCAGAAACTCGCTCTATCTAAGTTGCAGTCCATCCAAAATGCTGCTGCAAGAATTCTTCTTGACATCCCCCGCCGCCAGCCAACTACTCCAGCCATTCGTCACCTGCATTGGCTAAGAGTAGAGGGCCGCATTAAATTCAAGGCCCTCTGCATTGCCTATAAGGCAGTGTATGGCGTCGGTCCAAAGTTTCTGATTGAAGCATTCCAGTTGTACAGCCCCAAGAGACAGCTGAGATCCGCCAACTCCTGCCTGCTTCCGTTACCTCGCACGAGAACGGCAACCTGGGGAGACAGGCGCTTCCTGGTTGCCACACCTAAACTCTGGAACCTTTTGCCACTCACCATAAAAACTGCCCCCAATTTGATAAGCTTTCGTAGGCTCTTAAAGACATGGCTGTTCAATCAGTAATCCTGCGGTTTGGTCTCTCGTTTTTGTCACATGCGCCGAGACACCTTCGGGTATTTGTTTGCGCAATAAAAATCGCAAAATAAATAAATAAATAAATAAACAGGACCTGCACCGCTGTAGAGCAGTCTCTTGAGTCTTCCAAGAACCCCACATCTCCGGAGTCAGCACCCATGCCGTTGGAGTGGCAAGGCTCCCAAAAGATGCCAAAGGGCTGTTTGAACGAGCTGTAAAATGCTGGCACAGTGAAGAGACAAGCTTTCATCAGAGTGACAAAGGGGCCTGGTGTCACAATCAACAAGCCAGACAAAGGCGGAAGAGATGCCACCTCTTCTCGTGCTAATCCGGTGCTGTGGTTAAGCCTCTCACCGCAAATCTAGTGCCACCTTTGTTGGAACAAACCCATCGGCCAAAGAAAAGGGAGCTGTTTATAAGGCAGGACATGTTATTTACTAGGTGTGAAGAATAACAGGAATAGTACTATACTGATTATAAAATATAATGACGTGATCAGTGGGAAGCTACTAGTCTAAATGATGTAAGGGTCTCTAAGTGCCAATGTCTGAGGACTGAGGCCGGACCACAGGCACTTCTTCCGGCCGGGGCCCCCTTGTCAGTCAGCTCCAGAAGCGACACAACCCGGTGCCATTCACCCCGAGGGATGCGACCGCTTGCGGCTGGGAGGGGATGCAGTATGGAGAAACATGTGTGCTTGTCTTGTGGCAGAGGAAAGCACGGAAAAGGGTTCACGAGTGCGGCCTGTGCACATCTACAATTCAGGTCCTGGTGCCATCCACTCACAGGGGCTTGAGGCACTTCACAGCTAAAAGCAGGAGGACAGGTGTATAGCACTAGAAGGCCCAGCAAGCTTCACAGAGTGGGAGTGCTGTTATACAGCGCTACAAGGCCCAGCAAGCTTCACAGGGGCATGCGGCACTACACACCTTGAAGCAGTAGGTTTGCTTGCATCGCGTGCTCTTAAATGTGCGTCTGAATTCCTTTACTAGGTGAGTGCTCGCCTCACATGCACCCAGAAAAAGACCACCATAACTGTCACTTTCAAAGGTGACCTAGCAAGTACAGCTTGCAGTCGCGGCTCGCGGGGGGTGGGGAGGAGTCGCACGGGGGTGGGGGCTAGGGGGGAGTGTTAAAAAAAATATAAAAATCCTTTTCCTACCCGAGGTCCTGCGCAGGTCCGCGCCGCCTCAGGTCTGTTGGCGCAATGGCGCCTACAGCCCCTCTCAGCCAATCCTGGCGCTGCCAGCAGCGCCAGGATTGGCTTAGGGCACGGTTACTGCTCGCCCGCCTGCCCATTAGGAGACTGAGGTTTGAGCCTTAGCTCAACCCTCGCTCTCCTAATGGGCATGCGCCAGCCTGTGCAGCCACTAGTGCGCATGACTGGGTACGGCGCGAAAATTCGCTCACCTTCCCCACTCATGCGCACTTATGCTGCAGCTGCTGCCTGTTGCCCCTGGTCCGTCTGACATTCATGTCAGTAAACATGACGCCGGACCGCCCACCCCCTTCAGACTCTGACTGACATGATTGTCAGTTCTCCCTCGGCGTCTTTGAACTTAAGTAAACTGATTCAGTTCACTTAAGTTCAAAGACGCCGAGGGAGCTGCGGGCGGGGGGGGGGCTACACCCAACGCCCTAATGGACGCACCGCTGCTGGTCGCATACCAAGTCCCAGGATACTTCTGTATTTTCTCAATTAAGGTGACAGTATCTGGGACAGCGGCAGTCAAGGGAGGTGTGTGCTTGTTCAAGTCGCGATAATCAAATGTCATGCGCCAAGTATTGTCACTTTTGCGCACAGACCACACTGGGTTATTCCAAGTGGTAGTGATTGGAGTCACCACCCCTGCCTCTATCAAGTCCTATATGGTTGTACTGATCTCCTCATGCCCTCCTGGAATTCTGTACTGTTTCAAATTAATTACATTAGTAGCCTGGGGCACCTTCACTGGAGGAATCTTCAAGTGACCCACTCTTATTGCGCCAACTGAAATGTACCTTTTTGATCCAAATTGATTGTATCCATCCTCCAAATACAGAGTCATTCCCTTCAAGATATCAATTCCAATATTATATTCAGAGAGAGGCACCATCAATACAGTGTACTCTCTTTTTGGTATTCTCCCTATTTTAATTTGGACCTTTGTCTGCACAACTGGTGTCTCTTGTCCACCTAAGCCTGTGATTGTGAAATACTGTCCTTTAAACTTTTTGGGACTTCCATATATCAATGTGGCCTCCGCTCCGGTGTCTACTAGGGCTCAGGCCTTCTGAACATTACGATGTTTCCAATAAATTTCTATGTCTATTGTCTTTGCGAGCCCATCTCTGTACCGGAGCTTGACCTATTTCCTAATCTGCTTTAAATCTGTCAACCTTTGCCCAGGTCAAATCCGGGTACAACCTGTCATACTCTCGGGGGAATTCCTCCCCCCTCCACTTCTCACTGAGCCATTCACTCTCTGAATCTCTCCCTTCCTTCGTACTCAAATGGGCAGCCCTCTCACCCTCCTTTTCCTCCTCATCTACCTCTGGCTTTCTTCGCATTTTATTTTGTTTATTCACTCTCCTACTTCCTTTCTTTTTATCCAACCCTCTTTTCCGATACATCTCCCACAGACTTTTAGTATCTATTCCTTCTATCTTCTCTTTCTCCACTCCATCATTCAAGAGAGCCAAAAACATGTCTCTTCTCGGCAGCCTGTTATTGTGTGTACGAGTCTCAGACCTGGAAGCTCTTTCAGTCTTTATCCAGTGCCCCAGCTCTCCCAACTCACGGACTGCCTCAATCACCTGCGCCAAAGTATTACCATCTGATTAATTAGCAAAATCATCGTCACCTGTTTGTTAGCAGGGGGAGCCAAATGGATTATTTTATTTCGCACTGACACAGTTAAAAGTCCATCCATCAACTTATGTGCATTATCCAGAAACATTGCAGTTTTCATCACTTACTCCTTAAGACTCTGTATAGCATCTGTCAATGTATAACAGGGTTTATCATTCACTGGCCAGTCTGACTCTGTCGGGTATTTCTGACTGCATCCAACCACTGCCAGTTGTCACAGGTTAGTTTGATTATTGCCCCCGTAATTCCTAAACTGCTCCTGCACTGTGGGATCAGTACTGAGTGTGCAGAATTTTATTGCATCTCCGTGATCCAACATTACCCCAGAGGCGCCCATATCAAACAACCGCACCATCCATGTAAGCAGAGATTCTCCAGGTCTTTGTCGGAATCTGTCTAAAATGTAATTAATCTCCTGCTGAGTAAAATCTTCCATAGAATCCATTGCAACCCCCTGTGGAAAATTTGGACCACTCTGTATTTTCCTACGATGTATGGGCTGCGCCTGAACCACTTTGCGTTCTTCCGACTCACCCTGACTACTGGCTTGATCACACTCTCCTCCATAGTCTGAAAGCTCTGAAGAATCCCAAATATTCCCATCCCATGTTTCAGGGTCCCAGTCAATTTCTATCTTTGCAATAGCTAAAAGTACTTTTCTCTTGTTAACCCTTCCCCTCCTTTTCTTGTACTTGTGTTGCGTGATACAAACTGCAGCCTTTTCTGCCACAGTCTGGTAAGTTTCCAACTTATCTTGTAATAACTTATTCTGACAAGTTAACATCGTAGAGGTATTTTAGGCTTCAACAAACAGTTTTTCCATTTTTTAATGTTCATGCTGCAGCTGAATACATTTTTCATGCATTTTACGATAAGCACACAAGAGGATCCAGCCTCTTCGCCCTAACATGCTATGCTCTTTTCCCTTCTAAACAGGCACTTTTTGCAAACACGCAACCACTTGTGCTGGCTCAGCGTCAGCTAAACACACTTTTTAATTCTCACTCAGCCCAGTGCAATGAGCCTACTCGTGCGCAGGCATACCATATGGGACTACCTCCCATCCAGGTATTTCAATTGGTATCTGAGAGTCTGCCTTCGTTTTTCTAGAAAACATTTTTCTTTCCCCTTTTAATTTACTTTTCGTATCCTGACAAGTGACGCCAAAAATGTAGTGCTTGTAATTTGACACAATAGTACACACCTGGACCCTGCACTCCCAATAGGAGGCAAATGCACTACTGCACCTTTAAACAACACACGTTAAACAGCACTCCCAAAACACGAGGCGATAAAACAAGAGCCAGCACTCTCTTAAGACGAGGCAAGGTACCAAGCACGCATCCCACACAACATGCTCCAGTTCACTCTGATCGGTGAGGAGCGAAAAACAAGTGAAGAGCAAAAACATGCCCTCCCCACTTTGCAGCTAAGTGCGAGCACAGAAAATGGAGTCTGTTACACAAGATGGAGTCAATTATGGCAAATGGAGTCAATGGTCAATATATCATTCTTAATATCAGTACACTTACGCCAAACCAGAGCATGATCTAGCAGACCCAACTCCTTTTGCTGCTTAATTTCCGCAAGGCATATAACTTGACTCATCGGATATACAGACCTTATCAACGTGTTGGGCCCTCCGGAAACTCAGTAGGGCACAGGCGGCCGGTGCAGGTAAGTGTGTGGGGCGGGAGGAGTTGGCGGAGTTGGCAGACGACAGAATAGTTAAAATTAAGTAAATAAATAAAACCTATTCCCTCGTCTGTCGACTCCCCCACCTTACCTGCACCGGCTGTGACTGCAGTAGCGTCTTGGGTTATGAATCCTTATACTCCACGGCCCTCCACCTTTCTCAGAATCCCTGGTTGTCGCTTACACTTGAAAAGCTGGTACAGCGTACACTGATCAGACATGAGCTCCACACGTTTTGTGACTTATTCCCAAACGGTCATGTGATATCCCTCGCCACTAACACCACCTCTACAGATGTCACATATATGGACCAATCATTTTTCGCAGACTGCATGGAATGTTAGGCTCCCGCCTCCACTCTTATCCTTTAGCGCCTAAGGACTTCACACCTCTTACACTCCTAATTAGGGACCCAGATGGGACTCGCAAAGTGTGAGATTTACTAAGATTATACATTGTCTTTGATTTTTCACAATTTACTTTCCAGCGCTAAACTTTTTTAGCGCTGGAAATAACGTGAAAGTAATAAAAAGCAACGCTTTGTGCTGCTCTGCATTACTTAGCGCCTAGGGGGCGTGCTATAGGTGCAGCATGGGCATTCCAATGCAACCACCTAAGGTTTCTGACGCTAAACCCAATTTATCTAAACAAAGTAGACTGGGTTCAGCAACAGGAAACAGTGCCCTTTTGAAATAGGCGCAAGGAATGAGAAATTGTTTCATTTCTCCTTTCCTTTCCAACTTTGCATGTGTGCTGCACTGTACAACACGCATACAAAGAGGGAAAAAGTCTGAAGTGAATCTCAGCATAGCATTTTGTACTGGAAGGGTGCCTTTCCAGTACAAAACCTATGCTAGACTCACAGAGACACCCTTGCGCCCTGGCGCAAATGTGTCCCAGTGGCGCACGGCAGCTGTTTTCAGCACCAGCGCTAGGGAGAGGGGAGGAGAGTGCCTTATTTGAGTAAATTTGGCACTCTCCTCCTCTCTCCTTTTCATGCAGGGCAGCATTTAGGGGTGCTGCACTGTGCTGTGTTAAAAAGGAGTAAATCTCCCCCGGCTTTACCATGCCAATATAGCTCTTAAAGACACACACAGCCGCAAGGTTTGGCAGCAATGGGAACTGGAACGTGGCCATCCCCTTTTTGATAGAGATTGATCCTAATGCTGTGCATAAACTAAACTGATATCCCCCAACCACCTTCATAAATTACTACATTTTGATTTCTACATAAATCATATACCACGCCTGCCGGCCTTGCCAAAATTAACAATTCTAGATTTCCCCTCTGCCCTAAATGCAAATTCCCCAGGAGCAGATCTTTCACATATAACCTGGACCTGCCATATACTGGTCGGAGGTATTTGATATCGTCTCCCCATTACTGCCACTTCTGAGTGATGTATCATCCCTCCCTAAGAACCTCAGTCGGCTCTCAGCCATTGGTATACTACTAGCTAAGAGGGGGATCGCACTTCGATGGGGCAGTAAGTTAACCCCACTACTAAGGTCTGGCTCAGGAGTATGACCTATTGTGACTTAACAAGTTAAGTCTATGCCACAATACAACCCTCCTTCGCTAGACCTAAAGATATCTGGCAACCACTTTGAACTTATTTATAAAATCTGGAGTCGGACCTTTAAAACCCTACCCCCTGGGGCGTGGCCAAGATGGCGGCTGTTTAGCGGTGACTTTCAGGAGATCCGCTCGCTGCGGCCTAATTAAGCATTTAATATAGCACCCCAGGGCACCCCGAACCAGCATACAGCTTTGTTCCTAGCCAGGAGCCCAGCAGGAAGTGGACATCGCGATCCCTGGATGTGCGGGACGCACGACGAAGAAAGAGCAGTGGGCGGCCTGGAGGCCTCGTGGACGTGCGGAGCTGATCCCCAGGAGGCCAGCTGGTGAGTGCGGGGGCGCCGTGTCGTCAAGGCCCTGCCCGGTGAAGAGGAGCAAAGCCAAGGAGCATAGTAGAGGTGTGCCCGCCCCGGAGGACTAAGAAATACAAGTAAGGCTGCCGGGGCTGTTGGGGGGCACACCAATGGACCCCTGAGTGTACACACAGCCCGGGACAAGGTGGGTGTTTCCAGGAAGCCAGAAGGGGAGATGTGAAGCAGAGCCCTGCAGGTAGTTTATGCTTTGAAACCTGGAAACCCAGAGAACTGGCTTCTGGACCCAGAGCAGTAGAATCAGTGAGAAGTAAAAGGTGAGGTTCACCCAGGCATTGGAGTGCACTTGACTGGGGGGCAGTTGACTTGGAGGCAGAAGAAAGGCCCCCAGATGCAAGGTGGTTAATATCTGAGAAGGCAGGAGAAATAAAGGGTGACAGGCCTTGTCAGGCCTTGCCTAATAAGGGATGCTACGGCCGCCATTTTGAATCCTCTGGAAAGAGGCAAGAGGACTCAGCGGGTGCAAGGGGATGGCCAGCACCTCTTCCAATTGTACCAGCAGGCGAGGCGGAAGACGATTGAGGGACCGCAACCAGGCACGGCGGGGGGCCACATACCTACTGGGGAGCAGGCAAGAGTAGTGAGGCCTGGAGAGAACACAAGGCTTGAAGACGTCAGAACCTCCCACTGGGACACCCTACCGCACCTGACGGGGCTCACGGAGTCACCGGGCATACTGCACTGTCAAACACAATACTCAGGGACCGGGAAGCTATACAGAATGCATTGAACCAACCTAGCAGAATGATGTCCACCTGTCCTAAAAAAGAAACCAACATTAAAGATCTCCTGCAGAAACCAGGGGGCAAGCGACAGGAGGGTCAAGCGGCAGAGTTGCCACCATCACAAGCCCGGGATGAGGAACTAGGACACGCAGACCAGGGAAAGGAAGAACCGGTTATTCTGCGATTTATGGAGCAACTGTTCACCTCACTGAGAGACGACTTTGCGGCGCTTGGTCAGGAGGTTGCCACGGACTTGAAACAGGTCAGAACAGATATAAATGAGCTGGGAGATAGTGTAGATACCCTGGAAAAGGCAGGCGCAGGGAGGAAGAACTCCATGCGCATGCCAGAGAATTGATAGACCTGAGGGATCGGAATGAGGATTTAAGCCTGCAACTGGAAGACCTGAAAAACAGATCCCGGTGCTCAAACGTACACATTAAGGGAGTTCCTCTTCGCGCAGATGCTGGGAAACTAGAAGACTTTGTGATCTGACTTTTTCAACATGCCGCCCAAGTACTGGAAGAACAGGAGATTGTTTTGGATTGCACACATAGGGCTGGCCGTCCGGCAAGGAACCCAGGCCAACCCCAAGACATTCTTACGTGCCTTCATTCTTATTGCCAAAAAGAAATTATTATGGCAGCCACCCGGGACAAGGCGACCATCCAATTTGATGGCCTGCAAGTGGGCATCTATCAGGATCTCTCCCAGCTTACACTCCAACGTCGCACAGCCCTGTGCCCGGTTACTACTTTTCTGTGAGACCACAAAATAAACTACAGGTGGGGGACATACCTTCAAACTCTTCTTTGTGTGGGATAAAGAAACACAAGTGGTAAGGTCCCTTCAAGAGGCGAAGAAAGCGTTGGGAGTTGACTTTGTGGCAAGGGAAGTGGAGGACAGCTGCCGAATCAAAGCTGGACTGGAACAAGGAAGGAAAAAGAGAGTAGGACGCCACACATGGAAGATTTCACAAGCACGACCCTCAGAATCGGAAAGCCAAAAGGAACGAGCGGCACTGCTTAAGCAACTGCAGGCTGAAGAGGGCTGAGGATATCTGGCAGAAGAGTGAGCGGTCTTCAGGGACTTTTACTAGAATTTACACGCACACCGGGGACTGGTGACCCCGGGCTGAGAATTGACTCAGCTGCTGTGGGCAGAGCCCGCTTTCCATCCATCGAGATATTAGATGTTTCTGCACTGGCGCCGGCCAGATGGACCCACGCGCCAAGGTGCTATTGGTGCCCAGGATGGGGCAACTTTTCTGTTACAACCACGTTATACGTTTTTTCTTCTTAGATATCTCCCTTTCTCTCTTTTCTATCTGGCCCTTCTTGGGCGTGCTCTTTCCCCAACTAGGATTGGGGAGGGGTTGGGTTTCATCTAGCTGGAAATGTGATGAGGGCGCGGGGAAAGAAATTCCAACACTAGGTGGGGATCTCTGGGTACATAGCACACAGGGCATATCTACAGGAACTCGAGGTTCTGGAATTTGGCAGGAGTGGGAGAGCTATTTTGATAAGGATGGGCCAACAAGGCCAGGGGTGAGCGCCCAGTACATCTCATGCATTAGAAGGGGAGAGAAGCACACCACTCTGAACAATGACTGGGGTTCACCCAAATCGAGGGACCAGGGACGTACATGCCACCAAGCAGATACCACGCGAAAGGTACTGGGGATGGAGGAGAGATGGGGAGGTCCTGACCTGAAGCACATACACTCATACTGTTCCAATGGCTCCCCTTAACACCATAATAGTAAGTCTCAAAGTAAGGGGCTTAATTCCCCGGCGAAACGAAGGGCACTGTTGGCATACCTAAAGAAATTAAATGCGATATCTGCTTTCTGCTGGAAACGCACCTGAGACGTGCAGATTGGGCGCAACTTGGATCACGCTGGTTTGACTGCCAATTCTTCTTGTCCCTGCCAGGGAAGAAAGCGGGGGTGGCAGTGCTTTTCGCGACACACTTTCCAGGTAGGGTTCTGGGGGGTACAAACAGAAATACCAAGAAGGGTGCTGGGACTTCGGGTCGCTGTGGGAGGTCTCACCTGCACATTGGCATCACTATATGGGCCCACTGAGGGACAAGAGGGATATCTTAAGGATGCAATTGGCTCGATCCTAGAAGACTCGGTGAGAATCTCATAGTGGGGGGGGGGGGGGGCTATAATACAGTACAAGACCCCATTCTAGACAGAACCACACAACGGATGGGGCACTTGGGAGCAATGTCGGTGTCCTTGCTGTGCTAGCTGGCAGAGGTGGGACTTGCGGATGCATGGCGACGGCGTAACCCTAAGGCTCACAATTATACTTTTTTCTCGGCAGAACACCAGTCCTATGCCCGGCTCGACTTCTTCCTCACTACACCCCAAATTACTCAAGGGATAATAGACACCACTATAGGCATGGCATCACTTTCAGATCATGCATCCATTAACCTCACGTGGTGTCTACAAGGGGATTACCAGAACTATAGGCCATAGAGACTTAATCATAAATTGCTTACGTATGACGCCAATATTAAAGAGATACAGGATGCTATACAAACCTTTCTGGCGCGCAATGATGATGGTCACACGCACATACACTTACTATGGGACACACTGAAGGCGGTCATCCGGGGAAGGTTTCTTGCAACAGCGGCCGGATTGAACAGGAACAGGAGAGAGGAAAGGGACCAATTGGAGGGGCAGGTGAAGGAGCTGGAAATGATGCATCAAAATACAGGGGCGTTACTGGTGCGGCGCCAATTTACCAACGTTCGCAACTAACTGAAGGCATTGGATCTTGATAGGGCTGAGTACTCTTTACTCCGCACTAAGCAACGCTTTTATGAAGGTGGGAACAAGGCAGGGAAGCTGCTCATGTGCCATCTGCGTTCCCAAACACTCAAAAAGCCATATAGTGGAGATAGAAATGGCACAGGGTAACAGGGTACAGGGGGACGACAAAATAGCCCTTGAGTTCGAAAACCTTTACACGTCACTTTACATGGCAGACCCTTCCGACGAAGCAGCCACATCTGCATATGTCGCCCAAGCAGAGGTTGCCTCTCTCCCGGCCATAGACGCGGACAAGCTAGACACTGACATCACACCGGATGAGGTGTTGAGGGCGATTCAGGGTCTTGCATCAGGCAAGGCCCTGAGGGAAGATGGGTTTTCCTCAGATTTTTATAATATCCAAGCCCCAAGTTTAATTCTGATACTCACAAGACTTTTTAATTCCTTTAGCACTGAAAAAACAATACCCGATTCTATGCGTATGGCTACGGTAGTAGTTCCATGGCTGACCACGCACTACCGCCCGGTGGGAGTATACATTTCCCCAGTGCTGAGAGCTACGATGACTGCATGGGATAGGGTTCAGCTCTCACAGGGCCTCTCTTCCCCCATGTCCCCATTGAGCCCCTTTGTAGGTCACCCGGAGTTTCCCCCAGCACACCATGGACAAAGCTACCTCACATGGCAAGAGGCCAACTTCAAAAGGGTGGGAGATCTCTTTAATGAGAAAGGAATAATGGCTTTCCCTCAGCTCTCGGCTGGATACGGCCTCCCTAAAACAGCATATTGGCAGTACCTTGCCTAAAGACTCTGGGTGACACAACCGAATGTTAGCATACATGCAGGGCACCCGTTAATGAAATTTGAGAAATGGCTGATAACTAGAACCTCTGACAAGCGTTTATTATCAGACATATACACCTTCCTAATTACACCCACACAGCGCAGCAAGAAGCCAGCGCAGTGTAGGTGGGAGACAGAATGCGCGAGAGAATTTTCCCCCAAGGAATGGCAGGACATATTACATAGGGCTTGAGCTTCCTCTTGTAGCATGGCAGGAAAAGAGATGTTCCTCAAGATATCGCATTATTGGTATTATACCCCAGACAGGGTAGAACACTGGAAACCAGGAGCAGATGCTCATTGCTGGCGCCAATGCGGTCAAGTAGGTACCTTGCCCCATTTGCTATAGGAATGCCCCAAAAGACAGCCTTTCTGGGTCGCCATACTGATGGATATCAACACTACATATGACACCGACCTACCACGATTCCCCAGCTACATACTTTTAGGCCTTCCGAACGCATTAACATATCCCCTCAAATCGTGCAGAGGGTGCGCTATCACACTTGCCTTGGGAGCGGATTAACAAGTACTATTGGCTAGGTGGGGTAGGGAGGGCACTCCAACCAGGCTGGATTGGCTATATAAGTTTTGGGAAGTGGTAGGAATGGAAAAGATAACGGCCAGTATGTCACACAGGCTCCCCCGCTTTCACAAAATCTGGAAATCCACAGTGGAGTTCCTATCCTTCAAATTTAATGAACTAACATGCCCTATATATCTACGTGTGCTCGGACTCACCAGAAGACTCAAAGACAGCCTCGCAACAGGAACACAATCCGCATGATGACTCCCATTAGGAGACACAAGATTGTAACCAGTGATGGACCGCGTACACCCTCATATTCTCTTCCCTTTCTGTCTCTTTAACTCAATCTTCTCACGCTATTTTACTATTTTATGATGTTTTTTTTGCCCATCAGCGGGTTAGTTGTATGTGGTGCTTTATGTTATGAAAACTCAATAAACAGATGTGAACCATAAAACCCTACCCCTCGATAACCCCCCTCCACGCCCTTTCATTGTCTCACCAGCCAAGACTGTGTTGGCTAGGGTCCACCCCTCCCCCCGTCACCCCTCTTTCAGCTCTTCTTTCTCACTGATGGTTGTTCATTTTCATGATCAATGTACAGTCAAGTCTTATTTTCTTCATCTCACAATACAACTATCGGTATGTACTCGTTCCACACTGGGACCTCATATATTGGCAAAATGTTACATATATTTTCCTGCCTATTTCTTTGCTTGTGGAAAAATGATAATTGAAGTTAAAAAAAAAACAGATGTGAAAAGAAAAATTACTATTAATGCCTGCTATCCACGCATACACAAAACAATAACTTGCTTTACATAGTACTCTATGCCAGACTTCTGAGATTTCTAGGCATTGTTATGTTATTATTTATAGATCACAGGTACACTGAGCTTTCTTGGTGTGGAGGCACTGTAAATAATCAGTTCAGTCTTACCCAATGTAATGGTACTCAGTTGGATGGAAGGTTGAGTTGGGCTTGTTGGGATAGAACACGAAACTTGCAGTTTATAGTAGATGCGAGCAACAAGGATTTAGCATACTCAACTATCCCCAAGGTGAACTATCGAGTGAATGGCCCTACTAATTGATGTGATCTATACTGCAGAATAAGGAACGTTGGAGTCCCCAACAACGAAATAGTCCAATATTAATTGACTGACGCGAACCTAATAATCTAGGGCGACAGCACAGCGAGAGCACAGACGTACAATGAGAGAATAGACATTACAAGAATTGGGGACAACACACAAAACAATCTTAAAACCTGATCTCAAGAGCCAAGCCCTAGAAGATAGCTCCCAACATAAGAAGCACCATGTTTACTATTTTACAGTGGAATCTGGCTAGCATCCAAAGGCCGTTAAGCCAAACAACTTGGCTTCAAGCCATTGGTAACATCTCCAATGCACACAGAGAATGGAAAGTAAGAAAGGCCAAGCAAACTTGAACTGGTGGCAGATGTTTCACTTGTGCCACTCTCTTTACATTAAGTAATAGATTACGAGGTTATGTATTTTCTCATGATGGTGCCACCCCACCGTGTCTTGATGCTGGACTGCTGATTACATTTTCAGGGCACTCAGAAGCCCCAGCAATGCTGCAGCACTCAATTTCCACCATGAACTTGTATACAAGCTGACCCTTCTTTCCAGATGCTGTTTAAGTTGTTTGATGGCCAGACCTTTTGTTTACAATATTTACAGGGCGGTCTTTGCGCTAGCCCCTTGTTTTTTATTCAATGTATCTGTTGTCTATCTCAGTTGTCTCCTCCTGATTCAATATCTCTTCTACCTATTCGTTTGGTGATACCGCCCTCGGCTACTGACACTGCTTGCATGCAAGAAGCTGTTTTTTCTTTTTACCTATTGTAGGAAAGTGCCTTTTTAACATAGTCACCCCCACATTTTTGCACTAGTACTGATGCTTTGTGACTGAAAGTGCACTGGGTCCCTGCTAACCAGGCCCCCAGTGCCAGTGTTATTTCTCTTAAAACAAGGTTAATGTCTAATTGTAACCCAATTGGCAAAGACCCACTGTAAGTCCCTAGGGTATGGGTACTAAAGAGATCCCTGAGGACTGCAGCCCGGATTATTCCACCCTAAGGGACACACACACAAACTGCATGCAGACTGTCATTGAAGGGTGCATGAAATGGTGCAAAGCATTTTGAAAACACGACATGGCATTCTTACGGTGTACCATGGCAATGTACACTACTATATGTAAGTCACCCCTAAGGCAGGGTACATTATATTGTATGTGAGGAAACATCTGCATGAGCAGAAATTCCCCTGTGTTGTCTTGTTTTATTACTAGAATTTGCAAGTGATCAGGAAGTTGTCTTAAGGACATGTACTGGGCACTGGTCATTACGATTTACCCAGCTACATGATGGCTTCACTGAAATTAATGGTGTTTGGTATCAAACACCCTGTCTTAATACATCCATACCAATGGCAGTACTATATTTATTATGACATGCACCCAGAGAGCACCTTAAAGGTGCCCCCTGAAACCTACTCGTCACATATTGTGCTGGCTGACTGGTATCTTCCAGCCTGCCACCACAGACGTATTTCTGACCGCCTACACTTTCAGTGGTCAGAAACAGTGCATGCTCCGGCAGAAGGTAATCACACCTCCTCTAGCAGGATGGCTAGCATATTAGCATATCAAGTCTAGAGGCTTCAAAGTATCTAAGGCTTTGATATATGACAACGGCTCCTCCCCTACCCCCCTCAGACCTGGCAATGTGACCCCCTGCCCTGGGGCCCATTTGGCACCAGAGCAGACTGGAAATTAGATAGTCAGTAGGAGTGTTGCACTTTCAGCTAGGCACACCCCTAAGGTGGGCCACCTGAAGTGGACAGCCAACAAAGGATTTCACCATTTTGGATTTTGTGAAACTAGGAACTCTGGGTCAGGATTATGCACACTATCCACAAAAAGTGGTCATATAGAAAGTGTAGTCATCCCAGCTGTAAGTAGCTTATTGGCTACTACCCTACACTCCTCTTAATGCCCCTAAATTCAGTATTTAGGGGTCCCCTAAACACCAGAGATTCAAATTCATCTACTAGGGAACTGCAAAAGGACAAGGAAGAGCCGACACTTTAACAACAGAGGACCTACTCTGAAATTGGCACTAAACACTGCCTGGCTGCTGGTACCTCGACAATTGCAAAGACCCAACTCATCCAAAAGCTATGTATCCTCCTAAAGCCTTGGAGGACTGTCCAGTGCTTAAACAACCACTTAGCATCTCTCTTGAGATGGAGGAGCCAAACCCCTGAAGCTGCAGCCACCGACCAAACTTGTCCAGTACTTCGTTTTGCTGGCCACCAGGCCCACCAAGGGAGCATCTTGCCAAGAAGAGGTTATCATGGTTCGAAGAGGTCAGCGCCATCTCTCCAGCAAGTAGACCCTTCATGAGCCTCACAACATCAATACTCTGGTTACAGGAACATTTGCGGCAGCCAAGGCTTGTTGAGTGTCCAGCGCGGACACCATCACTGCCAAAGACAACCTACCAATAAGGGACTTCAGGACCGATGAGAGCCTCACTGAAAGTGGGCCTTGAGTCTTGTCTCCTGTCACTCTCTATGTCAACCCCAAAAAAGTAAGAGCCTCTAACTCAAGTGGCCCGGCACACAAAACACATCTGCACCTGAGTCCCCCAGACTGGGATAACGAAAACCAGCTGTGAACCCTTGTTCCAAAGAGCATCACAAGCTGAGCCCCCCTTTGGGTTCTGCTGGACTTGTACTCAAGTCCCCACTTTCAGCCTTTATTTTTGCACGTACCATTCCATTGACTAGATGTGGAGCGCTCGAGGCTATCAACACGACCAGCACCTCTGCACCCGGACACATCATGGCAGGTAAAACCAAACTGCAGGTGGTTTCTTGGACCTTGGCCCCTAAGTACCTTAAGTCCTAAAAGGTATCCTCCAGAGATGTTCACCAGTATATGTATGCACTGTATGTTCCTTCAATAGGACAACATTACCACATTCAAGGCTCATACCTCAAAACCGTTATTTGACTATTCCACTGTTTTACTGTAAAATCTTTATCTCCAAAAGTACTTAAGTGATTCTGATAATCTTGGTGCCTAAAATTATTTACAAATCTGTGTTATTTTTCTAAATTGGTCTTGAATTTCTTTTTGAGTGTGTGTCTCGTTTATTAACTCCATGTGTACAAAAAATGCTTAACATTCCCCTCTGATAAGCCTAAATTCCTCAACCACACTACCACAAATAGAGTACTTGGGATTATTAATGTAAGCCCTGTAAACCAATAAAGGTCATCGATGTTTTGCATGGTGTGCCCTTACATTGGCCCACTACATAAAAAGCCACTTTCCTACACCTATGCACTTCTTTCTTGCTATCTCCCCCCCCCCCCTGCTAGCTACATCACTACTATTACCATTACGATCACTTCCAACACCACTACCACCAACACACCACATTGCTACCACAATATCATTGCCATGAAAACTATTACCATTACCACCATCATCACCACTACCCCATCACCATTATCACATGACTACCACCACTAACATTATCATAACAACTATTTCCACTGCCATTACCACTACTACCACCACATTACAATTAACACCACTACTACCACATCCACCACTACCATTACAATTACCACACTACAATTACTGCCATCACTTTTATCACTAGCACTACTACCAATAACACTAACATTACTGCCACTATGTTCACTAATGCAACCATTACACCGCCACCATTATTGCCACTTCCAACATTATCAACATTACGACCACCACTACCACAACCACTGTTACCACCACTATTAAATTCACCACCCTTACAACCACCATGATATTTAGTACCATCACCACTAGAGTCACCATTCCCACCACCTTCATATCCACAATTACTTAAGCACCACCACCATTATTATGACCATATCATCCTCACTAACACTGTTATCACCACAAACACTCTCACCAATATCTCTGTCATCACCAGCATCACCACTAATACCATTATTACTAGCACCATTATTACCACTATCCCTACCACTGTCACACCATCACTACCAGCATTTACACCACCATCACCCTAATTGCAACCCCAATCACTTCCACCATCACCACTATCATCATGAGCATCACCACCTCTATTGGCACTATTGTCAATGATACCAGTCAATGCCACCACACCACCACTATCACCACCATAACCATTACTACCATCATCACTAGTACACGCCCCTATCATTACCCTATCTCCTCCATAACCAATCTCACCATCGCTCACCCTGCTACCACCATTATATTCTTGAGTATTTAAGAGTGTAAGAGAATTGCGTATTTGACAATGTTGTGCATTTTACATTGTTCCATGTGTATAAATGTAATAATGATGTGGTCATGTTTGTGAGAAACACTGTGTGGAGGCCACAACTATTCCCTTTGGCATTGCTTGGTTATTTTATTTGATGTGTTTTTTCATCCCATCCTATTTAAAGTAATAATTTGACTAGATCTTTGGCTGCAATCCAGAGCTCAAAACATCTATAAAACTAAACAATAAATCTTATTTTTCACAAATTTCACAGGTGGGGTCTTAAGAAACTCTTGTTAAATGCATGTTTATGCCAGACTTATGCTAGTAAAAGATTCCCCTTCCCAAAATGTTTATCATAATCATGGTAATTTGATGTGTGTCTTGCCCAAGGCCCTTGAGTCACTTTCTGACACATCCTCCTCTTTACAGACACCTGCATGCAAAACAGGAAAAGGAGGAAACCTTAAATACGCTGGGAAATTACCCAGCTTTGCATCTCTGCTACTCGATATTGGAACATATTGCCAAAAGGGTGGAAGGAAGCCAGAGAAGGAAACACCTTTCCTGGTAAAAGCCCCACTGATAACATGTGTGATGAAAAGACCTTTAGAGACATTAATTAACCTGTACTTTTGCTCGTGAGAGCATGCCCTTTCATGCCACACCTAACCAATATTTTGCTATTCAGCGTCGCTTCTTCTTCACCCTTGTCCTTGTTTGATATTTATTTGCATTTGGTGCTACAATTGTGTATAGTGAGTAATGGGAAAGAAAAGCATGTTCTCTCTCTGTGACAAATGCAAAAAGAACAATTGATGGACAGAATGCAGAACAATGTCATACATTCACCCCAGTACAGAGATCTGGGCCTAAATCCATCATTTTTTGCACACCATGCATTTCCAGTTTGGACCCAGCCATATGCAAATCAGTCTTGACCCTGCGCCCAATGGGAACAGTTCAGCCCGAACTGCCAAGCCAGGTCCTCCCTGGACTGGAAGCAAGCATCCTAGGACCACCTTCTAGCTTTCAGCCCTCCTCAGCCAGGATAGCTTGACGCCAGTGGCATGGAGAGCACAGGACCCATGTCTGGGCATACCCGTCCCACTCGGGGTGACAAATGCAAAAAAAACAATTGATGGACAGAATGCAGAACAATGTCATACACTCACCCAGTACAGAGATCTGGGCCTAAACAAAGAAAAAATCGTCCATCATCTCCTTGTGTTAGCTTTGTTCGCCCGATGTTGGCAGGGTATACCCAGACATGGGTCCCTTGCTCACTTTGCCCCTGGATTCAAGCTAGCCTGGCTGATGAAGGGTGTTACCCAGAAACCGGTCCCAGGATGCTTGTTTTCGGTTCAGGGAAGACCTGGCTTGGTAATTCGGGCTGGACTGTTCGCATGATGCACAGGGTCAAGACTGATTTGCATGTAGCTGGGTCTGAACTGAGGTGGCGAAGTGAGCTAAAGAATGATGATGGATCCAACCCAGATCTGTGACTGGGGGTGAGTGTCTGAAAAGTTTCAGGGCTCCGTCCATCATCTTCTTGTGTTTGCTTTGTTCGTCCTAAGTTGGCAGGGTATGCCCAGACGTAGGTCCCTTGCTCACTTTGCCACTGGATTCAAGCCAGCCTGGCTGACTAGGGTGTTACCCAGAAACCGGTCCAAGGATGCTTGTTTCAATTTCAGGAAAGACCTGGCTTGGCAGTTCAGGTGGCCAAGTGAGCTAAAGAATGATGATCGATTCAACCCAGATCTGTGACAGGGGGTGAGCGTCTGAAAAGTTTCAGTGCTCCGTCCATCATCTCCTTGTGTTTGCTTTACTCTCTGTGATGCTCATAATTGATAATATCGTTATGCATTGGTGGTTTGTAGTGTGACAGGCACGTTGATGACTGAGGAGTATCTCTTACCACTCTTGCTTGCTGTAAAACATATTTTTATTGCCATTTAACATAAACACAGAAGAGCAGATGCGGTCATTATTATTTTTAATTCTTCAATTTTTCTACAATATATCACACCACCAGTTGACCCGGTTCCACTGCACTGTATTCGGTCTCATCATCTACCGTTCTCTGGTTAGGGTTCACAACACACACATCATACCAGTCCTGGTTACTGTTGTACTAATACAATTCTAACTGCTGCATTGTATTATCTAAACTTCACGTATCTATAAGTAACTGATGGTCCAACCCATCTTGAGTAGGAGCTCCAACGTGTGTAATGTCTATTAAACTTGACTATCAATGAACAAATGCATGGTGGCATGCGAGCTTCCAGGATCTGAGAAATACCAATCGGGTGAGCATAACGCTTGTTGAACGGGGATCGGGGAGCAGTCCAGTCATCAGGCAGCAATCCCACTTACCCTGAGCACAGCAGAATGTGGCGAGGCCCCAAACAGTGTCCACTTTCTCTACACCACACCTCTGCACTAACTCACCAGGCCTGCCCTCAATCTCCATCACTCTTGCAGCCTGTTATTATCTCTTAGTAAGGGCCGTTTATCTGATCTGACTCCCCGACTACAGGCGCACATCCTTCACCTGTCTGAGACCCATCTCGGCTTCCCTCATCGGTGTCGTGCTCCCTCACCGGGTGTTCACAGGCATCCAGGATTTCTCCCTAGATTACTCTGCAATGGGGCACCTCTGCAAGCCCCTTGCCTCCCGCCAATGTGTCACATCATGCTTCCAAGCCCCCAGCACTGTACTGCTAGCGGACATCCAAGCCATGGCAATCCTCCTCTTGGCAAGGACCAGAACGAAATCAATCTGTTCTTGACCTTCCTTTTAGGTGGGCGAGGGAAGAGCCCCAGCAGGCAGACCCCAACAGTAGGGTGAAGCGTTCTCCCCATCGTTGTGCCCACCGTTGCCGCCACCTCATCCCAATATGGCCGCAGACCAGGGCACGCCCATGTTATGTGTACAAAATCTGCATCATCACAATTACACCTCGAGCAACTATGGGCCTCGCCACCATAAGCGACTCGGAGCCTATGGGGTGTCATGTAGGTCATATGCAAGTAATTAAACTGCGTGTACTTCAATCTTGTGTTATGAGAGACCGTTCTGGGGTGCGCTAGAATCCTGTTCCATTCCGAGTCTGAGAACTCCCTCTCCAGTATTGTCTCCCAGCACTTGCGCAATCTTGTCCACGTGTGTGCGCGTTGCCTCTGACAGTGAGCAGTATAACCATTTCACCAGTGATTAGCCAGTCCCAAGATCAATATAGAATGTAACACCAGGTGCGTTTTAGGCTCCTTTCTACCCCTGCCCCACAGTTCCTTACACTTGCGTGTCAGGGCCTCATATTGGAGAAAGGCACCCTTCACCATGTCCTCGAAAGGAGTAAGAGTACTCTGTTGGTAGAAATCTACCACTGTGTCCAGTCCCACCCGAGTCCAAGCTGTCAGCTGCTCAGCTGCAAATATAGTAAGTGGGTCCCCATGAAGCAATCCAATCAAGTGCAGAATCGGAGAATACAGGGGAATGTCCACAGTCTTAGCCACCCCTCGTTTTCAGCACCGCAGAGCTGGTACCAGCACCGGCGAGTGACGCAGACCATCCATCTCCGGGTCAAGCAATTTGGCCAATAACCATAAGGAACCCGTTCCCATCTCTGTCCAATCTATGTCTTCTAACCTCAACCCCTCCAACCATTGTGCAACCCACTGTAGCTGGAAGGCTTGGAAGTATAATTCAAAGTTTGGCACTCCTAGACCCCCATCATGGGGCATTGTAAAGTTGCTAAGGACACCCTTTGTATTCCCGTATCCCAGATAAGTTCCCTCAATAGTAAATCCAGTTGACAAAACCAGCAGGCAGGCACTGTAATCGGGAGAATAATAAAATAATATAATAAGTGCGGGTGCATTACAATTTTAGATAGGGAGGTCCGAGCCATGTTGGGTAATCATATTGAGCACCAGAAGGGAACACAAAATCTAAGGGACCGGAGTGCCCTCCCAAGATTACCTTCCCTGAGATCTTCAAGGGGTGGGGGGGCGGGAGAGCGACGAGGTTACAGGAAACAAATAGGTCTTTTTCCTATCGACCTTGAAGCCCGATACATGTTCAAATCTCTCCTTTAGCTCAAGGGCTGTAGCAGAGTCCGCCAGATAGATCAAGAGATCATCCGCGTACAGGGAGGTAATATGTTTTTGCCTTCATATAGACACCCCCATTCCCTCCCCGCCCATCCTAAATAGCACAGCCAGAGGCTCGATTTCCAGGGCAAACAGAAGTGGCGATAGGGGACAGCCCTGTCTGGTACCTCGGAAGAGTCTGTATTGATGGGACACAGTCCTACCTGTCGGTACCCACGCAGTGGGGCCTCCATAAAGTAGTTTCATTCACCACAGCCAATTGTCCCAAAGTCCCATTCCCCAAATGGTGTCGAACAAATAGTGCCAGCGTACGGTGCAAAAGGCCTTCTCCCGGTCAATTGATAGAAAGGCCGCCTATGGGGGGCCTGGATCTCATGGTGGAATAGCACTGAGTATAGTCTCCGCAAATTAAGGGATGCATTCCAGGACGGGATAAACCCGTTCTGGTCAGGGCGGATTAAAGTAGACATATACAGAAGTAAATAAAGAGCCATGATCTTACAGAGTAGTTTGAAATCCATGTTGAGCATGGAGAGTGGGCGGAAGTCTGCCGTGCAAGCCCCCGGGCTGTAGTCTTGGGGAGTGGAACTACTACCATGTCACGTATAGAGTCCGGGAGCCGCCCAAGCAGCAAAGATTCAGCATAAAGAGCCACCAATCGAGGAGTCAGTGCCAGGGCATAGGCAGTATAAAATTCAACAGGGAGGCTGCCAAGACCCGGGGTTTTCCCAGTAGCCATGCTTTTTATAGCAACACAGACTTCCTGCTCTGTCACCGATCCTCCCAGCACATCCCTAGGTTGGGGGTGCAGCTCCCAAAGTTGCAACGCACCCAGGTAATCCCAATGTTCCCTCAATGAGACCATGAGTGGTGCACTGTACAAGCCATAGAATAGGGCATTAATTGCTTCTGGGTCATAAACAGTTTCACCGCAACCATTCCTCACCTGTGTGATCGGGGACCCACGGGATCCCAGCCAAACTAGCCACGCCAACAGTCAGCCAGGCCTCCCCTCCTCCTCCTCCTGCACTTTTGTGAGAAACCCTCTATAGTCCTGGCACTGTTACCGCTCAAGGGTCTCGCTGTAAAGCGCATGTGCCTCCCGCAGACCCTCCAGGTCATCAGCCTCCTTTCCCTGCGCGTTGCCCAATTGATATAGAGTATCCTCCATTACTCTCAATTCTGAATGTAATTCCAGTTGTACGCCTATCAATTGTCCTAGACAATGTCTGCACACCAAAGTTTTAAATACCTCCCACTCCACCAGTCTCGTGGACACTGTCCGCGCATTGTCAGAGCAATAGTTGTCAATGGCGGTCCTTAAGGTTTCCTTAAAGCAGGCATCTTCCAAAGCCCATGGATTGAGACGCCACAAGGAGATCAGGGGATGGGTCCCCAGTGGCTTAAACTCAAGCAACAGAGGACTATGATCTGATAATGAGCGTCCTAAATATTCAGTATGGGGAATGGCATTGCCAATGGCAAGAGAGAACAGAAACGTATCTGAGCGTGTGTGTAACTGGTATATGGGTGAGTAAAATGAGTAGTCCCTCGTGTTTATATGTTGTGTCCTCCAAATATCCGCCAATCCCCAATATCGCATCCAATCCCACAACCCAGCTGCGCTATGGTGGGCCTGGGACCCAGGTAACCGTGGGGGGTCGAGCGATCCAGTAGAACATCAGACACACTGTTAAAATCTCCCCCAAGAAGTATATCCTCCGCTGCTAGGTCAGCCAATGGGGTCGAGAGCCAATGTAGGAAGGGGACCTGATCTTGGTTGGTGGCGTATATACTACCGAGGTAAATCTCCCGCCCCCAAAGCTTCCCAGTATCCAAAAATATCTACCATCTTTATCCACGAGTGTGCGCTGAGGCTCAAAGGGGACGCCTGCCCTCACCCAGATCAGCACCTCCCTGGCGTACGCCAAGAAAGAGGTAGCAAATATCTGTCCTCTCCATCTCTGGTGCAATTTCTCCACCTCGCTCTGGATAAGATGTGTCTCCTGCAGCATAGCTCTCTGCACACCCGCCTCCGCAAGTATCTATGCACATTATGCTGCTTAGTAGCAGACCCCATCCCCCTAAATTTCCACGTCATAAACTTTATTGTGTAATGCGTTACAGCCAAATTAGGACCTTCACTGTTGACCAACCCCTCTCCCCGCCTCCTTCCACACCCCTCCAGTAGGAAAGTGCAAAGCCACCCATGCTAAGAAAATAAACGTAAACAGAAAAAAAAGAAAAACACCCCCTAACGTTAACTCCCCTTTCCAAGAGCAGCCTGGCAACAGCAAGCCGCCCAAACCATGAGTAAACCATCGATTCGAATTAGAATACCCCGAACAGGTTTAGGTACGGCATTCCAAGAGGGGGTAGGCTGCAGTCCAAATGTGGCAGTTCCCACATCAGCCGCACCAGCCCGGATTCTCAGAATTGTTCAAGAAATCTGCCCAATTCAGAATCAGAAAATGACTTGTGACCAGGTGGGTGCTGCTACTTTCCCCTGCTGTCTTGTCAAATGATATAATCTGTCGTCACCGGGGTAACATCTGGTAACTGGGTGCTGTCTGCCTGCAAGGACTCAGACTCTGACTCCCCACGTCCATTTCACAGATGGGGTGTCACCCTCTGATGCACTCTCCGACCCCTTCATTATCGTCGCACCTGCATGGAGGGCAGTGGCTTTTTCCCTCTCAGTTTGTGTTGGCCTAAGGTTCTTTGCTGGGCCCCTTCAGGGTCATCTCTGGGACCTTTTTCTCAATGTGCCCTCCTGTGGGGGAGCAGTAGAGTCCCAGATGAGCCGCATCCCAGACCAATATGCCTCGATCCACTCCCGGGGTGCTGCCGGGTCATCACAAAAATGAGCCATACCCACCAACAATATTCGGAGCCGGCAAGGGAACATCAGGGAGTACTGCAGGCCCTCCTCCCTCAGAGCTCTCTTGACCTCTGAGGTTCTCCTCCTTTGCACCTCCATAGTATAATCTGAAAATATGAAAACCATACTGTTGTTAACTATAAATGGACCTGCAGTTTTGGTCTTGCACAGCAGTGTGTTCCTGTCCTTGTAGTGGAGGAGCCGCACCATCACTGGACATGGAGGATGCCATTGTGGGCGGGCCGGCACTCTGTGTGCTTGTTCGAGGGTATAAAAGGCTAAGAGGCCTTTTGGGACCACCATGGTTTTAAGCCACTGTTGCAAGTAGGCGATCATATCTGTGGTCTCCACCCCTACAGGCAGCCCAACCACCCTAACATTATTCTGCCTGTTGCGCTCTTCAGTGTCCTCGGCTATGCGTTCAAGTGCACAGATCCTATCCATAAGCTCCGTGACCTGGCGGGGCGTTGTTAGTTGTGCAGGATGGAGGTCAGAAAGAGAGTACTCGGCTACCTTGTACCTCTCCACAAGTCTATGGTGTTCCATCCAAAGCAGCCCCAGCCCCACCGATACTTGCTAATATCTTGATGCAAGGTTGCTTAAATGTCAGCAATTGCTTCAAGTATCTTAGTTAATTGTAGCTGCCTGGATCACCCAAGGACCCCGGCTCTTGCGTTTGCACATTGGGTGCCTCCTCTAGCTCAGGAGGTGATTCTGTTGGTCGCGCCTTAGTCTTGCCCATCTCCACAGGGAAGACTGCCAAAAAGATTCATAGAAACCAGCAGGGCACCAGTAGATACTGAGAACACAATGTGAGGCAGCCCCAACTGAGTGAGTCATCGAAGAATAGGCTAGCACTTCCGAGTAGCGTGTTACAGCAGGTGTAGACATGCCACCACTGGCCAAGGGGTCCTAAAGCTGTTCATAATGGGGTCAGGCAATCACTCCCATCTGTTTGCCTACTCCACTGTGCACTGTCACCTGGGCACGTGGGCTATGCAGAGCTGATGCAGGGTATAAACATTGCCAGTGAGCAGCTCCCTCCGTCAATATCAGGCACCGCTTGGCCACCCTTCTACTGCACAGTCCTGGGGGCCAGGCAGCCTCCAATCAGGGCCAGAGACACAGTTTGTGCAGGAGGAGTGGGGAAAACAGGACTACGCTGGACCCCCTTCCCGGCAGCCATGGTCACCAATTCCAACACGTGGTCCCGGCCTAGGCCCTGAGTCTCCACCTCCACTGGGGGTTCTCTCCACCTACCTCCCCCCAAAGTCCCGTGCCCGGCTCACCGAGGATTCCGTGGGGTGCACCCCACCTGTCCACCTCCACACAGACAGCTATCCGTGAGCCGGGTGTCTTCTTCGTGCTATAGCCTCTGGCATCTCTCTTCCGAGTGAGGGCAGAGGCCCACTGCCACCCACATGCGACAGGTCCCAACTCCACCTTCAGCCCTGGGTCTGCTGAGCCCAACTCCTCTCCACATCGTAGGCCCGAGAGGGGCAGCTCCTCTGCTCACAGGCCGCTGCAGTCTTGTTCGGCTTCGGCCAGCGCAGGTTGCATCCTGCTCTCCAGTGCAGCTTCAGGATCAGACAGGGCCACACACTTGTTTCACCTCTGCAATGGTGAACCAGATCAGTCAATGATCTGCCTCTTCACTACTCATTCGCCGGCCCGGAGGCCCACAGGTCATTCAACTCAGTCCACCATCTTGGCTGGTGCCGGCTCTCAATGCGGTAACAGCTGTCCCGATGTCCAGGGCTGCCAGGGGATCCCACGCTCATCCTCCTGTGCCACAACACCCACCTTGCTGGGTAGCTACTCTTCTGGAAGCGCAGATTTGGGCTCAATCAGAGCAGGATAACTAACGGGCTGGCGCGGAACAACAGGCTCACACACGTCCCCCATCTTCAGCTACCAAGATTCACCCCGTGTGCTAATCTTTAACGTTTAGCAAACACTCTTAGGCTTTCTCTATGACCAGAGAATTCAACTACATAATCTTTCAACTAGAAGTGTTGTTTGTAACACCTAAACATTGAACCTAAATTCAAAGAGTTGTGCTGTACAATAGTAAGAGAATAAACCTAGAACCGTGGCAAGAAGTGGTAGGAATCAGAGAACTGAAAATTACTGGTAAATATTTGAGCATTTTCACTTTATCTTTCTTTCTTTGCACAGTTCTTGCATTATGCATGGTCTTACCAGATGCTAATTTATTTTCTTTCTCAGTACAGGAGGGTTTACTATTTACAGGAGTTTTTTAATGGGAGTAAAATATTATGATTTATGTAAGGTTCCACTTTTTGACATAGAGGCACATAGGGCACCTGTGTTTGGGCTAAAATATAAAAAGCATTTTTGCATAATTATACGAATACCTTTGCCTGGAAAAAGAGTGAGCGTGTATACTTTCCTTGTGGCTGTAACAAATGTATCAGTAATACTTTTCAATTGCTTAATAGGCTCTGCTATAATTTTAGAGTCCACCAAATTCATTGTTAGAAAACTATTTTTACATTTAAAGTTTTGTATGGAATGCACTTTCTGCCTTTGATTTCAAACCTCTAGCACCTGACTCTGTTCTGTCCCCCCAAGTTACATGCAATATTTGTTAGGTTGTTCACTATATGGTCACCACACATCAATTTATATAGTCTTCTGGCAACAGTAACAATAATGGTACTCTTCCACCTATGTTCAACAGTTGTTTGATATGAATCTGAGATACATTATATTTGGCTGAGAAAGTATTCATTCAATGAACTCACTGCCAGGGTGCAACATACTAGCAGGATGGTGGAGGGGCTATTTCGTTTTGCCTGAAAAATAGGTCACAAACCGTTGACAGAGCTGGTTACCTTATATAAAGCTAAGTGTCTATCTGTCGCATCCTATGGGGCAGGAGTTTGGGGTTACCACAAAAGCCGCCACCTACAGGTTGTGGAAAACAAATTTATCAAAAGGCTATTGATGACCCCTAATAGTGCCCCTACACTCTTTTGTCATCATGAGCTGGGGCTGGAATTTTTACAGGATCGAACAGATATGGCCCCTCTTCTTTAAAGGGCCTAAATTTGGCTGTCAGAGAATCTAACGTTTACAAGGGACATTATCAAGGATTGTGTACATCTAGATAGTGCTTTGTCGATCCCCTGGCTCCATTTTGTGAGATACACTCCATGAGAAAGGTTTGGGGCACTACTACGACAACCCTGCTAGTATTAATTCAAATGAGAAAACAACAATAAAAGAGGCATTTTATTCCAAGGCAAACAAACTTTGCTCATATGGAGAGGTGTCAGGGAATTCGCGTTTGTTTGCTGCCCAACAGCAATTTTATCTTACTTTTACTACCAATGCCCGGACTCGATTTCTCCTAACTAGATTTCGCTTATGCACTTTGCACTTTCTAGTGGCATTTCCAAAACAGATAGGATGGGTTGATAAACTCATACCTTGCCCTTGTGACAATATGGCAGCTCAGAGCCCCCTGCACTTTATGTTGTTTTGCCCCCTTTATGTAGAGTCGAAAGGAAACATTTTGGCACCACTCTTGTGGGAAAATCGACCATGTACTTACATCGAAGGCTTTAATATTTTGTACTCCTTGGCTGCACTTGATATTTGCACTGCTGTGACTAATTTTATTAAAGCTGCAATGCTCATTAGAAAACGTTTTGAATCACAATAGACGATCGTGAATGATGCAACCTTTTACACTTTATCTAAGTATTAATGACATTTTAGGCTTAATGTCATAGTATGTTGAATCAAGTATTTGATACTAAGAATATCTATATTCCTTTTTCAACTTTCAAGTATGTTATAAAGAAATTTCTTGATTGAAATGTATGTTTGTTTGTTCAAACTTTTATGGTCTTTGAAGCCGAATAAAGTTAATTTGACTTGATTAAACACTTTAGTTTAACGATAAACAATTCCCTTAAACACATGTTTAAAAGCTAGTTTTATCTTCCTATGTCAAATCTATTCCTCTTACTTTTTCAGATTAGTTTGCTTATTCAGTTTGTATTGTATTTAAATAACAAGTCATAGAAATCTGAGAAATTTTAGCTTAGAACCAATGTGGTTGTTACCCTGACTGCATTACCCATTGGCCGTCCTCCCCATCCCAGTCCTTACAAGTTGAGGAGCCCCAGCTCCCACACAATTTTATTAATTAAAACATAAAAGACTCACAGTCCTGTTTCTATTTATGTTTCATCAAAGCTATAATAGAAAATGGCCTCCTAACCCTCTAACCCCCTGTTCGTTTTTCTGTCTCCCACAGGTGGACAGTCATGAAGAATGGTAGTAAGTGGTGTTTTTTATTTTTCTTACAGAATACAGTTCTGACTTTAAAGTAAATTCATGCGCTGACTACAGAGCAGGTGGCTTGTTTGAAATGTTGTTCCTTATGTAGACTCCCTCTCATGTGCGAGGACGGGGCAGGGACTTGAAGCATAGGGAATGGGCAGGTGAAGATAGGCACTGCAATGCTCCCACAATGACCGAGTCCAATTTTTAGCACACACGACCAGAAGTTAGGCAGCTTATTTTTGCCTCGGGACAGATTCTCGTGAGATGAGTAATGGTTGCCAGGTTATACATAAACTCAGGAAATAGATTTTAGGGTTTGAACTCTATTGGTGTTCTTTCACCACTGCCTCCATGTACAGGTGGGGAGCCACTAAAAGTTCCAGCCAGGTTCTAGCCTGAAGCCTGGCTCTGGCTCAGATAGAGGTCCTGTTGGAACCTCAAGCACATAATGAGCCGAGCTTTTATGTGGCTTCTGCCTGTCAATTCTCACAAAGAAACAAGAGCGAACCATATGTCCTTGCGAACCGGGTATTGCTAATAAGCAGAAACAATGTTCACAAGGAACACATTTTTTATAAAAATAATTAATTGCAGCAATTAGTATATCCTGCTTGAATCAAACAGAACAGACAGATACAGAATGAAACCTTAAACCAATAAGGGATACCAATATTTTAACAAAGTTTTGCGTCAAGGCCCACAGAACAAAATGTTTTGTAGTCCTCACATCAGATGAGCTGAGTGTTATTTATTTTGCAAATCAGTATTTCACATACAAAATGGCATAAAATATTTACTGTCTGTGTATTTACATTATATACATTTTCACATTTGAAAGTGCTTTATGAACCCCAGTGAAATGACCATAACCAAACCAGTGAAATATATGTGGTGCTATTGGAAAACCTGTGGCGGTGGTTAGTGATAAATAAAAGAGGAGCCATTTGGAGATATAATACAATCAATTCTTCAAGGATAACTATATGATTTGTTGTGACTCTCCCTTTTTAATAGTCAACAATGTTTCGACCATCTCTTCAGGACAGAGATTGCGGGGACTAAACATAGGATAAGGTTTTAGTGATGGAAATAAGAACTGTGGGCCAATTAGTATAAATTAAAGCAAGCTTACCGAGCAACACAATGAGGGTGTACGAACAGTAGAAGTCCTTCTTAATAATTTTCCGGGTACTTCTCAATGATGGCAAGGATAAGTAATTCCTATTAATGACATGGTGGAGAAAATCTACCACCTGCATGGGTGCTTATAGGAGTAGGTGTTAATGTGCACTGAGGGATGGCTTACCCTTTATAAGAAAGCCACAGCTTGGCACAGTAACAGGGATTATTGTAGGTCCTATAAGTAGGAAACTGAACAAACCCATAGTCTAATGCTGGTTACTAATGTGTGATATTGATCAATCATGTACTCACCAAGTCTTAGTTGTGAGTAGTGTCCAAAGATAAGGGCATGGTGTCATGTATCAGACGGTGACCGTCAGGAAGGCTGTAATTAGCAGTGGAGGTCACTTTTAAGGGGACAATGTCCTATAACATGGAAGTAAAAGGGTGGTTTCAGGCATTTAAACACTGCTAGCTCGACAATGTGGTCATTTGGCCCCAGCAGACAGACACATGCTGTCCTGCTGATGCGCGTTGGATTGGCACACGCCACTTAACTCCAATCAATAGGAAATCTTTACTTTTGGCCCCAGCAGACAGACACACGCTGTTCTGTTGATGCGCATTGGATCAGCATGCGCCACGGAACTCAAATAATCAATAGGAAATCTTTATCCACAAGCATCCCTGATTCAGCTGCAGGCATTTAGTAAGGGACACAGGTCAGAGCGACCGCACCTCGTGTTTGTTGCATCATCCTATTGAGTTCTCACCAGTTCCCACATATTGCTGTGCGCCGCTACATCTCCACGTTATGACTTGACTGATAGCGCTGTGCTATTCTCCAGATTGCCAGCCCTCCCTCACCCTCATTTGGGCACCTAGCTGGCTCCCATGTGAGTATCCTTCCCCATTTTTCCTTTTCACCTGCTTGTGGCACACACACATCATGTGGCTGTTCAATTACCTGCTCAGATGTCCCTACATTCCTAGGTCCTGAAGAGACCCTACATTGCACAAAGGGTCGAAACGGCCACGCCAAGAACTAAAACGAACCAGTACCAGCGCGTATCATTGCATATATTCGCGGTCCACTCTGTGTACATTTTAAAAGAATATGCGACGTTACATCGCGGTGTTTACACCGCGATACCTTTACAACACAGGCATTACAACGCAAGTCGTTACAACGACTTGTGCTGTAGGGCGCTGGATTTAGGAATAATATGATTTACTATTCCAACTCCAGTCTACGTACAGTAGGGAAGGTGTTGGAACAGTAAATCATGCTATTCCTTAGGTTAGTGCGCCATCCTGCGCAAGTCATTGTAATGACTTGCGTTGTAATACCCGCGTTGTAATGGTCTTGCGGTGTAAACACTGCAAAGTAACCAATGTTTCACATTTTAAAATGGTTGACTTTATAATACTTTGGAAACCAAGCACAATTGTCACAAATATGTCACCTATGTTTTAGGTTCCAGTTTCACTGGGGACACCTCGCACTATTATTCTTATAATGTTTTCTGTATATATTTGAGAACCATAAAAACAACAGTGATACAGTAATACAAAGGTGTATGAGGCCTCTTCTCCTTTTGGCATTACCCTAACCCTACCCATTGCGATTGTGCATATTCATATCAGTACATATTGTTGTATTATTCCACATGAACCATTGTTTCTGATAATAATTTGACTACCCTGGTTCCTTGTGAGTAGGGTCCCCTTGTTCCTTTATCTCAGCTGGACAATGTGAGTGTTAAATAAGATCGATAGTGCACTCACCGTTTCTGAGTTCTGAGTAGCATCAAAGTATTGAGGGTAATGCAGAGGCATGGAGCGCGGTAATGGTATACTCGGTAACTGTCAGGTAAACTAAAAGTAATAAAGAGGGTCACAGTTAGAAGGGCGATATGCTTAGCAGGCAGAATAGAATCAGGATACAGATGTTACGGCTTACCGAATGAGCAAGGCGGTAAGGCGCTGTTACTGGAATTTGTTTGCAGCCAGACGCAATCGGACGTCAGGCAAATATACCTTCCGCCGGTGCCCGTGTGCGGAGAAACATGGCTGGGTGATGCACACACTGTGTGCTCGCCTGGTGGTGTACTCTGGAAGGCTACCAAGTCGGCGGCCATTACTCAGTGTGATACTAAATAGACCATGCAGTAAAAAGATGGGGATTTATGGACGTGTTACATTAAATATAGTCCGTGTATCAAAATTTTAATTGAGCTCAATAACGTTAAACAGCATGCATATTAATTGACATTTTCTAAAAAAGATATTGAATTCAGCTCATAGGTGTAAGCATTCAACATAACCCCATTTGTATTTCAAATTCAGAGTGAATGACGCTCAAACGCTGAGCAGAGGAAAGCTATTTGTACATACGTAAGTTGACCCAGAACACAGTCAATGAACCCTGTAATAAAGGTCAAAACAGCCTTTTAAATGTAGAGTTTGAGTGAGGCTTTATTTAAGTAAACCCCATCCATCAACGAGCTCAAACAAACTGTCGGTCTAGAACCCTGCGAAACCCTGGTTCCACGTTCGATGTTCGTACGTGGAACCAGAACATTATCACACTTCTTCCTTCTAAAAAAATGAAATAATTCTTTTAACAAAATCATAAACATCAACATCTCACAAAATCATGAAGATAACCTGGGCTTTTGCAAACCCTTACACTCTTACGAATTGGCCTAAGTTCCCCACGGGAGGAGGTCCCCTCGGAAGAATCAGTCTCACAAAACTTGTTACAACCTGGACTAACATGAACAACTCAACTATGATTCCAGATGCGTCCATCATTGGTTTTAATCGCATTTTTTAACAGTTTCACCACAATTTTAGTATCAGTGAATTTCGACCAATTAAGACATCCCACCGGAGCCTTGACTTTGACTCTGTCCCCCACTTTGAACTTAACAATCGTACAGGATTTATGATTGTCAACATAGATCTTACTTTTCCTTTGTAGGGTTATTTCCTTTTCCCTCCAATCACTAATACCATTATCTTTTAAGCCTTTGTCCAAAGTCATCCACCCTGGACACAAAATGGTGTTCGGAGATCTTCCCTTGAACAACTCAAAAGGCGATTTTCCAGTTGTAGAATGAGGTGAGAATCTGTAAGCAGAAATTCTACGTTGTAACTCATCCTTCCAGTTCAAACAGTTAACCCTCGCCAATTGTATACTCTCTTTCAATGTTTTGTTTAACCTCTCTATTGCTCCATTAGCCTCAGGATGGTAAAGCGAAATCCTCTTGTGTTCAACTCCACACTTCAACAAATATTCCTCCATTTCACGTGAACAAAATTGTGGCCCATTGTCAGATAATAAAGAATTTGGGAAACTTTCACGTTTGAAAATGGAATCCAAAAATTTGATTACACATTGAGTAGTTATTTCTCTCACAGAGCTTACTTCGACCCACCGAGAGTATAAATCGAGAAAAACAATCAGATAAGGAGTTTGATGTTCACCATTAAGAGGACCAACAATATCAATCGCAACTTCATCCCAAGGACACATGGGTAATCTCCTACACACCATAGGTGGATGTCTGGGTTTATGAATTTTGTCACTTAACGAACATGGCACACAATCACGTACTGCCCGTTCTACCATAAGATCCAACCCTGGCCACCAATAATCATGTCTGATTCTCTCTTTGGTTTTTGAAATTCCCATATGTCCTTCGTGTGCAATCTGAACAACGTTTTCCCTAATACCCTCAGGTGGAACTAATCTAGTGCCTCTAATTAAGATACCATCCACAACAGCTAATTCATTAGAAACTAACAACCATGGTTTCTCAAGACTGTTTTCTTTTCCTTGTGACAATAACTCCATCACACCCACCAATTCTGAATCTTTCTTCAACGCCTCCTTCCACTCATCTTCTTTTATCACCCCTAAAGTGATGTCACACACTTTAACCTCAAAATCATCTTCCATCCCCTCCTCACAAGACAAGTTATTCGAATTCACGCTGTCAACTAAACGTGAGAGACAGTCAGCCGACACATTTGTTTTTCCAGGAATATATTCAAAATTAAAATTATATTCCTGTAAAGAGATAACCCACCTCCTGATCCTAGAGGAGATAGAATCAAGACCTTTTTTTTCAAAAACTTCCTTTAGAGGCTTGTGATCAGATCTTACAGTAAAAGAGGTGCCCCAAACAAATTTCCTAAATTTATTGAGCGCCCAAAATATGGCTAGGGCCTCTTTTTCAATGACCGAGTAATTCAGCTCAGCACCCCTGAGACACCTCGATGCACATGCAACCAAATGCTCCTGACCATTTCTCACCTGAAAAAGCAGAGCGCCCAAACCCTTATTGCTTGCATCGGTCATGATGAAAGTTGCATCACCTGGTTTAAATGCTTTTAAATCAGGAACATTCTTAAGATCCATCTTAATTCTCGAAAACTCTTCTTTACACCCTTCATCCCACAGAAATTCTGCATTTTTGCACATCAACCTTCTGAGATTTACAGTTTTATCAGCAAAATTTCTAATGAATTTGTTATAGAATTCAGCCATGCCTAAAAAAGAGGAAAGCTCCTCCTTTGAACACGGTTCATTCAAATTCACTATGGTATCAACCAACTCCTTTTTCGGTCTGACTCCACACCCAGAAATGTGGTGACCAAGGTAATCTACCTCAGTTACCCCAAATTTACACTTGTCATGATGTAAAGTTAGACCTGCTTTGAGTAACCTCTCCAAAACCTTTCTAACTCTTCTATCATGCTCCTCACAGTTCTTCCCATATATCAAAAGATCATCTTGATAACATCTTACACCAGGAATCCCTTTAATGACATAATTCATAATCCTCTGAAACGCCGATGCTGCTGACACCAACCCAAAAGGCATCCTTAGGAATTTAAATGCCCCCATGGGGGTTATAAATGCAGTCAAATCCTGTGAGTCTTTGTTAAGAGACACCTGGTGATATGCTGATGCCAAATCCAACGTACTAAAATAGCATGCACCCTCTAATGTCGAAACCATTTCATCAATATTAGGGAGCGGAAACCTGTCCACTACCACCTCTTTATTGAGAGCCCTAAGATCCACACATAGACGAATCTCATTGTTGGCCTTCCTCGCTACCACAATGGGCGCCAACCATTCCGTAGCCTCCACTGGTTCTATCACCCCAACACTTAGTAACCTATCCAACTCTGTTTGAACTGCTCCTTGTACATTGATAGGAATACTCCTTACTTTCGCTACAATGGGTCTAGCACCACACTTAAGTTTAATTCTATGGCTATACCCTTTTAAACAGCCTAAAGTGTTTCTGAACAAATCTTCAAACTCCTTTATAAATTTGTTATCCCCATTCTCAATGGACTGTACTTGCACAGGGGGGTTGCTATTTGGATTGAGGATAATACCCAGGCGAGCCTGATGAGTCCAACTCAACAAATTATCTCCTTTCTCCGCCACATACACCTTAGCATCGGTAAACCTTCCATTGCACTCCACACAGCTCAAAAAATACCCCAACATTTTTATGGGAGTACCCCCATAACCTGTTGGTTTAACATCTGATTTTAACAATTTTACATTTCCTTTAAAACTCTTCATAAACTCTTCTTTAGAAATGAAAGTAAGATGAGAGCAAGAATCAAATTTCATTTTTATCCTTACCTCCCCCACCTTGACCCATTCAGTAGGATGTTCCACACCACACTCATTCACTTGGAAAGAGACTTTTTTTACTTCATTTTTACTATTTGAATTATTCCGAAAACGACAATTCTTAGTGAAATGACCCTTCCTCCCACAAGAGCTACACATAACCTTAAGAGCAGGGCATTCCCTTGCATTTGCTTTGTGACCAAATTTACCACATCGATAACATGTGCCCTGAAAAGCCAACATGCTCCTCCTTTCTTGAGATACACTCCCTGCCTTATTTTCTTTTCCTTCCTCTCCACCCTTGTAGTTGACTGAATCCTCTTTCTTTTTAACTTGACAAACAATCTCTTCCACTTTCTCTTCATGTGAAGATACCTTGGCTTCTTTGCTCAATTCCCCCACGCATTTGAGCATATGTTCCACCCGTTTGGCAATAGCCATTACCTCCTCCAATGGTGGCTCATCCTTTAACCATAGCTCTTCTCTAATTTTATCACTACTGCATCTTAAGACAAACTGATCTCGTATTCTCTCCTCCACAAGCTCACCAAATTTACAACTCGAAGCTAATTTTCTTAGAGCAGTCACAAATTCCTCCACTTTTTCCTCCTTGCCTTGTTCTCTCTTACCAAAATAATAACGCTCCATAATGGTGCTTACTTTTGGAAGATAATGCTAATCTAATTGTCTGATACATATCTCGTACTCATTCAATCCCCTTTGTTCCGCCGGGCTCAACTGTGGTAATTTTTCCAAAACCTTCTGTCCCTCTCCACCTAAACAATGAAGTAGTAACGCTTGTTTCCTCTCTGCACTCAAATTTGTTCCACACACTCTTGCATAATTTTCAAAAATTTTCCTCCATTTCTTCCACTTCACCGGGGGTTCCCCTGGATTTGACAGGAAAAACGGGGGTGCAGTTACATTTTGCATCTTCAACTAAATTTTTAAAACGTAACCGTTCTTTTCCTACAACTCCTTTAAATTACTTTCTAATCCACACCCCCCCCCAAAAAAAATTGAATAAATATACAATCCTTAAAAAAATTCTCTTGTCCAACTTCTATTTTCTTCTCCAAAAATAAAACCTCTTTTTTAAAAAAAAAAAATATATATTCTTCTCTCTAATGTCAAAGGTGTGCCAATCACCGTGATGACACTTTCTTTTATTTTTTTTTTAACCACTCTTGACTTTAGTTATACCGTGTCCCACTTGTTCTCCTTGAGAAGATATTATTATACAACTTTTAATCCTTTCTAGTTGTCTTCCGAAGAGATTGATAGTACAACTTCCGCCCACACAGTCTTTTGATCCTTTTTTATTGGAAATTGGGCTTGTTTTACCAGAAACCCAAGAAAACACCCAAAATGGCCGCTTCCGTAAACCTTTCGACTTATTTCCAGAGGAATTTGGGCATATTTCTTCATGCAGCGTCAAACTTGTCTTCAGCCTTGTTTCTTTAGGCAATTGGGCTCAGCAATATGACGCGTCACACACCAGAAACTCAACCGGACCGCGTTAACTATTTTCTAAGCCACAACACCTCACCGGATCCAAAGAACAGCCGCACGTTCCAACGCCTCCTCTTCTTAAATCAGGTACGAACTTCGTTTCCGTTTTTTCTCCTCATAAAACGCTGTCACGCACCAGTTCTTCGTTCAGGCTTATATTCTGTTATCCGATGTTGGGGTTTATTCTTGCGCATCCCACGCGATCGTCGCCAGTGTAATAAAGGTCAAAACAGCCTTTTAAATGTAGAGTTTGAGTGAGGCTTTATTTAAGTAAACCCCATCCATCGACGAGCTCAAACAAACTGTCGGTCTAGAACCCTGCGAAACCCTGGTTCCACGTTCGATGTTCGTACGTGGAACCAGAACATTATCACAAACCCATTGTCTGAATGATAAGCAGGGGCGTGCATCAGTTCTAAATGACTCAGCTGTCACTAGATAATGTACCCGGACAATTATCCACGTTGTGGGGTAGTACATCATGTATATCTAGACCAGGGTGTTTAAGTTTAATCATTTTGCACTGACTAGAGTGGTCCTGTATATATTTGGCTGCCTTTCGTAGGAGCGGGTGACGTTTAATGTGTGTGTGTCAATGATCACTTACTGAAAACTGTCTGGGAAGTATGTTGAACATGCTCATATCGCTGAGACAGATAGAGGGGGATCATATCTAGTAACAGGACGCGGCTGTGGACATCACTGTGGTAATGTTCATGAGTTAAGGCTGATGAATTTATGCCACTCTTCCAGACTATTCAATCCTTTTCTGATTGAGTCACATTTCTCGATCCATTTACTTTCCAAAGATTGCAGAATAAAACAGATGTTGCCACCCCTGGGTGGTATTTTGGCTTTCTGAATAATCTGCCAGCGTATCTCCTCTGCAGTATGTGATTTGTCTTTGTAGTGCTGTACCAAGGGAACATTTTCTACCTCGCTACGTATCCTGCTACGGTGCTGGCCAATTCGGGTCTTGACTGGTTGGGTGGTCTGCCCTATGTAAATGAGGTCACAGCGGCACCAAATGCAGTATATTATGTTAGTAGTGGTACAATTTTTAAAGTTATTTAAAGTCCATTTTACATTACCATGGTTGAAGACTTTTGTGTTGGAGGTATATTGACAGGCTATACAACCTCCACACTTAAAGTGACCTGTGACAGGGGGTAGTGACCAGACATTGTTGATAGTTGTAATGGGTTTCAGGGTACTAGTATCTGAGTGTACCAGATGGTCTTTGATGTTTTTACCCTTGCTGTAGGAGAACATCGGTATTTTCTGGCATGTGCTGAATGTGTTCAGTGTGGGCCAATGTCTTTTGATGGTTTTCACTACTTGGGTACTCAGAGTGCAGAAGGTAGTAACGCATACGTTTCTTTTTTCTTGTGCTTTGGGTCTGCTCACTAGTATTCCTCACGTGGGCTAAACCATGCCCTCTTCATGGACGTTTTAATCAGTCTTTTCAGGTAACCTCGTTCTCGTAGTCTATTGCTCAGGATATTAGCTTCTTTAAAGAAGTCTTCTTTCTTCGTGCAATTCCTTTTGAGTCGTAGGAACTGCCCATATGGTAATCCGTCCTTTAAGGCTGTAGGGTGGAAGCTTCTGTACTGCAACAGAGTATTCCATTCTGTTGGTTTCCGGTAAACACTCACAATAAGCTGGTTAGTCCGATTCTGTATTTGTAGATCGAGGAATGAAATCCTCTCTTAGTCTGCACTGTAGGTAAAGGTCAAAGCTGATTGACTATCATGAAGGTAAGAGATGAACATTTCCAGACTGGTTTCAGTACCAACCCATATTAAGAAAATGTAGTCAATGTAACGCTTCCAGCATTTGATCTTGCTGTAGAAAGGGTTGGTCACATCAGTGGCTTTCGTATAAAGGGTAAACCATCCCTCAGAGCACATTAACACCTACTCCTATAAGCACCCGGGCAGGTGTTACATTTTCTCCACCATGTCATTAATAGATATCACAATCCTTGCCATCAATGAGAAGTAACCAGAAAATTATTAAGAAGGACTTCTACTATTCGGGCACCCTCATTGTGTTGCTTGGTAAACTTGCTTTACTTTATAGTAATTGGCCCACAGTTCTTACTTCCTTTCACCATCACTAAAACCGTATCCTATGTTTATTTGTATAAAAAAATGAGTTCCTTGGGAACATTGTTTCTGCTTATTTTCCTCTCTGTCAAAGCACACCAAACAAAGGACATACTTAATATGTATTATTTTTATATCATTTAAATGCATCATGATATATATGGCTGTAACACAGTTAAATCACAGGACAAAAAACACAAGACTGATATAGTGTGGAATTACAATGACGTGGAGTGACACTATTCAGTGCATATTCACAAAACCTATGTCACAAAAATCAATATATAACCAAAATCCCTTTGTACATTATTTGTACAAGGCAAAAAAGCTGATTTATTTACATTTGTTAAAATATAAATATGAATGAATAAGTGTTAATATTAACTATAATATTGTACACATATTTGTAAAGGCTGTTTCTTTTCTTTGGGCATTTCACAATGGTAATACCTATTTCAAGCGACTTAAGTAAATTAATGTTAAAATTCATTTTGTGGATTCTGTACTTAAGTTGCTAATTAATGTATCACGCCCTATGTATTTACTTATGCTGTTGAGGAAATCTAATAATAATCTTAATGGTAGTTTCAAATTACTTCTACAGCATAAGTAAATACATAGGGATTGATAACATTTTTATCAACTTTAGAACATATATAAAAATTTAACAATTTACTCCAAAATATCTTAAGCAATTTTTAGTTTGTTTTACCATTGTAAAAATAACATTAAAAAAAATTCTGCCTTTCAGTTTATTCAAAAATTGTTAGTACATTTTAAATTCATTGATTCATTTACATTTTTAAAATTAAAAATCAAAATGCAATTTAGAAATTAAATAATATAAACTATGATTCTCGTAGTGCGAGAAGCAGAAAATAAAATGGTATTTTAAATACCATTTTATTTTCTGCTTCTCACGCTGTGAGAAAGCAGAAGGCAAGGTATGCCATGTTGGGGGCAGGCGGGTGGGCGGGTCGGAGAGGAGTTGCTTGCACCATACTAAGTGCCCTGACTGCTTAGTTGTGCGCACTCTACATTTTCTCGATGTATGCTGCATGCAGCCTACATAGAGAAAATGGCCTCCCGCCAGGTGCTGGGCGCTGTCCAGGACTCTGCACCAATCACAACGCTGCCATTGCAGCATTGTGATTGGCTACAGGAGTGGAGGGAGCATGCCTGTTCCTGTTCAGGACCGGCCCAGGAGCAGAGACGGCGCGGGACTGGGATCAGGTAAGTTTTAGTTTTATTTATATTTTACACCCCCCGTGGAAACCCCCTCGTGATAACCCCCGTGCGACCCCCTCCCCTACCCCCCACCCGCGAGAATTGCGAGCCGCGACTGACTGATTGATTTACCATCTGGACATAACAAAGGACATAAAATTAATGTTCTTCGGTATGTGCTACTCTGTCACCAATGTGTTCACATTCCTGTCTGTTTTTTACAAAAGTATATGCCTATCAAAATCATTATTCAATAAACAGACTGACTTAAATGCACATTTTAGCACAAATTAAATTGTTTTTTTTATTAAAATATTTAAAACATGATTATAATATGTTTTTAATAAAAAAAATTGCCAATTCATCTTGTGTTTATTTTGGCTCACATGTTCACTATTGTTTGTTTGTAAGACTAACTCATAAATGTGACGTTTAGAACATCCACTGTATCATTAGTGTACTTTTATGCAATGTTACTTGTAATAGGGTTAACTCAACATCTTTCACAATTGTGACGGATAATCATACCTGACACAAGTAAATATTTTGGCCAGCTTGGTACAACTGTCCCTAATATCCTCATGTTTAATTGTTTTTATGCATGCATTTGTCTGATCAAAATAGTCCTTTGATAGTGATCAGAAATATATTGGTATCATTTTCCACAAATTCATATACAAAACACATCATGATACACCTTGTGCAAAACGTATACCTTTAAGAACTCTTCTTGTGTGTTGGTCATATGTCAACCTTTAAGTTCATGCCAAAATGTGTTCCTGTAACAAAAAATAGTTATTTAAAATGAAACATTAAAAAACGATTTACTCCCTGCCTGTTGCTATCTTTCTCTAAACTACCCAACAAGCTGGGGATAGGCCACTGCAAGTATGCGGGCCATTAGCAGGGTCAGGGTGTGGCGCACATGCTTTGAATTTTGGGAGGACTGGCCGAGCTGGACTTCTTCTGACTTCTTGGTCCGGCTTTATATATATGTTAATTGGTAAAACTAAATATTTTTTAAGTTAACTTAATATCGATTTTGTAAATTTCACATGAAATATCAAAATAGTAGGTAGTTATAGTTAAGACCATGTAGGAAAAACATTTATTGATTTGGCTATAACTTGGGCGTCGTTTGACGAATCTTCATGAAATTTTCCCATAAAGGTTTCAAGGTGGGTTCTATTATTATGGAGAGTTTGGGGGTGATCCGTGAGGTCGAGACTGAGAATTTGGGGCCCGAAATAAGGGTGCGTTTGTAATGTTAATTCCCATATAAACCTTTAGCCACACCTACAGCCCGAACCGCTGAACGGACTAACACCAAAGTTGGCAGGGAAGTAGATGTTGATTCAAAGAAGTACCTTTTGCTTATTTGGTGTAAACCCGTTCAGTAGTTTTTGAGAAATGTAAGTTTAAAATTATAGGGATTTTTCTGGTTGCAAAGTTTTCATGAACAAAGATGAGCTCATGCAGGGAAATGCATTGCTCTGATCGGCTGCCAACACTTCAACCAGGAAGTCATCTTGGGACTCGGCTTTACTGAGTCCCAAAAAAACCAAGTGAAACCAAAGAAAAGTAGGCAGGGTAGGAATACCCTGACCCCCATGCCATTGTCTTGGGGTCACCCTAGGGCACACCATGGTATAAAACCATTTACAAAAAAGAAATATCTGCGAGTTCACGATATTTGCGGCTTTGCTGCAATTCGTTTTCTAAAAAGCAATTGCGGGCATCCTAGCTTGCTTTAGACTAACCCCCAGATGGGTCAAATCCCGGGGGCATGGTATAAATAAAGGAGTCTCCTTGGGCTATTCAAAGCCCCAGGGACCGCCACCTCCCTGGGGCAGTGTTACAATTGTATGCGGGAGACTTGCGGCTCCCCCGCTGACCTGGGGACCGCCACCTCTCTGCGGCCAAACTAAATTATAATGTACAAGGGTCTCTTGCTCCCCCATGCAGGCCCAGGGACTACCTCCTCCCCAGGGCAGAAATACAATTATTAAGGGGCTCTTTTGCCCACCCCGGGAGATTGCAGTTTTTTATGGCTTGGCTCCCGCAATGCCATAGCAAACAGTGTGCTCCGGCTTGAACAAATGAGAAGATTTTGCTGTTGCTTGTTCAAAGTGGAGCACACTTTGCATTTTACACCCAGGGAGCTACATGTCAGCAGCTCCCTGGATGTAAAAAGCAATGCCGGCAGAAAATGGCCTGGGAGGGGTTTCCAAAAAGGAAAAAAAAAATCAAAAGCCGGCAACTTGTCAGAGGCCCCACCCCTCTCGTCACTACTCTGTAAAGGAGCCTCCTGGCGGGCTCCTGGTTGTGAGATAAAGGCCCCCCTCCCTTGAAAGAAAAAAAAAGAAATGGCCGGGTCCCAGGGAATGGGGTACCCGGGGCCGAAATTGGCCTCAGGAGGGGGGCCGCGTGACTGCCTCCCCTTTTGTATCAAAAATAAATAAATGCCTAGCTCCAGGGGATGGGGTCCACGGGGCCAAAATCGGCCTTAGAAGGGGGGCCACCAGCCCCCGTTCCTATAAAGAAAAAAATCACAAGCCGGAAACTCGCCAGAGGGCCTGTCCCCTTTCTTGACTACTATGCAAACGAGCTGCCTGGCGTGCTCCTGGTTGGGAGATAAAGTCCCCTTTGCTTCTGAGGGCCCTTCGGGGCCAATCAGCCTACTTGTTACCTCCAGTAAGCCCCACACAGTGGGATTGCTGAGATTGTCAGAGGCCACGCCCTCTTTCTCCACCACTCTGCAAACGCACCTCTCGGCACATTTCTTCCTGAAGGCCTCAGGACTAAAGTGGACTTTTTCCCACAAGCAGCAGTGCGCCAGAAGGCTCCTTTGCAGAGTGGTGGAGAAAGGGGGTGTGACCTCTGACCACCTCTCAGCAATCTAGCTGTGTGGGCCTTACTGGAGTTAACAGGAGTGTTAGTTGTCCCCCAAGGACCCTCAAGTAGTGTGCCAGGAGGCGCATTTGCAGAGTGGAGGAGAAAGGGGGTATGGCCACCGAAAACCCCTTAACAAACCCACTGTGTGGGACTGGAGGTAACAGGAGGGGTAGTTGGCCCTCAAGGACGTTCAGTAGCCAAGGGGACTTCATCCTCCTACTAGTAGTGTGCCAGGAGGGGCATTTTCAGAGTAGTGGAGAAAGGGGGCGTGGTCTACTATCAGGTCTCAGTAATCCTGCTGTATGGGACTTACTGAAGGTAATAGGAGTCCTAGTTGGTCCACAAGGACGTCCTTGGGGGCCAACCACCTCTCCTGTTATCTACGGAGGCCACATCCCCTTTCTCCACCACTCTGCAAACACGACTCGTGGTGCACTACTGGTCGGGGGATGAAGTCAACTTTACTTCTGAGGGACCTTGGTGCCCAAGAAGCCCTCCTGGTACCTCCTGTAATTCCTACACAGTGGGATTCCTGAGAGCTGGTCAGAGGCTGAGCCCCCTTCCTCTACCACTCTGCAAACGCGACTACTAGTTAAACAAGCATTTGCAATGCAATAGGTCTCGCATTTGCGAGAGTTAGTGCTATTGGCATTGTAAACGTAATTGTTTTGTCTTTATGTGTTTTGGAGTGGAGTGGATGTATGTGGTGTGTAATGGAATTATGTGGTATGTTGTGCAGCTGAATTATGCGGATAGAAAGGTTGTGATATTTAGTGTGTATATATTATGTCGAGTGGGATTGTGTGTTACGGAGAGTAATTATGTGGTATGGTACTTTGTGTTGTGTTATGTATTGGAGTTGTATTATGTAGTTTGCTGTTGTCATTTTGTGGTGCAATGTTGAATTATATGGTGTGCATTATATGTCGGTGGTGTTTTATGTAATTGTGTTGTTGATTTGTGTTATGTGGTTTCTTTTTGAATTATGTGGTGTGTAATGGAAATGTGTTGAGTTTATTTGTGTGATGTGGGTAAAAACAGATAATGTTTGTAAAGTTTAAAAATGCACTAACCCCCCACACACCAATTGTAGCTATACATTTTTAATGTTGTTTTTATGCCGTTTATTTTAACCTTTTAAATTTTTTAAAAAAAACAAAATATATTACGTTTAGAAAAACTAACAGATAAGACCTACAAAGTGACCGCCAAACAGGATTTAATACCTGATTTGTAATTGATACAGACCCCCTAAGTCAAATGCATGTGCTTTAGAAAATAAAGTAAAACAAGAGTTAGAGTTATTTGTGTTGTAAATGTGTTTACCTATATATTAAGGAGTGGAGTGGATGTACGCGTATGAAATGGAATAATGTGTGTTGGTTTTGGGCTGGTAAGTTGTGGCATTGTGTGGCGTGGCTTTGTGTTGTGTGGAGTGGGTTTGTGTAGTGGAATTATGTGGTATGGTGCTCTATGGAATTGTGTGGATGGCAATTATGTGGTATTGATTGTATTGTAATTATGTGGAGTGGGATTGTGTATCATGGAGTGTATATGTGTGGAATGGTATTTTGTGTTGTGTAGTGGGCCTTAATTATGTGGTGTGCTGTTGAATTTTGTGGTATGATGTTGAATTATGTGGTGTGGATAGAATGTATGTGGTGTATTATATAATTGTGTTGTTGAGTACAATTATGTGGTTTGTTGTTAAATTATGTATGCACAAAAAACACAAGATTTGTTTGGGGATTTTATCACAGCTGTCTCGAAAATTGCCTTTGAGTTAGTAATGGAACCTGTAAATAAGGAATCTGGTAGGAGTTATGTAGGTGCATACCTACGACAGCTAGCTGCAAAGAGTGCAAAAGTGACCTGTTGAGCGCAGTAAACCACACTGATGATAGGTTGTGAAAGATCTGCTAATGTGCCCCACACCCAAGCCTGTTTCTTTTGTTATGTTCAGCGTACTGTGACTAAAATGTATGCTTGGCCCAATTGAAGAATGTATCCACACAAGCCAAGAGTGACTAAACCATGTCTAAATTGTGGATTTTGTGTGTGTTATGGAAGGGGCACTCCTATGTAGTGCTGATGTTCTCCACACTGAAGCCTGTTCCTTCTGTTGTGTGTAGTGCGCTGTGGACTGGACAAGGGTGTCAATTGCAACCGGCAACAGAAGCAGGGATACCGACACATCAATGATTTATACTTAGAGTGGTGATGAAGCACACGTTGACAAAGCCAATAGATCTTGAATTGGTGCTTAGCCTTTTGACTTTGTCAATGCTCGTTGTGTTTTATCATTGTTTTTATAATATTTATTGATGGGGCAAATTCTAGAACCTCAACATATTTATTTGTCCTGAAAATGCATGCATTGCCATAACAGTCCCTTGAACTAGAAGGAAGTACTTTGTGAGTGGATGCGCTCTTTGTGAACGAGCAGATTGCCCTATGCTGGATGCTGTAGTAGGCAGAAGAAAAACTTAAACGATACAAAAACATACCAGTGACTGAAGAGGGGCAGCTGGACACCTCTACAACTGAGTAGAATATGCGTATTATTTTAGTTAAAAAAAAACTCTTGGCTAACGCTAGACCTAAAAATGTCCATTGCATATTTGAAGCCGATAAGAAGGTGTATTTTTTAACATCAGTGCTTTTTGGGACATTTGATGAGTGGTACAAACATGATATACCTTTTAAACCAACAGTGTTCAAATATGCTATTCCTGAGCAAAAGGCCTCTTGCTGTCTTTTTTAGCAAACCGAGCTGGTAAACAGCTTGTGGAAGCATACACATGTGTAAATATTGCATGTGTTTTGTAATACATTAAAATACTGTGAGATATGATTGAATGAGAAACCAAGTCTCATACTGTGCCAACCGACAGAACAGCTGATAAGTGTGTTCCAGCTTTGATGAGGTATCATTTAAGCGCTATCCAGAGACACATATCATAAAACACATTTGTTCTTACTTTCCTAGTTTCTTAAATAAACATTCCAAACTCCTCATAAACATAACAAAATCGAATACAAAAGAGCTACTTCAGCATTCAGTCCCAGAAGCAAAGATCGCTTAGCTAGGCAGACATCACGGAAGCACTTGAACACACAGCTTCATACACTGTATAATGAGGAGAGAGTGACCCATGCAGTCTCTTCAACACATATTTAGAGAGCATGTGGTATGAAACAGAGGTAGTCTAGTACTTATAGGATTCTTTATATGTGTCATTGTGTCCCTAAAAAGGCACTGACACACTCATTGAGGTTTCTAGAAAGATGCTAACACTCAGAAGAGTGGCATGATGGGAGTCAGCCTTTCATTTTTGCTTAGGACTGGCATTGCGAGCTCTGCCTCTCTAATGAAACTGGTAGAGGAAAGTGAGCTTTAAAACATGTTGCTAGATGTATTACCCTTTATCCTAGTCCATATAAGTCTCTGCAACGGTGTACTGCAAGTTGATCATATATAGTGAGGTGTGTGCTGTAAACTGGAAGTGTACTGTGTCAGATTTGAATGTCTGACTGCTACCATGTGTTATGTCTGCGCTTCTACATGTAGTCTGACACGAATGGTGCAGCTGAAAACCCTAACTTAAAAACTATAAAGTCTTTCATAACCCTACACAAATTTTGTCAGAGTTACTTCAGCTTTCAGTCCCACAACCACAGATCTTTTAGCTATGCAGGAGTCACGGAAGTACTTGAACACACAGGTTTATACGTGGCTGCCCTGTATAATGAACCGCAAGTGATGCATGCAGCTTCTACTACGCACATTTGGAGAGCATATGGTGTGAAACAGATGTAGTCTAGTATCTATAGGCTTCTTTATTCTATTTTATTTATTTTATTTGAAGAGTTTTATATAGCGCTGGCCAGAGCCGGAGGTATCATAGCACTTTACATGAGGTTAAAACAGTGTTACAAGTGTACATCAGTTTCAGTTACATCAGTTACTAGAGCAATTAGATGACATAAAAAACAAGACCAATGGAGCAAAGAGGGTAAAGGGAGAAAAAGTAAAGGGGCACTTTACAAGAATGTAGAACAGTGTTACAACGTTATATCAGTTACAGTTACATTGGTTACTAGGGCAATAAATAACATAAACAAGCATTGGCAAAGCCAATATGTCTCGCATTGGCTTTGTTTTTTTTATTTCCTGATACAAGTTGGCTTTGTAAATGATATAAAAAATTTGGCACAAAGATGGCGCTGTAACTGCTGTAGCTGCTGTGCAACATATTTGTAAGTGATGTAAAAAAAGCATTAGCAAATCTAATAGGTCTCGCAACAACTATGTGCTAATTTCTTTTTATCTCCTGTTACTGGTATGAGGTGCACCAAAGTTTAATAGCTCATGCTGCTTGCTTCTGAGCAGCTGTCCATGCACCAACAGTCTTTTTTTTTTACTAATCTAGCACTGACCCTATCCCTGGTTTGTCACCTGATGTGCCAAGGCAGAGATTTCACGACCAACTGCAGGGGAGAAACCTTCACTCTGATGGGGAGAGATGTTATGGTGTACAAGCGCTAGACATGGAAACATCGGTCCAACACACAAAGAAAAAAAAACAGTATGCATCTTGGGTGTCATTCAAGCGGAGTTAAATAGTTTTCCTGTGCACGAGCAGGACCTGCCAACTATTGCTGTGTGTTTCGGGTTTTTTACAGCTGTGCCTCCAAAGCATGCGCTTTCTCCGCCCTTCTCAGAACACCAGCTCCTCTCAAGATGTACTGGTGCGATCCAACAGGGGAAAGAAGTATGTATATGGGACAGAAAGGATTACAGACTAGGTTGTGGTTCACATACGCAATTCGCAAATGGTGTAACTTGCCCCTGGAAATGCAGACCTGATCTTTCTTAACCTAGCTGCCCATAGTCAGGTGCTGCACTCAGCAACTGCCTCCATATGATAATGCTACCCACAGGGAACAGCGGCCTTGGATGCAGTGCAGGTGAGGAAAGCACAGGAGAGTGTGCTTGTGTCTAAGGTCACCTGGTGAAGGGAAGGGAGGAAGAGGAGCCGAGTGCAGTCTGCCTGCGCCGATTACACTCGCTGAAGGCTTCCCTCCAGTCATTTACTGTCAACAAGTAACCATTGTATAGCTCAGCATAGTGACCTCGGTGCACTGCCACTGTTTTTTTAACAGAACAATTCTATGCTAGATAGTTCCTTCTGTATTATACAGAGATACAGCTTTCCCCATAAACTTTAATGCAGCTTGCTTCAGAGGTAGGGGTCCCCCATACACACAGCAGTGAGTACTGCTTGCTCAGAATCAACCACTCCCACATTAGGGCAAACAGCACACAGCGCTGCGCAACCACAGCAGAAAAATGTGCTGTAAAAAAAGGTTTACCATAGCATTTCCACGTCATTCATTTCTAAATTTACAGAACATAAAGATATGAAGGAGCTTGTGTTGTGTGCACAACGTTAGCCCATAACAGTATGAGAGGCGTTTGTTCGGAAACAAAACTAGCGGAGGCATCAGGAGAACGATACGCATCCTTCCGGCAAACAGAGCATATACGCAGCAGACTGGCTGTTTAGGGGGGTGAGTAGGCTCCGGCAGCATGTAGTGCATGTGGCTCCAAATGTTTATATGTTAAACCACTAGGTTGTACGGCTCGATTGAAAGAGCGCACAAAGCAAGTCTCTTCGTACATGAATCACTGCCTTTTCACCAAGCATGGCGGCCGTGAATTGGGAAACGCCTGATTAAGGGAAACGCTGCATTTCAGCTCAGAGGGTGGGGGACGGCTCATACCACAAGCTGGAAAGGGAAGCAACAATAACAAGCGCGGCCGTGAAAGTTAAAGCGACCGCGCTAATTAGACAAGGAATGTCAGGAATGCAGCTGGCATCCGGCCACACTGCTGCTCACTCCGGAGCTCCCTAGGCTAGGGGAGATAACATTTAGAGAGAAGGCGGGACGTGCACGCGCCTTTGGCCAATTGCGGGCTTTCAATTTTTGAAAGCCACACGCAAAGGCCAATAGAATTTGACAAGCAGACTCACAAGCTTTCAGAAAGCTTTCTGAATGTCTGCAGTGATTACAAGAGCCCCTGTCCAAGAGCAGCGCATGCGCACTGAGCTAGGAGAGACCTAAAAACAAGACCAATGGAGCAAAGGGGGAAAAAGTAAAGTGGTTAGAATGTAGATCAGGTCTCAGCAGAAAGGCCATGGAGTAAAGTACTGGCAGGGGGCACTAAAAAAGTCAGAAGTTAAACAAACCGGTGGTGTTCCCGGGATCACCCACGTCAAAGCCTCAGAGCCCTCAGAGCGTCGGGTTGCAAATAGAGATGGAATGGGTCCGAGGGAGGGGGTAAAAAGGGTACCTCACCGAGATAATGAAATGAAAGAGGGGTGGAAATTACTCAAAAAGAGGGGTAGACTGAGGGCAATGGTCCAAATGGCGGTAGAAGGCACTGACTAGCGGCGAGGATCAGTCTGCGAGTCAATGACAACGGCAAGATGGAGGGTCAAGGTCATGGACCCCAAATACCCCACAACAAAATGGCAGGACTGCGGGCAAACAAATCCAGCTGAAAAATCTAATAGAACACCTACCCCAGGAGCAGGGCTGAATGGTGAGGGCAAGTCACCAGATCTAGATGGAGAAAAGGCTGGATGTTGTCGATCCCTTGTGAGTCATCAATAGTTGGGGGAGAAGTCAGCACAGGCACCAGATCCGGAAGGGGAAAGGCAGCTGCGGGTTCAGGAGGGCACGACAACACAAAAAAGGGAAAACAAGCTCGGAAAAAAGGGCTTAGACGTCGCGGCACTCTCGAGGAAACTCCGTCAGGGAAGCAAGACCCACACGTCTCAGCTGCATCCCCGGAGAGGCATCGCCAGATGTCAGGAAACCACAGCAAAGGTCCGGGAAGGCAGGCGTTGATCGGAGGGGCCACCACATCAGCAAAGTCAGTCATCGGCAGCGACGCAGAGGACTAGCAACCGGCAGACCCTCGGAGTTCACCAGACCGAGAGGGAAGAAGGGAGAACCAGCAGAATGATGAGGAGAACTGTGCCCGATGTCCAGTTGGGTAGGTGACAGCCGAGGAGGTGAACCAGAGCCGATCTCCTCTATAGCTGTCTGGGCAGTTCCACCGGACATCGGCCATGTTGCTCGGGGTCTGAGGCCAGAAGCATCGACCACGATTCCCCGGAAGGTAACGAGTCCGAATGTGGGAGACCAGAGAGACAAGGACCGCAGACAAACATGACCCCAGGTATGTAGAAAGGGTCCATAGAGGGGGAAGATTTCAGGGGATTAAAGCCAAAAAAGGCAATCCCTAGCTGGGATTTACATCTTTACAGCTGCTTTACATGTGTAATCTTGCCCGCTAAAAGAGGCGTGCTAGGACTCTCTATTGAAACTGGTAGAGAAAAGTTAGGTTTAAAAGATGTTGCCACATGTATTTACCTCTATCCTAGTACATAGAAGTCTCTGCAATGGTAAACTGCAGCTAGGCCATACATAGTGAGGTGTGTGCTTTAAACCGAAAGCCTACTTTTTCAAAGTTTGAATATCTGATTGCTACCATGCCTCAGATATGTCTTCACTTCTACGTGTAGTCTGACATGTGTGGTGCAGTTGATGACACTAACTTAAAAACTATAACGTCTATTAAACTCCTGTACAAATCTTGTCACAGCTACTTCAGCATTCAGTACCAGAAGTTCAAAGACTTAGCTGGGCAGGCATCAGTGAACCACTTGAACACACAGCTTCATACCCAGAAGCCCTGTATAATGAGCAGAAAGTGATCAATGCAGCTTCTACTACACACATTTAGAGAGCATGCAGTGTGAAATAGAGGTAATCTAGTACCTGTAGCCCCTAAAAAGGCACTGACACACTCATTGGGGTCCCTAGAAAGATGCTCACACTCACAAGAGTGGCATGATATGAGTCTGCCTTTCATTTTGGGTTAGGCCTGGCATTGCGACCTCTACCTCCCTAATGAAAGTGGTGGAGAAAAGTGAGCTTGATAACCTGTTGCTAGATGTATTAATCTGTATCCTAGTCCATATAAGTTTCTGCAAAGGTACAATGCAAGTAGGTCATACATACTGAGTTGTGTGCTTTAAACTGAAAGCGTACTGTATGAAGTTTGAATGTCTGAATCTTATCATGTCTTACGTATGTATGCACTTGTGTAATCTGACACATGTGGTATAGCTGGTCACCCTAACTTAAAAACTCTACAGTCTATCATTCCCTTGCACAAATCTTGTTAGAGCTACTGCAGCATTCAGTTCCAGAAGAAAAGATCTCTTAGCTAGGCATGAGTCACAAAAGCACTTGAACACACAGGTTTATATGTAGCTGCCCTGTATAATGGATTATCAAAAGGGAATGGATCACTTGTACCTGAATGGCTGCCCTGTATAATGAACAGCAAGTAATGCATGCAGCTTCTACTACATACTTTTAGAGAGCTAGAGGTGTGAAACAGAGGGAATCTAGTATATATAGGCTTGTTTACATGTGTATTCTTGCCCCTAAAAAGGCATTAATCAGCATTCCATTCAAAAGCGCTGATCTGTTAGATTAGAATCATGGAATCACTTGAACGGCAACTTCATACCTGGCTGCCATGTATAATGAGGAGAAAGTGATCCATGCAAATTCTACTACACACATTTGGGGAGCATGCAGTGTGAAATAGATGTAGTTTACTACCTATAGGCTTCTTTACATGTGTAATCTTATCCCCTAAAAAGCACTGACTTGCTCATTCAGGTCTCTAAAAGTATGCTGACACTCACAAAACTGGCATGACAGGAGTCGGTCTTGCTTTGGGAGGTTTGCCTCTTTAACGAAACTCTAAGAAAAAAGCAAGCTTTAAAACATGTTCAAGATTCATTAACCGTTATCCTAGTCCATATAACTCTCTGCAAATGCACACTGCAAGTAGTCTGTAAATAGTGAGGTGTGTGGTTTCAACTGAAAGCATACTCTGTGAAGTTTGAATGTCTGACTGCTAACATGCCTCCAATATGTCTACACTTCTACATGAAGTCTGACATGTGTGGTGCAGCTGATGACCCTAACTTAAAAACTATTAAGTCTATTATACTCCTACACAAATCTTAGGCTAATTACAAATGCACCTATCTCAATGTCTAAAAATGTAATGTTTTTACAGTATATGGGGGTGCAAAGAATCAGAGGCTCAATCCCCCTTAAACCTCCAAGGATATAGATCCTATACATTTACAACAAAGGCAATGATTCAGCACTCAAACATGTGTAAGGATAATATTCCACAATTACGGACAAGATGAAGAGAAGCACATCAATTCAGCAGATTCTTGGTTCATTGTTTCTTATAGAACAAATTCTTCTTAAAAATGACTGTAGCCCACGAGTTTCAACCCAAAAGGTGTTCTTCAGGGCAATAGTAGTAACAATGTTCTATTGTAGTTCATTAAGATTCTTTTCTGTAATTCAACTTGGTCCCTCACTCTATCTAGGTCATACATAGTGAGGTATGTGCTTCCTATCAAGTCTTTGGTATGCCTGCACTCCTATGTGTAATCTGACACATGTGATGTAGCTGATCACCCTAACTTAAAAACTATAGTCTATCATACCCTTGCACAGATCTTGTAAGAGCTATTACAGCATTCAGTTCCAGAAGCACAGATCTCTTAGCTAGGCAGGAATTACAGAGGCACCTGAACACACAGCTTTATGCGTGTAGTGCCTGTATAATGAACAGCAAGTAATGCATGCAGCTTCTACTACATACTTTTAGAGAGCATGCAGAGTGAAACAGAGGTAATCTAGTATCTATAGGCTTCTTTAGATGTGTCATTCTGTCCCTAGAAAGCCACTGACACACTCATTAAGGTCCCTAGAAAGACGCTTACACTCAATAGTGGCATGACAGGAGTCGGTCTTGGATTTTGGGTTAGGCCAGGCATTGCTCATAGAGAAAAGCGAGCTTTAAAACATTTTCAAGATGCATTACCCTTTATCCTAGTTCATAGAAGTCTCTGCAAAGGTACACTGCAAGTAGGTTGTACATAGTGAGGCGAGTGCTTTAAACTGAAAGCATACTCTGTCAAGTTTAAATATCTGACTGCTACCGTATCTCAGATATGTCTGTACTTCGATTTGTAGTCTGACATGTGTGGTGCAGCTGATGACCCTAATTTAAAAACTATACAGTCTATTATCCCTCTTCAGAAATGTTGTCAGAGTTACTTCAGCCTTCAGTCCCACAACCACAGCTCTCTTAGCTAGGCAGAAGTTATGGAAGCACTTGAACACGTAGCTTTATACGCGGCTGCCTTGTATAATGAACAGCAAGAGATGCATGCAGCTTCTACCACACACATTTGGAGAGCATGCACTGTGAAACAGATGTAGTCTTCTTTACATGTGTCATCTTTTCCCCTAAAAGGCACTGACATACTCATTGAGGCATTGCGAGCTCTACTTCTGTAAGGAAACTGGTAGAGAAAAGTCAGGTTTAAAACATAATGTTTTCACCTTAATCCTATTCCATAAAAGTCTCTGTGTGGGTCTTTCTGGAGGTAACAGGGGGACTAGTTGGCCACCAAGGGCGCTCAATGGCCAAGTGGACTTCATCCCTCTACTATTAGTGCACCAGGAGGCCCCTTTGTAGAGTGGTGGAGAAAATGGCTTGGACTCCTAGCAGGTCTGTGCTATCCTGCTGAATGAGACTTACTGGAGGTAACAGGAGGGGTGGTTGGCCCCCAATTACCCTTTTTGTTATATCTAGTAAGTCCCACACAGCAGAATTGCCAAGAGGTCTTTAGAGACCACGTTCCCTTTCTCCACCACTCTACAATCGTGGCTCATGGTATACTACTGGTTCGAGCATGAAGTCTACTTTACTCCTGAGGGACCTTGAGGGTGAGGAAGCCCTTCTGGTACCTCCTGTGAGTCGTAGAAAGTATTATTTCTGAGAACTGGTCAGAGGCCCAGCACCTTTCTCCACCACTGTGCAAATGCAGCTACTAGTTAAAAAACCTTAGAAATTAAACAAAGTTTACAGGGACATTATAGTTAGGCTGACATTTCACTTGTACAGCACCAGAGAAATTCAGCAGTTATAGTTAGCATAGCTAACTATAACTCACGCCCCCGCAATGCACTGCTTATGACCTCACATATGACATCATTCATGACATGGTCAGTGACATCACTGATAACATTACTGATGACATCTTAAATGACATCACTGATGACATCATCCACAGAATCTCTGACGCACCCACTCACACCCCATGTAATCTTTCAAACACCCACTACAACTTCCAAACTACAATAATGTTCTTGAAACCATTGACACACCCATACCAATACTTATACACCCACTCACTGATTCATAGGTCTATACACACATCCGCACATCCACTCAGTCACCCATACACCCATACAGCCACTTTTAAACCAACTCACTCTAGCCATTCAAATAGCCATACAGCCACTCACACACTGTCAGTCACTCATAGAGCTACTCACACACCTATAGAGTCAACCAGACAGCCATTTACTCACCTATAAAGTTATACACACACACTCACTTATTCATACAGATACTAACATATAACCACTCACCATACAGATCCTCATACACGTACTCACTAACCCATACCGCCACTATCACAATCTCTCACTCACACACAGTCACTGATATACTCCAACACTCACCTATACTGCCATTCACATATCTACTTAGTCACACATATACCACTGACACATTCATTCACTCACCAACACAGCCATAGAAACACTCAGTCACTTATACAACCCTTCTCTTAAACACTCACTAACCCATACACCCACTGACTCACCCACTCACTCACTCACTCATCCATACAGACAGTCACACACCCTCTCACCAACCCACACAGATACTCATACACCCATACAGGTACTCAGACAACAGATCAATCACCCATACACCCACACATGTGCCCACTTGCCAACCCATACAGCTACTTCAACACCAACTGACTGACTGATACACACATTCAGACAAGCTAGCGAGTGACCCATACATTCACTGGAACACCTAATCGCTCACTTATACAGTCAGTCATGCACCTACTGAATCATCGATAAAGGCACTCATACACCCATTGATTCATCAATACACCTTGAAATATATATTTAACACTCAAACATTTTAAAAGCACTCACAGTCACTGGATGATTTCATCAGTTATGTCATTAGTGATGTAATTTGAGATGTCATCAGTGATGTCACTGACCATGTCATGAGTGATGTAATTTGTGTGGTCATAAGAAGTGCATTGCGGGGACGTGAGTTATAATTAGCTCAGCTAATTATAACTGCTGAATTTCCCTGGTTGTGTATGATTAAGATGTCAGCCTAACTATAACGTCCCTATAACCTTTGTTTTTTCCAGTGAATTTCTAAGATTTTTTTTAAATTCTATTTTCTAACTATAACGTCCCTGTAACCTTTGTTATTTTCAGTGAAAAACAAAATAGTAAGAATAATAATAATAATAAAAAAAAATATATATATATATATATATATATATATATATATATATATATCCCAAGAACTCCGTTACTGCCTCCTCATGGACAACGGATACGGACCACAGTTTCAGTGCAAATTTCTTTATTTCAACACGCACAATGCCGCCATGACGCGTTTCAGCCCGACCTTGAGCCTTGATCACATGACACGGTAAGGTATCACCCTATTGGTTTATATGGTGCATTTCTAACAAGCAGAATAATTGGCACATGTGTTACAAGCAGTAAACGACATGGATAAAAGACTACAATTTGTAACAATACGAGTTTTGTGTAGGCTGTTCATACCAGTACAATACCAGTAAATAAATAGATTTATACAAGAATCAAAAGCAATCTTAAAATTCTTTAAAAGAATAATTATTCCAATAGAACTATTTCAGATTAAAAAGATTAGTCAGAACTCATGCTTGCATATATCGGATTCTGCCAAATTATGTATGTAAATATTCTGAGATTATAAAATGCAACTCACCAAAGGTGAGAGAGAACATATTAAATATACAGTACAAAATAATAGTGTTAAAAGTGTTGAAAAAACCAGTTACATAAAATATCAAGTGTGTACCCATCTGCAACGCCCTGAACCACCAAAATTGCGTGAAAACAGATTTTTTCGTGAGGGGAATTTCATTACATTCCTCGAGAAATCTTTCAAGCAAACTCATCATTTTAAATGCCTAAATATTAGGATTTTCACTGGAGCCCCAGTGTTTTATTTTGGTATGCATTTGTTTATTTGTATTTTATTTTTCTATATTTTCTTCTATATTTTTTTACATTTCATCTATTTTATTTTGCCTTCCATAACAATTTATTAAAGTCTACTCCTTTGATGTATATGTTTACGTACGTAAAAAAATGCTGAGTTTTGGTGGGTTGTGCTCTACAACAGATCCGATTGAATACATCCCAAATAGGGTTTAAGCAAGTGAATACTAGTGGACCCAGTGTATGTCTTATTTTGTTTACCTTCTGGGCCTCTGTACCTCATGCTTTGGGTTCTATATTTACAGTTTATATAAGTACACATTTTTTCGTAAATTGAACATTTTTGGTGTATGCTATTTTCAATAAAGCCACTTGGTGAATAAACAAGAGTTCATCTGCTAGTTAGGTGGATAGAATGTAAACTATATAGATTATAACAAAAGCGTTCTCTAGTCCCTGTCCGCATAAATAAATAAGCAATTTTCATATAAAAGACCATATCCTAAAAGCCACATAAATAAAATCCAAAATAGATACTAGTGTGCTTTGAATATTTAAATACATAATAAATAGATAAATATATGTGGGTGGACCACTAAAACGTCAATAAATAATCAATAAATACACCTAAAATTCCTAAAAAGATTTTTGCATATACACTCATTGTATTGTGAATCTTGTAAGATCAAATATCAGTGGATTAACGTATTATGAGGGTTCTTATAAACATGTAAAGAGATCTTCTGTTACATTTAAACCTGATGGGTGTTTGGTATTCAGTTCCAGAATATATCTTGTTTCCAACTGGCGTAATCTATGTTCCCTATCACCACCTCTTCTGCTAGCTGGAATAGTCAATAACAAAATACCTGAGATCGCTGCTTCTAGAGCCGTGGTTTGCTTTGAAATGCCGGGCAACTGGATATGTATTATCCTGATTAGTTATTGCCCTTAGGTGTTGTAAGATGCGTTTATGTACTTGAAGCTTGGTACTTCCTACATACTGTAGGTTGCACGGACATGATAATACATATATTGCGAACTTGGTTTTACAAGTAAGTAGCTTAGATATTTTATGATTTTTCTCGCTGAAGGGAGTGGTGTAACATGTTTTATTTTCTCCCTGTAAACATGCTTTACATGTTTTACACTTAAAGAAGCCAGTGTGAGTTTGTAACCAATTCGTGGATTCAAGAATTTCCGGACTTATTTTGACTAGATCATCTCTCATAGAGCGGCTTCTGCTTTACGTTATAGATGGTCTTTTTGGTAATTTGGAACCAATCATTGGGTCACTAAGGACCATGGGCCAGTTTCGGTTTATTATGGATTCAATCTTCTTGTGTTGCTGACTATGTTGTATGATAATCCTAAAGTCATCCATTGTGTCAGCAATATGTGTTAATGCATTTTCCTGTGCTTTTAAGGTACTAACATTCTTCTCCATAAGTAGCTCTTCTCTACTTCTGCGCATCGATTTATTAATCGCAGATTCGATGATTAGTTCTTTGTACCCTCTTTCTTTAAATCTTAGTTTACTCTCATTCTGTGCTAGTATGAGGTCACTTTCTGTGCTGTGTATGCACCTCAGCCGAAGCATTTCACCGTATGGGATACTAGTTATTAGATGTTTTACGTGGGAACTACACGCGTGTAGCGTGGAGTTTCCTGCAGTTTTCTTACGGTATAATTTTGTAACTATTTGATTTTCTTTTACATATACCTGGGTGTCAAGAAAAGTTACTGTACACTCATTGATGTCTGCCGTGAATCTCAAGTTTAAATCATTCACATTGATAGCTTGTATAAATTCCTGAGCCTCTTCCTTGCTACATCCCAAATCACAAATAAGTCGTCAATAAAACGCAGCCATAGCTTGACATGTGTGTTTACCTTCTCTTTGTGTTTCGTCATGAGGACCAGCTCCTCCCACCAGCCCATGTGTAAACATGCATAGCTGGGAGAGAAGCTGGCCCCCATCGCAACACCTCTTATTTGTCTGTAGAGCATATTATTAAACATGAACACATTATTTTCCAGACAAAACTTAATCATTTCTAGCAACATCATCTTATGTTCAATGGTGATACCAATAGCTCTATCCAGAAAAAAGTCCGTTGCTCGCAAATCATCTTTGTGTTGTATACTTGTGTATAATGAGAAAACGTCAAGAGCAATAAAATGATAGTTATTCTTCCATTCAATGTTCATGATTTTCCTCAAAAAATCGCTGGTATCTCTCACATAAGATGGTAAAGCTTTAACCAAGTCCTGTAGGAAAAAATCTATGTATTGTGATGTGTGTTCCAGACAACAACTTCTAGCTGATATTATAGGTCTGCCAGGTGGATTTACAGAGTCCTTGTGTAGCTTAGGTAGAAAATAAATTGTAGGTACCACTGGATGGTTGTTTTTTAGGAATTTATATTCTTTTCCTGTAATGAGGCTGTTAGATTTCCATGTTGAAAGTTTTTTGTTGTTTATATACATGGCTTTCAATTCAGAACCACTAAACTTAATGTAACAAGATCTATCATTAAGTTGCTTGTAGGCTTCTTTGGAGTAGTTGTCTTTAGACATTAGCACGATGTTCCCACCTTTGTCTGAAGCACGAATGACAATTTTATTTTCTTGTTTGAGTTTCAACATTAAGGTCTTATAATCTTGTTGTTCTTTATCATATCTGAATTTCCCCCTATATGTTTTGTTTTTCAAATCTTTCAATTCCTTTTTTACCTGGTCATGAAACAAGTCAATAGAGTCACGCAGCATCACAGGATTAAAGGTTGACTTTAGTTTGAAATTCGTTCGAGATTGTGAAATTTGCATATCTGTATTACGAACTGTAAGGTCATCTACTTGATTTGGTATAGGGGTAGGTAGATCATCGGCTGGACTAATTGCATATTCTGTTGGATCCCATAGTTCCTGCATTGCATTGACAAAGGATGCTTCTGATTGGGTGGACATTGGTGTTGATATCCCTCCTTCATTTGGTGGAATATATTTCTTGTTTAGCATAAAGTATTTTTTGAGCTTCAATTTGCGGGTACTTTTGAAAATATCCAATCTTGTTTTTGCATAATTGAAATTGTTGGATGGGCAATATGTTAGACCTAAATTGAGTATTTTTTTCTCCTTATCACTCAATGTGGTTTCTGAAAGGTTGACAATTGTCCTGTTGATAGTTTCTCTTTCTTCTATTTCATTTATTTGCCTCTCCTCCATGTACCTCGTTTTTTTCGATTTATTCCTTGCTCGGTTTGCCTTGCGCCGCTGCTTTCGCTTGCTGTTTTTAGTGGGCCGTAGTTGTTTTTCCCTATGCGAGGGCGAAGAGTTTGTCGCCTGTCCTCGCATAAAAAACCAAGTTCCTCATCAAGCGTATGCTTCTGTCTGCTGAGGTTAGTTGTTGATCCTCTTTTGAGTCGCTATCCGGAACTGAACTGAGATCCGATGATGTACCAGAGGACCTTTCACTGACTTCTTTTGCCCCTAATTTATTTGCTCCTGTTGTCTTCCCCTTACTGGCTCTCAAAGCTTTGTATTTTTTAGAGAAAGTGAAGATTTGACACACTTTGTAATCTGTTTTGTCACGAAAAAACGTAAACGATTTACGTTCCTTAATTTTATTTTCTTCTTTCTTCAGTCTAAAGATCATTTCGTGACTTAATTTTGTTTTTTCCTCAGTTTGTTCCATTGCATCAATTTCTACGTTGATTTTCGCTATCTCTTCCAATAATGTTGCACGATCGATGTCAGCATATTTAATCAAGATCTGCATGAGCCGTTTAGAGGAATCCAGATTGCATTCGGCCCACTCACGCATTATAAGTGGGTTGGTCGCCTCGTAACTAGGTGCTAAAAGAATTCGTAAGCCTCGTGGGACCCTATCCACATCCAGGTACATTCGTAGCGAGCGTGATTCCCACCATTTAGTTTGCTCGGAGCGACTTTTTTTCTCTAAAATTTTAAATTCATTGTGGTGTTGCGTTCTGTGGGATTGGTAGTAATGTTTGTTTCCTTACTGGTCCCAGTCCTGCAGTCATTAAACATTGTTAATGCTGCGGCTTCCCTCTCTTTCACCCTGTCATCCGACATTGTGCTAAATCGTTTGTGTTTAAAATGGGTCAATGTAGAAACCTGACTTTCGGTTCCAGTTTCCCGCTCAGCACACCTCTCACCCCTTTTGCGCCAATAAACACGTACCTGAATGTATCCTTGTGACACCCGCTTCCTCCGAGACGGTCCCTCACAAGTTTACCACAGGATCATGATACTTTCGCGGTGCCGGGGGGTCCGAAGTACGACTCCTTCCGGGTCAAAGCTATTGATTTCCTGTGACAAAGAAATCCAGTCTCTCCAAGTACTTCGGTCCGATCGAGAGGGGGTCCGTATAAATGCCGGAAAGAGACTCCGCCGGCTTCGTAATATCCCAAGAACTCCGTTACTGCCTCCTCATGGACAACGGATACGGACCACAGTTTCAGTGCAAATTTCTTTATTTCAACACGCACAATGCCGCCATGACGCGTTTCAGCCCGACTTTATATATATATATATATATCCAACTTTCTCGCCTTGAACACAGTCCCTTGTCCTGGGAAACAGACGATGCGGACCCAATTTGCTGGTGCTATTTTTTATTTAATAAAGTGCCCTGCACCAACCGCCATTAAGCGTTTCGGTCTTCCAGAGACCTTGATCACATGACGCGCTTCAACTTCCTTCCATTACATTTAAAGTGACAGTGCATGATCCTCGTGACTAAACTAGTAATAGACATAGAAAAGTCAGTAAACACATCAGCACGGATGGACTACAAATAACGGTAATTTCATAACTGTAAAATACATATGAAAATAGCATGATAAGTATCAATAAATATGCATCAAATATAAAATAAATATTTTTTAAAAAGGTGCATATGCTGTTAAAAAAATGTTAGATACAAAATTGCGACTGGAATAGTGAACGGCATGGTGGAACAGCCCACATGGTAAAATGTACACTAAAAAAGTTCTTCTGAAAATAATATATAGTTAATGTTAAAAACAAATGAAGAGGCAGCGACAACAGTCTTATATATAAATGTTTGTTCACAGCTTGGGAATTAAAGACAAGTATAAAAGTCCTCACTTGAGTTAAGACCATGAGGTGTTTTACAGTCTAATTCTAGTATAGATCTTGTCTCAAGTTGTCTGAGGAGAGCTTCACGGTCACCCCCACGTCTCATAGGGGGATTGTGTCCACCACAAAATACCTGAGGACACCAACATCTTTTTCATGAAGCTCTTTAAAAGTGCCTAGCAACGGGGTAAGCTTGATCACCATTTTGTTTTTTTTTTAAACATTTTATTGACAAATAAGGTCAGTGTACAGCTCGGCAGCTCGCCTACATCCCTACAGGGCCGGCAATGCCATGATCACATTATGTGCATATCCAAGCAGCTGGGGGTAGGGGAGTACACAGCAAGCCGCCTACAACCCATCTGGGCTGGCCGCAGTTAGAGGTCAGTCGGCTGTACCATTTATAACAGTATCTGATGCAAACAATGCTTAGCAAGAGTAACCATCAAACAACGTAAGTAACCTTCAGCTCTACATGTGATCATACCGGTCTGTAGCGTATCGCTTTGTTAAAAGTCCGCATTCCACCCTGTGCGGCAGTGGCTCCCAACGCCTCACGCCCACCAATGCACTACATGTGCGGGCCCAGGGCAAGGGCAATGGGCGAGGACAACTCTGGAGGTCCCGATGCAGGCTCATCGCGACCCGTGTCAACAGCGTGTTCTAACAAATAAGTCTGCAAGGGTCCCCATATATCCCGTGGCCGAGATGAGGGGGGGTTGGAGATCCGCATATACCTGCAATTGCTCCTGACAGTAAGTGAGATCCCGGAGCCAATCTTTGAACTTCGGCGCCCTCCCCCTCCCCCACCACAAGCTATTCTTCGTTTAGCTAAGAGTAGTGCTAATGAGGTGTATCTGCGCATTTTGGCAGCCAGGGGTTCAGTATACCCAAGCAGGGCAGTTAGTGGCTCCGCAGGGATATGGAGGCCTGTCATCAGGTCCAGCGCAGTAAAGACCTCAGCCCAGTAGCGCTGTATGGAGTTACAGTCCCAGGCCAGGTGACGAAAGTCTGCCCCTTCCTCCCCACATCTGTCGCACCGGTCGTTATCTCGGATCCCCAATCTATACAGCCGCGCCGGTGTGTAGTAGAACCTGTGGAGGAACTTATAGTGTATAATTATAAGCCGACTGCTGGCAGAGATCTCACCCGCCTGTATACAACAGTAGAGCCACTGTTTGTCTGTAATAGGTTGGGTTAATTCAGTGTCGCAGCGACTGCGAGCTATTGGCGGGGAGTATTCCCAGTTAAGCTGGACCGTGCGGTATAGGAGCGAGAGTACGTGTGCTGGGGCATCCTGTTGGAGTAGGACGTGTAGCGTGGGCATCAACTGTGATTCTTGAGGAAAGGCAGACGTGGCAGTCTTCACACACTGACGAAGCCTTATGTAGTAGAAGCGATATAAGGGGGTAGGGTTTACCTCTCCAAAAAATTGCTCACAAGTACGGAACTTCCCGCTGCTGTACAGCTGACCCCAAGTGTGCACCCCGAGCTTGCGTAGAAGCTGTCTACAACCTCCCTCTTGTGTGACCGGGAGGTCCTGTCGGCCAGGAAGGGGCAGGAGCGGGGAGTATAGAGGCGTGCAACAAGTTGCCTTAGCTAGATCCCACCACGCACCAACAGTACACTGGACAGTATTATTCGAATTGTGCCGGGGCACTCTGGGAACGCTAAGATATGCGGTGCTAGGGGTGGGCCTCATGTAGCCGTCTTTGATGGCCAAGTGAGGCATGAAAGGGGGGGGTTTCATCCAGTAGGCAGCATAGTGAGCCTGGGCGCAACTATAATATAGCTCAATGTCCGGCACGGAGAATCCCCCGGCCCAGAAAGGTCGCGTAATGGTGTCCCATTTCAGCCGCGCTTGCTTCCCACCCCAAAGAAGGCGGACAAGTTGGGTCTTCAGAGCGGAGAAGAAGTGACGGCTGGGGGAATATGGAATGTTAATGAACAAATAAAGGAGTTTTGGCAGAATAACTATTTTGATGATCGCTGCCCTACCAGCCATGGAGAGGGGCAGCGCAATCCAGCGCTCGACCCCATCCGTAATGGAGTCCAGAAGTCTGCCATTATTGTCTCGCATGAGCTCCATGCGGTCTCGGGAAATACTAATACCAAGGTAGTTGATGGTACCTTCACACCACAGGAGGGGATAATCAGGGACGAACCGCTGCGTGGATTCAGTGAGGGGGAATATATGCGATTTATTCCAATTTAACGTGATTCCTGACAATCGCCTAAACAGTATGAAGAGCCGCAGTATGGGGTTCAGACTGACACCAGGGTGTCGCAAGTACAGAGTGAGGTCATCAGCATACAGCGAGATGAGGACCTGCCTCTCCGGGTATACAATGGAGTGCTCCCTGTGATGTTGTCCTATTTTTGCGGCAAGGGGTTCTATGGCCAGGGCAAAGAGCAGAGGAGAAAGCGGACACCCCTGCCGAGTGCCTCTTGCCAGCGGAAAGGAAGACGAGCGCAGTCCGTTGACCGACACAGTCGCGCGGAGTCCCGTATAGAGCAAGTTTATCCATGCCAAAAAAGGAGGAGGGAAGCCGATACGCACCAAAACAAAGGATAGGTAATCCCATTCTAGGGAGTCAAATGCCTTGGTGGCATCAAGGAAAATGGCAGCCGCGTCCTCCCCCGGATCCATGTCATGAAGCAGCGCGAACAAAGTTCGCAGATTGTAAGCCGTGCTTCTGTGTTGGTCCGGAAGGACAAGCACCGGCATCAGAGGCCTGATGCGGTTGGCTACAAGCTTCGCCAGGATCTTGGCATCGACATTGATAAGGGAGAGGGGCCGGTATGAATCCAGGTGTTTAGGGTCTTTGCCAGGCTTTGGGATGGAAATGATGAGTGCCTCCCGCATGGTACGAGGTAAAATGCCGGTTTCTCGGGCTTCCTCAAACACGTACCGCAATATGGGAATGAGCAGGTGTCGGTACAGTTTATAGAACTCAGCCGGGAGGCCGTCGAGCCCCGGGGCTTTGCCAGAAGCCAATTGCATCACAGCGGACACAATCTCCTCATCTTCATGGTGAGAGAGGAGGAACTCTCTCTGGCCATCACCCAGCCAGGCTATGGCAGTGTCATCAAAGAACGACTCGAAATCTGCTAGGGAGGTGTAGAGTTTTTTATAGAATCGCTTAAATGCAACCAGTATCTCTGTGGAGCCACTATGCACGAGGCCATCCTCATCCTCCACCTCCAAGACAGTATTGGTGAATCGCGGGGGCCTGATGGTAGACACCAGCACTCGCCCCGGTCTCTCCCTCTCCCCATATTGCCGGGCCACATGATACTTCCCCCTAAACTTGCACTCCCGTTCTGCAGTGGCCTGATAGTCATCGAGCAATTTGCGCAGCTGCGCCTGCACAGCTGGGGAGGATGTGGTCCGGAGCTCAGACTCGGTACGCTGTATGTCCCTTTCCAACCGCGTACGCGTATTTCGGATATTTTTTAACACCCCTCCGCCCTTCGCTATGCATATGCCCCTTACGGTCACTTTAAAGGCTTCCCATAGGGTCGAGTACTGGGACACAGATCCAGGATTACGACTGAAGAAATCCGATATTTCTTGCTCAAGTTCAGCCTTAAAGGCCGTATCCAGGAGCGAGTGTGGGATGAGGCGCCAGGAAAGATATGGGGGTTCTGCTTGACGTGGTGCAAGAACCAGCACCACCGGGGAGTGGTCCGAATATGTGCAAGGTAAATACGACACATGTGAGGTCCATGTTGCAAGGCCCCTGTCCATCAGCCAATAATCAATACGCGACCATGAAGCATGCGCTGAGGAGTAGACAGGACCCTTGGCGCGCCTGTGGGTGCCGAGCCCTCCAAGGGTCCACAAGAGCATTATCTGCTACCAAGGTTTGAAGGGTTAGCTGCGTGGCGGTGTAGTGGTGCGGTTGTGGGTGTGATTGGTCGAGCCTGGGGTTAGCAGTTACATTAAAGTCACCCCCCCAGATGATGTGTGTAGTATCAATGTCCTGTATCTTCCCCCAAAGCACCCGAAAAAACTACGGATCATCTAAGTTTGGTCCATAACACGACCCCGTAGCAATGGACTGCTCGCATAGTCTCCCCCACATTATGTTATATCTACCCTGCGGATCAGCATAAGCGCCAATCGGGGTGTATGGGAGTGTACGCTTCACCAGAATTGAGGTGCCCCGTGAATAGGAGGAGTAACACGAAAATCCCCTAGATCCAGCCCATCGTGCTTCAAACCCCGGAGGTGCACTGGGGGACAAGTGCGTTTCCTGGAGCATGGCGCAGTGGACATTATGTCTGTCTAAGTAAGCAAGGATATGGCGCCTCTTCCGGGGATTGCCCAGACCGCGCACATTCCAGGTCAGAAAGGTATAGTGGGGTGCTCTTGGTCCAGGGCCCGCCATCTAGGAACCAGGGAATGTCAGTGGAGGTCAGAGTGCGTGCGGACCACCAGCGGAGCATACCAAGTAGAGCCTGAACAAACTGGCAACGAAACCTAAAAAAGTACTCAGCTAAGAATCCCTCCCCCTCCCACACCAGCAACCCCAATTTGCCGTGACGCTATCCACCCCCCTCCCGAACCCTTCCAGAATTCCCAGCCCAATCCCGGGATAAGAAGGGAACATCAAAATCAAATTGCTCAAAGTCTAACAGTAGGGGTCACCTGATGGGTCGCAGCCAGAGGGCCAGCAGGCGCTCCTCGCATAAAGCATCAATGATAGCACATAAATTAATAGTGGGCACAGGGCCAGGTAGGCCAATACATCATGAAGAGGCACCAAGCTCAGAGCGACGCAGCCTCACAGGGACAGCTTCAGGGTCCCCCCAATCCGTCCCAAAGATGCAGTCCCAAGAGTGAGTCTTCAGTTCATTCTCCTGCAGGATTCTGCTGAGGATCCCTAGTAGAGACGCCACCCCCGACAGGGGAGGTCAGCCATCAGTGTCCAGATTAAAAGGATTTGCAGCTGGCTGGAGAGAGAAAGTAGGGGAATCACTCTGTAAGGTCAGCGTGAAAGTTTATAAATGGTGGAAGCTCAAGACCATGGGAACCCTCATTCAATATCAGATAAACTTCGCCACGTCTCGTCCTGAGGCGCCGGGGAGCGACGGTTCGCCGGGGACCTGGGTAAATTGTTAATGAAGTCTTGGGCGTGTTGGGGGTTGGTGAAGAAGTGTTGTTTCCCCAGAGACGACACCTTCAAACGGGCCGGGTAGAGCATGGCATAAGGAATATTTTTACCTGAAGAAATTTACGGCGCTGCTCCTGCACCGCAACTGTAAAGTCCGGATTCTTTGGAGATCTCCGATCCTGCGTGCGTGAGGCATCCCTTCTCCCGTGACAGTCGCAACACAGCGTCCCGGTCTCGGTAATTCAGTATTCGGGCTATAATTGGCCGCGGAGGGGCTCCAGGTGGAGGACGGCCAGCCAGAGCGCGATGCGCCCTCTCCACCACAAAGACCCCCGAGAACGCCTCTCTGCCGAGGAGCGCCGTCAATAATCGCTCCACATATTTCTCCATCCGGCCAGTCGCTGTTGATTCCGGTACCCCCAAAATTCGAAGATTATTCCGCCTGGACCGCGATTCTAACTCCTCGTTCTTGGCAGCAATCACTTTCAGAACTTTATCCATCTCGAGGGTGCGGGCAGAAGCTGCGGCGGAGGTATCCTCCAGGTCCGATATGCGCCGCCCCGCTTCAGTTAGGCGGTCATCGTGTTTGTCCACCTTGCATTTCAGCCCGTCCATCCTAGCCGACATGGAGTCCATCTTGGAGGCAATCGAAGACAGGCTCGTCTGCATGGTAAGCAGGAGATCCTTCAACTCCGCCGTGGTCGGGTCTGGTGGCTCCACCGCATCCTCCTCTGGGCCCGTCTGGGACCACGGAGTACTCCGGGAATCAAAGGTGAGCTTTGACTGCCTGCCCTCCGGTTTCCCCATGGCGGCCCAGAGGGGTGAGCAACCGGGCAGCCAGAAATGAAGGGTCGCAGACAGTCTCCCAAGTTACGTCGCCTCATGGGTGTCCAAAGGGCGAAGGGGCCCGGAGCGGGAACCAGCAAAAAAGCAGAGAGCGGACGCCGCCAAGGTATCCCCAGGGTCAGGCGTCAAAGCAGCAGGCTTCTTTGGTTAGGCGCGCCTCCAGACAGTTAGTTCAAGGGAGCCCGCCAGCCAGCCACAGCGCAGCACCAGCAGACAAGGTCCCCAGACTCCAGGACAGCTCGTCGGCGTCATCCAGGGTCCAAGACCGCACTCGGCGTGGATAGCCGTCCTCGGCGGCACGCGCCCAGGCCAGTGCCGCGCCTCAAACCCCCCAGGGGGCAGACAACAACCCAGGCAACCGGTAGCTCCCGAAGAGGGGGGGCCCTAGGCCCCCCTTGTCCCCCTCCGTGCAGGCCAGTCACCTCGGAGGCGATGAAGTGCGGGCCCCAGCAGGAGCGGCAAACCAGCAAAGCGGACTCAATAGGGGCAGAGCTCCGTTAGTCCTCCCGCGCCGCCAGCGGCCGCCTCCCCCGCCCGGCCCCCACAGCACCAATGCCCCCGCACAGCGCCCCTACCTGGGGTGTCTTCAGCACGGAAGGCCCCTCCGGGCAAAAGCGGGTGCTCCGCCGCAATCGTCCGTTGCTCCCTCCAGCCGCCAGCCCCTCAGCAGCCCTCGCAACTCGGGCGCCGCAGGAGACAGATCCCCCCGGGCCAGCAGCAGCGACGCAGCGGGGTCAGGGCTCCGGCGACGCTGTGGATCCAGCTCCGTAGGCGGACAGCAGGGTCAGCATTCAAATCGCGGTCCACCGCCGGATCGCTCCTCGTTCCAGGCCGATGCAGGTAATCAGGCCGCCATCTTAGGCAGCGCGAGCGTGGAGGGCAGCATCCGCGCCGTCAGCTCCAAAGTAAATGTTCGTGCCGTTTTCCCTCCTCCGGGTCGGTGCCAGGCAGTAGTGAGGCAGGGGGGGTCCCCGCCAGGTGAATAGATGCCAGGATGGCCAGGATATTTAGCGGATTACCTCCCGAACAGCAAGAGCCTCACATCAGTATGGCCATCTTGCTTGGCGCCCTCTAGTGCCCCCCTTGAACACCATTTATGATTGTCCTTATGTGCTGGAATATCCTCTTCTGAACCTGCAACTTCGTACTTCCCACATAATGCAGGCCACAAGGACATAAACTGCATACTCTGTTTTGCATGTTAGTTTTTTCTTAATACAAATGGGCTCATTTTTAAATGGTGTCTCGTACTCTGTCTTGTTGATCCCGTATTTGCAGGCCTTGCAAGTTGCACATCTACGGAAACCCTTACTAGTATCCAGCCAGGAACTACTTGATCTTAACTCAGGGCTGCTCTTAACCAGAGAGTTACTCATTGACCTTGCCTTCCTGAATGTTATATTGGGTGATTTTGTTAAGTTAACACCCAATAAAGGGTCATTCTTGACCTAGGTGCAATTCCTGTTTACTATCCTACGGATAGCCTTATGCCTTTTGCTACATCGTCGTCTCTCGTACCGCTTTCGATTCCGGTCTTGGTGCTGTGTGCACTTTGTGCACAAGGACGCAGGGTTTGCCTCCTGTCCTGGCTCAGATAGTCAACTTCCTGCGCCAGGGAGAATTTTGTAAACCCCACCCTCTGTGTTCGCATTTGTTCATTGTCAGATTCACTGTCAGGAACAGAACTAAGATCAGAGGCCGAGGCTGAAACAGGTGCAAGCCCACTAGTGCTGGCAGTAGATGTGCTCAAGGGGAGGGATGTCACTTTTCTAGACGCTTTTAGTTGGTCGAATTTTTTTAGCAAAAGTAAATACCTGGCCATGTTCATAGTCCAGCTTATCTCGCTGGAACTTGAACGCCTTGAACTTCTTTATTACCTCCTCTTCACGCTGTAAGCATACTGCCATATCTTCCCTGTATTTTCTTAGAATGGCTAAATCCTCAAGCTTGCCAATCTCCTCATTGATTTCGTCAATCTTCACTTGGAGGGCCAACCGATCACTTTCGGCATACTTTACGAGGATTTGAACCAGTCTACGAGATGATTTTAGATTAGTATCTGCCCATTCTGCCAACATAAGGGGGTCGGGATTTTCATAGCTAGGAGCTATCATAATCTGCAACCCCCGCGGAATTCTTCCTACTTCTAAATAGCAGGTGAGGGACCGATGTTCCCACCATTTAGCCTGCTCCGCCTTCATCAATTTTTCAAGTCTTTTGAATAATTCCTTGGCATTGGGGTTCCGGTCTGATGTGCCACTTTCTTGTACATTAATGGTTCTCTCCCCACTTGGGGTATCGTCAAACATTACATCAGCCGCTGCCTCACGACATTTCAGCGCTGCGGTCATGGTGAAAATACGTTATGGGGCAAATGTTCATATATGAGTATAGCGAATAGGCCAGTGTCTGCGCTGTACTCATGCACTCCTCCACCGGACTTGTAGAACAAAACTCCTACCTCGGTCAGGGTATTCAAGCGCTGCTTAGGTCTGCCGACACACGCCGCGTCTCTCGACACACACCGCGTCTTCCGACACAAGCCTCGTCTTTCGACACAAGCCTCGTCTTTCCGCTCTGCAGTAGGAGCTAGTATATGCGGTCCGGTGGCTATGATGGCTGCTCCTTGCAGGATTAACTGGAATCCTGGTCACGCCGGGATGAATGCTTCCTGCCACATGGCCCAAACGTCGGAGAAGGGGTTCCGCTATTATCGAGGAAGCCAACTCGATAAAATAATTCCAACTTTCTCGCCATGAATACAGTCCTGGGAAACAGACGATGCGGACCCAATTTGCTGGTGCTATTTTTTATTTAATAAAATGCCCTGCACCAACCGCCATTACGCGTTTCGGTCTTTCAGAGACCTTGATCACATGACGCGCTTCAACTTCCTTCCATTACATTTATATAGATATCCAACAAAATGCAAACTCCCGCTACCTCCAAGTGGCGAAGAAGGAGAGTCGGACCACTCGAATCTTCAGGCAAGATGTTTATTTGACCATTCTTCTCAGTAAATGACACGTTTCGGGCTCGAAAGCCCTTGTTCACATGCGGAACTTAGCCCGACTAACTGTTTTATAATGCTACATAGTGCACACCCACCTCCACAAGTTCCGTGTCACATGATCATGTGCATGGAAGACAGACTGCATTGCTTTCAACGAGCTTGCTTGTAAGTTATAAAGCAACCTCATTATTTTCAAAGCTCTAATGTTATAAAAGCAGACACCATCTCATCATTATTTATCAACATTGAAAAGGAAAATATATTACTGTATAAATACACAGATAAAAACATCCAATATTATAGGCATGTTTTTTCCCAAATGCACCATCCATTCATAATCAAGTGATTATAAATTTATGAAACTGCCACAAATTTCATCCGCAGCTGGGCATATTAACTAATGCTCATTCTATGCTGCTGCCGCATCTTAACATCACAGGAGAAATCCTTAGTGTTGAGCATATAATCAGAAGTGATGTACGATCTATTGAAGCAGTTCATTATTATTTTGGGTAATAATACATTGTCTAGGGGAGGACCCACTAAGGTGCAAAAAGTGCATAGCAGCAATACCTAACCATGCAAAACGGTGCTTAAAGTGCAAATTTAAGATATGTAATGTAACTAAAGTGCAATAGTATGATATAAATACATGTATAAATATTGATAACAATAAAAACCATTCACAGATTAATATTGCTAAAATCATATAAATAACATTGATAAAATCTATCATACTAGAAAAAGTGCAAATGTTTAACATTTCCAATTTGTTACAGCGTATGAGGTATCTAAATTATTTCACGATAGCTTAGTGGTATAACTTGTTCAATGTCTAAGCTAGTTCTAGAAAAAACATGTATACATTTGATATGTTACTGTCTCTACCCTAAGATTCAGTGGTATATATCAATATGACCTGAGGTAGAACCGATTACAGAGAGGAGAACAAAACCGAGAAACTAGAGCAAGTTATACATATCCTCTGTGTTGTTCAAGCCGTTTGCCCACTTACTGTCAAATTCGAGGATCATTCTAGTTTCCAACTGCCTGAGTTGGCGTTCTCTATTGCCTCCGCGTCATGATTTAGAAACTGATTCTATTACAAAATACGTGAGGCAAGTTACATCATTGTTATGTACCCTTTTAAAATGACGCGCAACAGGATATGCTGGGTCACTGTGTAAAATGGCACACAGGTGCTGTAAAATTCTGACGTGCACCTGAATCTTCGTACTGCCAATATAATGAAGACCGCAGGTGCACGTCAGAACATATACCACAAATACAGTCCTGCAGCTAAAGCTTCCCATGATAGCTATTTCTCTGTCACTGAAGGGGATGCGATATTGAGTCATATTAGTGGCAAACTTGCAGGCCCTGCAAAGGGAACATTTTCTGAAACCTAGAGCAGGTTTTAACCACATACTCGTCTGTCTGGTCTCAGGGCTACTTTTATCCAAGATAGCACCCATGCATCTTGCTCTCCTAAAGATAATCAGAGGAGTAGCAGGCAATATGGTGCGCAAAACTAAATCAGTGAGCACGATAGGCCAATTCTTTTTAACCCCTTCACTGCTAGGCCTTTTCCCCCCTGTGCTAAGTCTTTTTTTGGCTATTTGGGGTAGTGCGCGCTTATGCCCCTGTAACTTTTTGACCACATAAGGTATCCACGGCAAATTTGCTTTCTTTTCTTCTAACATCATGGGGATTGTAAAGGTACCCAGGGTTTGTGGATTCCCCTGGAGGGGTCCCAGAAATTAGCCAAAATACAGCAACATTTTGTTTTTTTTTGGGAAAAATGGGAAAAAAGGGCTGCAAATGAAAGCGTCTGAGTTTTTTCTGCAAATGGTATCAAAAAAGGGTTTGTGGGGCTGAAATCACCACTTTCCCAGCTTTTAGGGAATGACAGACTTTTGTCAGAAACCCAATATTTTTTACTCAGTTTTGGCATTTTTCTGGGACATAGCCTATTTTTGCTATTTTTTGTGCTTTCAACCTCCTTCCAGTTAGTGGTAGAAATGAGTGTGAAAGCAATAATGGAACCTGGAAAGCTATACATTTCAGAAAATTAGATAAAATTCTGAATTCAGCAAGGGGTCATTTGTGTAGATCCATCAAGATTTCTTTATAGAAACTAACAGTTAAATATAGGAAACATTTTAAATTAGTTGAAAAAAACAGCCTTATGTGTCAACATTTTCACCTGTAACTTCTTCTAATTATGACAGCTCTTTGAAAGCAATATACCGTTAGATCCGCTGGACCTTCCTGGTTGTGGGGATATATTGGACTTGTAGGTTCACCGAGAACCCGACGAACCCAGAGTCAAAAACTGAGCAGCAATTTGCAATGGTTTTTTATTATGTTCTGGGTATATAGCAATTATTGTGGGAAAATGTATTCATGGAAAAATCGGTATGAAAGCCACCTATGTATTTCTGAAATGGGAACAAATTATAGAGTTTAAAAACAGTACATATTTGCACATTTTTGAAATTGGGAATACTCATACTAGCATGAGAATTATCGGTCATTTTTCAAAATGACTTCTGTTTTACACAATGTCTTTCATTTGGAAGGCAGAAATGCATCAAAAATCAGTAGGTAATAACAGTTGCTTTACAAATCTGAATTACCCTAAGTCTCCCAATAGAAATGGTACCTCACTTGGGTAGGTAGGCATAGTGCCCATGACAGGAAATGGCTCAAAACCCAACGTGAACACACCACATTTTCACAATGAAAATTTACCCTTTTTTTGCGAAGTGTCTAGCTGTAGTTTTTGAACACTAGCTTTGCTGGCACCTAGGGAAACCTAGGAAACCTATACATTTTTGAAAACTAAACACCTAGGGGAATCCAGGATGGGGTGACGTGACTGCCTCCCACCAGGTTCTGTTAGCCAGAATCCCTAACAAACCTAAAAAATTGTCAAAAACCCCACATTTTCCCTACATTTCTGTGGTGGAAAGTTCTGGAATATGCGTGGATCCACAAATTTCCACCCACCCCGCGTTCCCCAAAGTCTTCTGAGAAAAATGGTACCTCACTTGTGTGGGTCAGCCTAATGCACGCAACAGGAAACGGCGCAAAATGCAATGTGGACACACCTCAATTCCGCAGTGAAAAATGACCCTTTTTTGGCAAAGTGCTTAGCTGTAGTTTTTTAAACCTAGCTCTGCTGGCACCTAGGGAAATCTACCAAACCTATACATTTTTGAAAACTAGACACCCAGGGCAATCCAGGATGAGGTGACTTAGCTGCCTCCCACCAGTTTCTGCTACCCAGAATCTCTTGCAAACCCAAAAAACTGTAAAAAAAAACACATTTTCCCCACGTTTCTGTGATGGAAAGTTTTGGAATCTGCGTGGATCCACAAATTTCCACCCACCCCGCGTTCCCCAAAGTCTTCCGAGAAAAATGGTACCTCACATGTGTGGGTCGGCCTAGTGCCCGCGACAGGAAACGGCGCAAAACGCAAAGTGGTCACACCTCAATTTCGCAGTGAAAAATGACCCTTTTTTGGCAAAGTGCCTAGCTGTAGTTTTTCAACCCTAGCTCTGCCAGCACCTAGGGAAACCTGGCAAACCTATACCTTTTTGAAAACTAGACACCCAGGGGAATCTAGGATGGGGTGACTTGACTGCCTCCCATCAGGGTCTGTTACCCAGAATCCCTCGCAAACCTAAAAAATTGTCAAAAAAATCCACAATTTCCCCACATTTCTGTGGTGGAAAGTTCTAGAATCTGCGTGGATCCACAAATTTCCACACACCCCGCGTTCCCCAAAGTCTTACGAGAAAAATAGTACCTCACTTGTGTGGGTCGGCCTAGTGCCCGCGACAGGAAACGGCGCAAAACGCAACATGGTCACACCTCAATTTCGCAGTGAAAAATGACCCTTTTTTGGCAAGTGCCTAGCTGTAGTTTTTTAACCCTAGCTCTGCCGGCACCTAGGGAAACCTAGCAAACCTATACATTTCTGAAAACTAGACACCCGGGGGCTTCCAGGGAGGTATGGCTTGCGTGGATCCCCCAACGTTTCCTTACCCAGAATCCCCTGCAAACCTCAATTTTAGCTGAAATAAATCACTTATTTCACACATTTTTGTGTGACAAAGTTATGGCATCACCGGGCTCACACAAATTTCCCACCACCCAGCGTTCCCCCAGGTCTTCCGATAAAAATGGTGCCTCACTTGTGTGGGAGGCCCAAGTACCCACGACAGGCAAGGGCCCAAAACGTAGTGAGGCGACATCAAAATTGCCCATCTCAAAACCACCTGGTTTTGCAAGGGGGTCACCTGGGTTTTTGGCCCCGTGCTCGGCGGCCACCTAGGGAAACCTACCAAACCCACACATTTCTGATAACTAGACACCTGGGGACTTCCAGGGAGGTATGGCTTGCGTGGATCCCCCAACATTCCCTTACCCATAATCCCCTGCAAACCTCAATTTTAGCTGAAAAAATCACTTTTTTCACACATTTTTGTGTGGGAAAGTTGTGGCATCACCGGGCTCACACAAATTACCCACCACCCAGCGTTCCCCCAGGTCTCCTGATAAAAATGGTGCCTCACTTGTGTGGGAGACCCAAGTACACGCGACAGGCAACGGGCCCAAAACATTTTTTGATAGGCAATGTTGATGTCGCCTCACTACGTTTTGGAATGCCCATGCCCCCGCCCACAAAAATAACAGCCTTCCTGCCCCACCCGGCGGAGCAGATTGGGGGCTAATGCCCCCATCTGCCGCCCAGGGGGGGCAGAAAGTCCACTAGATGCCAGGGAGTTTTTTGCGCAAATTTTAATTAGGGTGGGGGCATTGACATACCCGTTTTGGGCAGCCCCCACCCTAATTAAAATTTGCCCAAAAAAATCCCTGCATCTAGTGGGCTTTTTGCCCACCCGGGGGGGCAGATTGGGGGCTACTGCCCCATCTGCCCCCCCGGGGGGGGGCAGGAAGGCTGTTATTTTTGTGGGCGGGGGCATGGGCATTCCCATTTTGGGAGCCCCCACCCTAATTCAAATTTGCCCCCCAAAAATCCCTGGTGTCTTGTGGGCTTTTTGCCCCCCCGGTGGGGCAGATTGGGGCTAATGCCCCCATTTGCCCGCCAGGGGGGGCAAAAAGACTAAATCAAACCCATTACATTTGGGGGGAGCAAAAGCCGTTGCCCAAGGGGCCGCTCCCCCCTCCCTGGTGTCTAGTGGGTGGATCCCAGCTTGGGGATCGCCCTCCTTGGGCGATCCCCAAGCAGGGATCCACTGGGGGAAGGGTACCATTGGAAAGGGGAGATTCTCCCCTTTCCAATGATACCTCTCCCATCTTTCTATGTGCCCTGGGGGCTGAGATAGCCCTCTGAGCACATAGAAAGTGAAACTGAAATGAGCCTGAAGGCTCATTTCAGTTTCGGTTTCTGTGCAATGAAGACAGCGCGACGTGTGCGCTGATCTTCATTGCACAGAAACCAGGGAGGGGGCCTCGGAAGCTGGGGAAGCTCTTCCCCAGCTTTCAAGGTCACAAGGATTAAATAGAAATTCCTCTGCTGTCTGCAGCAGAGGGATTTCCTGCTCCTGGCCTCATGACGGAATGGTTCCGTCATGAGCACAGGGGCACCAATGCTCATGACGGAACCATTCCGTCAAGAGCATTGAAGGGGTTAATTATGGATCTAATTTTCCTTATATCTCTGCTGTAGGTAGTAATTAATCTGGGGCCCTCATTATTTGCTACCTCACTTGGAGTTGACAACTCAACAGGTGGAGCAAGGTTGTCCATGGCAATGCTCTTAAACAGACTCATTCTGAGTCGCACACTAGGTTTTGCCATAGCTTCATTTAACAAAGTTTCAGAATAACCAGTTGCCCTCATTCTGTATATATATATATATATATATATATATATATATATATATATATATATCCTACTGGCAGTCGCCACTAGGTAGTTATAGTTAGGACGTTGTTTTCATAGGAAAAGCATTTTTTGTTTTGCTAATAACTTTGGCGCAGCTTGACGAATCTTCACGAAATTTCCAAAACTAATATGTCGCTCACTTCAGCTGCTATCTTCAAAATTTTGGGGTGATCCGTTAAGCGGGACCTGAGAACCAGGGAGTGCTTAAATGCATGTCTTCCCTATGTTAATTCCCCTAGGACCTTTAGACACTGCTACAGCCCGAACTGGAGAACAGAATTACACCAAGTGTGGCAGGAAAGTAGATTTTGGTTGAAGGAAGTGCCTTTTTGTGATTTGGTGTGAATCCATTCAGTAGTTGCTGAGAAATTTAAAGAAATTACCAGTTGTATATATAGGGATGCGGTCGATCCGTGACCTATCCCGATCTTGTGGTGATATCTGATTGGCTGCCAACACTTCAGACCCGTGTTGGTAGCTATCTTGTGACTTGTTAGAACTGAGTCTTGAGAAAAAACATTTTTTAAACAGAAAAGGGGACAGGGTAAAAACACCCTGCCCCACCTTTTTTTTTTTTTTAAAGTATGCACGATTCGCGACACCTGCCGAAATAAAACAACAATAAAAAAACGAAGCGCCGGCTGCCACGCTTTGTTTAATATAGGCCCCAGGGTGAGCCAGATCCTGGGGACATGTGGAAGTAATGATGCGTGGGAGCCCAAACACCCCAGGAACCTTTAACTCCCCAGGCCTAGAGACAAGAGAAATGCAGGGGGGCACAAAACCTCCCCGCAGCTCTGGGACCGTCACCTCCTCAAGGATAAGATACATAACAATGCGTGGGGGGGCTCTGGCCCCCCCACGCAGCCCTCAGGCACATCGATTATAAAAACAAGGGGAGAGGCCCTATGGCCTCCCCCGCAGCCCCAGAGACTGCCACCTCCCCGGGGCACAAATACAATAAATAAGGAGGTCCATCATGGACCCCTGGTGACCACCACCTCCTCGGGCTTTAATTCACTAAGGAGCCCTACATGCCTCCCCCTAGGGCCAGCTCCAGCAATGTCCCAGGGTGCCCACCCCCTGAACATTGCAGTTTGCTATGGGTTGCGCCAAGCCATAGCAAACAACTGCTTTGCTTTTATCAAGGAAGAGCACAAAATGCTCTCACTTGCTGAAAGCAGAGCAAGCTTTTATTTCCCTGCCGGTTGTCAAGCAAATAAAGTGGGTGTGTGAGTAGCTGTATGGGTGAGTGTGTGGTTATGTGACTGGTTGCATATGTGAGTAACTGGTTGTATGAGTGGCTGTAAGGGTGAGTGAATGGTTGTGGGAGTGGCTGAACAAGTGAGTTAGTGGGTGTGTGGGTGGCTCTATGGAGGAGTAAGCAGGTGTATAAATAATGGTATAGGTCTGTGAATGGGTACGTCAGTGGTTGTATGTGTGTGTGAGTGGACATACAAGAGGTTGTATGGGGTACCTCACTATACAAGACTCTACATGCTTCCCTACCCCCACCTCTAAATATCCTCCCAACCACTTAACCTAACCCAGTAACTATCCACATTCCTACCATAACCAAAACTCTGCAATTGTGACCTTTAACCTCTCCTACTGTTTATCACTGCATCCATTAATCTATAACTAAACTAATTTCCTACATTGTAATCTTTCACTTCCTGCCACGACCAGATGTGAGTTTGTTTACAGCCTCGCTTTCATCTTGGTTAATCGATAGCAACAACAATAAAATTATTTAAAACCATGCAAGCGTCTCAGCCAACTGTCAACTGCACCTGTCTCAAAGTGATAACCATACATCATGTTAAAACCCTGCACACCTGTTCCAAAGAAAAGCACCCATGCAGGACCAACACTGTGTGCAAAAATCACATCCTAGGCCCCTAAGATGAGGTGTGGGTGGGCAGAAATCCCCCCAAACCCCCTTTTCAAACCCTACCAGCCACCAGTTTATCTAGGAGAAAATCAAAATCTACAGCCCAAACGGGCTGAGGTTATAAACAAAGGGTGCTACCTAACGAGCCCAAACTCGACACAATCTCAGACTGTACCACCTCCCCCAATCCTCCCTGTTTGACTGCCCCCCAAAATCCTATTGGGTGAAAGAGGCACAGCACAGACGACTGACCAAGGTCTATGTGGAAAAGGCTGCTTTAATTGAAACAGGTGCACATCACACATTTAATAGGCACTCTACCTTAGAAAAACTAATGCCTTCCTATACAAACCTTTACCTACATAACCTAACCCAGTAACTATCCACATTCGTATCATAACTAAAACACTAGAATTGTGACCTTTAACCTGTCCTACTGCTTATCACTGCATCTATTCATCTATAACTAAACTAACTTCCTATATTGTAATCTTTCACTTCCTGCCTTGTCCAGATGTGAGCTTATTCACAGCCTCCCTTTCAACCTGATTCACCGATGGCAACAACTATAAACTTATCTTATCCCATGCAAACTTCTTGGCCAACCACCACTCAGGAATGGGCCTAGCACCCAGAAGTTTCCTGACCCACCTTCCCCCCACCCGCAATAAGTGTTTCCTCTTTTTTTTTATAACCTTGTGTTCAAGGCCTGAGCCAAGACCTCCTCCAGCTGCAGTAGGTACAGATCCATCCTGTACTGGGAAAGATGCACACCATCCCCTCATAAAAAGGAATATTCTTACATCTGAGAATTGCATGCTTAATCCTGTCAAAACCTTACGCCCTACAAAAAGACTTAATTTCTCTATTAATCATGTGCCATGCTAAATTCGCCTAGGAACAAAGTCCATTGAAATTACGATACAACCTGTCCACTGCCATATAATCTCTCTCAAATCCTTCTTCATGGCTATCAACAGTGCCAAACCTTTTTCCACCACCAAATCATTCTTCCCCCGTTAAATCACCAGCACATATGGACACCGCTTAGCCTTCAGCATCTTGTTCAAACATGGACCATCTCCCACTGCAGACGAGACAAAGCATCTGCAATGTCATTGTCCATTCTGCGAACATGTGCTCTGAACACAATATCATGCTTCAGACATCCCACACAAAACGTGCAACAACTTTAAGACTTGTGTGTCCCTAGCTGACTGCTTGTTGACAATTTGCACCCCTGCCATGTTATTGATCTGGAAAAGCACCTTCGGATGAGAAAACTCAGCTCCCCACAGGGTGATAGTTACTACAAGTGGAAAAAACTCCAGAAAGGCAATACTTTGGCTACCATTCTACCACTCCACTGGCCACTCCTCTGCACCCCAACGTCCCTGTCAATACAAACCAAAACCCTTGTCACCTGCAGCATCGAAGCGTTCCACAATGCCTCCCCCAAACTGATCGAGTAATGCCATTGAAAGAATGGAGCTAAAGTGCCACATCCGAAGATCCTCCTTCATCCCAACCAATAAACATAAATGGTGATGGGGTGAGGACAGACCCAATAACAACAGACCCAGCCACCTACAAAAGTCCAACCTGCCCTCACCACTCTACAGGTAAAATTCAAATGACATAGCAGCACCCTCACCTCTTTCACTCGTACTTTGTTTTTTGACAGCATGGTATCCAGCAACAAATGCATCATCAATTTTTTGTCTACTTGAAGATGCGCCTCCAAAGTTGCTCATTTATTTCAATCCCCAGTAATGTCATGATGGTACTGAGGCACACTGTCTTATCTGGAGCCACCAGGACCCAGAAGTCCTCCATGAGATCTTGAAAACTTACCAGCAGCTGCTGTCAGTCTGCCCAGCCAGGTTGGTTGACACAGAAAAAATCATCCAAGTAATGTGTCACATCCACATGCCCCATGGCTTAGGTGAATAGTAACTGCAAAAAGGAGCTAAAATACTCATCGAAATTGCACAATATCAAGCATCCCATAGGCAATTCTTTGTCCTCATACCACTGTCCGTTAAACTGAATTCCTAGCAACTGGAAGAACCTAATGTCACACTTAGCCATTTCTGCTCCACAGCCCACACTCTCCACCATTGCCATTGCCACATTCACTGATGAGTAGGACACAAATGCCAGTTCCCTGAGAGAAAATCATCCACCGACCTCCCTGTAGGAAGCTGGCTTTTTATGCAGTGCACCAAAATGAGCAACACTATATTGAAAGTCCAGATGACCCTTATTGGCTTACGGGCTTAAATTAATATTCCCAAATGCTCTCTATGTGGTAGTGTGGGCAAGCAGTTTAGGCTTATCAGAGAGTAGTGTTAAGCATTTGTTGTACACACACAGTCAATAAATGAGCCACACACTGAAAAAGAAATTCGAGACCAATTCTGAAAAAAAAGACATATTTTTATATAATTTTAGACACCAAGATTATTGGAATCAGGTAAGTACTTTAGACGTTACAGATTTTTACAGATAAAAAAGTAGAAAACCACAGCTGTCAGATTTGAGGCATGAGCCTGGAACACAGTAATGATATCCTACGGGAGAAACGTTCCCTGTATAGGTACACTAACAGACGACTTACTGGACTGTCTTTCTGGACTTAAGGTAAATAGAGGCCAATGTCCAAGAAAGCACCAGCAGTTCAAGTTTACCTGCCCTGGGGTGCCCATGTGCAGAGGAGCTGTACGCTGCGGTAGCCTCTAACGCTTCATGCTAAAGTCAATAGGCAAAGTACCTATAGGTAAAAGGCTGCAATTGGGGACCAGTCTGGCCGAACCCTGGGGGGGCTCAGCCCTTGAGGATCTCAGGACCACAGAGAAATTATCAATTTACGTGAGCCCGGGGTGGGGATCTCGGGTGCAGGGATGTTTATCAAGTGGGTCGTGAGTTAGAGGCTCTCATGGTTCTTGGTGTACCTGCAGAAGAGAGAAAAGAAACACACCGAGGCCACTCTTAGCATGGGGACTGTCCTCTCTTTAAGTCCCTCAATGGGCAGGTGAGTTTTGGCAGCAGTGGTACTCTGACTGAACACAAACAAGCCTTGGTGCTTGCAACTGGCTCACATACCCCATATATTGGTGCAGGGGACTCCTGGAGGGTCTAGCTGCTCAATGTACGCTGGGATCCAGGGGTGACCTCTGGGAGCCACAGAGTCCTTCTTCTAGGGTGCTTCTCACTCGGTGGGCCCGGGGGTTGACAGAAAGCAGTACAGGGCAGATGTGGTAAGTGCCTGCTGGTGCAGGAAAGTGGCTCCTCTACTTCAAGGGAGATTTTTCTGGGTTGACGAAGTGCTGTGCAGACCTCCATGGGTTTGGGGAGGCTGTTCCACTTCTGGAAAAGTAATTTCTTTTAATTGTTGGAACAGCAGCAGCCAAGCAGGGGTTTACGCCAAGTTCGATGCAGGTCCACAGTCCTCAGGTCTTTGGCTCTTCTTTTTCCTTCTTCTTTTTTCAGGCAGACAAATCGGAGTTCCTTGTTCCAAGGGGCCACCTAAGTACTAAATTTAGGGGAATTAAGAAGAGTGACGGGTAGTAGCCGATGGGCTACTTACACCTAGGACCATAGCATCCCCATATTATCACTTCCTGTGGGGAGAGGGCATGACGTTGTCTCAGAGTTCTTAATTCCACCCAAAACTAAATGGTGAGGGGCGTGGCCGGCTGCCTAGCAAGATGGTCACTACATGAAGCAGCTCTGAGCCCCGTCCAGCTAATCGAGACAAATCCGCACCCAGCTCTCTTAAAAACTACCGACGCACGGCTTACCCTGCTGACGGAGTGCCACGAGACTGGAAATACACTGAAGCATCTGCTGGGGCTGCAACTGAAGCCTCGAGGTTGTTGCGGCCGGCAGCCTGACGCTTCTTGAGCCGCGCTCGTGGCCTGGAGGATGTCTTTTTTGGAGCTGCAGGGCCGGGTAGCGGTGGAGCTGAGGGTGGAGCGTGGAGTACTCGGGAGGAGGACATCCCTTGGGGGGTGACTTGCCCTAACACTGCACGCTGGGGAAGCGGAGACAGGGGCCGCATCTAAACTTGAACCAGCAGCCTGCTCCACCACCCGGTGGCCCGCTCCAGATGGCTGCGGCATCCTGAAGGTAAGGAGTTGGTGGCGGGGAGGAGACACAGCGGTTGTGGCGAAGGTGCCCTCACCCACCTTTTGCTGCCTGTCACGGGTGAACTTTCCGCAGTGACACAAACTGAGGCACAAAGACGCCAAGAAACTCAGACGCTCGTCCCGGCCCCACGGCTGACCTGAACCTTTGCGGTGTGCTCCCCTCAGCAGCGGTCTGGTGTCCTCTGCTGGGCCCTGAGCAGCTATACACGGATATCCTAGCAGTGAGAGACCCCTCACCTGGGCCGGCATTCACTAAAGGGACCGCAATAACTGAGGATCTGTGGGGCGTTCCTCAGGCCAATAAACCCGGGACTGATTCTCAGCCAGACACTAAAATTGGATTGAGGTAACCTGCCGCAGCACCAACAGGCCAGGCCGTACGGGTCAGGCAAAGCTATGACAGGTGGTGGAAGCTGTGACACTCCCCAGATTAGTGCTGATCTTTCCTCAGGAGGAGACAGAAGGAGGGTGCCTGACCCACCTCGGGCCATAGTAACTGTGGATGGCCCCAGGGGACCCAAGAACAGCCACCAAACCAAGTTGGATTAATATAAGATCTCAAAGGGAACCCCAGCCCAAGGTGAGTTAACTGCCTCACTCCTACCTGCGGCAGCTGACCCTATTACAGAGGATACACTCACACTTGGAGATATAGTGGCTGCCATCCAGGGAGTACGATCATCTCTAGAACACAAGATAGACACAATGAACACAGAACTCACACTTGTCAGAGCTGATCTGCGAAATATTGGGCACAGTGGTGGCTTGCTGAGGGAGTGCTGCGGGGCGGTGGGGCAGGGTGGGGGAGAGGCAGGGTGGGGGGGTGGTGGACATTGAGCGCGCTGCATCGCCGTAAGTTGGAGTCCACTACCCCCCGCCCTGCCCCTCCACTGCCCTCTCCCAGTGCCCCGCAGCACTCCCTCGGCGAGCCGCCACTGATTGGGGACAAGGCTAAAGACATGGAAATAACCACGGCGAAGCTGAAGGCGGAAACAACCTCTCTCAAAGTTCAAGTGGATGACCTGAAGACCGTCGCGGCAAACCTGGAGGCCCGCCTGGAAGATACAGCAAGATGCTCAAGGCGGAATAATATCTGTATACTTGGAGTCCCTGAAAAAGCGGAGGGCCCAGCAACTGATCTATTTGTGGAAGACTTAATACTGAAAAACCTGCAGCCCCATGGGCTCTCCAAATTCTTCTCAGTTGAGAGGGCACATAGGGTGCTTGGGGCTTGTCCCCTGCCTGGGGCTCCCCCGTGTCCCATTATAGTGCGAATCTTCAACTTTTGAGATCCAGATGTAATCTTGCAGATGGCACGGATTGCCTCCTTACTAAAATATGACAACGCCACCGTTAATTTTTTTGCCGGCTTTACCCTCAAAGTCCAAATGATGAGATGCTCCTTTCTGGAGGTCAAGAAAGCGTTGAGGGAAAAAAATATCAAATCCTCCATGCTTTTCCCGGCCCATCTGAGAGTGATATCTGAGGATAAAACATGTTTTTTTTACCTCACCAGAGGAGGCCTGGGAGTGGCTGGAGGGGTTGAGAGGGGTCCCTGGAGCCAACGTATGGCACCGGAGACAGGTCACAATGAAGAGAAGGAAAGCGGCGCGGCCAGCATGGGTCGAACTGGCGAGGTAGGCTCTCCCCACCTTGAAATCACATGAACAAAGACTGATGACTCTGCATTTGATGTGCCCTATATTATGCTGGAAACAACTTAATGAAGTAGATATAGTTGGTCGGGGGAGAGGTGACAGCTGTTTCCTCTCTACAAAGTTATTTGTTTTGTTACTGAGTGATGAAAGGCGCTCTGCATAGTTGGGAAAGTGGGCAGTTCAGGGCCCGCTTTGCAGGGATACATGGAGGGAGGATAATGTTGGGAATTAGTTTCTGTTTTTCTTATTACACCGAGCAATTCAGAATGATACTCTTACCGCACAAGATGCACAGTCACATACGATTGACAGGGCAAATGACAACACTTGCTCAGACAGAAGCAAGAGACACCTATGTCGGACACAATAGATAAAACCCAATTGCGTATATTGTCATGGAACGTCAACGGTCTGGGTGACAGAATAATAGTACTCCAATACATAAAACACCGTTCGCCTAGCGTTGCCTTTCTCCAAAGACATATATGACCGACAACAAGAGTAAAGTACTGGACAGATGGTAATACAAAATGCTGGCTCATGCCAGCTACACATCCAGTTCCTGAGGGGTGGGAATATTGGTTAAAAAGACTCTGGCATTTTAAATTCACACCACTCAAGTTAACAAACAGGGAAGTTACGTGGTAATTGCGGGTATATGGGAGGAAGCACCCATCAACCTTATCAGCGTATATATTGCACACCAAAACTCCAGGACGCCACATTGGAGGAGCTAAGTGAAATGTTACTAGCCCTCCCTGAGGGTGCGCTCTGCATAGGGGGAGACCTGAACCTAGCTCTTGATGACACTACGGACTGCTGGCCTGCTCGACAGAGTTTGAGGTGACAATCCCTGTTAGGAGGCTATCTCAACACCATGGGCCTAATCGACATATGGCGAGTCCTACACCCAGGAGAGCGACAATACACATTTCACTTGTGAGCGCACAGCTCCCTTTCCAGAATAGATTATCTCCTGACGTTGACACAGGACTTGCCGGACTTCCGAACTATCCGACATTTACCAAGAGGCATTTCAGACCACGCACCCATATGGGCTATCTACGGGGGACAAACTTACAACTTTGCCAATACATGAAGCTAAACCTGTACCTCCTCAAAGTCCCCACCATTCGGAAGGCGATATAAGTAGCCACCGAACAATACTTTACCGAGAATGAGGCCTCAGTAGACTCGGCTGTGGTGGTATGGGAGGCGTACAAGTGGTCATCAGAGGTCAGGGAATATCCTTGGGTGTGGGCCACAAAAGAAATAAAAGGGCACAAATAGAAACTATTGAAAAATATATCAGCCTACTCGAGGCTCAACTTACAAATACAGACAAAACTGACATTCCCCACAGTTTGACCATTAAACAGATGGAATATCGTGGGCTTGCAAGGGTATAAGCCATAGGGAATCAAAGTGCGACACTCCATTGTGTCTATGAATATGGAGACAAGGCTGGAAGGCTCCTGGCCTGGTTCGATAGGTGGGAAAAGGCAAATAACTGAGTTCACAGACTACAGTCCAAGGAGGGTAAATACATAGCAGACAGAGTAGAAATAGCGGAAGAGTTCAGCGCATATTACAAGCCTCTCTTCTCCCCATCCAGGGATGTGACCCTTGAAGACTGCTGCGAGTTCCTAAAAGACATTCCACTCCCGATCCTTACTATTGCAGATAAGACCCTCCTTGATGTAGACATAACTCAAGAGGAAATAATATAGGCAATCTGTGAATTAAAAATGGGCAACGGTTTACCAGTAGAATTCTATAAACACAATGCCACAAAACTAGCGCCTTACCTGCTGGGGATGTGGGAAGAAAGTAAAGAATGGGGAATCCTCCCGAGTGACCAACGTAAAGCCACAATATTAGCTATCCACAAAGCTAAATGTCTGTTAAAAGTGATCTCCGGACTGGTTCACCGAGACCAGTCTGGATGTATGCCGAGGACAAGTACTGCACTCAATCTCAGGAGACTTTATGGAGTGCTGAGCAGGGTGCAATATATACAGGAAGACGCTGTGATTTTGTCCCTAGACACCCGTATGGCGTTTGATACCATAGAATGGCTTTATCTATTTGAAGTGTTGGCAGAACTGGGGTTTGGATCACAGCTCCTCTGTTGGGTACGACTCCTCTACTCTGAGCTACTAGCCCAGGTAGGGGTAAATGGAGAAACCTTCGAAACCTTTCCATTGTGATGCGGCACCCGCCAAGGTTACCCGCTTTCCCCCCTCCTGTTTGCCACAGTCCTGGAGCCACTCACAGCATGGATACAAGGGGACTCCGCTGGGTGTTGCAGTTGGCGGACAGAATATCGCTCCATATGGATTATATTCTCCTTTGAAACTATGACGTGATCCCGCCGTCTTTTTCCCCGCAGGGAATCACAATGCGATCGTTACAACGACCGCGTTGTGATTCCGCATACCATTACTCCGCAAGTCGGAACAACGACTTGCGGAGGGGGGGCGCTGGATGTTGGAATAGTATAATTTACTATTCCAACTCCGGTATGTGTGGACACTAGGGAAGGTGTTGGATTTTAAATCCAACACCTCCCCCCCCCCCGCAAGTCGTTGTTCCGACTTGCGGAGTAATGGTATGCGGAATCACAAGGTTTCGTGGTAAACGTTGTTTACCTTCTCCTTTACCTTGTGGAGCCCAGGCGTTCCCTTGCCAGAGTCATTAATATAATTGAGAACTTCAGCAGAGTATCTGGATATTCGATCAACTGGGAGAAATCATTACTATTTACACTACATGGAAACCCGCCCACACTGCCCAAGGGCTGTGCAATTCGAATAGCCACAGATGGCTTCACGTACCTGGGAATATTTGCCACCACGGATCCCACCCTATCTTATACTAAAAACCTCATTCCACCACTAGAACGGATGAAGACAGACGTCCAACATTGGATGGCACTCCCACTTTCTATTCCTGGGAGGGCAGCCCTCTTTAAGATGATGGCACTTCCACGTTTCCTCTACGCCATACATAACGCATTTCCTGTCCCCGTGAAATACTTTAGGGCAATATATTCTGAGCTATTGACTCTCCTATGGGATTGAGGATCGGCACGGATCGCACTCAAAAAGTTAACTCGCGGTGGTATGATGGAGGGATTGCCCTACCCGATATACAGAGGTATTACTAGGCTGCACAACTAACCACTATCAACCAATGGGTATACCTACTGGACGACGAACACTCAATCAGGATGGACCGTTGGATGATGCGTCCTGGCGGATACCTAAGGGCCCTATATACGTCGCCTCCAAATTCACAGCAACAGAACCGCACAAACATCACAATCAAAATCTGGCACACAGCTCATAAGGTGTTGGGTTGGGAAAGCAAACTGATGCGATCTAGGCCCTAGGGACACTAGGAAGATACACGGTATTCGATAAATGGGATCTCAGAGGACTATACAAAATTGGAGACCTATGTGCGCAGGGCACAATACTCTCTTTCGCAGACCTCCAGAGAGAATATATTTTGGCAGATTCAGAATTCTTCTGATACCTGCAAATTAGACATGCATTACAATCCGTAATGCCCACAGGAGATGAACTTCCAGACTGCTCTGCACTTGAAGACAGACTGCTTGATGGACATATGATTTGCAAAGCAACCTTGCTCACGTATAGAGAACTAACAAATAATCTACCTGCCACACTTACAGCTACGAAAAAAATGGTCACTAGAAGTAGGAGGCCTAGATGATGATGAATGGTCGGAGGCGTTAGCCTCACCTAGAGAAGTTGCCATTAAGGCACGATTTAGGTTGATCCAACTTAAGATATTACACAGGGTTTACTACGCTTGCACTGCACTCTTGAAAATGGGTAGAACATCAACTGAGAACTGTCGCTGTATGTGTATTCAAAAGGGCACCTTCTTTCATATTATTTGGGAATACCCTACAACCCTATTGGAAGGGAGTGATGACTAAGATGATTGAGGTATGCGAGGCGTCGACAACCCCAACGCCAAAAATGGTGCCTCCTGAATATCTGGGAAGAATTAACTATTACAGTAATGGTGAAAATTTGGATGTCATTGGGGAAAGGAAATGGAAACATATAGTGGCAGAAAAGACAGTTTATACTACTAGAGGTTGCCCTGGGAAATGGGTTAAGTTTGGGGTAAATGGAGTTACGCACACAGAGGACTATGCGCACCCCCCCTGTTGCTGTGTTGCTTAACCGAAATGTCACTTGACTTCACTGCGTAATGACTTTTCCCTGTGCTGTATTGTATTGTTTCATTGTGTAGCCTTGGTTTATCTTTTCTCACACCCCTTCCTTTCCCTTTGTTTCGCTTCCATAACTAAATAAAAAGTTTTATTTAAAAAAAAAAAAAACTAGATGGTGGAACCTTTCTTTCTTGGAGCACATCAGGTGGCCCACCTTAGAGGTGTGATTAGCCTGGAGATCCAACACACCTACTCTGCATAGCTAATTTCCTACCCGTCCCAGTGTAAAATGGGCCTCAGGTCAGGGAGTGGCATTCTCCAAGTCTGGAGGAAGTCGGGGTCACATTATAAAGGTGCCAGAGGCTTTGAAGCCTCTGGCCTTGTTATGCAGATTCACTAACCATCCTGCTGGAGGAGGTGATAACACCTTCTCCTGAGCAGGCATTGTTTGCTAACAGAAGAGGTCCCTCTCTGTTACCAATAGGGGACCCGCATCTCCAGGTGCCTGCAGGCCATCTGCCACCCCGCTCACCTCACCCTGCGTGCTGTCCCGGAAAAGCATCACCTACCTCTGGCACCCACCTCCCTGTATGCCCCCTTGAGTATCTGCCACTGCCTCCCTCCCCTTCTCTTTCCAGGAGTAGGTCCTCCTCAGCAGACTCTCCCCTCTGACTGGCAATCTACCGGCTGCACCCCAGCTGACCCCCCAAACCATCTGCTACTATCCCACCCACTTCCTCTTCACTTCATTCCAACATTGCAGCCACAGTCACAGAGGCCGTGCTACTACCCCTGACTGGGGCCCAAGTGGCCAGTAGCCACCCCCACCCCCTGGTGCTGAAGCTCCCCCAAAGGAGCTGTGCCCCAGCCTCCCTCTCTGCTCTTCCCCCTCCCACCCAGACAAGCTCCCCCATTCTTCCACAAGGCCCTGCGAGGCCCTGTCCCACCATCCCATCCTAGCCAAGCGCACCTCCATAAGCCATACAGGCACCCTGATCCCACCACCTCGACATCATGGTGGTCTCTCGGTCCTGCTGCTGCTGCTCCCGCCTCGCTCCCTGAGAAGAGTGTTAAGCTCCCCCCACCCCCTGCTGACACCCCACAAAGCTGCTCCCTTCATGCAGGTTGAGCGCAGCAGCCTTCGGCTGCGCTCCTCCACCGCCTGACTCTTGGGAAAACCACCATCACCTGTCACGCTTGGGGCCTGAGGCAGATACCAATCCTGCCCCCACGACCTCCAGCCCTTGCCTTCGGGGCCACATAACTTTCGGCCCTGCTTTGTAGAAAACATGCTCATACCACGGCCATCCCCTCTCTCTGAGGCTCTGCATGTCAGATGGCCAGAGCCTGCCTCCGTGCCATCCACCAGCGAATCAAATCGCTCTGCCTTGTGTAGCAACCGCAAGACCTGGGCCACCTTACCCTCCCCCTGCTCTGCCATAACCCACACTCTACGAACCACCTCACAACCTTCCCCCCCTTTTCAAAACCTACAAGCCACCAGGTCACATTGGACAAAATGGAGATCTATAGCCAAAATGGGCTGAGGGTATAAACAAAGGGGGTTGCCTAACAAGCCTAAATATATCCTGAACCCGGCATAGTCTCAGACTGTAGCACCTCCCCCAATCCTCTTGGGTGGCACACCTCCCCTGGTCAGCTGCCCTTAAAAACCCTAATATATGAACGCACAATGTGTAGCTAACAGGCTGCTATTTACAGCTTCCTTTAGGGTACAGGAGAGTCAGCCTTTGGAAAATGCGTAACTTGTTTTTTCACGTTTGATCTGCAGATAGCTGTCTTGAGCTCTGTAATATTTGACTGGGATGGTTACTATTATGTGAACGAATGTGGTCTTGTGATGGCAGACATTTTCATCTGCCATCTTGTGGTTGGCTCAACACTGCTATGAAGGTAGCACTATTATAAGACAGGAAAAATCTGGTGACATGCACAATGAGATTTCATTAAAGTCTGACACCGCAACACGCACACTTATATGCTGCAAATTATGTATTTTATTAGGATGCAAGATTACCTACGAAACTTGGAGGTAGGCATAATTTTCTTTACATATTGGTATAATGTGTAAGAACTAGTGCATATGCCAGTACAGAGATGCAAAACAGTAACATATTCACAGCGCATCCATTTCCAATTCAAAAAGCGTGGGATTTTCAAGGTGTTTCATCACCGGGTCCTTTATTTCATTTGGTTGAGGGACAGGCCAGAATGCAGACATAACTGTTGCAGAGCTCTAACTCAGTGTCTGTAGAAGATTCCCCCATATTGTTTAGAAGGCTGCAAAATAAAAGAGAGAGAGTAAGGAAGCAATAATGTATTGCTTGGTTCAAAATAGATTTTATAATTACTTGAGCTTTGCTGGACTTTTTCCGCATTGTCCCCAGCAATGAGAGGGAGCCCATGCTCTCCACAAGTTACAATACACAGGCATACACACTTTCCAAATACTTGGGAATCATTGGGACTATTTTATTACCTCCCTTAGGGCCTCATTACTATAGCGAACGGACTTCAGTCCGTCTGCCATCGTTTCTTACTTGTGACCGCCTGCCTACAAGGCGGCAGTCCCACAGTACGAATTACGATGCAACCGCCACAGATGCGGTCGTATTGCCTATGTTTTGATTTGTGGCTGCATCACCCGCCGCAAAGCAAATAAGGGACAGTTTACATATCCCTGTTCTTCATGGCAGGCACCATGCGGTGTGCCTGCCACATGGTGCAGGGATGTGTAGGGCGGCACCTTAGGTGCCCCCCAGCTCTCGTGTCTGGGGGCCAGGGGTTGTGGGGGGCCCGCAACTGGTCCCCAAAGTCCCTTTCCGCCTGCCTGTTCATGGTGGGTTAACCGCCATGAATAGGCAGGCAGAAAGGGACATCGTAATCCCTACGGTGGTGCCTGATAGGCACCGCCACCATAGTAGGGACTACGAGCCCCTCCGCTGCACTGGCGGGCTCAAGGAGCCCATCGGATGCATGGCAGTCAGTCTTTACAAATGCCACACATCCGCCCACCATCATAATATGGCAGGCGGTAAAGTTGGTCACGATGGCAGGGAGACCGCCACCGGTCTCCCCGCCATCGTAATGATCCCCTTAGTTTTGCCTCTTGCTCTTTATATTCACCTCTCCAAGCCTTTAATTGTATAAACTAACTGCCTCAAATCTTCCATTCATAGATGTCAAGCCACCAGAAATCTGACTCGTTTATATTCTAGAACTTATATGAATCTATCTATCTATCTATCTATCTATCTATCTATCTATCTATCTATCTATCTATCTATCTATCTATCTAGCTACCTACCTACCTACCTACCTTTTGGTAAATATATATATATATATATACATATATATATATATATATTATCTACTGGCGGTCGCCAGTAGATAGTTATAGTTAGGATCGTGTTTCCATAGGAAATCCGCAACATTCTATTTGGAATAACTATGGCGCCGATTGGCGAATCGTCGCGAAATTTTCAAAATAGGTGGGGCGCTCCGCTCCGTCCCTGAAAGTCTCGGGGGGATTCGTCAAGCGGTGGCTGAGAAAAAGGGAGGGGTCCCAAAACGCGTTTTCCCCATGCATTTTTCCATAGGACCTTTAGTCCAAGCTACAGCCCGAACGGCTGAACAGAATTACTTGAAATTTGGCAGAGAGGTAGTCCTCAGGTCAGGGATGTGCCTTTTGCAGGTCTGGTGTAAATCTGTTCAGTATTTCCTGAGAAAATAGCATTTAAAAGCATATATATATCTATAAGCGCGCACCGTGCACGTACGGTAAATCTTACCGTACGCGCACGCTGCCGTGCGCGAGCGCGATTCTGATTGGTTGTTAGATCTTAGTAAACATTCGAATCGGTCGAAACAAGGAAGTGTCAGCCGCCATTTTGTCTCTCGCAGTCTGAGGGGGTGAAAAACAAAGGTGTAGAACGTGAAAAGGGGGCAGGGTGGACAATTCCTGACCCCCTAGCCTTTGTCAGGGGGTCCCAGAAGGACCCCCAAGGGCCAAAATGTCTTTTAATTTTGTTTCGAAAAATCGCGGAGTGCGCGTAGCGTGCGCGTAGCGTGCGCGTACGGTAGAAACGGAAAAATTCCGTGGACTGCGTAACGTGGGCGTGCGGTGCGCGAAGCGCACTGTGCGCCCACAGTGCGCGCACGGTGCGCGAAGCACACCGTGCGCGTACGGTACGCGCACGGTGAAAAACCTTAAAAAAAAAAATAATAAATACATAACTTAGCATTTAAAAAAACGTACAAATTCACTGAAAAAACCATAGGTTTCACACACGTTATAGTTAGGAATTAGCATTTAAAAAACCTTGCAAATTCACTTAAAAAACCATAGGTTTCACACATGTTATAGTTAGCTGGACATTTCACTTGTGAAAAACCATTGAAATTCCCCCGTTATAGTTAGTGCAGGCAACTATAACTCACGCGACCGCAATCCTCTGCTGATGACGTCAGATATTACATCACTGATGACATATGTGTCTTTCTGCAAAAAAAATATTTGTAATATATGTATAGCTAAAAATTAATGGAAGAAGACATGGGTAAATAAGTGTCTAAATACAGTGATGTAATATCTGACGTCATCAGCAGAGGATTGCGGTCGCGTGAGTTATAGTTGCCTGCACTAACTATAACGGGGGAATTTCAATGGTTTTTCACGAGTGAAATGTCCAGCTAACTATAACATGTGTGAAACCTATGGTTTTTTAAGTGAATATATATATATGTATATGTATGTATATGTATATATGTATATATATATATATATATATATATATATATATATGCACACAGAATCTTTTGATAGAAGGACTCGCACTCGGAAGGATACACATGAAGTTTTAATTAACACTCGTAACGCGTTTCGTCAGTGAAACTGACTTGATCACACGAAGTGCAACAAGAAACAGGAAGTATTTATCTGACTGTTGAAACAGACGACAGGCACAAGTAAATTGGCAGGTGATGGCAGTAACCATGGCGGCCATTACTAAATGTCTAAATACAGAGTAAACCTGCCATGGTTCATGGTTATACTTTGTCCAGAGTTAATCGGTGTACATATAAATCCAACAGAAAATATAACACAAATAGTGCGTTATTCATTGTCGACCAAATTAATGGTCATGGTACTAGTAATGTGTCATTGATTATTATTCATAAAGTCTAGTGCTTCTATCAAATGACACGTGAAATATCTGCATTAAGCAACCCAATAAAGAATATACGCAAGCTGTCAAATGCAGGTGTCAACATGTTGCTAGTAAATGCAAATAGTATATAAAACCGTCATGGTCAATAATTTCCAATTGCATAATTGCCGCAAGACACAATATAAGAACATAATTGCAATATAAGTTCCATGAAGTATATGTGTGTACTTCTGTACCATCAATTAGACGTCGGCATAGTGCCTGTAAGCGCCACAGTTCTGGAGAACCAAAATATCAACATAGATAAACACAATAATTGCTGGAGTATTAGGTCACAAGCCACACGCGAGTCGTTGAGAAACAACAGCCTATTGAAACTTCCATTTCATTCAAAAATAGTGCCCAAACCAATATCAAAATATGTAAAAAATACAGAATTCTTATCTGTGTTCAAGGAACCGGGAAGAAAAGGGTAGGGTAACCGGTGCGGATGAAAATGGTCCGGTAAGATGGCGACCCTTCCTTTCCTCCTGTGCATAGAAAAAGAAAAGGAAATAAAGTAATGTAATCAATGTTATAAAGCACATAATTAAAATACACATGATTCTACTATTCCGTCATAGTACTTACATTGAATAAAAATCATTCTTAACTTTAACAACCAGCAAAAAGGACATATAGAACCATAGTTAGTGGCCTAATCGACACAGGTATACAGATTTGAAATCAGAAAGAACACAAATTTAGTCATCATGTAAATGTACACTAAGTTCCTCGTCGAGATTGTGGCCTTTGGGGAACTTAGTCTCAAGTACAATTATCCATTTGGACTCGCGTTTGCGGAGTAATAGGGTTCTATTCCCGCCTCTTGGTCCAAGGTGGACTTGTTCTAGGATAAAGTAGCTCAACAGAGAGCTGTTGGACAGGTGGAAGAGGTCAAAATGTCTTGCAATGGGATAAGTACTGTCCTTCTTGTTGATGGCACGCATATGTTCCAATACTCTTTTCTTTGCCATACACGTGGTACTCCCAACATACCATAATTTACATGGACATATCAATACATACACACAAAAGGAGGTACTGCAGGTAAGGAATTGATTGATAGTTTTAGGTGTTGTTTGTCCTGGTATATTCACAGTTTTAGTCATGTGGCTATTTCGGCAGGCTTTGCAGTGACCGCAAGGATAGAAACCTGCAAGGTTATGTGTGTTTGTTTTTGTAGATGTAATGTCGTTGTGTACCAGCAAGTCCTTAAGACTGCGACCCTTTCTGTATGTTATTCTTGGTCTACTCTCCACTGTGTGACCAATAATAGGGTCACTTTTCAATATGTTCCAATTATCTGTCAGTATTTTTTGTATTTGTCCAGAGTTACCACTAAAAGTAAGTATAACTCTGCTCCTGCCTTCTGAGGTGTTGTCAGTGATACCAGCATCAGTATGTAGGGTTTGAGCATGGTCAATAGAGTTTACCTTAGAGATGGCTTTCTGAAGGACCCATTTAGGATAACCCCTGTCAGTGAATCTCTTGATCATGGTTTCCTTTTCTGTTTGAAATGCACTTTCGGTACTGCAGTTTCTTCTTGCTCTCAGCAGCTCACCATATGGAATGCTCCATTTAAGGGGATCTGGGTGGCTGCTGAGAGCATGAAGGAGAGTGTTTCCTGCTGTGGTTTTGCGAAACAGATTAGTTTCTAGTTTGTCTCCTTGGGGTTTAATCAGTAGGTCTAGGAATTCAATTGAGTATTGGCTCATGTTACTGGTGAGAGTAATGTTGCGATCATTGATGTTCAATTTTTCTATGAAGGCGGTAGCCATTTGTTCGGTATCAGTCCAGATTACAAAAAGGTCGTCTATGTACCGCAACCAAATTTTTACTTTACTGAAAAAAGGAAGGAGTATGTGTTCTTTTCTGATGTCCTCCTCCCATTTCCCCATGAAAAGATTAGCGAAACTTGGGGCAAAACAAGTCCCCATCGCTGTACCCAGTGTCTGCTTGTAGATGACGCCATCAAACATGAAGATATTGTTAGTAAGGCATAAATGCATCATATCTAACACCATATTGGTATGTTCAAGAAATTCTATCGGTCTCCTATTGAGATAGTGTCTACATGCCTGTAAACCTTGTGTGTGGTCGATGATAGTGTACAAGGAATTGACGTCAAGAGTCATCATGAGATCCGTAGGTTCCCACTTGATGTTACTAAGTTTGATCAAGAAATCTTTACTATCTTTGACATGTGAGGGAAGTTGGGTAACGTATTCGCGCAAAAAGTGATCTACATATTTGGAAACATTTTCCAAAGTACTCCCAATAGAGGATACAATTGGTCTTCCTGGTGGTACTAGCGTATTTTTATGGACTTTGGGTAGGAGGTACAAAATCGGTAACTTGGGATAATCACGTTTTAGGTAGCAATACTCCTCCCATGTAATATACCCTTGCTCTTCCCAATATTTGAGTTTTGCCCATGTGTCAAAAATACTAGCGTTATACAAGTTGGTGTTAGTCTGCATGTAAAATTTGGTGTCACCAAGTTGTCTATGGGCTTCATCCATATACATGTGTTTGGCCCACAGAACGATGTTGCCCCCTTTATCAGCGGGGCGTACTACAATGTTAGAATCATCAGCAAGTAACTGTAGAAATTTCTTTTGCTCAATGGATAAATTGAAACGTATGTCTTTTATTCTATTTGACTGATGTTTAAGTTTCAGTAGAGATTGTGTCACCATCTCATGAAATGTGTCTATGTTATCATGAGGAAGATTCGGGTAAAAAATGGATCGGGGTTTGAATTTGGTAGATCCAGCCGAATCCGTGGGAATTCCCAAATCACCTACTTCCTCAGACATGATGTTCTGTGTGTCATTATCCATAGCTAGGGCATACACATCTTGTAAGATATCTGCATCAGCGATATTCAAGTTTTGAAAAGGACGATTGTCCATAGTCATAACTGGAGGTTGGTTGTCAAAGTCCCGTTTGTACAGATAATGCCATTTTTTTAACTTGATCTTACGAATGAATCTGTATAGATCAATGCGTGTGTCTGCATAATTAAAAATTTCAGTGGGGCAGAAAGTCAGGCCTAGACATAGAGTTTTTTTCTCAGAGAATGTCAATTGTTTCTCAGTTAAATTAATAATCGTTTTATTTACCGTGTCCGGATCCATCATTTCCTGCTTTTTGAGCCACGTTTCTTGTTTCCCATGGGCTCCTTTGTGTTTAGTTGATTCCCTTTGTTTTCGTCTTTTGCGTCGTTGTTTACTCCTCCCCTCCCTCTTCCTCTTCCGCGGCCTCTGCCTCGTGGTGTTCTTCCTCTCCTCGGTGGTGACTGTGTGCTTGCTCTCGGTGCTTCTCGGCCTTTCCGTAAGACCCGGAACTCGTCTAAAAAAGTAGCTGTTCTTGATGTAGTTGGTCTTTCTACCGAAGAACTGGCACTGGAGACTGATTCGCTAACTTCTGAACTTGGGCAGTTCGGTTCTTTTTCTTTATCCAATGGTTGGGTTACTTCCAGAGTTGGTGATACGTCATTATACAAATGATCATATTTGTGACTGTATGTAAGTATCCGGCCGGATTCATAGTCCATACAGTCTCTGTGAAGTTTCCTTTGTTTCCGGTTCTTAATGTCATCTTCATGTTGCAGCAATTTAGGTTTTAAATCAGCCATGAATTTCTGAACAGTATCTTGTTCATTCCCATTTGAGAGATCTGCTTCAATGGTCTTGATTTCTGATATGATTAGTTCTCGGTCTTCCCATGCATACTTGATGAGTATATTCAACATATTGCGGGAACTGTTTGCTGAGTTCTCTTGCCAGTCCTGTAACATGCGTGGGTTCTGGGATTCATATGAGGGCATGATGTAAATTCTCAAGCCCCTGGGGACCATTTTTTTGTCCACATAATCTTGTAAGGAGATTGCTTCCCACCACTTAGCTATTTCCGATTTTTTAAGTTTTTCCAAACGTTTTAGTTTCACTTTTAGCGAAGTATCTATAGCTTGTGTTAGAGTTTGAGAACTACTTCTCACACCAGGTGTACGTGCTAATAGCGTTGCTGCTGCTGCCCGGCGTTCTGATTCTATGTCCATGCTGGTTGAACAGATTAGTGAGACACTTACACACTCTTAGGGGGAGAGGAGGACTGCCACTCTATCACAAAGATGATATCATCAGTGATGTCATTTGAGATGTCATCAGTGATGTCATGAGTGATGTCACTGACCATGTCATGAGTGATGTAATATGTGACATCATCAGCAGTGCATTGCGGGCGCGTGAGTTATAGTTAGCTGAACTAACTATAACGGGGGAATTTCAATGGTTTTGTACGAGTGAAAAGTCCAGCTAACTATAACGCCCCTGAAACCTATGGTTTTTTCAGTTAATTTCTAAGGTTTTTTAAATGCTAATTCCTAACTATAACGTGCCTGAAACCTATGGTTTTTTCAGTGAATTTCAAAGGTTTTTTAAATGCTAATTTCTAACTATGGCTACAGTGATAGGACATGTGAAGAAAGAAGAAAAAACGCACAGAAAGAAAAAAAAGTAATGCAGAAAGAAGCAACAGAAGTCCTCAAAGACGAAGAAAAGTGCAGGAAGAAGGATAACGTGCAGAAAGAACAAACAGAAGAACAGAAAGAAGCCTTGTTGCAAAATCATCCTGTACCCTCAACTTTTTCAGACGGATACTGGTGTTAACTGAGTCTGACTAACCAGTCCTAGAGCCAGTGCTATGTTAAAAGACACTCGGAATACAGTGAAAACACCTACATACACTAGGTAACACTATGCGTTGGGGTTCCCCTGTGATCAGCATGACCTCCTCTGTGAGCCCCTAGTATATAATAGGGCAGGTGATTAAAACTACCTCTTAAAACGCGCCACAGGGCGTGTTTGCACACGTCATCTCAGGCCCCGTCCCCTCACTTCCCCACTGTGTAAACACGCCCTGTGGCCATTTTAAGTTGGGAGATTAAGTCCCCTTGAATCCTGAGGGTCCCTAGGATCCAACTAGACCACTAGGTACCTCCAGTAAGCGCCACAGAGCTGCGTTGCAGAGGGATGTAAAAAGGGGCACGGCCTAGACCACCTCTCTGTAACGCAACGCAGTGGCGCTTACTGGAAGCACCTGGTGGGCTAGTTGGCCCCCAGGGGAACTCAGGATTGAAGGGGAATTATTTCCCCAACTTAAAACGCGCCACAGGGCGTGTTTGCACACGTTAACTCAGGCCCCGTCCCCTCCCTTCACCACTGTGTAAACACGCCCTGTGGCCGTTTTTAGTTGGGAGATTAAGTTCATTTGAATCCTGAGCGTCCCTAGGGTCCAACTAGACCACTAGGTACCTCCAGTAAGCGCCACAGAGCTGCGTTGCAGAGAGATGTAAAAAGGGGCACGGCCTAGACCACCTCTCTGCAACGCAGAGCAGTGGCGCTTACTGGAAGCCCCTGGTGGGCTAGTTGGCCCCCAGGGTCCCTCAGGATTGAAAGGTAATTATTTCCCCAACTTAAAACGTGCCACAGGGCGTGTTTGCACATGTCACCTCAGGCCCCGTCCCCTCCCTTCACCACTGTGTAAACGCGCCTTGTGGCCGTTCTGAGTTGAGAGATTAAGTCCCCTTGAATCCTAAGGGTCCCTAGGGTCAAACTAGCCAACTAAGTACCTCCAGTAAGCGCCACAGAGCTACGTTGCATAGAGGTGTAAAAAGGGGCGTGGCCTCAGAACACCTGTCTGCCATGCAGCTCCCTGGCGCATACTGGAGATACCTGTTGGGCTAGTTGGCTCTCAGGGACCCTCAGTATTGAAGGGGAATTAATTCCCCAACTTACAACTGGCCAGGGGGTGCATTTGCAGAGTGCTGCTAGGAGGGGGCGTGGCCTCCGGCGTGATGCCGGTCTTTTATTTATTTTTTTAAGAAGGAGGGCTGTGTGGCCCCCCTTCTTTTTCTAATTTACTGGCCCTGGGGACCCCATCCCCCAGGGCCTGCACCCTAATTTTTTTGTTTAAAAAAAAAAAAATTGGCCCTCCCAAGGCCTTAATCGGCCCCGGGGACCCCAACCCCCGGGTCAAGGGCTTTTTTTTTTTTTTTTATTCTTTAGGAGGGGGCTGCGTTGCCCCCCTCCTCAGACCACTTATGGCCCCGGGGACCCCATCCCCCAGGGCCGGCCTTTGTTTTTTATTATTTTAAAAAAATACATATTTATAGAAACACTTAGGACATGCTGGACAAACCGTATGTACCTATCACTATGACGATTTGCGTGATAATCATTAAAAGGCAACTATGCATAGAATGAATCCACATGGAATGTATTTACACCGCTAGTGAAGCTCTGACGTGTCTGACGCCCTACCGTGCCTAATCCCGGCGCCCCCGCCGGTGGGTACTCTCCAAGTAGACACCCTTGTCGTTTATTTATACAAACATGGGTAGCTATTGAAGGGCACATTTAATATACACGCACACCAAGCCATTCAAAGGGGATTCCACAAAAATTCGACCAAACTATGCAAGAAACCCCCCTCACGGTTAATAAAACACACATCCACCGCCGGATGTGTAATACTTGCCCGCCGAGTGCCTCACACGTCTGTGTTGTATTCCACCAGCTAGTGCGTATGCTATGACACTCTCTAGCCCATGTGCACTGTAACACCACCCTGTGAATATGTCGTGCCACACTTGCCTTCGCACGGGTTATATTGCCCCATCTAACGTGCCTTCCTCGATGCCTATGTTATAACGCACAGCGCTATGCCATACATATTACAATCTGGGATCCATATCTTTGTCACAGTGCATATGCAACGTTACACTCCCCAGCACATATTTTATATTACAACTTTAGAGACTAGTTAGGTTACACAACACTGCCCTGTGCATATTACACTCCAAGGCGCATATCGCATAGCACGAGCTAGTGCCTGTGCTATCTCGCGCTCTCCAATGAATCTGTCATTGCGCACAATGTATTGCATATTATATTTCATTCCCCGGTTCATCTTATATCACACTTTTTGGTGCATAGTTTATACCATATACTATATCTAGTTTTCATTTTCAATCGTGCTCTCAGGACTATGTTCTATATAACACTGCATCCACCTACCCTTTTCACGGACATTACATTTTGCGATGGGGGTGGAGGGTCAGGGGGAGTTTCTGCCAAGTGAGCCCGGAGTCACAGTCACAAACGTCCTCTTCTTCCTGAATAAAAGTGAGATTATGCTGCATACTTGTTCATATTTTAAGTAGTTCGCACAGACACACATTTTAAAAACAATAAAGTTCCTAATACCCACCTTCTCTGAACAGTTAGCTTGCTGCCCCATCCACCTCCTCCCTATCATCTGCTGTCTGAATCCATGGACTAGCCTCCTCCCTCCTGCCAAGCATGGTCTGATGTGCTGCCACTGCCCTCCATTTAGCATGATGTACCAGTCCACTCCTCCTGCCCTCCATTGCCCAATTCTATGGCCCATCATTGACCTCCTGCTTAGCCTCTGTGCTTAGCTTGCTGCCCCTATTCTCCTTCCCCCTGCCATCCGAGTGCTTTGTGCATGCCCCTGCTCCATCCCATGGACCTGCCACTCCTATCTACTCTGAGTGTTCTGTTGAGCTGCCACTTCCCTCCCACCTGCCTAGCATTGTCAGATGACTGTAACCTGTCCCTGCCACCTCCACCCTGCCTGTCCACATGCCATGCCCCTATCCCCTTCCTCCTGTCCTCCATGGTCCATTTTACTGCCACACCCTTCTGCCCTCCCTGGTCTGTTGTGCTGCAACTGCTCCTCCTGCCTGCCCCGTGCGGTCTGTTGTGAGGCCCCTTCCCCTGAACTCTCTTGTCTGTGCCCAGGTCCTGACCCTCCCTTCTATCCTCTATGGTCCTTTGTGCATGCCCCTGCACCCTCCTTCTTGCCCATCATAGCCATTGTGCTGCCACTAACCCTCCTGCTTGCCATGCATGGTCTTCTGTGCTGTCATGGCCCCTCCCACCTTCCCTGTGTGGTCAGCTAGCTGCCCCTGCCCCCTCCCACCTTCCCTCCATGGTCTGTGTGTATGACATCATAGTCTCATTGTTGCTCTCCATGGTGTGTCTTGTTTCTAGTGCCCATACTGCCTGACCTCCATGGTCATCTTGCTGCTCCTGCCCTGCCCCCTTGCCCCAGCCCTCTTTTTCCATGTGCAGACCCCTATTCCCTCCCTCCTTGCTTGCCTGTCCCATTGTAATGCCCCTGATCCGTCCCTCCTGCCCTTTATGGTCTGTTATGCTGCAGCTTTCTCTCCTGTCTGTCCATTATGGCCAGCTAGCTACCATTGCCTCTTTCCCCTCTGTTCTCTGTTGTCCATGTTCATGGTCCTGTCCCTCCCTATTGCTTTCCATGGATTGTTGTGCTGCACTCCCTGATGCCTGCCCTGTAGGGTCAGTTTGGTGCACCTCTCCATGTCCCTCCTGTCCTCTGTTATCCGAGTCCATGTCCCTACCCCAATTCCTCCTGCCTACATGATCCAATGTACCATACTTGCAAACATTTTGAACTTGGTAATAGGGAGATTTTGAAAAAAAACTGGGGTATTGATTTTCCCCTTTGAGTTACATTAAAAAAGAGGAGATTGTAGACAGGAGACAGATCAAGTAAAGCACATTTGAGCTTAAAAACATTGGACGTTTCCTGGCTGAAACGGGTCTTTTGGCATGTATGGTTGTACTACCACTGCCTCTTCCTTCTGCCCACAATGGTCTATTATATTGCCACAGCCTCTCTTGCCAGTCCTGTATTGTTGGTTTGTTGCCCCTGCCCCCCTTTCCACTGCCCTCCATAGTCTGTTGTGCTGCCACTGCCCTTCCTGCCTGCCCAGTGCGGTCAAATTGTTGCCTCTGCACTCTCCTACCTGCCTTCAATTTTTAGAGTCCGTGCCCCTGGTCTCTGCCTCTCAACAGTATCCCAATGAACAACTAGATTGCTAACATTCTATATTTATTACAAAAGTGTGGAACGTCTGACGTCATCTTGATGTAATCAAAACTGTAATACCTAGAGTATTTCCTTTAGAAATTACATATAGGAGAGGCTCTTATTTGCATCAAAATTATGGTTAGTGCTCTAAAAAACTAAAATGAGGACATATTTTCAGAGTTTTCAAATAGCGACAAAGAACTTTTAAATTATTTGTAATCTTTATGTTTTTTTATCCAGTTGACCACTTGATTAAATGTTGCACCTAGGGGAGAGGATGTGGTGTTACTTCCAGAGCTGCAGACTTTGCAACTGGGGAACCAGGTTGGAGTTTCTGCTTCAGCTCAACATTCTGTGATTCTGGTCAAATCACTTAATCTCCCCATGTCTACAACCAGAATGAATTTGATCTTGTGTGATGTAACCAATGCTCATGTAAAGCACTCCAATACCTGACAAGTCTGCACTATATAAAACTGCAAATACACAAAAAATAAGTGTTTTGCACACTTCTGTCATTGGGCTACATGTGGGCTACATCTGGGTGATATTTGTGCTGCATTTGGGCCATTTTGTCTCTGGTGGCCATCTTGGGAGATTTATTTGTTATGAAGTTTCCTAATTTCCTCATTTACTGCAGTCTCCTCAGTAGGAAATGCTTTCAGTTTTTTACTTTGATTCCATCAAGAAGGTATTCAGATATGTCACACATTTGCCATAAACTCTGAATGTTAGCACTCCAGTTGCTCATTAGATCACTGTAGTAAAGCTACTGCTCACCACTGAAGTCTGCTGCTGGTATTAAAAGTGTATGTTTCAGTCTGCATGTCAGAATATTTTTATGAAATAGAAGAGAATTTGAGAAGTCAAAATGTGCCCTAATTTTTCTTTCTGCAGAACTATTCATAATTTCTATGGGAAAATGAACCCCCTCATTTTGTTCCATGGTAAATTAAATGTTTTAAGTGTTACCACTTTATTCCAATCAAGATGGCTTTAGGTGTGCCATAATTTTGTCATAAGTAAGACTGTTAGAGCTCTAGTTGTTCGTTAGAACACTCTGGGACATTCTGTCATTGGGCTATACTTGGGCTACATCTCGGTGATATTTGGGCTACATTTGGGCTCTTTTGTCTCTGGTGGCCATCTTGGGAGATTTATTTGTTATGAAGTTTACAAATTTCCTCATTTACTGCAGTCTCCTCAGTAGGAAATACTTTCAGTTTTTTAGTTTGGTTCCATCAAGAAGGCATTCAGATGTGTCACACATTTGCCATTAATTCTGAATGTTAGCACTCTAGTTGCTCATTAGATCACTGTAGTAAAGCTACTGCTCACCAGGGAAGTCTGCTGCTGGTATTCAAAGTGCATGTTTCAATCTGCATGTCAGAATTTTTTTATGAAATAGAAGAGGATTTGAGAAGTCAAAATGTGCCCTAATTTTTCTTTCTGCACCACTAATCATAATTGCTGTGGCAAAATGAACCCCCTCAGTTTGTTCCTTTGTAAATTAAATTTAACTGTTACCACTTTATTCCAATCAAGATGGCTTCAGGTGTGCCATACTTTTGTCATAAGTAAGACTGTTAGCGCTCTAGTTGTTCGTTAGAACACTCTGGGACATTCTGTCATTGGGCTATACTTGGGCTACATCTCGGTGATATTTGGGCTACAATTGGGCTTTTTTGTTTCTGGTGGCCATCTAGGGAGATTTATTCGTTATGAAGTTTACAAATTTCCTCATTTACTGCAGTCTCCTCAGTAGGAAATACTTTCAGTTTTTTAGTTTGGTTCCATCAAGAAGGCATTCAGATGTGTCACACATTTGCCATAAATTCTGAATGTTAGCACTCTAGTTGCTCATTAGATCACTGTAGTAAAGCTACTGCTCACCAGGGAAGTCTGCTGCTGGTATTCAAAGTGCATGTTTCAATCTGCATGTCAGAATTTTTTTATGAATTAGAAGAGGATTTGAGAAGTCAAAATGTGCCCTAATTTTTCTTTCTGCACCACTAATCATAATTGCTGTGGCAAAATGAACCCCCTCAGTCTGTTCCTTTGTAAATTAAATGTTTTAACTGTTACCACTTTATTCCAATCAAGATGGCTTCAGGTGTGCCATACTTTTGTCATAAGTAAGACTGTTAGCGCTCTAGTTGTTCGTTAGAACACTCTGGGACATTTTGTCATTGGGCTATACTTGGGCTACATCTCGGTGATATTTGGGCTACATTTGGGCTCTTTTGTCTCTGGTGGCCATTTTGGGAGACTTATTTGTTATGATGTTTCCTAATTTCCTCATTTACTACAGTCTCCTCAGTAGGAAAAACTTTCAGTGTTTTACTTTGATTCCATCAAGAAGGTATTCAGATATGTCACACATTTGCCATAAACTCTGAATGTTAGCACTCCAGTTGCTCATTAGATCACTGTAGTAAAGCTACTGCTCACCACTGAAGTCTGCTGCTGGTATTAAAAGTGTATGTTTCAGTCTGCATGTCAGAATATTTTTATGATAGAAGAGAATTTGAGAAGTCAAAATGTGCCCTAATTTTTGTTTCTGCATAACTATTCATAATTTCTATGGGAAAATGAACCCCCTCATTTTGTTCCATTGTAAATTAAATGTTTTAAGTGTTACCACTTTATTCCAATCAAGATGGCTTTAGGTGTGCCATACTTTTGTCATAAGTAAGACTGTTAGCGCTCTAGTTGTTCGTTAGAACACTCTGGGACATTCTGTCATTGGGCTATACTTGGGCTACATCTCGGTGATATTTGGGCTACATTTGGGCTCTTTTGTCTCTGGTGGCCATCTTGGGGGATTTATTTGTTATGAAGTTTACAAATTTCCTCATTTACTGCAGTCTCCTCAGTAGGAAATACTTTCAGTTTTTTAGTTTGGTTCCATCAAGAAGGCATTCAGATGTGTCACACATTTGCCATTAATTCTGAATGTTAGCACTCTAGTTGCTCATTAGATCACTGTAGTAAAGCTACTGCTCACCAGGGAAGTCTGCTGCTGGTATTCAAAGTGCATGTTTCAATCTGCATGTCAGAATTTTTTTATGAAATAGAAGAGGATTTGAGAAGTCAAAATGTGCCCTAATTTTTCTTTCTGCACCACTAATCATAATTGCTGTGGCAAAATGAACCCCCTCAGTTTGTTCCTTTGTAAATTAAATGTTTTAACTGTTACCACTTTATTCCAATCAAGATGGCTTCAGGTGTGCCATACTTTTGTCATAAGTAAGACTGTTAGCGCTCTAGTTGTTCGTTAGAACACTCTGGGACATTCTGTCATTGGGCTATACTTGGGCTACACCTCGGTGATATTTGGGCTACATTTGGGCTCTTTTGTCTCTGGTGGCCATCTTGGGAGATTTATTTGTTATGAAGTTTACAAATTTCCTCATTTACTGCAGTCTCCTCAGTAGGAAATACTTTCAGTTTTTTAGTTTGGTTCCATCAAGAAGGCATTCAGATGTGTCACACATTTGCCATAAATTTTGAATGTTAGCACTCTAGTTGCTCATTAGATCACTGTAGTAAAGCTACTGCTCACCAGGGAAGTCTGCTGCTGGTATTCAAAGTGCATGTTTCAATCTGCATGTCAGAATTTTTTTATGAATTAGAAGAGGATTTGAGAAGTCAAAATGTGCCCTAATTTTTCTTTCTGCACCACTAATCATAATTGCTGTGGCAAAATGAACCCCCTCAGTTTGTTCCTTTGTAAATTAAATGTTTTAACTGTTACCACTTTATTCCAATCAAGATGGCTTCAGGTGTGCCATACTTTTGTGATAAGTAAGACTGTTAGCGCTCTAGTTGTTCGTTAGAGCACTCTGGGACATTCTGTCATTGGGCTATACTTGGGCTACATCTCGGTGATATTTGGGCTACATTTGGGCTCTTTTGTCTCTGGTGGCCATTTTGGGAGACTTATTTGTTATGATGTTTCCTAATTTCCTCATTTACTACCGTCTCCTCAGTAGGAAAAACTTTCAGTTTTTTTTACTTTGATTCCATCAAGAAGGCATTCAGATGTGTCACACATTTGCCATAAATTCAGAATGTTAGCACTCTAGTTGCTTATTAGATCACTGTAGTAAAGCTACTGCTCACCAGGGAAGTTTGCTGCTGGTATTGAAAGTGCATGTTTCAGTCTGCATGTCAGAATGTTTTAATGAAATAGAAGAGGATTTGAGAAGTCACTCAAAATGTGCCCTAACTTTTCTTTCTGCAGCACTAATCATACTTTCTATGGCAAAGTGAACCCCCTCATTTTGTTCCTTTTTAAATTAAATGTTTTAAGAGTTACCACTTTATTCCAACCAAGATGGCTTCAGGTGTGCCATACTTTTGTCATACGTAGGACTGTTAGCGCTCTAGTTGTTCTTTAGAACACTCTGGGAAGCTGCAGTAGAACACAAAGGAATCAACTGACAGTCTCTGCCCTTGGTGGATGTACATGTTTTACTGAGAATGTCAGACTTCATTCTCCCATGACTGAGAAAGATAATGTGAATTTACAGAAAATATGCTCTCAGTTTAGCTTATTGATCACCTTCCAAACCTCTGTGGGAAAAGCATGAGAAAATAGTTTTCTCTCAAACATGATTCATGATATCACAGCAGAAGGCTTTTTCACATGGTAAAATCACCTTAGAACACACCACAATCCTAAAATGAGTATGGTACCATCAACAAATGATTTATAATGTAACTAAAGTCTTAAAATCTTCTATTAACTGCAAGGCTTTTTAATGAGGTGCTATCATGTATATTGGTCCCAAGATGGCTGCCAACACTTCTTGGATGAAGTGCTGACAGCCAATCAGATCTCACGATGAGATGTGTGGTTAGGCTCCGCCCAGATACATATATGATTTTACTTTTGATTTTCTCAGGAACTACTGAACGGATTGACACCAGATATGCAAAAGGCACATCCCTGACCTGAGGACTACCTCTTTGCCAAATTTAAAGTAATTCTGTTCAGCCGTTTGGGCTGTACCTTGGACTAAAGGTCCCTATGGAAAATTACATGGGAAAAACGCGTTTTGGGACCCCCCTTTTTTCTCAGCCCCCACTTGACGAATCCACCCGAGACTTTCAGGGTACAAGTGGAGCGGAGCGCCCCACCTATTTTAAAAATTTCGCGAGGATTCGTCAATCGGCGCCAAAGTTATTCCAAATAGAATGTTGCGGATTTCCTATGGAAATACGGTCCTAACTATAACTATCTACTGGCGACCGCCATTAGATAATATATATATATATATATTACGTACTGGCAGTCGCCAGTAGGTAGGTATAGTTAGAACCTATTTTCCATATGAAATCCGCAACATTCTGTTTGGAATAACGTTGGCGCCGATTGATGAATCTTCGCGAAATTTTCCAAACTTTTGGCCAGCTCCTATCCTGAAAAAAGGAGGGTCCCAAAACGCGTTTTCCCCATGTATTTTCCCATAGGACCTTTAGTCGAAGGTACAGCCCGAACGGCTGAACAGAATTACTTGAAATTTGGCAAAGAGGTAGTCCTCAGGTCAGGCATGTGCCTTTTGCATATCTGGTGTCAATCTGTTCAGTAGTTCCTGAGAAAATCAAAATCAAAATCACATATATATCTGGGCGGAGCCTAATCACACATCTCATTGTGAGATCTGATTGGCTGTCAGTACTTCATCCAAGAAGTGTTGGCAGCCATCTTGGGACCAATATACATGATAGCACCTCATAAAAAAGCTTTGCAGTTAATAGAAGGTTTTAAGACTTTAGTTACATTATAAATCATTTGTTGATGGTACCATACTCTTTTTAGGAATTGTGGTGTGTTCTAAGGTGATTTTACCATGTGAAAAAGCCTCCTGCTGTGATATCATGAATCATGTTTGAGAGAAAACTATTTTCTCATGCTTTTCCTACAGAGGTTTGTAAGGTGATCTGTAAGCTAAACTGAGAGCATATTTTCTGTAAATTCACATTATCTTTCTCAGTCATGTGAGAATGAAGTCTGACATTCTCAGTAAAACATGTACATCCAACAAGGGCAGAGACTGTCAGTTGATTCCTTTGTGTTCTACTGCAGCTTCCCAGAGTGTTCCAAAGAACAACTAGAGCGCTAACAGTCCTACTTATGACAAACATATGGCACACCTGAAGCCATCTTGATTGGAATAAAGTGGTAACACTTAAAACATTTAATTTAAAAAGGAACACAATGATGGGGTTCATTTTGCCATAGAAATTATGATTAGTGCTGAAGAAAGAAAAATTAGGGCACATTTTGAGTGACTTCTCAAATCCTCTTCTATTTTATTAAAAAATCCTGATATGCAGACTGAAACATGCACTTTTAATACCAGCAGCAGACTTCCGTTGTGAGCAGTATCTTTACTACAGTGATCTAATGAGCAACTAGAGTGCTAACATTCAGAATTTATGGCAAATGTGTGACATATCTGAATACCTTCTTGATGGAATCAAAGTAAAAAACTGAAAGCATTTCCTACTGAGGAGACTGCAGTAAATGAGGAAATTAGGAAACTTCATAACAAATAAATCTCCCAAGATGGCCACCAGAGATAAAAGAGCCCAAATGCAGCACAAATATCACCCAGATGTAGCCCACATGTAGCCCAATGACAGAAGTGTGCAAAACACTTATTTTTTGTGTATTTGCAGTTTTATATAGTGCAGACTTGTCAGGTATTGGAGTGCTTTACATGAGCATTGGTTACATCACACAAGATCAAATTCGTTTTGGTTGTAGACATGGGGAGATTAAGTGATTTGACCAGAATCACAGAATGTTGAGCTGAAGCAGAAACTCCAACCTGGTGTCCCAGTTGCAAAGTCTTTAGCTCTGGAAGTAACACCACATCCTCTCCCCTAAGTGCAACATTTAATCAAGTGGTCAACTGGATAAAAAAACATAAAGATTACAAATAATTTAAAAGTTCTTTGTCGCTATTTGAAAACTCAGAAAATATGTCCTCATTTTAGTTTTTTACAGCACTAACCATACTTTTGATGCAAATAAGACCCTCTCATATATGTAACTTCTAAAGGAAATGCTCTAGGTATTACAGTTTTGATTACATCAAGATGACGTCAGGCGTTCCACACTTATGTAATAAATATAGAATGTTAGCAATCTACTTGTTCATTGGGATACTGTTGAGAGGCAGACAGAGGCCAGGGGCACGGACTCTGAAAATTGAAGGCAGGTAGGAGAGTGCAGAGGCAACAATTTGACCACACTGGGCAGGCAGGAAGGGCAGTGGCAGCACAACAGACTATGGAGGGCAGTTGAAAGGGGGGCAGGGGCAACAAACCAACAATACAGGACTGGCAAGAGAGGCTGTGGCAATATAATAGACCATTGTGGGCAGAAGGAAGAGGCAGTGGTGGTACAACCATACATGCCAACAGACACGTTTCAGCCAGGAAACGTCCAATGTTTTTAAGCTCAAATGGGCTTTATTTGATCTGTCTCCTGTCTACAATCTCCTCTTTTTCAATGTAACTCAAAGGGGAAAATCAATACCCCAGTTTCTTTTCAAAATCTCCCTCTTACCAAGTTCAGAATGTTCGCAAGTATGGTACATTGGATCACGGTAGGCAGGAGGAATTGGGGTAGGGACATGGACTCGGATAACAGAGGACAGGAGGGACATGGAGAGGTGCACCAAACTGACCCTACAGGGCAGGCATCAGGGTTTGCAGCAGCACAATACACCACACAGGGCATGCGGGAAGGGAGTGCAGCACAACAATCCATAGAAAGCAATAGGGAGGGGACAGGACCATGCACATGGACAACAGAGAACAGAGGGGAAAGAGGCAATGGTAGCTAGCTGACCATAATGGACAGACAGGAGAGAAAGCTGCAGCATAACAGACCATAAAGGGCAGGAGGGACGGATCAGGGGCATTACAATGGAACAGACAAGCCAGGAGGGAGGGAATAGGTGTCTGCACATGGAAACAGAGGGCTGGGGGCAAGGGGGCAAGGCAGGAGCAGCAAGATGACCATGGAGGTCAGGCAGGATGGGCACTAGAAACAAGACACACCATGGAGAGCAACAGTGAGACTATGATGGCATACACACAGACCATGGAGGGAAGGTGGGAGGGGGTCCGGGGCAGCTAGCTGACCACACAGGGAAGGTGGGAGGGACCATGGCAGCACAGAAGACCATGCATGGCAAGCGGGAGGGTTAGTGGCAGCACAATGGCTATGATGGGCAAGAAGGAGGGTGCAGGGGCATGCACAAAGGACCATGGAGGATAGAAGGGAGGGTCAGGACCTGGGCAGAGGCAAGAGAGTTCAGGGGAAGGGGCCTCACAACAGACAGCGCGGGGCAGGCAGGAGGAGCAGTTGCAGCACAACAGACCAGGGAGGGCAGAAGGGTGTGGCAGTAAAATGGACCATGGAGGACAGGAGGAAGGGGATAGGGGCATGGCATGTGGACAGGCAGGGTGGAGGTGGCAGGGACAGGTTACAGTCATCTGACAATGCTAGGCAGGTGGGAGGGGAGTGGCAGCTCAACAGAACACTCAGAGTAGATAGGAGTGGCAGGTCCATGGAACATGGTGGGCAAAAAGGATGGAGCAGGGGCATGCACAAAGACATCGGAGGGCAGGGGGAAGGAGAATAGGGGCAGCAAGCTAAGCACAGAGGCTAAGCAGGAGGTCAATGATGGGCCATAGAATTGGGCAATGGAGGGCAGGAGGAGTGGACTGGTACATCATGCTAAATGGAGGTCAGTGGCAGCACATCAGACCATGCATGGCAGGAGGCTAGTCCATGGATTCAGACAACAGAGGATAGGGAGGAGGTGGCTGCGGCAGCAAGCTAACTGTTCAGAGAAGGTGGGTATTAGGAACTCTATTGTTTTTAAAATGTGTGTCTGTGCGAACTACTTAAAATATGAACAAGTATACAGCATAATCTCACTTTTATTCAGGAAGAAGAGGACGTTTGTGACTGTGACTCCGGGCTCACTTGGCAGAAACACCCCTGACCCTCCACCCCCCCATCACAAAATGTAATGCTTGTGAAAAGGGTAGGTGGACGCAGTGTTATATAGAACATAGTCCTGAGAGCACATTGAAAATGAAAACTAGATATAGTATATGGTATAAACTATGCACCAAAAAGTGTGATATAAGATGAACCGGGGCGTGAAATATAATATGCAATACATTGTGCGCAATGACCGATTCATTGGAGAGCGCGAGATAGCACAGGCACTAGCGCGTGCTATGCGATATGTGTCTTGGAGTGTAATATGCACAGGGCAGTGTGGTGTAACCTAACTAGTCTCTAAAGTAGTAATATTAAATATGTGCTGAGGAGTGTAACGTTGCATATGCACTGTGACAAAGATATGGATCCCAGATTGTAATATGTATGGCATAGCGCTGTGCGTTATAACATAGGCATCGATGAAGGTACATTAGATGGGTCAATATAACCTGTGCGAAGGCAAGTGTGTCATGACATATTCACGGGGTGCTGTTACAGTGCACATGGGCTAGAGAGTGTCATAGCATGCGCACTAGCTGGTGGAATACAACACAGAGGTGTGTGGCACTCGGTGGGCACTGGTGGGTGTAACACAGCATTGGGCTCAGCGAGGAGCACGCTGCGACTCTCAAGTGAGGTTCGTTTCCTTTCCAGAGAGTAAAATAAAAAGTATTACACATTCGGCGGTGGATGTGTGTTTAATTAACCGTAAGGGGGGTTTCTTGCATAGTTTGGTCGAATTTTTGTTGAATCCCCTTTGAATGGCTTTGTGTGCGTGTGTATTAAATGTGCCCGTCAATAGATGTTTGTATAAATAAACAACAAGGGTGTCTACTTGGAGAGTACCCACCGTCGGGGGCGCCGGGATTAGGCACGGTAGGGCGTCAGACACGTCAGAGCTTCATTAGCGGTGTAAATACATTCCACGCGGATTCATTGTATGCATAGTCGCCTTTTAATGAGTGGATGTGTATATGGATCTTAGAATTACTGAATAGGTTGTTGCAACTGGTATTGGTATGTCAATTGTTTTGAAAATTTTAGTTTCTATTTTTGAATGTGTGCATCAAAGGTTATATTAGGGGGAGAGAAGGTCTGCCACTCTATCACAAGGATGATGTCATCAGTGATGTCATTTGAGATGTCATGAGTGATGTCATGAGTGATGTTACTGACCTTGTCATGAGTGATGTAATATGTGACGTCATCAGCAGTGCATTGCGGGCGCGCGAGTTATAGTTAGCTGAACTAACTATAACGGGGGAATTTCTATGGTTTTGTACGAGTGAAAAGTCCAGCTAACTATAACGCCCCTGAAACCTATGTTTTTTTCAGTGAATTTCTAAGGTTTTTTAAATGATAATTCCTAACTATAATGTGCATGAAACCTATGTTTTTTTCAGTGAATATATATATATATATATATACACACACATGCGCATGTACACACAAAGATAGCTGTGGTTAAAGTACATAAACTAACATTATAATAAATAAAAAACACTGACATTCACCAGCTATACTTTACTGAGCTAACTATATCTTTCGCCTACACCATAGACTGCTTATGAACTCACATATTACATTACACATATTAAATTACACCATTGATGATGTCACTGATAACATCTCACATGTCATTATTGATGACTAGATTTGGGTGAGCCACTGACAGCTCAAGCTAGGCTTGAGCCTGAAACCTGGTTCTGGCTGTGGTCGAAGTCCTGTTGGAACCGCAAGCCCATTATAAGCTGAGCTTTCAATTGGATTCTGCTTGCCTCCCTTTATCTACCCATGATGTTTCATTACAGCGATCAACTTTGGAACTGAGGTACCTGTTTGAGTGTTGGCAACAGCTCAACATTGTGGGATTCAAGACAAAGTACTCAATCTCCCCATGTCTACAAACATTTAATGTAACTTAATCTAACTGGTGCTCATGTCAAGCGCTCCAAGTTTGCACTAAATTAAAACTGCAGAAAAATGCACAGAGGTCAAAACAAAGCATTAACATAAAGAAAGACAAATAGATGCTCATTTAATAGCTGATTTGTACAAAGTCAAGCAAGAAAACCTGGACAAATGCTTGTGTGATCTTTGGCAAATAGTTTATTTTACCAAAACACTTTTTATTCATTATTGCATATGAAAGCACTTACTAATATGTGAGTTCAGAATACCAGCTGTTTAAAAACCTATTGTGTTTGAAGTGATAGAACTATACTATTGCTCTATAATAATCTAGGCCAGGTACAGGGTGTACATGATATTTTACTTGGTTCTTAGTTCAGTAATGGTACATGTTTAAATGCTATCACATTCAAAAAGTACTTTTCAGTGCAGTGTTATAATGTGATGTGTCAATGTCAAATCTTCCAAATGTTAAAGAAATATACGTTTTTGAATTTTGAAGAGGTTATCATATTTTACACATTGTTTGCTGTAGGGTTTACATAGCAAGCGTTTCGGGGCAAGGCTCAATCACTGGCTCTAAGATCAAAGACAGACCCATGGCTCATCTCTGGCTCGGCTCTCCCTGTTGATCTGCTCGCCCATCTCTATTGATGACATCACTGATCGCATCAATGAAGCCATCATCCAAACTACTGCTTCTCAAATAGAAACAATGTAGTGCTGGAGATAAGCCTCATCCATCTTGCTTAAAGTTATATGGTGCAAACTTTAGCTTCCAGTGAAGTTTTAACTGCATACAGTTCTTCATTTAAAAAAGGTAGAGACTGAGTGCAACTATTGTCAGTTGTAGATATACATTTCAAATAGGTTATGCCTTAATTCATGTCTGTTAGCAAAAATATGTGAGAGAAACGAAAGCTTCTCCTTACAATACATTATTCACTTGTGCATTTATGTATACACGCAGACGTTAAAGAGTTGTCAAGTAGACAATTTCTATATAAACTGAAGATTTACTAATTGATGATATTTATTCATAAAAATTCAGGGATGTCTTTTGAGATGTCATTAGTGATGCCATCAGTGATGTTACTGACCATGTCATAAGTGATGTAATATGTGAGGTCATAAGCAGTGCAATACGGGGGCGTGAGTTATAATTAGCTCAGGTACCTATAACTGCTGAATTTCACTGCTTTTGTATGAGTGAAATCTGAGCCTATCTATATTTTCCCTGTAACCTTTGGTTTTTCAGTGTATTTCTATGCTTTCTTTACATTCTCTTACCAGTAACCTTTGGTGTATTTAGTGACGTTCTGAGGTTTTTAATGTTATTCCCTAACTATAACATCCCTGTAACCCTTTGTTTTTTTAAAGTGAATTTCTAAACCTTTTTTTAATTTTATTTCCCAACTGTAACCTATAACCTTTGACAGTGAGTGTGTGGGTGAGTGAATGAGTGTCTCAGTGAGTCTGTGTGTGGGTGTGAGAGTGTCTGTGCGGTTGGTCAGTGGGTGTGTGAGGGTGTCTGAGTGGGTCGGGGAGTGGCTGAATAAGTGTCTCACTGAGTGTGAGTTCATGTGTGAGAGTCTAAGTGGATCTGTGAATGGGTGCGTGAGTGTGTGAGTGGATGTCTGAGTGGGTGTGTGACTGTCTGAGTGGGTCTGTGAGTGGGTGCTAGAGCGTCTGAGTTGGTTTGCTAGTGCCTCCATGAGTGTGTGAGTCATTCTGTGAGTAAGTGCATGAGTGTCCGAGTGGATCTGTGAGTGTGTGAATGGGTTCGGGAGTCTCTGAGTTGGTCTGTGAGTGGGTGTGTTAGTGTCTGAGTGTGTCTGTGAGTAGGTGCATGAGTCTCTGAGTGGGTCTATGAGTGGGTGTATAAGTGTCTCAGTGGGCCTGTTAGTAGGTGCATGAGTCTCTGTGTGGGTTTGTGAGTGGATGTGTGAGTGTCTGAGTGCCCTCTGTTTTAACTCCTCTGCCCTGATCTGCCTTTTCTGCTTGGTTTTCAGCCCTCTGTTTTGCCTTCACTGCTCTTTTTTCTGCCCTCTGTGTTGCCCTCTTCTGCTCTGTTTTCCCTTTTCTGCCTTCTGTTTTACCTTTTCTGCTTGTTCTTCTGCCCTCTGAATTGCCTTTTCTGCTAGATTTTCTGTCTTGTGTTTTGGCCTCTTCTGCTCTGTTTTGCCTTTTCTGCTAGTTTTTCTGCCCTCTATTTTGTCCTCTTCTGCTGTCTGTTGGTCTCTTGAGCTCAAAAGAGCCCATGGAGGGGGAGTCTGTGTGCCCTACTCCAATAAATTATAAGAAGCCCTGGGGAGGTAGTGGTCGCCTGGACTCAAAAGAGCAAGGGGTCCCCCTCATTTTCTTTAAAGATAATCCCACATGCCCCCGAGAGCTAGCCCATGAGGAGCAGAGTCAAGACTGATTTGCATATGGTTGGGTTCAAACTGGCATGGAGTAGTCAGCAAAAGAACAGTGGATGTAACCCACATCTCCTGACTGGGGTGAATGTTTGATTCATTCAGCATTCCATCAATCATTTGTTACCATAGCACTTTTCACCGTAAGTGGGATGGATATGCCCAAGGGTTGCTTGCTGTGCCAATGGACTCAAGCTAGACTGGCTGATGAGGGGTGTTACCCCAACACCGGTCCCAGGATGCTTGTTTCCGGTCCAGGGAGGACCTGGCTTGGCAATTCAGGTTGGACTGTTCCATGAGGAGCAGGGTCCAGACTGATTTGCCTATGGCTGGGTCTAAAATTGGGTAGTATAGTCAGCAAAACAGCAATGGATTTAACCCAGATCTCTTGTCTAGGGGTGAATGTGGGATTCATTCAGCATTCCGTTCATCATTTGTTGCTGCAGCACTTACCGGTCCTATGATGCTTGTTTCCGGTCCAGGGAGGACCCGGCTTGTCAGTTGGGGCTGGACTGTTCCCATGGTGAGCAGTGCAAGACTGATTTGCTTATGGCTGGGTCCAAACTGGGGTGTCGTAGTGAGCAAAAGAATGATGGATTTAACCCAGATCTCTTGACTGGAGGTGAATATTTGATTCATTCAGAATTCCATCCATCATTTGTTGCTGCAGCACATCTCCAGGGGGTGGGCACCTTGGGAGATAGCAGGAGCTGGCCCTGAGGGTTGGCGGTTCCAAGGGTCATTAATGACTATGGGAGGGGGGCCATCCTTTTATTTTCAGGGCCGGCCCCTGGGAGGTGTTTTTTTTAAGGGCTGTATATGGCCCGAGAGGGGGACTGCACATTCCCCCTCCCACATCTATTTTATTTGCTGGCCCCGGGGAGGTGGTGGTTTTGGCGACCAGGGGATCCGCGTGGCCCCCTGCTAATTATAGTTTTTAAGATCCAGGGAGGTGGTGTTCCCCATGGCTCTAACGGGCCACAGAACGGGGGGCCATGCAGCTCCTCTCCATATTACATTACAACCCCCAGGGAGTTGGTGGGCAAAAGTGCCCATGGAGGGGGGTCTGCTCGGCCCCCTCCAATAAATCCATAAAGCCCTGGAGAGGTGACGGTTCCAGGGCTCAAAAGAGTCTTAGGAGAGGGTCCCCATTGAGCTCCCTCCTTTTTGAAATATACTCCCACATGCCACCAGACCTTGCCCACCTGGAGGCTATACTGTAATCAAGCGTGGGAGACCATGCTTGTTTTTTTTTTTTGCCTGTGTATTCGCTGCTCCGGCACGATTTTGAGGCAAAATATTTTATTAAAAAATGCTTTTTTGCCCTGGTGAGGTCCAGGAAGACCCCAGGACCAGGGCTAACGGGCCCCCCTTTCTTTTTTTAAACATTCCTGGATGAAGTGTTGGCCGCCAAACAGGTATTCATGTCCCTAGATATACAAATTTGGATTTCTTTTATTAACTCTGAAAACTGCTGCACAAATTTACACCAAATAACAAAAAACGCTCTTTCTGGACCATAAGCTACCTTTCTGCAAAATTAATTTTGAGTAATTCCTTCCCATAGTTCGGGCTGTAGTTGTTGCAGGGATTCTGCGCACACACAGAACTATGCGTAGGATCATAGGACCTTAGTGCATAGGGTCTAAGTCATCCTACCACATTAGTAACCATGAGCCCAGGACCGACTAGCTATAGTGTCTCACTTGCTCTCCTGCTCACTCACAGAGAAACAAGTGATTATACACCCTAGAACACAACACTCCCGCGTCTCTCAGGATTCGCGGTTGCAAGACACATCCTTTCACTCGCACTCTGGTACTTGTCTACAATAAGATCTGACAGAGACATGAACAAGTTTAAAATATTTATTTCAACTAAAGTGCTCTGATATGCAGTATACATGACACAATAAGCAAGAAAATGCAAAACACAAATATGGTCAGCATAGCAATTAGTCCCTAAATCATGAAAGGAACTGTCATTATGAAAATACAGTATAGCCTAACGCCCCTCCCCTTGTAAAGAAGCAAAATGATTATATATTAGAAGATCTCTGGGCGTTTCCTACGTCTATAGATGGTAGATCTACATCATAGGTGCTTCTCCCTGGAAAGGTCCCTCTCCAAGTGTGTGCTATCTATTTGTGTATTCCAATAAGACCAAAGTACGTATTTCCAAACAACAACTGCATCGGTATGTTGGATCCGCAAAATCCGCTGCAATATTAAAAAAATGAACACGCGGACTCCCGCATGTCTTTTTTCGAAAGCATCAGAGTGGGGGCATGGTAAAAATAAAGGAGGGGGCGCATCGGACCCCCTCCTCCGGCTATGCAAAGCCCCTCCCTGTGGCAGCCGTATCATTATATGTGGCCCGGGGATCGCCAGCACCCAGGGCACAAATGTTTTGATAAAATAATGCGGTGGAGGCCCTATGACTCCATTGCTGCCCTGGGGACCGCCACTTTCTTGGGGCACTTTTGTATATATGCGGGGGGCACTCGCCCCCCCGCTGCCCCATGGACCACCACCTCCCCTGAGCACAAATGCAATAATAAAATAATGCGGGGGAGGACTTACAACTCCCCACGCAGCCTCGGGGACCTCCACCTCCCCGGAGCAACTCTTTTAAATTAAATACGTTGGCCGCATGGCCCCTGCAGCCCCGGGGACAATCACCTCCCCTGGGCTTAATTGGAGCGGAGTGGAGCCCTCTATTGCCCTGTGGAGCGCCACCCCCAAGGGCCCGCTTTGGGATCCAGGGATCTGCATGCCATCAGCTCCCTAGATCTCAAAGGAATGCCGGCTACGGGTGGAGATGGGGAGCCAGCAGGGACCTCAGAGGCCTTGAGGCTCCCCCCGCGGTACCCAACGAAGAGACCAGGCCCTAGGATGAGGTCTTGGGCCCGAAAATGGCCCAGGGAGGAAGCCCACACAGCCGCCTCCCTTTGAAAAAAAAATAAAAATAAAAATTGACCATCACCGGTGGATGGGGTCCCAGGGGCCGAAAATGCCCAGGAGGGGGGGCGATCAGCCCACCTCACTTGAAAGAAAATATTTAAACAAAAAAGAAAAGGCCTGGGCCTAACTATAATATCTCTGTAACCTTTGGTTTTTTCTTTGAATTTCTAAGTTTTTTTATTCCATTTCCTAACTATAACGTCCCTGTAACCTTTGTTTTTTTCAGTGAATATATAAATATGTATGTGTGTGTGTGTGTATATATATATATATATATATATATATATATATATATATATATATATATATATATATATATATATATATATATATATATATGTAAACCAAAGGTAACGTATATATATTCATATATATATAAATACAGAACATTAACTATCGTTGATTAAAAGGATCTAAAGTGTGGCAACATGAATATTAATCATGTATTTGACCAACGTAAATGGGGTCAAATTTTAATTGCACTAGCACTTTATTCACTATTAACTGAGCACTTTTAATTTTAATCTTAATTCATACTCATATCAGCAATAAACAGTGAACTTGCACATAGTTTATGTATTGAGCCACGATTGGATTTTAGCAATTCCACGAGACACAGAATCAGTGGTCTAAACAACATGGACAACACAAAACGTTGGGAAAACAACGGAAAAGTAAATACCATGATCTGTGTTCACATGATCGATTTGATATTTTTTTTACATGTTCATGCCAAATCAATAATGCGATGTTGGACATTCTGTGTGAAATAACAAAGATGTGAAATATTTAAGTATATCTGCTATGTCTATTGCTGTATGTCACAATGTGATGTTTTGCAAGGAGCACTGTCACTTTAAAAATGAAAAAATTACTTACTTCGTGTCATGTGATCAAGGCTCACCCAGAGCCGAAACGCGTCAGGACCGAATAAGGCAATAAAAATATTGCAGCACAACACTGTGGTCCGTCTCCATCTTTGCAAGAAAGCTGAGAAGTGATGGGAGTGTGTGGATATTAGAAGTCGGACGGTCTCCATCGACTTTAGACGGACCCCCTCTCAGTGAATTGGTCAACGCACTCAAGGAGTCAACTGGCTACGAGGCAACTAAAGCATTTCCTGGGAAGGAATCGAGGCGTTTGACACCCCACAGCCCAGCGATCTCTGTAAATCCTGATGAACAACGAAGACACTTGAGTACCCGGGTGCGCTACGCTGCGTGTCAGGTAGGATTCATATGGGCATACAGTAGGATTGAGAGGTGTGCACTAGGTGGGAGCTTTACACTGTCTGTGCATGGACCAGCTCCCCCACTACACATAAAAATCTTAAACATTGCCATGTTGGACGACACGGTACGTAACAGAGAAGCGGCGGCAATAGAGATGTTTGACAACTGTGCACCGGTAACAATTAGTGACAAAACAGTGAAACCGAAAGACAATCAAACAAATACCCTTAAAGAAAAATATAAACTCCTTGAAAAAAAGTGCAGAGCGAAACAGAGCAAATGGTGGGAGTCCTGTTCCCTACAACGTTATATAGACCTGGGTAGAATCCCCTGTGGTTTGCGGATATTCCTGGCCCCAAGTTATGAGAATCCCAACACAGAAATGATGCGTGAATGGGCAGAATGTAATTTAGACTCATCTAAACGTCTTGTACTGATACTAATCAAATATGCTGACATAGATAGGGCAGCCCTCCTGGAAGAGATCAACAAACTAAATGAGGAGATTGACAACATGGGCATAAGCGAAGAAAGAGAGAAACTTCGGAAAGAAATGGTGACCCGCCTGAAAAAAGAAGAAGATGTCATCAAGGAGAGAAAGAAATATAAGTTCCATCGCGACAAGATGGATTATGAACGGGCGCAGATTTTTACATTCACCAAAAAATACAAGGCTATACGTACGTCTAAAAGTAAAACTGCAGTTCTCTCCAAGGCTGGGACACAGCACAAAGGTGCCACAGGGTCGAACTCAACGTTATCTGATCTCAGTTCCGCGGTGGACAGTGGTTCCGAAAATGAAGCTAGCGGCACAGAAATGACAGTTCAGACAAAGATCCACACATTAGATGAAGAATTATTTTTTTTATATTACGATCGACGCCAAACACTCCACCCCAGAAAACCGAGACACAACGAAGAACAAATGAAAACAATAGGAGGCGACAAAGGAGGAAGGCAAACAGAAAACATTACAAGAGTAAAGAAACAAAGAGGAGGACGTTGGCAGAACAAGTAAACAGTACTGCCACACAAGAAACAGACAAAACCATCATCAATCTGACCAATATCGACCTAAATAATGAAGAGAAACGTATTTTGAGCCTGGGACTATCTTTATTCCCTAATGTCAATTTTAACTATGTGAACACCAGACTTGACATATATAAAGCTGTAAGAAAACTCAAACTAAAGAAATATCATAAACTTTCAAACAAAAACAAAACACATGCAAGCATATCAGCGGCAATCCCAATACTGAGAGAGACCATGGGCAATTTGACTCAATCAGATCTGCCACTCATGGACACATTGCAAGAAATGTGGATGCAACCGCAAGATAAAATGGAGGCAACTAATTGCCCTGTGGATAACACAGTAAACCTACCAACATCCTCAGGCACTACAAACAAACACACAACAATGTTCAGACCCAAGTCTACGTTCAATCCAGTGACTATGAGGGACTCCATTGAAGTTTTTCACGAAGCCGTGACAGACCAGATTAAACAGTTGAATTTTAAAATACAAGGCAATAACAACAAATATCGATGGCAGGATCGCAAATATCAAGAACTGATTAAGAAACTTAAAGACAACAACGCCATCGTGATACGTAATTGTGAGAAAGGTGGTAATATCGTGGTTTGGAGTAAAGCAGATTACACCAAGGAGGCATATGCACAGTTAAATGACAGGGCGTGTTATGTCAGGATGAGTAGTGTGAACCTCAAGACTGTTTACACACAATTTTACCACATGTTACAGAATTGGAAAGGGATTAATTTCAGGACAGGAATTCAAATTTTTGAAAAATGACAATCCTAGCATATCAACTATCTATTTCATTCCAAAAACTCACAAAAATTCAATTAAGCCCCCGGGTCGACCAATCATCTCGGCCCGCAACAGCCTCCTTGAACATACTTCCCAGTATGTGGATTACTTCCTCCAATCACATGTAACATCTTTACCATCGTATGTAAGGGACACAAGCGACTTCCTGAGAAAACTCAAAGAAATAGTATGGAAAAGATCATATCAGATGGTGGCCTTAGACGTGATGTCTTTATCCACGAGTATCAGGCATGAAGATGGTGTTAAAGCTTTGGAACATTATCTGAACAAAGACAGTGAACATTCTGAAGATCATAGAAGAATGCTTATTGATATGGTGATGTTTTGCCTCCATAACAATGTGTTCCTGTTCAATAACATTCTATACCAGCAAATCAGGGGAGTGGCTATGGGGGCCAGCTTCTCCCCAAGTTACGCCTGCCTCCATATGGGGTAGTGGGAGGAGCTGGTCCTCAATACCACACACGCATTTGAGGTCAACAACAGGATAGTATTGTGGTTACGATACATAGACGATTTATTTGTTGTGTGGGACGGTACAGCAGAATCAGCTTTGCAATTTGTGTCAAACATCAATAAAAATGAGATCAATTTGCATTTCAGAGCAACCATAAGCAACAGCACTGTAACATTCCTAGACACTCTGGTGTCCATTGTAGATAACAAAATCGAGACCAAGCTATACAGAAAGCCAACGTCAGGAAACTCTATTTTACATGCCAGCAGCGCACATCCGCGGCATCTCGTCATTAGTATTCCTTATGGTGAGATGTTGCGGGTGAGGCGGCTGCATAGCAGACATGAGGATCTTCTGAAAGCACAGGCTGAAAGCAGTGGCAGGTTCCAGGAAACAGGTTATTCTAATAAGATCATTGAGTCAGCTATTACTAAGTCGATGGCTAAATCTTGGGAAGAGCTACTGCAGGAGAGGGTTGATGACAGACAGACCGTTACAGGACAGGACAATGCAACCGAAGGTGCCAGCAGTGAGTGCTTTAGGTTTATCTTGCAATACAGCAATCAGCAAAATCAGCTTCAGGCCATTATACAAAGGAATTGGCCACTGGTCCTAAGCGATCCAACAATTGGACCGGACTTGCCACAAAGAGTGGCTTTTACATATAGCCGATGTCTGTCCATGAAGGACCAGCTTGTAGCAACAAGTCCTGAAACCATAGAAACATCCAGCTGGATCCAAAAACATAAAGGATTCTACCGGTGCAAAACATGCAAGGCATGTCAGCACAGAGTCAATAAAACTACTTATAAAACTCCGTTTAGTGACAGGGTTCATTCTATAGACAAACGTTTAACCTGTAAAACTGATCACGTGGTATATGTCCTTTCCTGTCCTACCAATTTGCTATACGTTGGCAGTACCAAATTGGCTGTACATAAGCGAGTACTTCAAAATCTCAGGGCAATAAGCAACCAAGATAACACCTATTCAGTAGCCCACCACTTCAGGGATAGTCACCTCTCCAATAGCAAAGAGTTAAAATACTTTGGAATTGATACAGTACCACACAGTAGACGAGGCGGGAGTAGAGAAGGTGCCCTAAGAAGATTAGAAACTCGTTACATTATAGAACTAGACACAAAGCAACCGAATGGGCTCAACATTTCGGAAGATCTGTACACCTGTCTGTAATACAGCATATATAACATCCACAAGTACCAGAGAAGATAATTGCAACATACACTATTTAGGTCAACAAGCATAGAAAATTAATTGTATCCAAAATCAATTGGTTCACTCAATGGTGTCTTTACCCAGCGTTTTATTTTTATGTGGTTTTACTTCAGGATCACATTTGAATGACATGTACATTAAGCTAGAGAATTTCGTATGGAGAATATCTATGAATCAGCACAATGCAATATGCTTTGACATTTTTTGATGTGTTTGGAAATTACATAAATTAAATTTTATGGATTGTAACAATTATTTTTAGAACTGATTTATTAAGTGTATACCATCGAACGAAGTATTTTAACTTTTGTATCATCCTAGTGTAATTTTATCAATAGATATTTAATGACATTATTAATACATGGATATTTATATTTATGTATTCATTATTTATCAGCTGCTACATAGATGTAATTCATAGTTGAGCATTTTCCTCATGATTGTTTTTGATGTATATCAGGTCACAATCTGATTGAATACATTCTGCAACCAATATAAAACAAAACTAGGGGCAATAATGCGATGTTGGACATTCCATGTGAAATAACAAAGATGTGAATTATTTAAGTATATCTGCTATGTCTATTGTTGTATGTCACCATGTGATGTTTTGCACGGAGCACTGTCACTTTAAAAATGAAAAAATTACTTACTTCCGTGTCATGTGATCAAGGCTCAGCCAGAGCCGAAACGCGTCAGGACCGAGTAAGGCAATAAAAATATTGCACCACAACCCCGTGGTCTGCCTCCGTCTTTGCAAACAAGCTGAGGAGTGACGGAGTGTATGTGTATATATATATATATATATATATATATATATATATATATATATATATATATATATATATATATATATATTCACTTAAAAAACCATAGGTTTCACACATGTTATAGTTAGCTGGACATTTCACTCGTAAAAAAACAATGAAATTCCCCCGTTATAGTTACTGCAGGCAACTATAAATCACGCGACCGCAATCCTCTGCTGATGATGTCAGATATTACATCACTGTATTTAGACACTTATTTACCCATGTCTTCTTCCATTAATCTTTAGCTATACATATATTACAAATATTTATTTTTCATAAAGACACATATGTCATCAGTAATGTAATATCTGACGTCATCAGCAGAGGATTGCGGTCGCGTGAGTTATAGTTGCCTGCAGTAACTATAACGGGGGAATTTCATTGGGTTTTTTTTTTAAATCGCGAGGTGCGCGCACCGTGCGCGCGCTGTGGGCACTCGGTGCGCTTCGCGCACCGAGCACCCACGGTTCGCAGTGCGTGCCGTGCGCACACGGTGCGTGCCGTGCGCGCGCGGCGCGCGCACCTCGCGATTTAAAAAAAAATAATAATTGTTTTTTTCTCCCTTGGGGGTCCTTCTGTGACCCCCCTGACCAAGGCTAGGGGGTCAGGAACTGTGCACTCTGCCCCCTTTTCATGTTCTCCAACTTTTTTTTTCACCCCCTCAGATTGCGAGAGACAAAATGGCGGCGACACTTCCTGGTTTCGACCGAATCGAATGTTTACCGACATCTAACAACCAATCAGAATTGCGCTCGCGCACGGCAGGGGGCGCGCACCGTGCGCGCACGGTGCGTGCGTATAGATATTGATATGCTTTTAAATGCTATTTTCTCAGGAAATACTGAACAGATTTACCCCAGACTTCCTTGACCTTATGGCTACCTCTCTGCCAAATTTCACGTAATTCTGTTCAGCCGTTCGGGTTGTAGCTGCAACTAAAGGTCCTATGGAAAAATGCATGGGGAAAACGCGTTTTGGGAACCCCCCTTTTTCTCGGCCCCCGCTTGACGAATCACCCCGAGACTTTCAGGGTAGGAGCTGAGCGGAGCGCCCCATTAGTTTTGAAACTTTCGTGAGGATTCGTCAACCGGCGCCAAAGTTATTCAAAATAGAATTTTGAGATTTCCTATGGAAACTAGGTTGTAACTATAACTATCTACTGGCGACCGCCAGTAGATAATATATAGATATATATATATATATATATATATATATATATATATACATATATATAATATCTACTGGCGGTCGCCAGTAGATAGTTATAGTTAGGACCGAGTTCCCATAGGAAATCTGAAAATAATGGGGCGCTCCGCTCAGCTCCTACCCTGAAAGTCCCGGGGTGACTCGTCAAGCGGGGGCTGAGAAAAAAGGGGGGTCCCAAAACACGTTTTCCCCATGCATTTTCCCATAGGACCTTTAGTCGAAGGTATAGCCCGAACGGCTGAACAGAATTACTTGAAATTTGGCAAAGAGGTAGTCCTCAGTTCAGGCATGTGCCTTTTGCATATATGGTGTCAATCTGTTCAGTAGTTCCTGAGAAAATCAAAAGTAAAATCACATATATATCTGGGCGGAGCCTAACTACACATCTCATCGTGAGATCTGATTGGCTGTCAGCACTTCATCCAAGAAGTGTTGGCAGCCATCTTGGGACCAATATACCTGATAGCATCTCATTAAAAAGCATTGCAGTTAATAGAAGGTTTTAAGACTTTAGTTACATTATACATCATTTGTTGATGGTACCATACTCATTTTAGGTATTGTGGTGTGTTCTAAGGTGATTTTACCATGTGAAAAAGCCTTCTGCTGTGATATCATGAATCATGTTTGAGAGAAAACTATTTTCTCATGCTTTTCCCACAGAGGTTTGGAAGGTGATCTATAAGCTAAACTGAGAGCATATTTTCTGTAAATTCACATTATCTTTCTCAGTCACGTGAGAATGAAGTCTGACATTCTCAATAAAACATGTACATCCAACAAGGGCAGAGACTGTCAGTTGATTCCTTTGTGTTCTACTGCAGCTTCCCAGAGTGTTCTAAACAACAACTAGAGCGCTAACAGTCCTACTTATGACAAACGTATGGCACAACTGAAGCCATCTTGGTTGGAATAAAGTGGTAACTCTTAAAACATTTAATTTAAAAAGGAACAAAATGAGGGGGTTCATTTTGCCATAGAAAGTATGATTAGTGCTGCAGAAAGAAAAATTAGGGCACATTTTGAGTGACTTCTCAAATCCTCTTCTATTTCATTAAAACATTCTGACATGCAGACTGAAACATGCACTTTCAATACCAGCAGCAGACTTCCCTGGTGAGCAGTAGCTTAACTACAGTGATCTAATAAGCAACTAGTGTGCTAACATTCTGAATTTATGGCAAATGTGTGACACACCTGAATGCCTTCTTAATGGAATCAAAGTAAAAAACTGAAAGTTTTTCCTACTGAGGAGACTGTATTAAATGAGGAAATTAGGAAACATCATAACAAATAAGTCTCCCAAAATGGCCACCAGAGACACAAGAGCCCAAATGTAGCCCAAATATCACCAAGATGTAGCCCAAGTATAGCCCAATGACAGAATATCCCAGAGTGTTCTAACGAACAACTAGAGCGCTAACAGTCTTATTTATGACAAAAGTATGGCACACCTGAAGCCATCTTGATTGGAATAAAGTGGTAACACTTAAAACATTTAATTTACAAAGGAACAAAATGAGGGGGTTCATTTTGCCATAGAAATTATGATTAGTGCTGCAGAAAGAAAAATTAGGGCACATTTTGACTTCTCAAATCCTCTTCTATTTCATAAAAAAATTCTGACATGCAGACTGACAAAAGTATGGCGCACCTGAAGCCATATTGATTGGAATAAACTGGTAACACTTAAAACTTCATAACAAATAAATCTCCCAAGATGGCCACCAGAGACAAAAGAGCCCAAATGCAGCACAAATATCACCCAGATGTAGCCCACATGTAGCCCAATGACAGAAGTGTGCAAAACACTTATTTTTGTGTATTTGCAGTTTTATATAGTGCAGACTTGTCAGGTATTGGAGTGCTTTACATGAGCATTGGTTACATCACACACGATCAAATTCATTTTGGTTGTTGACATGAGGAGATCAAGTGATTTGACCAGAATCACAGAATGTTGAGCTGAAGCAGAAACTCCAACTTGGTTCCCCAGTTACAAAGTCTGCAGCTCTGGAAGTAACACCACATCTCTCCCCTAGGTGCAACATTTAATCAAGTGGTCAACGGGATAAAAAAACATAAAGATTACAAATAATGTAAAAGTTCTTTGTCGCTATTTGAAAACTCAGAAAATATGTCCTCATTTTAGTTTTTTAGAGCACTAACCATAATTTTGATGCAAATAAGACCCTCTCATATATGTAATTTCTAAAGGAAATACTCTAGGTATTACAGTTTTGATTACATCAAGATGACGTCAGGCGTTCCACACTTTTGTAATAAATATAGAATGTTAGCAATCTAGTTCTTCATTGGGATACTGTTGAGAGGCAGAGGCCAGGGGCACGGACTCTGAAAATTGAAGGCAGGTAGGAGAGTGCAGAGGCAACAATGTTACCACACTGGGCAGACAGGAAGGGCAGTGGCAGCACAATAGACTATGGAGGGCAGTGGAAAGGGGGGCAGGGGCAACAAACCAACATTACAGGACTGGCAAGACAGGCTGTGGCAATATAATAGACCATTGTGGGCAGAAGGAAGAGGCAGTGGTGGTACAACCATACATGCCAACAGACACGTTTCAGCCAGGAAACGTCCAATGTTTTTAAGCTCAAATGGGCTTTATTTGATCTGTCTCCTGTCTACAATCTCCTCTTTTTCAATGTAACTCAAAGGGGAAAATCAATATCCCAGTTTTTTTCAAAATCTCCCTCTTACCAAGTTCAAAATGTTCGCAAGTATGGTACATTGGATCATGGTAGGCAGGAGGAGTTGGGGTAGGAACATGGACTCGGATAACAGAGGACAGGAGGGACATGGAGAGGTGCACCAAACTGACCCTACAGGGCAGGCATCAGGGTTTGCAGCAGCACAATACACCACACAGCGCATGCGGGACGGGAGTGCAGCACAACAATCCATAGAAAGCAATAGGGAGGGGACAGGACCATGCACATGGACAACAGAGAACAGAGGGGAAAGAGGCAATGGTAGCTAGCTGACCATAATGGACAGACAGGAGAGAAAGCTGCAGCATAACAGACCATAAATGGCGGAGGGACGGATCAGGGGCATTACAATGGAACAGACAAGCCAGGAGGGAGGGAATAGGGGTCTGCACATGGAAACAGAGGGCTGGGGGCAAGGGGGCAGGGCAGGAGCGGCAAGAGGACCATGGAGGTCAGGCAGGATGGGCACTAGAAACAAGACACACCATGGAGAGCAACAATAAGACTATGATGGCATACACACAGACCATGGAGGGAAGGTGGGAGGGGGCAGGGGCAGCTAGTTGACCACACAGGGAAGGTGGGAGGGGCCATGGCAGCACAGAAGACCATGCATGGCAAGCAGGAGGGTTAGTGGCAGCACAATGGCTATGATGGGCAAGAAGGAGGGTGCAGGGGCATGCACAAAGGACCATGGAGGATAGAAGGGAGGGTCAGGACCTGGGCACAGACAAGAGAGTTCAGGGGAAGGGGCCTCACAACAGGCAGGAGGAGCAGTTGCAGCACAACAGACCAGGGAGGGCAGAAGGGTGTGGCAGTAAAATTGACCTTGGAGGACAGGAGGAAGGGGATAGGGGCATGGCATGTGGACAGGCAGGGTGGAGGTGGCAGGGACAAGTTACAGTCATCTGACAATGCTAGGCAGGTGGGAGGGGAGTGGCAGCTCAACAGAACACTCAGAGTAGATAGGAGTGGCAGGTCCATGGTACATGGTGGGCAAAAAGGATGGAGCAGGGGCATGCACAAAGACATTGGAGGGCAGGGGGAAGGAGAATAGGGGCGGCAAGCTAAGCACAGAGGCTAAGCAGGAGGTCAATGATGGGCCTTTGAATTGGCCAAAGGAGGACAGGTGGAGTGGACTGGTACATCATGCTAAATGGAGGGCAGTGGCAGCACATCAGACCATGCATGGCAGGAGGGAGGAGGCTAGTCCATGGATTCAGACAACAGAGGATAGGGAGGAGGTGGATGGGGCAGCAAGCTAACTGTTCAGAGAAGGTGGGTATTAGGAACTGTATTGTTTTTAAAATGTGTGTCTGTGCGAACTACTTAAAATATGAACAAGTATGCAGCATAATCTCACATTTAGTCAGGAAGAAGAGGACGTTTGTGACTGTGACTCCGGGCTCACTTGGCAGAAACATCCCCTGACCCTCCACCCCCCATCGCAAAATGTAATGCCCGTGAAAAGGGTAGGTGGACGCAGTGTTATATAGAACATAGTCCTGAGAGCACGATTGAAAATGAAAACTAGATATAGTATATGGTATAAACTATGCACCAAAAAGTGTGATATAAGATGAACCGGGGCTTGAAATATAATATGCAATACATTGTGCGCAATGACAGATTCATTGGAGAGCGCGAGATAGCACAGGCACTAGCGTGTGCTATGCAATATGCGCCTTGGAGTGTAATATGCACAGGGCAGTGTTGTGTAACCTAACTTGTCTCTAAAGTTGTAATATAAAATATGTGCTGGGGAGTGTAACGTTGCATATGCACTGTGACAAAGATATGGATCCCAGATTGTAATATGTATGGCATAGCGCTGTGCATTATAACATAGGCATCGAGGAAGGCACGTTAGATGGGGCAATATAACCCGTGCGAAGGCAAGTGTGGCATGATATATTCACGGGGTGGTGTTACAGTGCACATGGGCTAGAGAGTGTCATAGCATACGCACTAGCTGGTGGAATACAACACAGAGGTGTGAGGCACTCGGCGGGCACTGGTGGGTGTAACACAGCATTGGGCTCAGCCCGGAGCACGCTGTGACTCTCAAGTGAGATTCATCTCCTTTCCAGAGAGTAAAATAAAAAGTATTACACATCCGGTGGTGGATGTGTATTTTATTAACCGTGAGGGGGGTTTCTTGCATAGTTTGGTCGAATTTTTGTCGAATCCCCTTTGAATGGCTTGGTGTGCGTGTATATTAAATGTGCCCGTCAATAGCTATCCATGTTTGTATAAATAAACAACAAGGGTGTCTACTTGGAGAGTACCCATTGGTGGGGACGCCGGGATTAGGCACGGTGGGTCGTCAGACACGTCAGAGCTTCACTAGCGGTGTAAATACATTCCACGTGGATTCATTCTATGCATAGTCGCCTTTTAATGAATTTCACGCAAATCGTCATGGTGATAGGTACATACGGTTTGTCCAGCATGTCCTAGGTGTTTCTATAAATATATATATTTTTTAAATAATTAAAAATAAAGGCCGGCCCCGGGGGATGAGGTCCCCGGGGCCATAAGTGGCCTGAGGAGGGGGGCCACGCAGCCCCCTCCTAAAGAATTAAAAAAAAAAAAGGCCATGACCCGGGGGTTGGGGCCCCCGGGCCGATTAAGACCTTGGGAGGGCCAAATTAATTTTTTTCAACAAATTTTAGGGTGCAGACCCTGGGGATGGGGTCCCCAGGGCCAGTAAATTAGAAAAAGAAGGGGGGCCACACAGCCCTCCTTCTTAAAAAGTAAAATAAATAAAAGACCGGCATCGCGCCGGAGGCCACGCCCCCTCCTTGCAGCACACTGCAAACGTGCCCCCTGGCCAGTTGTAAGTTGGGGAATTAATTCCCCTTCAATACTGAGCGTCCCTGAGGGCTAACTAGCCCAACAGGTATCTCCAGTATGCGCCAGGGAGCTGCGTTGCAGACAGGTGTTCTTAGGCCACGCCCCTTTTTACACCTCTATGCAACGCAGCTCTGTGGCACTTACTGGAGGTACCTAGTGGGCTAGTTTGACCCTAGGGACCCTTAGGATTCAAGGGGACTTAATCTCTCAACTTAGAACAGCCACAGGGCGCGTTTACACAGTGGTGAAGGGAGGGGACGGGGCCTGAGGTGACGTGTGCAAACACGCCCTGTGGCGCGTTTTAAGAGGTAGTTTTAATACCCTGCCCTATTATATACTAGGGGCTTACAGAGGAGGTCATGCTGATCACACGGTGATCCCAACGCATAGAGTTCCCTAGTGTGTGTAGGTGGTTTCACTGTATTCTAAGTGTCTTTTAACATAGCACTGGCTCTAGGACTGGTTAGTCAGACTCAGTTACCACCAGTATCCGTCTGAAAAAGTTAAGGGTACAGGATGACTTTGCAACAAGGCATCTTTCTGCACTTCTGTTTGTTCTTTATGCACGTTATCCTTCTTCCTGCACTTTTATTCGTCTTTGAGGACTTCTGTTGCTTCTTTCTGCATTTCTTTTTTTTCTTTCTGTGCGTTTTTCTTCTTTCTTCACATGTCCTATCTCTGTAGGCATAGTTAGAAATTAGCATTTAAAAAACCTTTGAAATTCACTGAAAAAACCATAGGTTTTAGGCAAGTTATAGTTAGGAATTAGCATTTAAAAAACCTTAGAAATTCACTGAAAAAACCATAGGTTTCAGGGGCGTTATAGTTAGCTGGACTTTTCACTCGTACAAAACCATTGAAATTCCCCCGTTATAGTTAGTTCAGCTAACTATAACTTGCGCGCCCGCAATGCACTGCTGATGACGTCACATATTACATCACTCATGACATGGTCAGTGACATCACTCATGACATCACTGATGACATCTCAAATTCATCACTGATTACATCATCCTTGTGATAGTGTGGCAGACCTCCTCTCCCCCTAATATAACCTTTGATACACACATTCAAAAATAGAAACTAAAATTTTCAAAACAATTGACATACCAATATCAGTTACAACAACCTATTCAGTAATTCTAAGATCCACATACACATCCACTCATTCACCAACAGTCTTATACAGTCACTCATACATGTACTCACTCATCATATGTACTCATACACCTATACATCCTGTTACACAACGCCACTCATCCATAAAGTTACTCACACACATAGTCACTCATGCTAATAAAGAATCAAACATCCATTTACTTGCATATACAGTTATAAACACACCACCACACTTACTTCTACAGAAACTTACACATACTTAGTCTTTTAAACAATCACTTATAGAAACACATACTTATTCATACAGGAACTCTTTCAATCTCTCACTCTCACATATACTCACTTATATACACCAATAGTCACATATACTAGTTTAAAACATATGTAGTTACTCATAAAGACACTATCGAGACAGTCATTCACTCACTAACACACCCATGCACACACTCATCCACCCATACAGTCCTGCACACATGCTGTCTTCAATACATACAAACAGTGAGTCGCTCATTCATACACCTATGCACTACATAATACCCCCACCGAACCATACAGACACTCTCATACTGATACTCCAAAAACCAACTAATAACCTATATAGACACTCATGTAGCTACTCACCAACCCATGCAGCCACTTATACACAAAGTGAGAGACTGATACAGATATTTACATATTTAAACTTTACTCACTAAGCCATGTATTCACTAAGATACACTTAATCAGTCAGTTATACAATCAATTTTTCAAAAACAAATCATCCATTTAGACACTTATATACCCATTTATTCTTCCATCGACCTTGAGATATACATATATAAAACATATGTAATTTTCAGAAAAACACACATTCACTGGATGATGTCATCAGTGATGTCATCAGTGATGTCATTTGCGATGTCATCAGTGATGTCATGAGTGATGTCACTGACCATTGTCATTTTTAAAAACAAATGATTGGATACCATGATACTCCTGCGGTAACCGCAGCTCAGGTTTCACCCCCATAGTCCTGTGGTGCCATTCAAGTGTCCTCTTCACAGTAGTACAATGGAGGTGAATCTTGAGTTGTGGCTCCTAGAGGAGTACGGCAATACCTCACGGGAGGGTAGCTCTGGGACCGGAGGGGAAAAGGTCTGCAGTACCTGTGGCATGAAAAACAAATGTGTCCACCTGGAGGGTACCTCTGGGTCCCCATTAAAAGTGCCTGGGGGTCAGGCAGTCCCTACTCCCTACACGTTTTTTATAAAAGAAATTCAAGGCATGGGGACCAAGTCCCAGGGAGTCCTCTAATGGCAGCTGCAATAGCTTCATTCAAGTTGCGGCCAGTGAATCAGATTGCTTGGTACTGTGCTGCAATAGTAAAATGGTGCATGAGAGAAAACATTCTTCCTTGGCCAATCAAAGGGTCCTGTTTTTTAGATTTTAAGTATTGTGCGTACTACTGAACTTTTTCAACTCCTTTATGACAACCATAGAACCTCTTCAAAATATAAATTTCTCAAAAGCGACAGAATGGATTTTCACCAAAACAGAAAAAGTATGCTTTCTGAGTAAAGTTAAAATTTAGTGTTCTTCCATACAGCCATTTTTCTCTAGTGGAGAGCAAAGTTACTTTTGTGAATTAACATGGGAAATCAATGTTATGAAAATCCCTCTTGATGAAGCAGCATAAAACTTTCTAGGAAGGAGTTGAGGTGGATGAACTTTTTTTGAAGGTGTTGTGCAGATTCTTCAAACAGTGGCACTCTTGTGAGGTACTATGGCACTCTTGCAGGAGCACACTGCAAGCTTCAGCCCCATGGTACTGTGGTACAAAGCAAACTTCCTTGAGGAAATTTCCACCATATTGCGGTACCATGGTGCTGAAGTTTGCACCACGGATGCCTTGGGAGTACCACATTACTCAGAAAAATGAATAAAAGGGAATGCAAAGCTTGGTGTCTACAGATGGTTGGAATCAGGGCCTGTCACAGTGGTAGTGCACTCTCTCAGGGGGTTGATTACAGGGCCTTTGCAAAATGTCAGGCCTTGAGGACAACCTACACTGTGCATCTGCTGTTGGCTGCTTGCAGGTGGTTGTGTGCAGGTACTGTCACTTGGCCAGGCCCTGCAGCCAACCACCTCCTTGCACAGGCGGGTTGGCCACTCATGAAGGGTTGGACGAAGGGCCTGGTCTGCTTGGCTTGGACTTTGGCCCTGCTCTGCTTGGCCAAAGGTGATTCGTAGCAGGGCTTGGCCACCTACAGGTGGTTGGGGGTGGGGCATGGCTGCTCAAGGGAGGTTGGGTGCAGGTTCTGACCGAAGGCCAGACCCTGCTGACAACAGCTGCTATGAAAGAGTGTAGTTTGTAAGCAGCGTGAATTGTCTGCTTGTGGGGTGGTTGGCTGCATGTTTTGGCTGTTGGTACAATTTAAAATATTATATAAAAAACTGAAATTCACTGAAAAAACAAAGGATAAAATGACGCTAAAGGTTAGTTATTGGAAGGAGATATAAGCTCATGTTATAAAGAAACCCAAAACCATTGAAATACACCAGTTATAGTTATATCAACCATACATATCTTGCATATCAACAATGGTTGAATTTGACACGTTATGAGTTATGTCATATGTGAGATCGTAAGCAGTGTATGAGAAGGTGAAAAATGACAAAAACCTTTTCCCACCCCAGGCACAGTATTACAACTTTAGATTGGTACCAATCAAGCTAACCTGGATTAAGCAAAACCAACCCAACCACAAGTTGCTCTTATTAGAGCTTGGCAGAGAGGCATAGCTTTGCTCAGACACAAGAGAGCACCCAGATTAAGTCAACTGAATACTGTTTCAGGCTTAGAGTGGTGTATAAATTATCCAAAGGAAGTATGGAACTCAAGGTAGTTCCCAGGTTTTGGGTGGAGAGCAGCTCCTTAACATGGAGCACTCTACAACACCACCAACACTGGATAACTGCTCATCGCAAATGTCTATTTCTCCAGCAGAGTTTTTCAGCATAGGATTAGCTTGTGCCATCCACGCTGATCTAGAAAAGCGATAATATATATACATATATATTTAAGTCATTTTTTGTCTTATAACTGTGCACAAAATGCTCTGAAACAAAAGTTTATCCACTTTGCCTACTCCATAGAAAGTTTTGCACTATCCTTCAAGCAGGGCAAAGAAAAAAGGACTCCTAAAAGTGCAAGTTCCCATTTTAATTCTCCCAGAAAGCTTTGCTGTCTGATACAAAAAGGCCACCTAAGGGGGCAGGGTGCACACAATCTGACTCCCAGGGCCATGTTTGGGGATGGTGTCAAAGGGATCCCCCCTAAGTCAAAATTGTTCAAAAATACTTTGGGTTGCAAGTACCGTATTTTTCAGCATGGCAACCCTTTGTGACACAGCAGTAGTGGTAACACAGAGCTTCAGTACTGCTCTACGGTGGTAGTGTAAAAAATGTTTTTTAAACTATTTGAAGTGTCTGGTCTATGACCAGGCCCAGCGGCCAACCATCATTGTGCAGGCTGTAGACCATGTGCAGTGTGGGTTGGTCACATGCAGGGGGGTCGGGCGCAGAGCCAACTCACTGCTGCCTACAGCTGAAGGCTGTGCACAGTGGGGAGTTGGATGTAAGCAATGGGCTAGGCACACGCAGAGACCAAGCCTAGTGGCCAACCCCCAGTGATGCATGGCTGTGCACAGTGGCAGCTAGTTGCCTGTGGGGTTTGGAACACTGAGGGACGGACAGGCACAAGTCATGGCCAGATGCCCGGACCTGTGCCCAATAACACTCTGTGCTCAGCAAAAGGGCATGCACAGGAGGAGGTTGGGCATCTGTAGGGGTTGGGGCCAGATCCTGCAGCCAATTGCCATTGTGCAGGCCAAGTGCAATGGGTGTTGACTACCTGCAGTGGGTTGAGTGCAGGGTCAAACCACCACTGTCCATGGCTGAAATTGTTGGCAGCATAGAAATGGTCCACCAACTGGGAATTGGGTGCAGAACCTGGCTGGAGTCCACTGTCAGCGTAGCGGTGTCTCCCAATGCCAGTGTCTGTCACAATGTCCATGTATCATTGTACCAATGGCAATTTCACTGTAACAGAGCCAGTATCTCCATGTGTCCCTGTGTCAGTGTCCCAGTGTCAAAGAGCTCATCTCAATGACTTTGTTATTGTCCCAAGATCACCATTACAATGTCAGTGTTCCATGTACCTGTAAATATCCCAGTGTCAGTGTCTCACAGTATCTAGGTCTGTGTGCCAGTGGCAGCAATGGTCTTCTCTATACACATTCTAGTGTTTCAGAATCAATATTGATAATTCTGTGTTCCTGAGCCAATGCATCAATATCAGTACTCTTGCGTCAGTTCCCCATATCTTCAGCTGACGTTTGGGAGAAGTTGGCTTGGTATCTGCTGTCCACTAGTTATAGTGGGCACCTTGCACCAGTCCAAACAACCCCTTCTTGATGATAGGTTAAAGATAACCTTTATTGAAAGCTATCCTAGTGGTATCTATGGAGAGCAGCCTTGAAGGAATGTAAAGCAGCTTGTTTTACCAGTCTATAATCTCTTGAATTGCTAAATGAAAGGAGACCACACCAGGTGTATATATATAAAATATATGTATTTATTACTAAACTCACCCCTCTAGTCTCTTTATGAGGCTAGAGGCAAAAGCACATAAGCTACACTTCAAATAAACAGTAAAATAGCACGAAATACACGTTAGGCCCTAGGGGCGAGCCAAACCATATACTAAAATAGTGGTATAAGAACCACGACTTAACTAGACACAAGGCCTAGAGCCTATAGAATTGCTGGGACCCCAAGGAACCACCCAAGGTAGTGACACAGGGGACCCACGGGGGCCGTGTGCAGTGTGAGAACACAGCCGCGAGCTCCTGTTAGCTTCTATGGGGAAAGTCGCGGTTAGATTTTTAAAGATAAAAGTCACCTAGAGATGGACTAGGACCAAACCCTTTTGGACTTAGACAGTTCTAGGGTCAACACCCACAGGAGCACCGGAGTACTTGAGTTACCTCACCCAGGGGAGCCGGGTGCATAGGTGTCAAATGGTGTCGGGTCGCATCGTCGTTTTCAATGGGAGCTGGCGAAGAAGTGCTGCTGCCGGGAAGATGCGAAGTGTCCGAAGAGATCCAAGGCTGGATCGAAGATGTGAAGAACCTGAAAGAAGAGGGGACAGAGTCTGGGTCACTTCCCAGTGACCCGGGGCATGATAGACAAATGCCCACCGATGTCGGGTGTTCCAGGTGAAGAAGGTGAAGCTTGACTCTTCAGCCACGAAGACCAGAAGGCGTCAAGGACGACCCGGAGGCATCGAGGACAACCAGGAGCTGGATTCGAGCTGTCCCACGAAGTATGTCGAGTGCTGCAGCGTCGGTGCCCGGATTGGACACCTCAAGCCTTGGCAACAGCAACCCACGCAGAAAGATGCTTCGGTGCGGACCAGCAAGGTCCGAGGGACTCCTCCAGTAAGGGGGAGTGAGGGCACATCTGGAGAAACCAGGGAAGCCCAAGGAAAGTCAAAGTTACCTTCACAGGGACTCACCAGTCGACGGACCAGGGATCGCGAAGGAACCCCAAGAGGGATCACAAAATTGCGGCCCATGGGTCACTCAGAGTGACCAGGCCAACAATCTTCAGTGGATTCTCTGCTTGGGGTCTGGGCTACAAGTAACCCAATGCACAGCCTCAGGAGACGTCTGGAAGCTGATGCACTTGCAAATTGCACGCTGTCCAGGGGTTCCGGTTCCACGTTACCCACGAGGGCTGCGAGTCTTAGCTTTGCTGGGGACTCGGGTTGGCCTCTGGGAAGTCTGGAAATCCACCTCTGGTGTAGCAAAGTCTTCGCCATCCAGCGGGAGCTTCGGAGATGCAGACCGGACAGATGCTTCTTTGGTGCCTGCCAAGCAGGGGAGTAACTCCTTTACTCTAAGGGAGATTTTTCAGTCATCTGGTGTTGAACAGATCGTCGAAGGTCCAGGATTCAGTTTCAGAGTTTCGTCCATGAATATCTAAAGTCCAATTGCCAGGGGTACCTACTTAATACCCATTGAAGGGGTTTGACTAACTCAGGGTACCCACCTATGGGAGGGTTTGGAAAGAGGGGTGACTACACCCATTTCCTTTGTCCAGTTTCACGCCAGAGCAGGGGCTGGTAGCCCCTGAACCAGTTTGAGCTGGACTATGCACAGGGACACCAAATGTGCCCCCAGTGCAGGACTTCAAAGCAGTCTCAGAGTGCACCCACCCAGCCCCAATACACTAAAGCCTGTCTGGGAGGTGGTGACACCTCCCTGTGACAGGAAACCTATTGTCCAGGTCTCCCCTGCCGGAGTTTCGGTCATCAGCAGGAGGACAGACTCGTGTCTGAGGCTGCAGCATCCATTTTGTGATGCCAGGGCTCTTTTAAGTTGGTACCGGGTATACCGGTGCTGTAATGTCTCTCCCTCTAGAAGGGTGGGATCATACTCCCACACCAGTTACTGATGTGGGGGTATGATTCCAAGGTGTTTGACACCAAACACGACATGTTTCCGTGCAGCCAGTCCAAAGTTAGGATTTACCGTTTGGTTATAATGCGCTTAAGAGTATATGGTCAGGCTGCATCACAGACAACCCCGGAGAAGAGATTCCGAAGGCTGCAGAGGGGCTCAGCTCATGCCTGGGCACCCTCTCACACAAAACCAAGCACCCTGCCTTCAGGATTGATAAGGCCTGCCATAGGGGTGACTGATAGGTTTCTATGTTCAGTGATAGGTGAGATATAGTGAACCTATATCTCAGCAATGGGTGCATGCACCACCTTACCCAGGCTGCAATAGCAGACCTGTGGTGTCATTTTGGAGGGCTTTCCAGGGTGGCACAATACGTGCTTCAGCCCCTGGTAGGCCTCTGGGGTACCTATGCCCTGGGTACATAGTATACCATATACTAGGGACTTATAAGGGCACCTCAGACTCCAATCTGTTATGTACCTAGGGTACATGGAATCAATTTCGAGAGGAAGGCGCTAGGCTGGGGTCCTGAATAGCAGGGCTCCAGCCAGACGAAAGTTGAAAAACAGTGTTACAGCAGCAAAAAGTGGGGGTAACCATAAGAAGCAGACCCTACTCTCCTACAACGTTTGGTTAGGTTTGAGCTATAGAAATACCATAGCCATACATTAATACATTTATACAAAGTAAGTATCCCTGTGTCAGTGAGCCCCCATTCACTACTCATGTAAAAGTGTTAGTTCTCCAATTAATGTCTCCCCTGGTAGTTCCCCTCCATCAGTTCTGGTGCTCTGTTGCCAGCAACACACAGTCAGTGCCTCCATGCTGCTACCAGGTGTCATGTTAGTATCCATGTGCTGTGGCATCTCTCATAGGTGTCTCAATGCTGGTGCTCTTGTGTCAGTGTCTCAGTGTTAGTATCTGTGGACTTGTCAGTGTTTGTGGGTAAGTGTCTCCATGTCAGTGTTACTGTAAATGGGTTACTGTCCCTTTGTTTGTTTCCCCCGTCATCGGTCAGTGCTTTTATTTCTCTATCTACTCATTGTCAGTGCCTGGTATCAGTATCCCCCCCCCCCCCCCCCACATCAGATCTTTGGTGTCATTGTCCATGCACCAATGGAAGTATTCCAATATCAGTGTCTCTGTGTCAGTGTCCTCTTTTCCAAGTGTCTGTGTTCCCAAGCAGTGTCACTGTGGCAGAACCCCTTGCTGTGCCTAGTGTCCATGTTAGGATCCCAGTGTCAGCATCAATGCCAGTGTCCCTAAGTCAGTGTTTCGTTTTCACTACCATGTCCGTGTTCCAGTGACAGTGACCCATGCCAGCAACCACAGATCAGTACCCCAATGTTGTGGCCCTCCAGTGAGAGCCCTTTTGTTAGTTTCCTGTGCAATTCCACTGTCCTAGTGTTGTGTCCTAACATCAGTATTTTAGTGTGAGTATCCTAACATCTTCTTTTCAATTTACCAGAGTCACTGCCCCGCCATTGTTCCAGAATCAATGTTTGTGCCCCCGTCAGCATTCCAGGGCCATTTATTTCAATTCAATATTGCATGAGTATTGGTGCTTCAGTGTCTGTGTCCCAGTCACTGTTTCTTTGTATCATTGTTACTGTGTGATTGATAGTGCATTATCATTGTTGGTGTCCCTGAGACTGTGTTCCTGTGTCATGTCCTGCTTGTGACCCATGTGAGTCTTCCATTTTCACTGTCCTTTTGTCAAAATGCCCATGTTAGTGTTGGTGTCTCTGTGTTAGTTTTCTAGTGTCTGTGTCCCAGTGACAATTTCCCAATGTCAGTGTCTCCATGTTATCATCTTTGTATTAACGGCCCATTGTCATTGTCCAAATGTCAGTACACTAACGTCCTGACAGTCAGTGCCCCTGCAGTATTACTGAACTGGTATTGTGTCCTAGTGCCAATATCCTTGAGTCCTTGAGTCGCAGTCTTAGTGTCTCACTAAAACACCCCCATGCCACTGTCCTAGGATTATTGATTGTGCCCCATGTCAGCACTCCAGCATCACTGTTGCTAAGGCCGTATTGGTGTTCCTGTTTCAGTGTCTCCTGTGCAAGTGAGATCCTGAGTGCCATGTAGTAGGGTCCATAGTGGGGTCACAGGGTCAAAGAAGTAGCTACAAGAGCAAAATATTCGGTAACTATTTTGATATTTTTTCACTTTCTTGTAGCACATATAAAATAACAGATGCATGTTAAGTGAAGTATAAACGCAAGTTAAACAAGCATTTGCAATGCAATAGGTCTCGCATTTACGCGAGTTTGACCAATTGGCATTGTAAATGACAATAGCTTTTATTTATGTTTCAAAAACCAAAACATAAATAAAAGGCAATGTCATTTACAATAAAAAATAGCTCAAACTCTCGCAAATGCGAGACCTATTGCATTGCAAATGCTTGTTTTTTAAAGTATTTAAATCACTTGAAAACACTGGGAAAAAACACCAGAATTTACCAAAAGTAGAAACTGAAAACAGGAAAGCCTAGGTATGGTATAAGTATTATATCACTCTTATTAACCCTGACAGTGGGCAGAAATGTGATGGCTAGATCTATATTGAAAATTAAATCTACAAATTTGACCAGTTTCGTTGGTGGATTCTGTGATAATTTGATTCAGGCTAACAAGGATGAATTGGATCAAGGTGCTTCTTTTTACTAGTGTGACCTACCTAGTATTACTGAACAGGTGTAATGCCACAGATGTAATGAAAGGAACACTACCGATAAAAAACGCGAACGTAGTATTACTCCACAGACGATACGCATAAAGCACTGAGCAGTATTACTGCAGATACCACATCCACACTACTGAGGAAGAAGAGATTTACAAATGCTATAATTAATTGGCCACAGTTGTAATCACAGCACTGATTTAGAAACTGTACTTGTAAAGTCCTGATCCCAGTATTACTACGTAAACTTTTATTGGATCACATTTAGCATTTCCAACGGTAACGTAGGAGAGAGCTTGGAAATATGTAATGGTTTGTGCTCTTGTGCTACACAGACAGTCTGGTCGGTTACCTAGAAGAAAATTGTAATGGTTGTTTTTTGTCCGATGGAGGACGAAGCGTAGCCAAACAAACATGAAGACGCTATTCCAATTCTTGGGTTGCAATCACAGGGATAACAATGGAAGCAGACGTTCATTACAAAAATACAACATTGTATCCCTTTTCTGGAACAATTACCACATCAAGAAGTACCTATGCATCGACTCAGTAGTACTGATTTCTGATTACATTACTGATTATGTTACTGCAGACTCGACACTGATTGAGTTTAGATCACAACTTGTTATCTTGACTCAATGGTACTGGGAAGGGATGAATAAGTGTGCAAGGCCTGATCAAGTTACTGCAAATACATTTGTATCGAATGCTGATCGCAAGGCTACTGTCATGTGACGCGTGCACGAGGCTTGATCATAACTTGACTGCAAGGATATGTGCGCGAGGCCTGAACCCATTATTGCAATGACATGCATGCACAAGACACGATTAGAAGGTTAGTGCAATGACATCGCACACAAGGACTAATCACGCATTATTTATGCGGATATATTATTTGGCTCCACAGACAGCACTGACGGGTTCTGGTGCCGCTGCTATTTAAAAAGTTAATTTAACAGAGAGGTACGTTTTTGCACTTTAATTGCCAACTATTAACAGAGGAAGATACGAACTGAGGACAGCAAAAAATGGAGAATGCAACAGATGATCTACGAGGTAAAACTGGTGAGTGCACCAAAAAGTGAGACAAAGGCATAGTAATGAATAAATGATTAATATAGGAGAATGTGCAAAAGGAACATAAAGAGTCAAAAGCAAATGAAGGCAGACCAGAAGCAAGGAAAGATATAAAAGGAAGGAGGAGAAGATGAAGAAAAGTTTGAAACAAAAGATGGGGGATAGCACTCGAAACAAAGCTGCACATGGCAGAGAGATGGGAGCTAAGAGCAGCAGTGCCACAGCAGACCAGCCCCCAAATATGTCAGGGTGATGCACTCGCGCACAATGAAAGTTTAACAGCACCGAAGTGTTAAGTTGAAAACAGTTTGTTCTTCCTTGTTTTCCACGCGCATGAGAACAGCGGAAAATGCGAAGCGAAGTGACCACAATGAGACATACGTATTGTTGGAGAACCGTGCGGCCACCTGCTGCTGCCAGCCTACCACTCTTGTTGCCACGCCCCCTCCCACCCCGCTCCAACACCCTCGCGCTCCAGTACCGCAAGGTGCACGTGCAGTGGGCAGGGCGCATGCAGCTGCCTCGGACTCCCCCTCAATATTACACAATAAATTATGAGCCCATCGAGAGCCTGTCTTTGTCTCCGTCCATTCAGCGGGGAGCTCCGGCTGGGATCCCCACTGCCCCTCTTTTTCACAGCCTGCGGCCGTAAGTGTGTGTAAGGTGCGGGCGGCAGGCCACGCCATATACATTACTCATTTTCTTGTCTTTCTTGGCGCGTAAAGAAAGGGCGGTGTCCCATTACGGTCAAACAGCCCTCACTTCGCTTCAAGTTCACTAGCCAGAAATAATGTGTGAATGGCGAGGGGCGTCGCTGGCCTGTGAGGCTCTGGCTGATGAGTATTCATGGCTCTGGCTTTTTCCCGCCCTCTCTGTTTGCCCTTCACCTCCCGTCCCACGCCTGCTGCCCCGGGAGGCCCTGTCTGCAGGCGAGCTGGGGCGCACAAAGGGCCTAGCGAACCATGTACAACCACAGCCAGGCCGAGTGGTGCCGTGCGCTAATGTGCGTCATAGACAGGAATGGGCGTAGGGAGCAAGGCAGCGAGGCGAACGCGCGCTGCTGCGCGTGCTGGCCACTGTCGGGAATGAGCGTTTCAAAGGTGGGACATTGTCCCGCCTTTGCCCAATCGCGTGCCTTTTTTTTTTTTTTTTAAAAGCACGCGCAAGCCAATGCCAGACGGGGATAGCAAAACCACACGCACGAGCGTGTGGGTAGCTTTCTAAACCCCGTACAAGAGGTCTCGTGCTGCGCGAGCGGTGCTATGCACTGCAACGCTAGGCGCAAGACCTAAAAATGGGTGGGAAATGTACTAATCTAGGCTGTGAAATCTCGTTTGGGTAATGTGCTCACTGCAGAGTCCCTGTGTGTGACAAGGCATTCACAAAAAGTAATCCTAGTTGCACAGTGGAAAATAGTGGCTTATAGTTCCATGAAGTCCCAGCCGGTAACAGATAGTACTGTGAAAATGTCAGTCATTATTTTTATAATTGTCAGGACACACTGAACTGCAGAATTCACCTGTTAACCCTGTCACATTACCTCTCAAGAAGAATAAATATTTGGAACGGGGGAACTGCAAGTGACTCCGCCAGTTAAAACTCTATACTGACTCCTAAGCACTCTTCATATTTGGCGATTAACCAATTGCATACATTTACCTTTCGGTTAGTAGAGGTGATATTTTCTTTTTATACAAAGGGGCAGAAAGACTACTTTGTGTCTCAGGCTTAGGAGTGATGGCCCAGTGGAGTGGACATAGCAGCTGGCGTGGTTTACAGAGTTGTAGGTATGACTGGTGCAGCAGGTGCTGTGGCGTCAGGTCCCAGTGGTATTAGGGGCCAGCTAAGCCCCATGTCTGTTTTAATATTCTTCTTAATTTGCATTAAGGTGGGGTAAACACTTGCTCTGGAGGTTTTGCTTTGGGCCTCTAAGCAATGGTTCAAGTGTAGGAAAAATTGAAGGGGAGGAGACACCTTACTTAGGGCATCAGAGAGATGACAGTGACTGGGATGGGGCAAAATGGGAGCTCATGTTTTTAAGAAAGGGCGGAGGTGACATCCAACTTGGTAAGGCAGTGGCTATCATTGATGAAGCAGGTGCAGTGGCACTGAGGTCCAGGGGTCTGAGGGGCTCACTGTATAACAATTATGTGTTTGTTTAAACAAGCATTTGCAATGCAATAGATCTCGCATTCACGCGAGTTTGAGCCTTTTATTTATGTTTTGGGTTTTAAAATATAAATAAAAGGAATTGTCATTTACAATACTAATAGCTTAAATCTCGCAAATGAGAGACCTATTGCACTGCAATAAAGGGCCTTCTCGACCGCTTGTTAGATTGTAAAGTGTGAAGTGAGAGTTACATATGATCCGAGCTATAAACACTAACAAAGCGCTCCAACACCTTTTGCTCTGTGATTACACTGTCACGGCTCAGGAGGAGGAGCGGAAGGGGGGCTATTTCTTGCCCTCTCCGTGATTTGAGTGTGCAGTGTGGCATTGCGTAATGTAATTGCTATCTTTGGGCTAATAATAAAACACTACAGCTGTAGTCGGGCCCTGGCTTCGCCTCCTGGTGCAGGGTGGGCTGTGCTTTATGGCAGGCATGGAGGGAGGGATGGATGGTCTCAGCTGCAGTTCTGGCCTCGTACAGTACCCCTGCTATTACTAGTGAGCGAGAGACGCTGAGGTGGTGCTATTGGTGGTATTGGATTTGGTGACATTGGTAGTGGTGGTATTGGTGATGGTATTGGTGGTGGTATTGGTGGTAGTGGTATTGGTGGTAGTGGTATTGGTGGTGGTGGTATTGGTGGTAGTGCTATTGGTGGTGGTGGTGCTATTGGTGGTATTAGTGGTGGTGGTGGTATTGGTGGTAGTGGTGGAATGTGTGTTGGTGTTATTGGTGTTGGTGGTGGTATTGGTATGGGTGGTATTTGATAGGAAGTGGTGGTATTGGTGGTGGTGGTAGTATTGGTGGTGGTGGTAGTGGTGGTGGTATTGGTATTGGTGGTGGTGATATTGGTGGTGGGGTATTGGTGGTGGTGGCAGTAGCGGTGGTGGTGGTATTTGTGTAGTGGTATTGGTGGTGGTGGTGATATTGGTATTGGTGGTGGTATTGGTATTGGTGGTGGTATTTGTATTGGTACTGGTATTGGTGGTGGTGGTGGTATTGGTGGTGGTGGTATTGGCAATGGTGGTATTGGTGGTGGTGGTATTAGGGATGGTGGTATTGGTGGTATTAGGGATGGTGGTATTGGTGGTGGTGATATTGGTGGTGGGGGTATTGGTGGTGTGTAACGGGGTGTCCGGGACAGGCGGGACGCAAAGGTGCTTTAAACTGGGTTTTATTGATAGGTGTCGCTTTATCTTTCTATGTTCAGCCAGAGTTCTTGGTCTGTTAGGTTCCGGGTGTCGTGCTTCGCTGAAACTCTCTCTCTCTCTCGTTCTCCCTCCCTCTCTGGAAGGTCCGGGCTCTGGGTCTCCGGAATACATCTCGCTGGTAGGCTCTCCCCGGGAAAGGTAGTCCCCAGCCGGAAGAAACAAAGAGAAACTCGATGTCAGGTGACCGTTCTCTATACACTCTCCCTATCTCCAGGACCGGGTGTGAGGAACTCCCCTAAATGTTTCACCAGTGCTTTGACCCCGTAGCGCTCCCCACGTCGTGACTTGAAGGGTGAATACTAAAGGAAGGGGACACAGGAAACCTATTCTATACAGGCGGCCTCCCTCCTCTGACTAACCAGCCCGCTACTCGGTCACGTACCTGACCGAGCCACGCTCCTCCCCGGGGAACGTGGCTGGGCGCTGCACGGGATCCCGGGCCTCCTGGCCGTCCGTCTCTCCTCCTCCTCCTTCGCTCCGGTCCTCTCCTCGTCCTCCTTCGATCCGCTCCTCTCCTCGTCCTCCTTCTCCCTCTACACCAATACTCCTCCAGGAAACGCCGTCCGACGCTCTGGGAGGCTCTTCCGGTTTTGGCTGCTCCCACTCGGTGACGTCACTCAAGGGCGGGGTCATCGTCTCGTAGCCGCTCCAATTAAAGGGCCCAGCTCCTCCCGGGTCTGACCACTGCTTCTGTTCCGGGGAAGGGAGCCATTCTTCCTGCTGTGGGGTTACAAGAGGGGGTGAGACCGGTATCGGAGTCCACCACTCGTGACAGTCATCGGCCTCCACCTGTCCCGCACTGTCACATGGTGGTGGTGGTATTAGTGGTGGTATTGGTGGGGGTATTTGTGGTGGTAGTATTGGTGGTAGTGGTATTGGTGGAGGTGGTATTGGTGGTGGTGGTATTAGTGGTGGTGGTATTGGTGGTGGTGGTCTTATTGGTGATGGTATTGGTGGAGGTGGTGGTATTGATGGTGGTGGTGGTATTGGTGGTGGTGGTATTGTGGTGGTGGCGATATTGGTGGGGGTGGTAGTATCGGTTGTGGTGGTATTAGTGGTGGTATTGGTATAGGTGGTGGTGGTAATAGTGGTGGTGGTGGTGGTATTAGTGGTGGTGGTATTGGTGATATTGGTGGTGGCATTGGCAGTAGTATTGGTATTGGTAGTGGTGGTATTGGTATTGGTGGTGGTATGGGTATTGGTGGTGGTGGTATTGGTGGTGGTGTTAGTGGTGGTGGTATTGGTGGTGGTGGAGGTGGTGGTGGAGGTGGTGGTATTGATGGTGGTGGTATTGGTGGTGGTGGTGGTGTTATTGGTATTGGTGGTGGTGGTGGTATTGGTATTGGTGATGGTGGTATTGGTGGAGGTGGTGTATTGATGGTGGTGGTATTGGTGGTGGTGGTATTGGTGGTGATGGTATTGGTGGTGGTGGTATTGGTGATGGTGTTGTTAATAAAACAGGCTTTTGAAAACAACTCGTCAAGTGGCTTTAGTACAGATGACATGTAACACAGATGTGGTGTTGCCACATTTCAGAATTACAAAAAAATTGCTTTCTTTTTTGTTTTGTTACTGCTGAATGTTTACAATTCATATACAGGTATTTACATTTTGTGCATAACAAAACAATGACATCTACAACCTTTCCTTTCACAGTCCCTGTACCCTAGCATGCATGTGTTTTGTGTGGTTCCTTATTAAGCCTGAAATAAGTAAATAAGGCATATTGGGTGGTGAGATGTCACTGGCATGAGACCATAAGATGTGGTTGGGCATGCTGTCTCCATATGCATTAATTCCTACTTCCGCCCCTCTCTAAAACTATGTACAAAATCCCTTTTGAAAGGTCATTTTAAAAACATTACAATATTGTTTTCGCAAAAAGAATTGTAACATTTCATGATACCATATCATTAAAATCATGTAAACATCACCTCTTGAGAGTGTAAGGCAGCCTTTGTGATCAATGTCAGGAAGTAACTATTCTTCTATTCTTCAAGGTAGCCCATAAGAATGATGCCAATGAGAACATCTCAAAGGCGGCCAGCATTTGAAAAAAAACAAATAAAGGGCTGGTCAACGGCACCTAAAATTATATTTTCGTGAAATGGGGATTAAAAATCTTTTCCTTTGCGCATTTGAAAAGGAACAGAAAAAAAGAATACGCATATCTGTCTGCAATGACGTCCCATTACAAGGGCATAGTGTCAGGTCATCCACAGTATATGAGTTATTTCAATAAAACAGCAACAGAGGGATGCAATTTAGTTTAAACCTCATTAAAATAAACCCATGCTGGGGGTTGGACACAGTCGCTAAATAAGGGTGCACAATAGGAATATTTGGGAGGGACATTAAATAAAATGTAACAGTAGATTTTTTACTATTAATCTCCCTTCTATCATATACCATTTTATTCAGGAAGATTTCTTTGATCCTTGCCTTGGGCGTGCAGGAGTCATCTGCTGCAAGTCGATGGCTTGACTGAGCACCGTGCTATGCACATGGATTGGGGGTTGCGATCTGGCAAGGAGCGTTCTGCCACACGAACGACCGGCCAAAGTGAGGCTCCAGCGCCCACCCGCAAGTAGGAGAAGCACAGCTGGGCCCAGGTCCGCACATGCACTGCGAGCCCTCCAGCAGCACCTGATGTCTCGGTGCCTGTGTGAACGCGGCACAGCCAAGAGTTTCTGTGAGGTCTCGAAGGGGCTGCAGTGCCACATGGTGGCTGACCGCGGAACCGCATCTTGTCCTGAAGATAAGCCGCCAGAGCACGTGGTTCGCAGTGCAGGCCCCTGATGTCTGCAAGCCTGTGAGTTGGCAGGTACTCAAGTCATACTGGAGCGGAACGAGCCCGTAGATATGTTATCAAAGGCAGCAACTCCCCGGGTGCAGGACATTGAGTAAGGCATGATGCAAAAATAAAACATTTAAGAGTGGAACAGAGAAAGTAAAAAAGCTTAATACAAAATGATAACAATATGTTCATTGAAACGTGAGAAAAGGAAACTCACTACAGGGATTGGAAGAAAGAGGGACTCCGAAATACTGTTGCAAAGGATTACTCGCAGAGCACGCCTGACACTGTTGCAGACTATACTGTAGGAAGCGCAGTGACCACACAACAAGGAAACTCGGACCAGGAAGATGTGGTAGTACGAGGAGTTTAATAAGACGTCTGCATACAATTTTGTCCAAGTTCAGAATGCCCGTTTCAACCACCCCACGCTCACGCCCAACTCCTACCCGTTTTAAAAGCAAACATTCCTTTCCCAACACGAGTCAGTCACGAGCTGGAATACTAAACTCCGCTCGTGACAACTCGTGACAATAAACACGTTCCCAACACACCTTCCCCCCTTAAAAAAAAACAAAAAAAAAATAAAAAAAAAATAACAACAATAAAATACAACTAATACTTTAAATAGCATACAAAATTAATTCATAACAAAATCTTTGTACCTAGCAGGAAGGCGATGAGTACGCGCAACCCTTGAATTATCAGGAACAGAAATGGAAGAAGAAAAACTCTCTTGTTCATTATTATGCTCCAAATCCAGAAACACATTACTGGTGTGATCGTTTTGGTGAGTGATGACACCCTTGAACACAGAAACTCTATTTAAATTCCAAACAGAACCACCCTCAACTCTGACAGCGTTCTTAAATGTTTCAATTACTCTTTTCGGGCAAGACCAAATAGGCATACCTTTACTCACACCTTCTTTTTTCTTTATGCGAACCAAATCCCCAACTTTGATAACCTGTTTGGTTACTGAGCCCAATTTCTTTTCCATTTCACCTTTCATTTTAGCTTTGTATGATCCTACTCTTTGTTGCACTGCTTCATAATCCACTTTAAAGAAATCATTGAACCCCTTCCTGTCCTTTTTCATCCACCAAGGAATCAAATTAGTGCTGGGCTTACGTCATCTTAACAATTCAAAAGGGCTGACTAAGGTAACAGAATTTGGAGAGGTCCTGTACGCTAACAACATGGATTGCAAAGCATTCCGCCAATTCAGACCACCCTTAACAGACAATTGAATAGCCTCCTTAACCACACGATTGAATCTCTCCACTTGGCCATTCGCTTGAGGATGGAAAACAGCAATTTTATTATGAGTAATACCACATTTAACAAGAGAATCTTCCATTTCCTTGCTAATAAACTGTGGTCCGTTGTCCGTCACCACTTCTTGAGGAATGCCTTCCCTACAAAAAACTTCATCTAGAAATTCAATGATACTCTGAGAGGTAACTTCCTTTACCATTTTAACTTCCGGCCATTTTGAATAGTAGTCAATGAGTACTAATCCGAAAGCTTCATGCTTAGGTAAAATATTGAAAAGATATCGTAGCTTAGCTTCCAATAAAAAAAAAAAATAATAATAATGAAGAATCCGGGTTGGATTTAAATGTGGATCCAGATCCCATCCTCGTCGCCAGTGTAGGAAGCGCGGTGACCACACAACAAGGAAACTCGGACCAGGAAGATGTGGTAGTACGAGGAGTTTAATAAGACGTCTGCATACAATCTTGTCCAAGTTCAGAATGCCCGTTTCAACCACCCCACGCTCACGCCCAACTCCTACTCGTTTTAAAAGCAAACATTCCTTTCCCAACACGAGTCAGTCACGAGCTGGAATACTAAACTCCGCTCGTGACAACTCGTGACAATAAACACGTTCCCAACATATACAGTTATCTGGCAGGAGCAGTGTGACCCTGTGAGAAAAGGGGGGTGTTTTGTACACGGAAATGAAAAAATGTCTGCCCAACAACAAGATGTAGCGCCACCTGCTCCCCAGCGGTGCACACTTGTGCCTGTCACAGCATTCCCGCCATTTAGCCATTTAGTAGACCCCACAACAGACGTCACACACTGGCGCCAGTGGATCGGGCTCCTTCAACACTATTAACACACCAAGAGGTCTATGATGCTCCACATGGCTGGCTCAGAGTTGTGAAACCTATTCAAACACCTCCCTAATACAAGAGGCGATGATGACTTTAATGCTGCAGTGGCAGCCCTTAACCGGCACTTTGACCCACAACTCAACCCTGATTATTAGAGATTCAAACTGAGACAGGCCTGCCAAGAATAAGAGGAGTCCATGGATGTATGTTATGTGCACCTACGCAAGCTAGCGAGCACCTGTACTAACATCAACCAGCCAGACAAATCAGGGCCCAACTGGTCCAGGGCTGCCAGTCATCTACCCTACGCAAACTCCTACTTGGCGTGGGCGTCCTACCCTCTGCCAGATCTCCCTGGAAGAGATGAAGAGGGACAATCAGCTCAGCGGTCGGAATCATTGGGTCAAACCCAGAGATAACAATTAAGTCTTTTCTATGTCATTTGCTGGAAGGGACAACCACTGCAGGAGACCTCCGCCAATTTGGAAAGTGCAAATTGGAGGAATACAAATCACCACCCTTATCAACACAGGCATATCTGTGAACGTTATGAATGCTACCCAGTTCCAAAATTTAAAGCCACGACTGACACCCACCAATGCCAGAATTTAAACCTATGAAGGTGCAGAAACGTTGTCCCTGTGAGGGCTGGTGGATGTGAAGGTGAACAGTGAAGGAAAGATACCCTAGACCAAATTTCATGTGACCAGGGGTGACATGGGCACCTTCATTGGATGCCACATGGCGGAAGACACAGGGTTGTTTTTTTTTGCCCAGCAGGTGCATGACTCAAATGCAGTGAACATCCTCAAGGAATTCCCGCAGCTGTTCCTAGGAAGCCTGTAAGGCTGAATAATAAAGCTCCACATCGACAAATCCATCAGACCCATTGCTGAAAAAGCAAGCAAATATATAACCACATTTTCAACTCACGTAGGCCTTCATAGATACAGAAGCCTTGATTTTCTAATTTCGTCAGCAGAGGAGGTCTTCTAGGACATCATATGAAAAACCCTATCTGCATTTTTCAGTGTGCTGAATGAGAGCAATGACATTTTGATTTACCCTGGAAGATGACCATGCGAGGCCGAGAGCCACATGGAAGAGACTTGCAGACTGTGGATTGACCCCCCACAGACAGACATGCTCATTCTACACAAACTCTGGTAAATTCTTTCGATACCACTTCTCAGGCGATGGACTACAGGTCGACCTGAAGGAAGTAGACACCATCAGAACTGTGGGTGTTCCATGAAACACGTCGGAGGTGATGCAGCAATGCCGTACTTTGACCCCTGATGGAGAAGAAAGCTGGTAGTAGAAGTGAGCCTCATCAGTTTGGGCACAGTACTAATGCAGGAAAAACAGGAAGGGTCATGTCTTCCCATCGCCTTTGCCAGCAGAACCCTCACCAACACTGAAACACAGTATGTCCAGATCTAGAGCGAGGTACTGGCGTGTCGATGGGCTTGCTGACACTTCATCTGTATCTCTGTGGGCAGAGGTTCGGAGTGGTGACCCATCACAAGCCATTGATTATCCTCTTTGCCGCACGGAGAGAAACAGACCACCCTGCTTCAAGCGGTGGGCCATGCAGTTCCAGCCTCACTCATTTGAGGTTCTGTATCGACCAGGGATCAATAATCCTGCCTACTACCTGTCCAGGCATCCAGTGACACCAACTGCTGATGGCTGCTCGGAGGAAGACTAAGGTGCAGTGGAATTCATAAGGATTATCATTCATGAGGCCTTCCCAAGATCTCTATTGCTAGAAGTAATCCAAGGAGCAATTGAAAGTGACACAGTATATCCAAAGTTAAAGAGGCACTCCATAGACAACAATGGCACAATTTTCTGGTGGGGCAAAAGCCTGCACGCTGAACAGCATGCAGTGATGAGTCACATATGGAAAGTGTGAGACGAGCTCAGCATGAGCAAAGCAGGCCTGCTGCTTTGAGGATGACAGATTGTGATGCCGAGAAGCCTGTGAGCAAGAGAGGTGAAGCTGGCACACCAGGGACATCAGGGCATCGTGAAAACCAAAGCCTGTCTTAGAGACAAGGTGTGGTTCTCTGGCATGGATAAATGGGTTGATGAGAAGGTCTGAGATTGCCACTCCTGTGCCATCATGATAGGAGACGCAAGGCTCCCCCAGTTATTACAGAAGAAGCCTGCCTAACACCATGGTTGCCTGTGAGTTTGGCCGTTGTCATTTTTCAAAATGGCTAATTCATAGCCATCGTGGTAGACAGCCACACTAAATACCCTGTGGTAGAACTTTATTTGGATATGTTAAGTCTGCACTGGAAAAGATCTTTGCACTACTAGGGATTCTAGACGAGATAAAAACAGACAATGGATCCCCCTTCCAAGACTATATTCAAACAGGACCCTTGCCTATTTCCTGGTTCCAAGGGCACGGCAAAAGTTATCATTGGAATGAACCCTGGAAACCTCACTAATTTTCAAACGCTAATAAGCCATACCTTACTCATACCTAAACGGTCCAACAGAGCATGTCATATAATTTCATTAACATTTTATTTATTTCACATTACATAATTATGCATTTTCCATATCGTGCAACTTCCAAGGGCAAGAATTCCAATCGTATCTCCACAGCTTGAACATATGACATAGGAAGGTGACCCCCAGCGGCCCCAGGCCAACAGGGAGGTACAGAGTTTTATGCTTCCCTGAACAGAGCGCGAAGGCGATGCAGAATGCTGTCTGTACCTGTTCCTGAGAGCCTATCGACAGATACCGCACAGCCTCAAGCAATCTGCTGATGAGAAGGTTCACTCGAGACATCATACTGGCTGGGCCCAACTGGAGCACTGCAGTCATTGACATCCAAGCAGCACAGGAGAAGCAGCGTGCCATGAATGACCAAGCCAATCAAGATTGCATGACAGTTAAAATGTAAAAATGTCGCTATCGGAGACAAGGTGATCATGAAAGATTGACACCAGGGTGGAAATTCCTCACTCCCTTTGAAAGGGAACTATGGGAGATCACCAAGATTCAAGGGACTGCGCTCATGGTTCAAAGGGGGTTGTCCACTGTTTCCAGGAATGTTTCATGGTTGAAGCGAGTTACATCAGAGGAAGACTGGCAAGATAACAACCAAGCGGTGGGCGGCAAAACTAAATCTGAAGCTGCCACGCTCAGCCCACACGGAGACATTGCAACAGCAAGACCTGATCAGATATTTTGCCAGATAAATGATGTTAAAAGAGATTCTTTTAAAAATAATTATGGTATTAAAACACATGGTATAGTAGAAAAGAGCAAATTAAACAACTGGAGAACCCCCATTTTAATCAGCGCAACTCTCCTTAGAATAGTTAAAGGAAACGCATTCCATTTCCATCGTGCAAATCTAGCTTTGACTTTTGAAAGTAGCTGGGCAAAATTAAGATTGTATAAATCCTCAATCTTTGAAGAACATCTGATGCCCAAATATCTCTTTTGCTGATCATTTACCCAAGGGGCTATATCTGGGAGTAATCTATTCAAACTACAACGGGATAAAGAATAACTTCAGTTTTCTTTCGGCAAATTTTATAGCCTGCTAGTGCCTGATATAACCAATCTCAAAGGCTTTTTCCTGCAAACACTTATTAGTATCCAGAAGCAACATTATGTCATCAGCATATAGTTTTATCTTCCCCATTTGTGATTTAGGAGGGTGAATATCGCTGTTCTACCTAATTACAATTGCCAATGGCTCGATAAAAAAGGCAAATGAAATCAGCGATAGGCGACATCCCTGCTGAGTGCCACGGCAAACTTGCAGTCTCCCGACCTTGGTGACATGAAGTATAGTCCTTACCTCAGTATTCTTGTACATCTTATATATCAAAATCGTGATCTGGATAGGTATCCCAAATGTAGCTAAAATACAGAAAAGTGTTTCACATACCACGAGGTCAAATGCCTTCTCTGCCTCCAACAGAACTCTGGCAGGAGTATTATTTATTGAGATATAATCCAGCGCCTCAGCTAGATAGGGAGTGTTACTTCCTAACTTTCGTCCAGCTATAGAACCATTCTGGTCCAGCTGAATTAATTTTGCCGCTATGAAAATTAATTTGTTAGCTTGTAGTTTCATTATGATCTTTTAGTCTGAATTTAACAATGTGATCGGACAGTATGAATTTGGATCTTCACCATCTGTTCCTTTTTTTAAAAAACTGACCATGATCCCCATATTAAATGAGGCCAGTATGGGGGCACCCACCAACATGGCATTAGCAACCAAAAATAGATAATCCATTAACACCTCTAGGAACGATTTATAACATTCAACCGGGAAGCCATCCAGATCACATACCTTGCAGTTTGGAAGGCTTTTAACCACCTCAACCAGTTCTTCTTTTGGAACTGGACGGGCTATATATTTTCCACATCTTCCTCAGTAAGGGGAGAAATGTTCAGCCCAGCCAGAAAGTTGCCTAAAGCTTCTTTATCGATCACTTGATTCTGACAATAAATTTGCATATAGTGATTGGGTAAATTTTAGCTAGTTTCCCCATCTCCACCTCACCCCAGAGACTGGGTACTTCAAAGCATTGATCATATTACTCGCAGCTTGTTCTTGTACCTGCCAAGCCAAAAATATTTCTGTAAAATTACTTTACTCATAAACCTTCTGCATGCAAGCCTGATTAGATGCACAGTATTTAGTATAATAAAAGTCGCTTAGCGCATGTTTAGCCTTTTTCAACTCTTTTCTGATTGCCGGGGGTGAGTGCCTTAAAGATTTATTGTGTATGTTCCCAACAGTCTCTTCTGGAAACTGCTTCTGTTCTCCAGCATTTCTAATATTTTCCATATCCTTTGCTGTCACCAGCCCCCTTACATATGCTTTTAAAGCATTTCGCAGCACACTTGGTTGGGGGGGACCCATGGTTCCTGATCAAAAAATCCTTTATCTCCTCTTTACATATCTGAACCCATCACTCCTATTGTAAATGCTGTTCATTAAAAACACATCTCCTAACTTGTTGAGTGCCTTCACCACAAAAATCTCCAGATCAAAAATTGCATGGTCCAAAAAACCACTAGGGAAGGGCCCGCTGTCTCTTATAAATCAGGGCTTTCGAGATTTTTTTTTAAATTGATACTCGAGGAACTCTGGAATATTTCTGAAAAGCATGTGTGTTTTTGTTGGAAAGGCCTCCCTCCCGGGACCAATGAGCGCAAGGGTTTTTTGATAGTTCTTGAAAATGTTCGCAACTTTAGGCTTTAACAGTTTTTAAAATTTTACTGAGGAATATATTCTTGGGGTCTGCAGAATGTTAAAATTCCCACCAAAGATAATCTCCCCTGGGACTTGCACTTTAATCACCCCTGGGGCTTGCACTAATGATTTAAATAGCTCATTGTAAGGCCCAGCATTGTCTTCCACTGGGGCATACACGCTCACAGAGGTGAACCACCTAGAAAAAAACAAGCAATTAACCCAACACCGGTGACCATATATATCACTGGCAGAGTTGAGCAGTTCAGCACCCAGTCTCTTAGCCAGAAAGATAGTAGTACCCCGGTGTGCTGCCTTGGCAAACCAGAACCCTCTCTAGCTGGCCCAGTTTTAAAATATGGAAAACTGTAAAAGTTTTCCAACTGGTATACGAGTATCCTGCAGTAATACCACAGAGGGACTCTCAGCTTCCACCCAGTCTTCTTAAGCATTGAATTTCATTTTATTGTTAAACCCATTAACATTAACTTCAGAGTATTCTTTGACTTCACACCAGCCTTCTGTTCCCTGGCGTTAAACACGATTCATCAAAAGTGTAAAAAGTGCATAAAGTTATTTCTGGGATGAAACCAACCTCCTCCTAAACGTAACATTGCATGAATGGGGGGAGTTGCAATGCCACCGTAAATAGGCATTTGGAAGCAAGACAAGGATAGGTGTATGAGAGCAGGGGCTGCCCAAACAAATGGTCTATAATATGGGGGAAGTGCAACACCTATCGTGGAGAGATCTGTGTCCCTCCTGGTGAACACTGAACAAGACTCTTGGGGTCTGCGGGGCCTGGACCATGTGGTTGCCTACTGGACTGTCGAGGGGGGCGGATGGGAGGACAGGGTCATAGGGCCATGTTAAATATTTGTCACTGGATGAACTATACTATGGTGTTACAATCTATGCTGCTTAACGTCACTGCACTTTTTTGTCTTTTCTATGCAATAAAAAGATTTTGTTTTAAAGTACAAAAAGTGATTGGAGTGCCTAAAGTGCCAAATGCACAAAAGTGTGAACATACAGAAAGTGCCAGCAAAAGCCAAAGCTTAAATTGCATCTGCTGTTTAAAGTGAAAACTAGACTGCCTACTGCCCTACAGAGTACTCTCATACCTCTACTAAAGTGCACGACCCAAAAACACTTCTGACAGCTCTCCCCAAGCTTGGTCAGGCCACCATCCCCCAAAATGGAGTTCTCCACCCCACCATCCCTTTAAATCCATGACATTTCACAAACGTCAGCACACCAGGCATATTAAGCACCCCCAATTTTAAATTTCATCATTCTACACTGGTGGATAGCCTTTCTTTTTGCCATTCTGGATCTCTTTTTATCAAGCACCCTGCACCCCCGCTGGCCCCAACCACCACCAACCCCTCATTCCCACTCACCCCCATGCAGCGGTGAGTGGCACGCCTTTTCACTCAATCCCTGCCATCAACCCAACCCTCACCCCTGGGAATATTGGCACCATGAGAGTGCCGAAGCCTTTGGCTTCTCCCCTCCAGCCCCTCCCTTCAGTGTTCTCACATTAGCCATAGATATTAAAAAAACAGGCACGCACTATTAGACCCACTAAACTTCCTAACTCCCAGCATTGCCAAATTTGCAGTGCCCCAAAAATGCTCCAAAATATGCCTCATAATAAACTATGTGCCATAATTAAACCATTGACTGTAGGAACTTAGGTGCCGAATCACAGAACTAATCTGAGACAAAATCTTAAATGTATTACTTTTGGTATTCACAGATGGCATTTAGTAGTAGTAAAGTTAGGATTTTGTCTTAAGTTTGACTTAAGTTTGATTTCAGACAAACTTAACACAGACTTAAGACAGATTTAAGACAAAATCCTAACTTTACTACTACTAAATGCCTTCTGTGAATATCAAAAGTAGTAAGTTTAGGATTTTGTCTCAGATTACTTCTGTGAATCGGGCCCATTGTGGTTTCTATCACATTGCCAAATATTCGAAAGGAACCCATGTAAAGCACTTTAAGTTTAGAAAACTGAATTAACGAGGCCTGCCTCCCGGCAGTCTGAAATTTTGGAATGAAAGTTTTAAATTCCTTGCACCTCCAAGCAAATTCAGTGGTCATATCCAAAAAAATTCAAAATTCTCCCCAGACTTAAAGACCTTCTCCTTTGTTGCCTTAGTCAAAATCCTTTCTTTAATTCTGAAATTGGAAAAGTTCACCAACATAGTACGGGGTACTTGGCCTGACCACCTTCTACCTCCTTGGAAAGTTCTCCATCTACTCCTATCTTTCTCTCAGCCATGCTACGTCATTCTACAGATGTTGATTAGCCTTTTCCATGTTATGTATCTTATCCTTACATCTAGACACTCTCTGTTCCAGCTCATTTACCTGGGAAGAAAGTCCCCCCCACCAAACTGTATGTAGACTGAGTCTAACCGCTCTATCACTTTATCCGCCATCTTTACCTGCCTTTTTTTAATAGCTTTTATCTCTTTTAGGAGATCCGAGAGCATAGAGGTCAAGACTTGGGGAACCTCTGCCAGCTCAATCTGTAAGACTATAGTGTCACCCTGCCCCTGCTCCAGCACCCCCGGCTCTTCTGAATCAGCATTGGATGGTCACTACAAGCAAATATTCCATGCTGGCTTCTATTTGACTCTACAATCATGCCAGAGCTCTGGGTGATTCAGGGAGTTTGGTCTCTGAAAACACCTTCAATCTTGGCACTCTTGGCATTGCTCAGGCTAGTTTGAAATAAGAGGTACAGGGCACCACCCTCAGTGTTTTCAATGGAAGACCCAGTTTTTCTGCTGACCTCATGTAGAAGATTCTGATGGTCTTGATGATGCCCTTGCTCCACCTCTTGCCCCTCCAAGTACTGCATTCGCCGGTCTGGTGACAACCCCCGCAGATCTTGCACCCCAGCCCCATCCACCATGTCCTCAAGCACCCCTCGCAGTCCCTATACAACTAGGGGCTCAACTACGCATTCTCTCACATGGCGTATCTCTAGCCTCTGCCATTTTAAGTGAAGGGGTACGTGGACAGCCAGCAGGCGTACTTACAGGGGTATTGTCCTTTCATTTGCTGTATTTGTAATTGTGGAGCCCGACCAGCTGAAGGCCCCTTAGTAGACCCTGGTGCCCTCTTCTGGGGGCTCCTTGAATCTGTTATCAGAGTTTTCTTACTCTCCGCAGAGTATTTGGCAGATGTAACCGACTTAGGAACATTTGCTGGCATCTTTCTTTGTGCCTTTAAAATGTGCTATTCTTGCAACGAGTAATCAAACAACCAAGCCTAACCATAGCCATCCAGCCCCTGTCCAACTAATAGACAGGAGAACTACAGGGGAGCAAAGAAGCAGCAGCAAGCCAATAGCAGTCACAAGGAAGTCAGTGCTAAAAAAGGGCTATCCTCAAGCTTGTCTCAGCCCAGCGCGAAGCAAATCCCATTTGTTCCCACCTCTATCTGCTCAGTGATGAAATGTGGTGCCACCAACCATGCAGGCCATGTGGAGACAGCATGAAGGCCTTAATCAATCAGGCGTCCCATAGTCTCATGCAATCCGTCTGGAGTGGCGGCCTGCCCAGCAAATGCCACACTGACAGTAAACTCGGCGTGGGGAGGCGCCGCACTGCTCCTATGAAGCCACAAAGCCTCCAAGGGCCTCCGACTTGGAAACGCTTCCCGTGGCTTCTCTCTATGTCCAAGCCGAAATGCTGCAGTCAGGATGGTGTGGGGCCAGAATAGGAGGGCAAGAAGCAAGGAGACACAGTACAGAGGCAGTGTCATCCCATCTGCAGTCAAGACCAGATCAAATGGTGATGGCCTGGAGAGAAATAAGCAGTCAATTGCCCAAGGCCCCAGTAAGCATACAGGACGAACAAAAACCCTAGCCAGGTTGCTGGGAGCCACAGTCAGAAGTATGACCTCAGGCCCAATCCGGGGCTGAGAGACCATGTATGTTGCATTCCAGTTAAGTGACTAACCCGTTAATGTTTTATCCTAGTAAAAGTTGAAGGTGATGAAGATTGCCACCTCGCCTCTACTATAATATGTATCGCACATGCAGCCGGAGTGCAGGGCGCAACCCAAAGGTATAAATAAAGGCCACAGTGATTGTTCGTGGTCACTTGGCGATATCCAGTACCTGTGTCTGTGTGAAGTCATTTGCGATTTTGAGCACCAGACCTTGGGCAACCAGTTCCCCCTGAGATGCGATCTTACAGCCACCTCTTATAAGAAAGGGGTCCTTTCTCGTTTGTTTGTGTGTGTAGCGCATATCACCGCCACGCGGGGAGGGAGCCAAGAAGCGACTGTGCCAGCAGCTGCATACAACCTCCAAAGGCTGTCCAGGCCAAAGAGAAAAAAATTAATTAATACACAAACAATCAAAGAGGCAAGACTGGGCAAAGAAAAAAAAATCATTAATCAACTAAAAATAAAAGACAAGAGGAACATGGGCAGAACCATCCCCCCTCCACCACTGGGTGACAGCCTCACATACACCCACAAAGAGGAGACTAAAAGGCACCATTTTGGACAGGCCAGATCACACTGTGCCAACAATACTCAACAACCATGAAGACAACGCAGCGTAAGAGGGCCCACAGCAGGCGCAACCAATGGAGCAAAACCCCATTGCACCAGCCACACAACACACCCAGGTCAGCAAACTGCCACCATTTAGCGAGCTTGCCGACCCCGCCACCGCCTCCCCTCGGTGAAAGATATGGATTAGCGGCCTGAACATCTATTTCATCACAACAAGGGAAGCAGACAACACCATCAAGAGGTCATTATGACGTGCAGGGTAAGAAATATACAAACTCTTTGCACACCTGCCAAACACAGGAGCTGCCAACGACAATGACTCTGTGGTAAGAGCTCTGGACGCACACTTTAATCCGCAACTCAATCCAGACTACGAACGGTTCAAGCTCCGCCAGGCCTGCCAAAGGGAAGGAGAGTCCATGGATGGATTCCACACACACCTGAGGGAACTAGCCAGTACGTGCATGGCTGACGACCAAGCAAAAGAAGTGAGAGCACAGGTAATACAAGGGTGCTGCAATAAAACTCTTAGGAGCCTCATCCTCCGCCAACCAGGGCTCTCGCTAGAAGATATCCTTGTCATGGCGCAATCCCACGACCTGTCGGATGCCAGAGCAACAGCGATGGATTTTGCTATCAACCAGCAAGCAGAGAGGCCCACCACAGTGAAAATGGAGCATGTAGATGTAATCCGGACACAAGGAAGAGGAGGAGACAACTCTCCCTAGAAGACTACGCGAACCCGAAGAAAAGTGCAGGATCACAACAATTGTGCCCCCGCCTTGAGGACTTGTCCACCGAAGATGAAGTCGAATGCTTCCTCTTATCATTCACCAGCGACTTAAAGCGCAGAAGGCGCCCACAGCCCACGTGCGTAATAGCGATAGCAGGATCTCACATCACAGCCTTGATAGACACTGGAGCGTCCGTTAATGTCATGGACACCCAGCAATATAAGCAACTGCACCCATCCCCTCAGTTAGCCCCAACCAATATCAAAATCTTCACATATGGAAGCCAAACACCATTGGCCCTCAAAGGGAAAATGACTGTGAAAGTGAAAGCGGAGCATCAAGAAATCATGACCACATTCCACGTAGTCGACAGAGAGGCCGACATCCTGGTAGGGAGCCACACCCCAGAAGACCTCAGCTTAGTCACCTTCGCCCGTTCAGTTAAAAGCCCTACAAACGGAAGAGATACTTGGACTATTCCCGCACCTCTTCACGGGGTAGGGTGCATGAAGAGACCACCGGCAAAGCTCCATATTGACCGATCGGTCAAGCTAGTGGCACTTCGTCACCAGCAGATACCATTCCACCTTCCACCCATCGTCGAGCAAGAGCTGAGTAACCTAGAACAACAAGGAGTAATCGGAAAAAATCACTGGCCCGACACCATTGGTCTTACCTATGGTGTTCGCAAACACCATAAACAACTAAGCAAAATACAGTTTTGCATCGACATGTGCCTGCCTAACCAGGCAATCAAACGTGAGAGACAATGCCCACAATGGTCAATATTATAGCCGATCTAAATGACTCCAGATGGTTCTCCAAGCTAGATCCTAATGCAGCATATCATCAGCTAAGAGCTGGTACATAACGACCTTCTCGACACACATTGGGCTGCGCCGCTACAAACGGCTCAACTTCTGCATATCATCTGTTGTGAAGATTTTTCAAGATGCAGTCCGAGAGACTCTTTCTGGCCTACAAGAGGTGCTGAACATCAGTGATGACATCTTGATTCACTCCCTATCCATCAAAGAGCACCACAAACACCTCAAAGCAGCTTTACAACGACTGGCAGATAACGGCGTGATGCTCCACAAGGACAAATTTTCCTTTTTCCAAAACTCCATTGAATTCTTTGGTTACGTTTTTACCAGGAGGGAGTACGAGTGGACCCATGGAAATCAAACACGATACAACAAGCACAAGCACCAACAACTGTGTCCGAAGTACACAGCTTTCTGGGGATGGCCACGTATTGTGGTTGATTCATACCCAACCTAGCCACGATATCCAAACCCCTCCAGGCCTTGACCAAGGAGGATGCCGCATGGAAGTTGGAGAGAGAGGAAGAAACCGTGTTCCAAAGCGTCAAGGAAGCCTTGCTCAGCAAAACCACAATGGTGTACTTCGACGCCATACGAAACACAGAACTGCTTGTGGTTGCATGTCCTGTGGGATTGGGAGCGGTGATCACGCAGGAGGTGGAACCAGGCAAGTGGGCTCTTCTTGCCTTTGCGAGCAAGGCCCTCACACCCATGGAGACACAGTACTCCCAATTCGAGAGGGAAGCACTAGCAAACAAATGAACTAGAAGTCATTCCCATCGCCACATCAGCGGCCACCCGTTTCGCATATTCACTGACCACCAACCGCTTGTCCCACTATTTTGAGGCAGAGCCCACCATTCTCCACCACGGATCAAAAGATGGGCAATCCATCTGCAACACTACCAGATGGAGCTAGTATACAGTCCAGGGGCAAAGTACCCCGCAGATTTCCTCTCCCGGCACCCGCCAGATTCCAAAGAAGGCGGCATCGACAATGACGCAAGGGTAGAAGAATATGTAGCCATGTTGACGCAAGGGTCATTTCCTCATGCCCTCACCATTGAAGAGATCCGTACAGCCACCAAGCACAACTCAGTCCTAGCAAAGGTAGTGGAGTTCCTACTCCAAGGGTCATTAGAGAACTTCTCACATGATGCCAACATCTGGTGCGGCCCAGACAAAAAACACCTTGGCAAACTGTGGAAAGTGCGGGATGACCTGAGCACGACAGCCAAAGGCCTGGTGCTAAGAGGATCTCGGATCGTGATCCCAGAAAGCCTCCAAGAGAGAGTGACAACCCTTGCACATGGAGGCCACCAAGAGATCGTCCAAATAAAGTCGCGAATGAGAGAGAAAATCTGGTTTCCAGGGATGGAAGCGGCGGTTGACAACTGGTGCGGAACTGCCATTCCTGCCAAATTACAAGCAGCCAGGAACCCCCAGCGCCAATCATCACGAAGAACCTGCGTCCGCTCCCTGGTCCCAAATCAGCATCAATTTTGGGAGCTTCCCAGATGGGAGAGTGACAGCGGTGCTAATAGACAACTATTCCAAATACCCAATAGTTGAAGTGGTAGACTCCACTGCATACACCCATGTCGCGCCAATCCTAGAGAAAACCTTTACTTTATTCGGACTGACCCAAGAACTGAAGACAGACAACAGTCCACCCTTCCAAGGTGGAGAATTCAGAGACCTGCTCGCATCCTTAGGCATACGACACCTGCGTATCACCCCTCAATGGCCGCAAGCCAATGGAAAAGCAGAACGGTTCATGTGCAAGCTGAACAAAACCCTCCGTATCGCAGAGGCAGAAGAGACCAACCCAGAAGCGGCACTACATCGATTGCTATGAGAATACCGTAGTACCCCCTTGGTTCCTGATGCTTGCTGGGCATAGGCAGGACACCATCCCCGTATCCGACCACTGGACCGTGACACCTTGTGAGCCAGTCAATGCCCAGGCCCAAAGAGCCCAAACCAACTAACAGGCTAACAAGGGACAAAGGGCCAAGCCTTGGCTCCTTGAGCCAGGAGTCTGGTGCTGATTCGCAACCGCCTGGAAGGATGGAAGCTCAATACACTATACGAACAAGGGTCCTGGACCGTAGTACAAGTAAACGGCACGCAATCACAGCCAAACGCGGAGAAGAAGTACTCACCAGGAACATGTCATGGTTTCGGAGAGTGGAACGCCCCAGCCAGGGACCGCCAGATCCGAGAAACACCGAAATTAGGACTGACTGGGTCGAAGGAAGCTAACAGCCAATCTCAGGAGAGTCACAATTGGCCAGTCCCCCGAACCCTCCTGCAGCTCAACCCAAGGGAGCGAAGAGTTGAATGTCAGCTCTGGGCCAGACCCAACCACCCACAGTGCAGGCTGCAGGTCCAACTCTCAATGATACAACCTGAGACTGAACCCATTGCCCAGCCAGAGACTGAAAGTCTGTTGTTAAATTCTGTTGAAACAGTTTAATACCAAGATGGGAAGGGATTTAATGAATATAATACAGCGAGAGTGGGGCCGAGGGTTGGCTCCGGAAGAACCCACACACATTGTAGCACCCTCTGGTCAGGTGTGGCCAGAAGATATAAATAAATGGGAAAAGACCGCCATACCACACGCTGTGATTTTATCAGCTAAATTTGAGGTTTGCAGGTGTTTTCAGAGATGTGTGGGTTTGGTAGGGTTTCCTAGCTGGCCGCCGAGCCAGGGGCCAAAAACCCAGGTGTCCCCTTGCAAAAACAGGTTGCTTTGCGATAGGTAATTTTGATGTCTCCACAATAGGTTTTGGGCCCTTGCCTGTCGCGGGTACTTAGTCCACCCACACGAGTGAGGTACCATTTTTATCCGGAGACTTTGGAGAAAGCGGTCTGGGTGGAAGTTTGTGGACCCACGCAGATTCCATCACACAATGTGGGGAATTTCTTTTTGTTTACAAAGTTTGAGGTTTGTAATGGATTCTCGGTAACAGAACCTGGTGACAGCCGCACAAGTCACCCCATCCTGGATTTCCCTGAGTGTCTAGACTTAGAAAATGTATAGGTTTGCTAGGTTTCCCTAGGTGCCAGCAGAGCTAGGGTTCAAAATTCACAGCTGGGCACTTTGAAAAAAAAAGGGGCAGTTTCACTGTCAAAATGTGGTGTTTCCACGTTGCGTTTTGGCCCATTTCCTGTTGCGGGCACTAGGCCTACCCAAACAAATGAAGCACCATTTTTATCGGAAGACTTTGGGGAATGCGAGGTGGGTGGAATTTTGTGGTTCCACCCAGATTCCAGAACTTTCCATCACAGAAATGTGAGGAAAATGTTTTTTTTTTTTTTTACAAAGTTTGAGGTCTGCAAGGGATTCTGGGTAACGGAACCTGGTGGGAGCCACTCAAGTCACCCCATCCTGGATTCCTCTGGGGGTCTAGTTTTCAAAAATGTATTGGTTTGCTAGATTTCCCTAGGTGCCTGCAGAGCTAAAGTTCAAAATCCATCTAGGCACTTTGCAAAAAAAGGGTCTGTTTTCACTGTAAAAAAAGTGGTGTGTCCATGTTGGGTTTTGGGACGTTTCCTGTCGCGGGCACTAGGCCTAACAACACAAGTAAGGTACAATTTTTATCGGGAGACTTAGGGGGACACCGAATTGTTGAGCCACTGTTATTACCTATTGACTTTTGATGCATTTCTGCCTTACAAATGTAAGACAACGTGTAAAAATGAAGTCATTTAGAAAATATTCCTATAATTCACATGCTAGTATGGGTACCCAAAATGTTGGGGATGTGCACATAGCTACTGTTTCTAAACTCTATGTATTGTTCCCATTTCAGAAATACATAGGTGTCTTTGACACCTAGTTTTCACTCTTTATATTTTACCCAATGAATTGCTATATACCCCATACAAATGAAAAACCATTGCAAGACACTGCTCAGTTATTGGCTCTGAGTTCCTTGGGTTCTTGGTTAACCTAAAAGTCCTATATAACCCCACAACCAGAAGGGTCCAGCGGATGTAACGGTATATTAGGTTTAAACATCTGTCATACTTAGGTGAAGTTACAGGTGAAAACGTAGGCACAAATGGCTGTTTTTTTCAACTTATTTTTAATTTCTTTTAATTTTAACTGTTAGTTTCTATAAAAAAAACATAAAGGATCTACACAAATGACCCCTTGCTGAATTCATAATTGTGTCTAATTTACAGAAATGTATAGCTTTCCAGGAACCATTATTGCTTTCAAACCCATTTCTACCACTAATTGGAAGGAGGTTAAGAGCACAAAAAGTTGCAAAAATAGGCTATATCCCAGTAAAATGCCAAAACTGTGTAAAAAAGTTTGATTTTCCGACAAAAGTCTATCTGTCGCTGAAAGCTGGGACGTTGGTGATTCAGCACCACAAACCCTTTATTGATACCGTTTGCAGGGAAAAAAATAGCCGCTTTCTTCTACAGCACTTTTTCTCCATTTTTAAAAACAAAACCAAAATTTAGCTGTATTTTGGCGAATTTCTGGGTCCCCTCTAGAGGAATCCACAAAACCTGGATACATTTGAAATCCCCATGATGTTGGAAGAAAAGGACGCAAATTTGTCGTGGATACCTTATGTGGACAAAAAGTTACAGGGGCCTCGGCACAAACTACCCCAAATTGCCAAAAAAAGGCTTAGCACGAAGGGGAGCTGCGGGGGGGGGGGGAAGCCTAGCAGCGACAGGGTCAATATAGTATTTGGTCGTTTTTAGTACCGTAGCAGTTTGTGGGGTTTATAGGGGTACACAGTGGGAAGTAAATTAGTCATAATTAATTAAGAATTAATTTTTAATTAACATTAATTATTTAATTGACAATTATTTATATTACTTGTATAATTTTTTATTTCTGATGTAGGTGCGGGTTGTAGGTTTTGTAAGGGTATAGGGTGAGAAGTAAATTAATTATAATTAATTTATAATGCATTTTTAACTAACATCAGTTATTTAATCGAAAGTTATTCATGTTAAATGTATGATTACATTTTTTTACATTTCAGTTTTAGTTTCAGGTTGTGGGCTTTGTAGCTGTATAGGGTGGGAAGTAAATTATTTATAATTAATTAATAATTAGTTATTATTATAATTACTTTATTAATTGCTAATAAATTATGTAAATTTAATACAATTTTTTTTGTATAACTCGTTGTTTTTTGTAAGAGTGTGCAGGAAATGAATTATAGTACATTTATTTCATTGTTAGTTAATTTTGTAAATGGAGTAATTAAGATTGAGGGGCCAATTACGATGTCAGTGGGACTGACACCGACGTGCTGTCAGTGTCGGTCCCACTGACATCTACAACTGCGGTCGGACTGCCGCATTAGGATGTGGTCGGTCTCCCTCAACCCCGAGCTCAAGGAGACGCGTTTCGGCTTCGCAGAAGCCTTTGTCAATCAAATTGTCACCCAAACTATGAAAGTATATATAGCACTACATCTTAAAGGTACAAAATAGACATAGAGAGAATACTGTTACTTTAATGAAATACACTGATGTGGACCCATTGCAAAATATAACCATTCTCTTTGCATAAACATAGGCAATATAGCTGGTTCCATTGTGGCTGATTCGTTCATATATATATATATATTCACTGAAAAAAACAAAGGTTTCAGGGGCGTTATAGTTAGGAATTGGCATTTAAAAAACCTTAGAAATTCACTAAAAAAAACATAGGTTTCAGGGGCGTTATAGTTAGCTGGACATTTCCCTCGTACAAAACCCTAGAAATTCCCCCGTTATAGTTAGTTCAGCTAACTATAACTCACGCCCCCGCAATGCACTGCTGATGACGTCACATATTACATCACTCATGACATGGTCGGTGACATCACCGATGACATCACTGATGACATCTCAAATGACATCACTGATGACATCACTGATGACGTCATCCAATGAGTCTGTGTTTCTGTATAGTTTTAATATGTTTAATATATATATTGAAAGTCCTGTTGAAGAATGAGTGGGTGTACAAGTGTGTGAATGGATGATTTTCTAGGTGTGTAACTGACTCTATAAGTGAGTCATTAAATGTATCTTACTGCGGACTGGTGACTAAACTGTGTGAATGTCTGTATGTGTCTGTGTGTTGGTGTATAAGTGGCTGCATGGTTTTGTGAATAGCTATATGAATGTGTATATATGGGTTATTGATTGGTTGTCTCAGTATCTGTATGGGTGCCTGAGTGTTTGTGTAGGTAGGGTGTGTGTGACTCTGTGCATAGATATGTGAGTGGGTGATTCTATGGTGCATGGTTTTAAGAGTGCAACTGTGATGGACTGTATGGTTGGATGAGTGTATGTATGAGTGTGTTAGTGATTGAATGTATATCTTAGTTGTACATGTGTCAGTAACTACATATGTGAAACGCAGTGTATATGTGTGTAAGAGTATATAACTATCTATATGTGAGAGTGTGTGATTGAGGGTGTGCCTGTATGGATGAGTGTGTGCTTGTATTAGTAATTATATAAGAGTGTCAGAATTCGTTAGTATTTTTATGAGTAAGTGAACTTGAGTGTGTTTAACTGTATAGGTGAGTAAATTGGACTGTGATTAATTATTTGCATGACTGACTAGGTGTGTCAGTACCTCAATGGATAATTGGCAGTGTGTGAGTGTCTATATAGGTGTATAAATGCATATGATAGTCCTGTACGGAGTGACTGTAAGTATGATTGACTGCACAGGTGAGGGAGTGGAGATATATGTAGACCTAAGAGTCAATGAGTGGGTATGTAGTTATTGGTATTGGAGAATATATGGTTTTCAAAATGGCCGTCTGAAATTTTGAGTCGGTGTATCAAAGGTTATATTAGGGTGTGAGAAGATGCACTAATATATCACATGGATGACATCATCAATGATGTCATCAGTGATGTCATTTGAGATGTCATCAGTGATGTCATCAGTGATGTCACTGACCATGTCATGAGTGATGTAATATGTGACGTCATCAGCAGTGCATTGCGGGGGCGCGTGTTATAGTTAGCTGAACTAACTATAACAGGGGAATTTCTAGGGTTTTGTATGAGGGAAATGTCCAGCTAAATATAACGCCCCTGAAACCTATTTTTTTTAGTGAATTTCTAAGGTTTTTTAAATGCCAATTCCTAACTATAAAGCCCCTGAAACCTTTGGTTTTTTCAGTGAATTTCAAAGGTTTTTTAAATGCCAATTCCTATCTATAACTTATCTCTGAAGATATCATGTTTAATGATTTTGATTGGATTTCTATATTTTTCAAATTCAGTGTGTCAATTTCATTAATTATCTTTTTTTTTAAAATACTTTTTTATCATCATTTTTTAAACTTATTTTTCAATTAATTCTTTTAAAAATTAAAAAATGTTATTTGAACTTAATGGGTTTTACAAACATATTTTTTTATATTTTTCAAAATATTTTTTTAACTATATGTTCAAAACTGTATTTTATATATTTTTTTCAATGTTTTTGGATCCGCGCACCCTATGCGCACCGTTCTCGATCCCTACGTGATAGCATCCGGGCATGGTACGAGTTGGGTACGTGTTTAGTGCGCGATCGCAATGCGACAGGTACGCGACTCCCAGCCTATACATGACACGTTTGATGTACGTAACGTGACGTTTACGCGCTTCCGCGATGCCTCATCTGCGTCTATGACGCGGTGGGTGCGCGGATCCTGCGAAATATTTAACATTTAAAAAAACATATATATATGTATTTCATGTGAATATTAATTGAAGGCAAACTCTAAACTAGTCTTAAAACTAATATATTTTTACATCTAATCCTAGATTTCTTTTTAATTGAATTTCACGGATGCGCGCTGGGTGCGTGCTGCGTAAGCGCAGGGTGCGCGGATCCCATGTAACCTGCAAAAAAAGAGATTTGATTAGTTCATTACACTTCCTCTTCTAACTATTGAAAGACCCCACCCATTTCAATCATTCTTCTTTGACCTTCTTTAGAGCACCATCTCTTTGGAGAGAAGAAGATTTTTTAGACTATGTTTACACTTAGCTCTAACTTTTTTCAACCAAAAATGGCTTCAGGGCCGCAGGCATCACCTGCATCACCTCATACTTCTGAGGATGAATTTTTGCCGGAGGCACCACCCAAAAAAGTTTTTCTTCAGTGGTGTGGAAATTTTTTACTTTTCCCGAGGGGCAGAATAAGACCAATGCCACCTTGGTCACGTGCAAGATTTGCAAAAGAGTCCTATCGAGAGGAGATCCTATCAAGAAATACTCTTGCGGCACGGCAAGTATGATGAAGCACATGAGGACCCTTCATCCGAACAATCTTGCACGAGAAGAGTGCCGACGGATGAGAAACACTCCTGCTCCTGCGCCATCCACCTCATCGCAGCTGAGCACATCAAGAGTGCATCCATCAGCCCAATCCTTGGACATCCATCCTCAATTTCAATTTTTAAAAGTGCTCTGCACTAACTGCAATAAGACTTTGTGCTATGGTGAGCAGTCGATCGATCTGATCTGCCGCCGGCAAGAAAGTCACATTTGTTAGTTTTAAAAAAAAAAAAAATTATTGTTCCCTGAAGTTCATTGTTTGGTTTCTCCTGGTTTTTTTGTTTGTTTTTTTTTTGCAGAAAAACCAAAAAAATTAAAATTGTTCAGAAAACCCCCAAAAAATTATAAAAGAAGAAAGAAGAAAAAAATAAGTTCTTGTAAGAACTAACTTTCCTGGTTTAAAAAAAGAGCTAAATTTCTTTGTTAGTGTTAGTTTAGATGAATGTATGTGTAGTATGTAATTGACTGAATGAATGCATTAGTAGCGTATGGTGAATGTTTAAGTGCAGAACTATGAGGAAGTGCTGCAGCATCACACAGTAACCTCTTTAACTGCAGTGTGCTGTAGTACTTCCGAAGCACAGGGATGCAACATATGTACATAAATATGTTGCAAATCTATGCTTCTCTCTGCACGGCTGCTTAAACTGCAGCCATGTGGTGACACAGGCACCCTTGCACCATAGTGCAAGGATATCTGTGTCATGTGCTGTTTGTTTTTCTGCAGGAAGACACACCTTCCTGCACAAAAACAATGAGAAAATGCATTTTTCTTCTTCAATGTATGCTGAACATTTCAGCATGCATTGAAGATATAAAAATGTGGAGAAATTAAAACAATTCTCCTTGTTGTGCTTTCCTACACCAATTTTAGAATGGTGCAGCATTCACACACATATCGAGATTTATGATTTCTGATAAATCTAGACATGTGTCTTGTTCTATGAGTATCAAGTGCAATCATGCACAACAACACTTATAGAACACCCTTTCAGCACAAAGTGGTGTGCATGATGAGGTTATATTTACATGGAGTATAAAAAGTGCACAGAGTGCCTTTTCCTCTCTTTGTAAATATAAAAGAGTATCTTGCACAATAACTATGTTACAAAAAGTGACATATTTCCGTTTTTAAATTTCCTTGCGAATGATAGAAGGTAAGCATAGAGTTTTGTCTGCAAAGATGTTCAAAGAAGAACGATTGAAATGATTGCGGTCCTTTAACAGCTAAAAAGGTGAAATATTATGAACCCCTCAAATCTCTTTTTTTGCAGGTCACATGATATCTGATTATGGTCAGATTTCAAAACTACATAAACAGAGTGTTTTTAGAAACGTATTTCAACTTTGTAGCTTCTTGCAGGCCTCTTCATTCTGCATATTGAGACTTAGTTAAACTTACCTTCACAGTAATAGGAATACAAAATGGTATACATTTTTTTCTGTTTTTCATTTAAATATAAATTCATATAAATTGCTTATTTTAAAATTTGGATCTGTGAAAGAAAAGGAAAAAAAAAATATAACATTTTATACAACAGCATAATTTCCACAAAGTAATTTTTTTGCCTTTTTTGCTGTTCTCAGAATATATTAAATTTCACTAAAAATAGTGATTTCAATCGTACTCATCACTTAACAGCGGGCAAAAAAAACCCAATCTCAAAGATTGTTAAAAAAAAAACAACATGCCATTCTCAAAATACAAATCACAGAAATATAAAATGCACACAGCTAACAACATTTTTTAACTTTAACTTACAAAAACTGTAAATGATGTTGCTATAAAATATTCACCAAATCTAAAGTTTAATTTTTGGAGGATGCACCACGCCCAAAACGTTTTCCTTCAGTGATGTGGAAATTTTCTACTTTTCTCGAGGGGCAAACAAAGACCAATACCACCTTTCTCATGCACAAGATTTTCAAAAGAGTTCTGTTACGAGGGGATCCTAACAAAAAATACTCATGTGGCACAGCAAGTATGATGAAACACCTAAGGACCCTTCATCCAAACAATCTTGCACGAGAAGAGTGCAAACAGATGAGAAACACTCCTGTTCTGTATCTGTAAAGAAGAATCACAAATAAATGTATATTAATAACTTTCAAAATTATACTATTCCATTACTGTACAAACACATTTTATATAAATACTGACTAAGAAACTATGTCCCTGAACCACAAGTGTGACGATGGTTAAAACACTACATGCATAGTGCATACTACTTTGAAGCAGTTCATGCCCTAAAGCCTACCTCACTAAAACTCTACATGCTAACTGACTAAATGATTACATTACTATAAGGAGACACACTAGGTGAGTGACAGGGTGTTTGCTAGAAGAGTATGAATACTAACTAGGGAATTGAAGGTGTGAAACACAACTGTGTAGGTGATTAGAGGACTGCATCCATTTTGCATAGGCATTTAAAGCAGTCCATGTGCTAAGGCCTGGCTCACTGCATGACTACTTGGGTACTGACTGAATGATTAGAGTACAGCAAGGAGAGTGCCTAGGTGAATTTATAAGTGCTAGGCTTTTCGCACAGGGAATGGATTAGTACTTGGTACTGAATGGGTCACTAGAGGAGTGCAAAGGCAGTGACAAGATGTTTGCTGGACTGTATGGATACTGACTAGGAAATTGAAAGTGTGAAAGACAAGTGTCTAAGTGGTTAGAAGACTGCAAAAATAGTGGATAGGTTTTGAAGCAGTCCATGTGCTAAGGCCTGGCTCAGTGCATGGATACTTAGGCACTGACTGAATGATTAGAGTACTGCAAAGATAGTATCTTGGTGAATTTATAAGTGTTTGAGTTGTTGCACAGTGAATGGATTAGTACATGATGCTGAATGGGTCACTAGAAGACTGCAAAGGGAGTGACAGGGTGTTTCCTGGAAGTGTATGGATACTGACTAGGGAATTGAAGGTGTGGAAGACAATTGTGTAGGTGGTTAGAGGACTGCATGCATAGTGGATAGGGGTTTGAAGCAGTCCATATACTAAGGCCTGGGTCACTGGATGACTACTTGGGTACTGATTGAATGATTAGAGTACTGCAAGGAGAGTGCCTGGGTGAATTTATTAGGGTTTGGCGCAGTGAATGGATTAGTACATGATGCTTAATAAGGTCACTAGAGGAGTGCAAAGGGAGTGACAGGGTGTTTGCTGGAAGTGTATGGATACTGACTGGGGAATTGAAGGTGTGAAAGACAAGTGTGTAGGTGGTTAGAGGACTGCATGCATAGTGGATAGGGGTTTGACGAAGTCCATGTGCTAAGGCCTGGCTCAGTGCATGAATACTTAGGCAGTGACTGAATCATTAGAGTACTGGAAAGAGAGTGTCTTGGTGAATTTATAAGTGTTTGGGTTTTGGCACAGTGAATGGATTAGTACATGGTGTTGAATGGGTCACTAGAGGACTGCAAAGGGAGTGACAGGGTGTTTCCTGGAAGTGTATGGATACTGACTAGGGAATTGAAGGTGTAAAAGACAAGTGTATAGTATGTTAGAACACTACATGCATACTGCATAGACATTTGAAGCAGTCTATTTGGTACTTAGAAACTGACTAAATCATCAGACTACTTCTAGGACAGTGCTTGGGTAAAACTTTTAAATTTTCAGTTCTGCCAGAGTGAAGAGAGTAGTACATGGTACTGCACCTTAGTGTCAAACCCTGACTCATTTTATCAATGCATAAGCAAAGACTAGCTTCTAATGCTACTAAAACTTGACAACATGACAGGTTTTAAAAGAGTTATCTGCTAAAAAATACACGATGTTACCAAAATGCTTCTCTCACAGTGGTTCCCAAATGCACACAGACTCACAGTGTGATTCTAGACAACAACCACTATACCTAGGAGTTTACCAAAAATCATTCACTACTGTGGAAGTGGTAAGGGAACTGCACACAATCTTCATATTTCAGGACTGCACTTTTGTGTCAAAGCCTGACTCATTTAATCAAAGCATAAGCAAAGACTGGCTTCTAATGCTACTAAAACTTGACAACATGACCGGTTTTAAAACAGTTATCTGTCAGCAAATACACGATGTTACCAAATGCTTCTCTCACAATCCTTACCCAAATGCACACAGACTCACAGTGTGATTGTAGACAAGCAACACTATCCTAGGAGTTTACCAAAACTCATTCACTAGTCTAGAAGAGTTAATGGTACTGCACACAATCTACATATTTAAGTACAGCACATCAGTGTCAAAGCATGACTCATTTAATCAACGCATAAGCAAAGACTGGATTCTAATGCTACTAAAACTTCACAACATGACAGGTTTTAAAACAGTTATCTGTCAGCAAATACATGATGTTACCAAATGCTTCTCTCACAGTGATCCCAAATAACACACTAACTCACAGTGTGATTCTAGACAAGCACCAATATCCCTAGGAGTTTACCAAAACTCATTCACTACAGTGCAAGTGGTAAGGGAACTGCACACAATCTACATATTTCAGGACTGCACTTTTCTGTCAAAGCCTGCCTCATTTAATCAAAGCATAAGCCATAAATGTCTTCTAATGTTACTAAAACTTCACAACATGACAGGTTAAAACAGTTATCTGTCAGCAAATACACAATGTTACCAAATGTTTCTCTCACAGTGGTTCCCAAATGCACACATACTCACTGTGTGATTCTAGACAAACAACACTATCCCTTGCACTATACCAAAACACATTTCTTCATCTAGAAGAAGTACTACATTTTAGTATAGAAACATAACATAACTCATTTCACAAATTCATAAACAATGACTGGTTTCTAATTCTACCAAAATATAAAAACAGCACAGTTATCTGTCTGCAAATACATGAAAAACACAAATGCTTATCACAGAATGGTTTCTACATGCACACACACTGTCAATAAGATTGTAGAGAAAAGAAGTACTCCCTACACTTTAACAGGAGAAATACATTAGTCTGATTAAAATCAAAATAGTCTACATACATCCCCTCACAATTAAATAACTCATCTTTCAAGTTCTTTTGTAGATTAAGAAGTATATCAGTCACTCACCATATTTTCTTTTACAGAATCTCTGCACCGTGCACCTCTCAGCAAAAACAAAGAATGGAAAAGTTTCCCCTTTCATTTTCCACACATATACATGTAAACATCAAATCACAATCCTTCACACATAAACTCAAAAGCAAACACACATTTCTATTGGTTAAACATTTCAACCCTTTCCAACTGAAATACATTTCAACCCTTCCCCCAATCTGCCTTCTGCCTGTTACCATAGAAACAGGCCATGGAACACTGCACTGAGCACAAAGGTCAGAAGTTCAGCACACAATGTTGTTACACAAGAGAGGAAGTGTGCTTCACTTTTCAACATATCAGCTAATCATATATAATGTTCCTTACAATCTGTTTTTCTTAACCAATAAGAATCATACCTTTAAAAAACAGAAATATACACCCTACCTTTCAGTGTACAAAGTAGTCATACAACCAATGATTTCTTGTCTTTTTAAAAAAAAAAATTCCGTGGATCCGCGCACCCAACGCGATAGGATGCGCGCACCGTGCACGCATTTTGCCGTTTAAAAAAAAAAAAAAGGGGGCCCCAGGGTGTCCTTCTGGGACCCCTAAGCACCTCTAGAGGGTCAGAGTATTTCCACTCTGCCCCCTTTATATGTTTTACACACTTATTCCCCTTGCTTCTTCAGCCTCGCTTCTACCGAGGCAGAAAATGGCCGCCAACAGTTCCTGGTTTCGAATGTAGAGAGACACTCGACAGCCAATTAGCATTCAGCGCGCGATCGGGAGGGTGCGCGCTCGGTTCGGGGAGGGTGCGCTCACGGTGCGGGTAGGGTCCGCGGATCCTCCCCGGCCATAGATATTTATGTACTTTTAACTCTAATTTTCTCAGGAACTACTGAACGGATTCACACCATTTATGCAAAAGGCACGAGTCTGAACTGAGGACTACCTCTTTACCAAATGTGGTGTCATTCCGGTCAGCGGTTCGGGCTGTAGCTGCGACAACAGATCCTATGGGAAATTGCATGGGGAAAATGTGTTTTGGGACCCCCCTTTTTTCTCTGCCCCCGCTTGACGAATCACCACGAAACCTTCAGGGTAGGAGCGGAGCGGAGCTGGCCAAAAGTTTGGAAAATTTTGCGAGGATTCGTCAACCGGCACCAGACTTATTGGGAATAGAATGTTGCAGATTTCCTATGGAAAATAGGTCCTAACTATAACTATCTACTGGCAACCGCCAGCAAATAATTAGGTGCAGGTTATTTGTTTTTGAAGGATAAAGGGTGGGAAGGTAATTAAATATAACTCATTTACTATTAGGTAAATATTATTAATATTTTAATTGATAAGTAATTATGTAAAGGGGTAAATATTATAATTTTATAAATATATTTTAGGTATGTGTTGTGTAGTTTGCATAGGATGTTACTTAATAATATAAAAAAGTTTAAACATATTTAAATATTTTTAAAAATGTGTTTTTGTTATGTTATGTGTTAATTGGCTTATTTGTTGTTAATATTTTGGGAATATAGTTTGGTATTTCAATTATAATATTTGCATTATTATGTATTAAATATTGTAAAGAATATTTTCAATTCAATTATTAAAAAATATTGTTTTCAATCATGTTTTTTAAAAAATCACTTTTGAAAGTAAACTACTGTGTATTTAATGTTGCAAAGAGTGACTGGAGTGGGAATAGTACATTTTACACCTCCACCATCCAACACTTTCCCTGCTCTTGTTATGTCTGCAGTGGGAATAGTAACTTTAACCTCTCGGCAATCCAGCATTTTCCCTACTTCCCTACCTACTAGAGTGGAAATAGTACATTTTACCCCCCTGCAAGTCAACATTTTCCATACTGTCGCACTGATTGGAGTGGGAACAGTAGGTTTAACCCCTCCGAAATCCAACACTTTCACTACTGTTGCACTGACTGGAGTGGGAATAGTAAAATGTATCCCTCCACAATCCAACATTTTCCCTACTGTTGTACTGACTGGAATGGGAATAGTACATTTTACCCCTATGAAATGCAACATTTCCCCTACTGGTGTACTGGTTGGAGTGGGAATAGTAAATGTAACCTCTCTGCAACCCAACAGTTTCCCTACTGTTCCACTGACAAGAGTGGGAATAATACATTTTACTCCTCTGCAATCCAACACTTTTCCTACTGTTGTATTGACTTGAGTGGGAATAGTAAATTTTACCCCTCAGCAATTCTACACTTTTTCTACTATTGCACAGAGGGGAGTGGAAATAGTAAATGTTACCCCTGTGCAGTTCAAACCTTTTCCTACTGTTGCATTTATTGAAGTGGGAATAGTAATTTGTACTTTTGTTGACTTTAATATTTTTTTTGTAATGCTTTATACATTGGAGTGGATATACTATCTGGCACATGCATCAACAATGCCATTTGCGATTCCTTATTAGCGAAAAATAAGGATTCGCTAATAAGGAATAGCAAAAGGCTATGCATGTAGAAATCGCTTACAAAATAGCGATTTCTAAACATTCCTTAATTGCGACTCGCAAATTGCGAGTCGCAATTAAGGAATACCTCCCCATTTATTCCTATGGGCCTAGAGGCCCATAGGAATGAATGGGAAGACTTTCTCAATTTGCGATTCTCAATTAGAGAATCGCAAATTGCTAATGCAATTTCAAGGGTGCCAGGGTGTCAAAGGGACACCCTGTTGCACCCCTGAAATCTGCATATGAGTACATCTTGCACACACACATGCCCCAAGGGCATGTGTGTGTGTAAAATGGAACTTTGAAAAATGCACTTTAGTGCATTTTTCAACGTTTTTGCAAATTACCATGAAGTTCAACTTCATGGTAATTTGCTCCCCCTATTAGCGAAATCGCTGATATTTTTACTTTAATGCATTGCATTTAAGGAATCTCAATTTGAGATTCCTTAATTGCAATCGCAATTTAAGTAATCGCAATTTAGAGATTACTTAAATTGCGATTTTTGCATTTGGGATGATGCCTCCCAAATGCAAAAATACCGGTCGAAAAGGGGCAGATTCTGAGAATCTGCCCGTTTGCGACCGGTTTTTGCTTTGATGCATGTGCCTGTATGTTTTATTTGTGGAATGTTATAGTTTAGATTTTATTAATTACATTTATATGATTATGTTTTTGTCTAGTTAAAATTAAAGTATTTTCAATTAGTAATGATTTTAATATGTAATATATTTTTAGTAAATATATAAAACATATTACATTATCATATAAATGAAAATTTAATTAATATATATGTCTAATTATTTTTAAAGAATTCTTAAATTCTAAATATATGTAATTTTTATTATATTTCTGCTACTTTTAAATATATTTAGTGTTTATTATTTATTAACACTGTGGTAACGTTAGGAATAACTTTGAGGCATCAGCAAAGTTGTAGATATAAGGCTGTGCAATAGGTTACTAAATCATTAATTAGCTGCACGGCCTTTGACAGATTATTTGGTTAGATGTGTATGTACATTAAGGGGCTGATTCTGATCCGGGTCGGAAAGCACTCCGACCGAGTCGGATCCGGAGTGTTTTCTGACCGAGCCGGACTCGTACAGTCCGACCGAGCGAGTACAATGCACACCTATGCTGAAAGACTCGGTTCAGTCGGACTCCCATAGAAGTCAACAGGAGCCAGTTGTATGACGCGTACATGCGCTCCCATTGACTGAATGAGTACGTCTCAAACAAGTGCGCCCCCTACAGTGGGTACACATCTGTGTCATCCACACCATACATGCCTGTGTTGGGGAGACCCATAGGTCTACCCCTGTGTCCAAGTCGTAGGGCTGCGGGTGTCGGGGGGGTCCGACGCGGACCGCCGAAAGTCCGACTCCGGGAGCTTCTGCACAGGCTGTCCGACGCGTGCATCGTACTGGCTCGGTTGTAGATCGCATCCATTGTACACCACGGTTTAGCTTCCGACCGAGACGTACGGAGCGGTTCGGACCCGGAAATGACTTGGTCAGTGAATTTCATGTAGCTCGCATCGTACTTGCTCGCTCGTACAGCTGTACGAGTCGGCCGGAAAACACGCGTACGACTCGTAGTTTTTCCGGCCGGATCGCGTTCGGTGCCCTTCCGACCTGGATCGGAATCGGCCCCTAAATGTTGTTACTGTTCATTTTATACTGGTATAATGTTCATTTGAAAGTTTTGGGTTAATGACCCAGGCACTTGTCACTTTATTCACTTGCATCAAAACAAAATAGAAAAAGAAAATGGAGAACCTTTTTGCACTTATCACTTTAATAGAAAATGTTGCACTCTCACTTTAAATTTTGACAAACCAGGAACATGTATAAATAAACTTTGTAATGGCAATGAATCGCAATGGCAGAGGGTTTGACAATGACCGCAGCTGCGATTGAAACGCGTTACCTACTTGTAAACCACAAGAAAGCTGTTTCATGAGTGAGCCCGAGCGTCCTGGAGCTTGTTTTTATCCTACAAACAAGCCTGTTGAGGAGATATATATTTATGTGTATATATATATTCACTGAAAAAACCATAGGTTTCACACACGTTATAGTTAGGAATTAGCATTTACAAAACCTTGCTAATTCACTGAAAAAACCATAGGTTTCACACATGTTATAGTTAGCTGGAAATTTTACTGATAAAAAACCAATGAAATTCCCCCGTTATAGTTACTGTAGGCAACTATAACTCACGCGACCGTAATCCTCTGCTGATGCTAATACTGTATTTAGACACTTATTTGCCCATGTCTTCTTCCATTAAATTTTAGCTATACATATATTACAAATTTTTTTTTTTCATAAAGACACATATGTCATCAGCAAAGGATTACGGTCGCGTGAGTTATAGTTGCCTACAGTAACTATAACGGGGGAATTTCATTGGTTTTTTATCAGTAAAATTTCCAGCTAACTATAACATGTGTGAAACCTATGGTTTTTTCAGTGAATTAGCAAGGTTTTTTAAATGCTAATTCCTAACTATAACGTGTGTGAAACCTATGGTTTTTTCAGTGAATTTGTACGGTTTTTTAAATGCTAAGTTACTTTACGCCATTCGTGGCGTGTGCACCCACTTAACGCAGTTCGTTCCGTGCGCGCATGGTGCGCTTCGCGCACCGTGCGCGCACAGTAAGCACGCGGTGTGCTTCGCGCACCGCGCGCCCACTTTACGCAGTTAGTGCCGTACACGCAAGGTGGGCACGTTACGCACCGTGCGCACATGGAGGACATATTATGCGCTTCCTTGTGATAGGTAATCTGTTAAATTTAATTTGTAAGTGATGACAATAATATGCCATGCACAGAGAGTGTGTTTTTTTTTGTTTTTTTTTTAAAATATTTTTTAGCGTAAGCGCACGGTACGCGTACGGTAAGCGTAATCGGCGAAATTTTCAAAAAATAAAAATTTACCGTTTTTGGCCTTGGGGGATCTTTGAGGACTCAACTAACATGGCTATGTGCATGGGCGCTGTCTAAACAGCCCCTTTATATGTTTTTTGCCTTTGTTTACAGCCCCTCCCTCACAGTGCGAGAGAGAAAATGGCGGCCGCCGCTTCCTGTTTTCGGCCGATTCGAATGTTTACTAAGATCTAAGAGCCAATCATAATCGCGCTCGCGCACGCCACCGTACGCGTACGGTAAGCGTACCGTAAGCGCACCGTAAGCTGGCTCAGATATATATATTGATTTAAAGGCTATTTTCTCAGAATCTACTGAACAGATTTACACCAAACCTACAAAAGGCACTTCCTTGACCTGAGGACTACCTCTCTGCCAAATTTCTAGTAATTTTGTTCAGCCGTTCGGGCTGTAGCCCTGTCTAAAGGTCCTATGGAAAAATGCATGGGAAAAACGCGTTTTGGGACCCCCCTTTTATCTCAGCCCCCGCTTGACGAATCCCCCCGAGACTTTCAGGGTAGGAGCGGAGCGTAGCGCCCCACCTATTTTGAAAAATTTGCGAGGATTCGTCGACCGGCGCCAAAGTTATTCAAAATAGAATGTTGAGGATTTCCTATGGAAACGTGGTCCTAACTATAACTACCTACTGGCGACCGCCAGTAGGTAATATATATATATAAATAAAACTATATATATATATATATAGAACTATATATATACATATATACACACACACATATATATATATATTCACTGAAAAAACCATGGGTTTCACACACGTTATAGTTAGGAATTAGCATTTAAAAAACCTTAGAAATTCAGTGAAAAAACCATAGGTTTCACACATGTTATAGTTAGCTGGACATTTTACTCGTAAAAAACCAATGAAATTGCCCCGTTATAGTTAGTTCAGCTAACTATAACTCGCGCGCCCGCAATGCACTGCTGATGACGTCACATATTACATCACTCATGACATGGTCAGTGACATCACTCATGACATCACTGATGACATCTCAAATGACATCACTGATGACCTCACTGATGACATCATCCAGTGAATGTGTGTTTTTCTGAAAATTAAATATGTTTTATATATGTATATCTCAAGGTCAATGGAAGAATAAATGGGTATATAAGTGTCTAAATGGATGCTTTGTTTTTGAAAAATTTATTGTGTAACTGACTGATTAAGTGTATCATAGTGAATACATGGCTTACTGTGTAATGTTTAAATATGAAAATATCTGTATCAGTCTCTCACTTTGTGTATAAGTGGTTGCATGGGTTGGTGAGTAGCTACATGGGTGTCTATATAGGTTATTAGTTGTTTTTTGAGTATCAGTCTGAGTGTCTGTATGGTTCGGTGGGGGGTATTATGTAGTGCATAGGTGCATGAATGAATGATTCACTCTTTGTGTGTGTTGAACACAGCATGTGTGCAGGACTGTATGGGTGGATGAGTGTGTGTATGGGTGTGTTAGTGAGTGAATGACTGTCTCAATAGTGTCTTTATGAGTAACTACATATGTTTAAAACTAGTATATGTGACTATTGGTGTATATATGTGAGTATATGTGAGAGATTGAAAGAGTTCCTGTATGAATAAGTATGTGTTTCTATAAGTGATTGTTTAAAAGACTAAGTATGTGTAAGTTTCTGTAGAAGTAAGTGTGGTGGTGTGTGTATAACTGTATATGCTAGTAAATGTATGTTTGATTCTTTATTAGCATGAGTGACTATGTGTGTGAGTAACTCTGTGGATGAGTGGCATTGTGTAACAGGATGTATAGGTGTATGAGTACATGTGTTGAGTGAGTACATGTATGAGTGACTGTATTGGACTGTTGGTGAATGAGTGGATGTTTATGTAGATCTTAGAATTACTGAATAGGTTGTTGTAACTGGTATTGGTATGTCCATTGTTTTGAAAATTTTAGTCTCTATTTTTGAATGTGTGTATCAAAGGTTATATTAGGGTGAGAGGAGGTCTGCCACTCTATCACAAGGATGATGTCATCAGTGAGGTCATCAGTGATGTCATTTGAGATGTCATCAGTGATGTCATGAGTGATGTCACTGACCATGTCATGAGTGATGTAATATGTGACGTCATCAGCAGTGCATTGCGGGCGCGCGAGTTATAGTTAGCTGAACTAACTATAACGGGGCAATTTCATTGGTTTTTTACGAGTAAAATGTCCAGCTAACTATAACATGTGTGAAACCTATGGTTTTTTCACTGAATTTCTAAGGTTTTTTAAATGCTAATTCCTAACTATAACGTGTGTGAAACCCATGGTTTTTTCAGTGAATTTGTACGGTTTTTAAATGCTAATTCCTAACTATAACGTGTGTGAAACCCATGGTTTTTTCAGTGAATTTGCAAGGTTTTTTAAATGCTAATTTTTTTTTTATTCTTCAATTTTTTCTAACATATTTTTAATTTAATTTTCTTACCTTTTATAAAGACTATGCTTAAATTTTTAAAATTCTTTAATATGTTTTTTTTATATATTTTTTAAAATAAACATGTAAAATTTATTTCCAGTTTTTGGGTTTTTTTTTAAAAATTTTTTTAGTACGCGTACCGTAAGCTCACGGTAAGCGTACGGTTCACGCAACGTCCGTAATCTTTCTACGCTGCTTGCGTATAGTTACGCACTTTGCGTAGCCGCGCGTACTGCGCGTGGGACGCGTGCGCGCTTACGCCACGCGCGGACGTTACGCGGAAGTGTCGGGGAGTGACTGTTATGCGCATGCGCGCAAGCGCGTGTCTTTTTTACGCGCATGCGCACTTTTGCCGTAAGCGTACCGTAAGCGTACCGTAAGCGTACGGTTGGTCATGTGATCATGAAACACAACTTTTGATTGGTTGAAACTACTTTCAGTTCTAGAACTCTCCTACACCACACCCATTCCCCTCATTTCTGCTTGTGATCCCTTAGGAGAAGGAGCTGGTTTGTCTTTGGGATACGATGGCAGAACAGCAGAGCCCTTCTGAGAGTGAGGCTAGCACCAGCAGCACTGTCTTGAGGCAGAGAGCGAGGAAACAAAAGCCTTCTTATGTTTGGGATTATTTTACTTTTCCTGAAGGCCAGCAAAAGGTGAATGCACCCTTAGTTACTTGCAGGCTGTGTCAGCGTGTACTTTCTAGAGGTAATCCTGACAGGAAGTATTCCTTTGGGAATCACACCATGAAGAGACACCTCCAGGATGTACACAGAAGGACACATGGTCATCTTTTTGGAGGTAACTCTTCAGAAAGACGAGCCAGTACATCCACAGCAGCTCAGCCTGGACCATCATCTGCAGGGCTGACTCCTTCTTCTGCAGGTCAGGTGAGCCCTTCATCTGTGGGGGGAGAATCTCCTTTTGCTGGCCCTCTGGAAATTAACCCTCGGTTTGCGAGGGTTGAAGTACGGTGCGCCACTTGTCACGATCTAATTACTTATAGGGAGACCAGTGTTTCCCTGGTGAACAGTAAAATAGATCAGCACACTTGTCGTACCGTCTAATATTCCCAATCTTTCTTTCCTCTGTCCCTGCATGAACACAACGGTTCTTTTAAGAGCCAACCTTATCTTTCATCTTTTTTTTACATATGTTTTTAAAAACTTTTTTTTTATTTTTTTTTACCGTACGCGTACGGTGCGCGTACTTTTTTTTTTTTTTTTTTTAAAAAACACTAAAAATCATTTATGACATTACATTGACCTTGAGAGACTACAATTTTTATTATTGACTTACCATACTCACCGAAAAAATATTTATTCATTTCTTTTTTTAAAAAATAGTTTTAAAAATGTTTGTAGTTTTCGTAAATTTTCTATATCTATCTGGAAAAAAAGAAAAAAGTATTAATATTTTTAAAACTTTTTATAATACAGTACACATATTTACATTTTTTCCCAAAAAATATTTTTGCCTTATTTTTGCTGTTTTCAGAATATATTGCATTTCACTATAAATTGTGAAAGCAATTGCATTCATCATTTTACAGCGGGCAAAAAAAAATACCAATCACAAAGATTGTATTAAAAAAGCCCTGATTCTTTTTTTACTTAAACTTAACATTATAGAAATGCATAATATTGTAAAAAAATATCATCTAATACCAATACTTATTCCTTTAAAATACCGTCTGATATGTTTGTTTCAGAAGTATAATCACAATATTATATCTCAAATAACTCCAAAAAACATCTGATTTCATTTCCTTTAGGCCAAATAGTAATTTTAAATTTTTGTTTGGATTAAATTACCAACGGTAATCCAATAAAATTCTAAAGTTTAATTTGTCCAGATCTCACAGATTCTCTGTAACATTTTGGTTCACGAAAATTTTTTGATTAATTTATTTAGTCCACAATAGAATTGGTTACTTTTCCACATGGCCAAATAGTAATTTTTTAAATCATTTTTGAAAAAATTTCCAATGGCAGTCCAATAACATTCCAAAATATAAAATGTGCAGAAGTTACCGATAATCTCAAAATTATTGGTTTTTCAAAATTTCATTAAAAATTTAAAAAGTCCACATTACAATTGGTTATCTTTCCATTAGGCCAAATGATAATTTAAAAAATTTTTTTTTTACAAAATTGCAATGGTAATCCAGTAAAATGGTAAAATTGTTTTGTCCAGATCTTGCCAAGTCTCTCTAAAATTTAGGTTTCAGGAAGATTAGATATGAATTTGCTAAATCAAAAGGCAAACGTTGTTTGAAAATCAATTGAGAATCATTACACAGTGTCCAGCCTTTTTCACATTTAAGATAAACTGTGTAATGTCCAGAAGTAACAGTAGGTCCATCATGGAAAATTATTGCAACAGTTACAAAAGTTTTTCCTGAAATTGATAATTGCTGTCCTGTAAACTTCTTTATTAAAGTATCCAATTTTGAACCATCAGCTCTACATCGTTGCATCATTAAAATTACATACTGTCCGTATTCCTTTAAAATTAATGTTGAAAACATGTCAGAATTACACTCACCACATTTCATGCTATGATTAGCATCTTTAACTAATTTTGCAAAAGTGACTGTTTTACTCTCTGGCAATGTCAAATAAATAAACCTTTCATTATCAACAATAGAGCCACTTATATTATAACAATTATCACAACTATGTTCCCATTTATAAGAGAGACCAAAAAAAATGTCAATGGGAACTCCTTCTTCTTCCACTACCTGAAGAAAATACATCAAAAATTCATGTGCATCTTGCTGTTCATTTTGAGAAAACTGTGTTCGTCCTGAACATACATCTAAAAGTTTTCTAATGTCAGTAGCACTTTCTATTTGAGTTTTATCTTTACTCACCTTTTGAAAAAGGAGACTCAGCTCAGAACAGAATCTTTTTCCCTGATTTACTATTATCTGCTCTTGCAAACTTTCCAGATAAAATGCAACATTCAGCACTACATTTGCGTAGCAGTTGACACCAGAGCTATTTTCAAAATGACATCCTACAACCTGTTCTTCATTTTCCTTATTCTTTTTGCTTGCAATTACATCACTCCTCTTTTTTTTCCTCTTCTCTACATCTTCACTACAGATATTCTCATTTTTCCTTTTACGAGAAACTACACGTTTCTCCAACACAGGATACTGACCTAAATGAGGAGCATAGCTTCTTCTTAATCTATTATACTCCTTTACACAATTTGTATCAGCACTAACTTTTGATTCTTCAAAGTCTATCATGAATAAACCTGATAATGTTTTGACTCGTGACAAAGCAACATATGCCATACCTTCTTTGAACACAGTTGAACCAATGTTCACAAATGCACAATCTACAGTCAATCCTTGAGACTTGTGAATAGTTACAGCATATGCTAGAGAAAACGGAAACTGCTTCCTACGTACATATAAGTCTTTCACAAGCATAAAACGAACTGTACAACGACAAATATCTTTAACTTCATCTATCTGATCAAATTTTATTTTTAAACATTCAATTCCTTCTTTTTTCTGATAATTAATAAAACCCACAACTCTTCCCATCGCTCCATTAACTAAACCTTTCTCAACATCCAAATTTCTCCTTAAAAACACTCTACAGTTCATGCAAACATATAGATTTTTTTCTAATCCAGCTGTTTTGGAGATGTTCTTCTCTAGTGAGTCCAATTTATTTTTCAGTTTGCCTGTTACTGTGACAGTAATTCTTCCATCCTCAATTTTGTCCACTGCTTCCAATTTCCTGATCTCTTCCTTTTCCAATTTCAAAAGCTCCTCATTGAATATTGAGCATTCACGTAGAGTTGGCATTAAGCAGATGACACTTTTGTTTTCTGCAATATTCTTGTATATTTTCTCTGCAACTATTTCTTCCTTTGGAAATAAATTATGTAGCAGCCGACTCTGTAATGCTTTTTTGCCAACTTCTGTGAGTAGTCCAATTCTGATATCTTTCAGAATACTTCCATATTCTTCATCGTTTGCTTGCCTCATATTAGTTGTAAGTTCCTTGTACTCAAAGAAGGACCAAATATTTGTATTTCCGATGCTTCCCAATGACTTCTTCGTGTCTTCATGTGTCACAGTATTAAACACTGGTTGTCCTTTAACTGGAGTAAGTTGCAAAAGATCTCCAAAAACTATGACGTGTTTTCCACCAAATAACACGTCATAGTCTGTCTTCAAAATTTGCTGCATTCTTAAATGCACAAAGGCAAGCATTAAGTTTGATACCATGCTCACCTCATCAATAATGAGAACTTGCATCTTCTTCAATACTCGTGAAACTTCCAAGGATGCTTCTCCAGTTAGCTTGTTGAATTGTATTTTGTTCTCATGCTCCACTGGTAACATTAGCAAACGATGTAAGGTGATTCCTTTTATGTTATATGCTGCTAACCCAGTTGGAGCAGTAACCACACAAGACAAAGTAGAATCCGTTTTTTGCTTTAGGTAGCTTCTGATGACTTTAATTAGGAAACTTTTTCCAGTGCCAGCTTGTCCGCTTACATACATCCTGATTGGATGAAATGATGTGCATGAGCACTCTTTTTTTACATGTAGAAATCCGTGATCAATTTTGTTTTTGATCTCTTCATAAATTTGTTGCTGCTCTTGATTCAGTTGTCTTTCCAAATTTTCTAAGTCTATAAATTCTTCTTGAGCTTGATTCATAGCCGTTTCCACTTCATTCATGGCTATTGATGCTTCATTTTCAACGATTGGTTGTCCTAGGGGATCTTGACTGTGTGTTCCTGAACTTTGGCTGTCCTGAGAACTGTCTCTAGCTATTTCTGCTGCAATTGTAGTTTCCTGTTCAATTTCTTCATTTAACATTTGCAGATAAGTTGTGAATGTATTGCATTGTATGCTGTCTTTGCAAGCATTAAATGAATCCTCATAGCTTTGAAATTCTCCCAGTAGTTCATCCTCTGTACGCCATGGTTTAAACAACTGTAAAAGAGCCAAGTAGTAAAATTCTTTCTTGTCGGTAGTGTCGCAACTCAGCTTCCGGTGATTTATCAAACTTCCTTTGGTTTGCTTCACCAAACATCCTTCTTCACCAACAACTTTATATTTTCCATTATTAATGTCTTCTGCAGCTTTCCGTGAATAAATGTAGTTCTGCAACACTTCATAGAGACACATGTTCTCCAGATGATGACTTCTCTTGGGATAATATGTGTCCAACATGTTTGTTTTCAATATATCTGTACTTTCTGGGTCATTCTCGGCCAAATATTCAATTTCTCCAACAGATTTCAGTACCCGATTTCTCATTGCTGCAAGGCCTAAACTTGCCCAAATTATTCTTCTTGACTTCGAGTAGAGACTTGCAGAAGATAACCTATCTGAACATTTGTAGGATCCAATTTCTCGATGCGATAACATCTTCAAACTGAAACTGTACAGCTTCTTACTGACAGTCTTCTCGTGAGAAATCTCTTCCCACATTTCCTTCAATTCTGTTTTTTCTGATTTCGTAATGTAAGACGTTACATATCGTGCAACAGCAATGGAATTGTCAGCTACATACTGTATATCCATGTTAGCGTTCCACATGGATAAAATGACTGGGTTGTAGTCATTTATATTCTTTGATTCTTCTTTTCTTTTAAGGTTGTAGGTATTCTTAGGTGATTTTCTTGTGATAGTATGTCTCACAGCTGACATAAAACTGTTTACTCTTCCATTTGAAAGAACAGGTCTAGGAAATCCAAATCGACATTTAGTGTAGTATTTTTCTTTGCTCTTGTATTTCCGTCGACAGTATTTTCCACACCGATGACTTTGGAAACGTAAAACTTGCTCCTTTAACTTGTTCTCTTCTGTGCTTTTTGGTATACCACATGTTGCATATTCTTCAATGTAAGATAACACTGCTTCATCAGTATCTGTTCCAAACTTTGGGGCATCCTTGATCCACAACAGCATATGAATATGAGGAGCACCTCTTGCCTGGTACTCTTTTCTCCAAAAGAAATCCACTACTTCTCCAAGGGGTGGATTTTTTTTATTGCAGATGAAGGACATCATAGCCTCAAATCTATGATTGAAATATCTGCAAACATTAACCGGATCCAATGAGCACAGTTCTCCTGCTGTCTTGTATTCGATGTTTTTAATGTTTGAATTGGCCTCTCGTAGAAAATCCAGTAAATCATCCCAAGCATACTCGGCACAGCTTAGGGTAAGGAACCATGTTGGTGTTCCTAAATTGCGTAACATGCATTTTAGTTCACCATGGCGTCGGTACCAATATTCATTTGTCCCACGCTGACAAGCCATCAGATTGATCAGTTGTGTTTCCAAATGATCATCTCGGTGCTGCACTTTCTCCATAAAATCCTTAGCAGACACATTTTGTAAATGTACTCCACTTTTTAAAATGTGATTTACTGCATAAGACAGTGCAGACAAGTCGCTTTCAAATAAAAGATGGAACAAATAAGGAATACTTTGTCGAAATCTGGGATCTTCAGCATATAGTCTTGTAGTCCGATACTCTGAAGCTGGAATCTGTTCTGGACGTTCATCGTATCGTCCTCCTTTTCCCGTAGGAAACAGCTGGGGAAAACATCGAGCTTCCAAGCTCTCCTCCCATACACTCACGGGAGTTCCTTTTGCTTTCTTCATCTGAAAGAGATCAATATTGTCTCCCATAACTTCTTTTGAATGAAGAGGATGTATGCTAAAATGTTCATAAATTTCTTCTTCCTTTGTCTTGTCCACTTTTTCAATTTGTCCAGTTGGTGTTTCTGTGTCTTCTTGAAAATCTTCGTCTTCTTCTTCTTCTTCTATATAAATTGATTCATACCATTTGTTATTTTTTTTCAAATACAAATTTGCTCTTTGTACTTTCCGCACATCTACCAGCTCCTGCCAAATCTTCTTATTCTTTGTAGGTACACCATTAACCAGAATAATTAATGGTTCAGTTTCCAAAGTATCCGCATCAATAGTTTCCATATTTTTTTTCAAATCCAAGGGCAAATACACCACTCTACCTTTTAAACCTCTCAGTAAATCTGAAGGAGGTAATTTACCAGTTTTGGGCTCCATACGTACTATGGTCTGGAACGGATGAACACATTGAATGAGTATAGACTCATATGTATTTAATTCAGAAAGTTCAGCAGGAATAGCATCCAATTCTAAACTATTATGTACAGCTCTGGTCGGCATTCTATTTTCCTCTAACTTGTTGTAACAGTATTTACAAATACGCTGATCTTCACCCAATTCAAAACAATTTTCAAGAAATATATATGTGGCAAAATCCTTCCACTTATAATTATCTTCATTTTCACTCTTTCTGTAGAGATCAACATTCCTAGTTTGTTTTCTATAATGAGTTCTGCGGCAACAAATACAAGTAACATTTGGTCTTTCATTAGAAACTATTGCAAATTTTGTTATGTGATCATTAAATGTCTTACTTACAGAAGGTTCTACATTCTCTTCCACTTCTTCCTCATTTACTGTGTCCTTCTCTGCACTGTTTTGTTCAGGACCAAAGTAACAAAACTGAATTTCATCAACAACCTTCTCTACATCTGATACCGTTCCTCGGAACAGAGCCCTATTCAATTCATTTAACTTTATTGCTGGACTTTTGGCAAAATACAACCGTCTCACAAACTTTCTCATTTCAGTATGATGAACAGCCAGCATCCTAAAATGATGGAAAACACTATTGCACACTTTTCTAGATAGACAAGCCAGAGAATGACCCTGCAAACCAGTATTCTCTCTCACTCTGCATGGATCCAGACTTTGAAGCACCTTAATCTTCTGTTTTACACTTTTTTTACTATATTCTCTTAGAAACTCTCGAAATCTGTCAATAGATTCCTGACGCACAGTGCAAATACTACTACAATTCCAAGTGTACACTGGGGCTTTAGGACGTCTCCCCATTGCCTCATCTGCCATCACTTGTACCTCATCTCTTGGAACCATTATCTCCTTCTCCATTATGCAACCATTTTTTACTTCGTATGAACGACCTCTGGTGTCAACTGCATGCAGCAAACTATTACTTTGAAAATAGCTCTCTTCATTAAAAAAAGGTTCACTACTTGAACTATGCATCCACTTTCCTAAAAACACTTTACAAAAGTTTGTTCTGTTCACAACTCTTTTGCTTTTGCTTTGTGATTTCAGTACATTAACCATTTTATCTAATGTACGCATCCTATTCAAAATTAATATGAATAGTTTCCTTTTTAATTCTAATGCTTTTGCTGCAATGGCTTCAATTTCTTTTTTTCTCTTGTAATATTTTGCCTTTTGCTTATATTTCTTCACATCCTTTATCAAATTGGACATAACTCTTCTCTGAAACATTTTTCTACGTATCTCTTTAAATGCTGTTTTTCTGTTTATGTAAAACTTTTCAGTTGCAGAAGGTATATTTGCATTAACTAAATTCTCAATTTTTTGCTGTTCTCTTCGTTTTGTTACATTCTTTCCAGGACAGACATTTTGTACATTTTTCTTTGTTTTGAATATTTTTTTAAGAAATTGTTTTTTCTGCTTACCAGAAGATTTTTTCTTTTTCCCAACATGAGCATCTTCTACTAACTTTGGTCCTCCAGTTGTCTTCAAATATAGTTTTTTTTTTAGCGTTTTTTGAACTCTAGATTTTGTAGGCATCTTAAATTTTGTTCACTGTTCTTCAGCAATACCTGAAAAAAACTAAAAAAAAATCCTTTATTGTATTTAAATATATTACTACATTTCTTTTCACAATAGTCACAAAACGAAATTTCTTTGCCAATTTGAATGCACACAAACTGCTCTTTTTTTTGGGCAAGTGAAAATCACTTTTACAGACTGTCACATTATGAAACCACTTTTCAGATTTTTTAAAAAGCCCATGTCCAGAGTGCTACACTCCAGCAAGGGCAACCAGCCTTAGTGAAGCTGAATGTATTTGCATTACAGACTGAAACCTGAAAACCCCACTCGCTTGTAAATACTGTGCATGACTATACATGGCAAGCACATGGGTGTGTGCTAAGACTCTGCTTCTTCCCCCAAAAATTCGCTCCCCCTTTCCATCTAATGCAACTGTGAAATCACCAGAGCAAGACGCAATAAATCTCTGCCTATAATTCCTCTATGCACACAGAGTCATGTTTTCACATTAGTCCCAAAACGAAATTTCTTTGCCAATTTGAAAGCACACTTACTGCTCTTTTTTTTTTCCGCGCAAGTGAAAATCACTTTTTACAATTGGAAATCACTTTTACAGACTGACACATTATGAAACCACTTTTTTTGATTTATTTAAATGCACATGTCCAAGCTGTTTTTTCAGACCACCACCATGTGTATTCTCGGTGACTGCCTACACTCCAGCAAGGGCAACCAGCCTTAGTGATGCTGAATGTATTTGCATTACAGACTGAAACCTGAAAACCCCACTCGCTTGTAAATACTGTGCATGACTATACATGGCAAGCACATGGGTGTGTGCTAAGACTCTGCTTCTTCCCCAAAAAATTCGCTCCCCCTTTCCATCTAATGCAACTGTGAAATCACCAGAGCAAGACGCAATAAATCTCTGCCTATAATTCCTCTATGCACACAGAGTCATGTTTTCACATTAGTCCCAAAACGAAATTTCTTTGCCAATTTGAAAGCACACTTACTGCTCTTTTTTTTTTCGGCGCAAGTGAAAATCACTTTTTACAATTGGAAATCACTTTTACAGACTGACACATTATGAAACCACTTTTTTTGATTTATTTAAATGCACATGTCCAAGCTGTTTTTTCAGACCACCGCCATGTGTATTCTCGGTGACTGCCTACACTCCAGCAAGGGCAACCAGCCTTAGTGATGCTGAATGTATTTGCATTACAGACTTAAACCTGAAAACCCCACTCGCTTGTAAATACTGTGCATGACTATACATGGCAAGCACATGGGTGTGTGCTAAGACTCTGCTTCTTCCCCCAAAAATTCGCACCCCCTTTCCATCTAATGCAACTGTGAAATCACCAGAGCAAGACGCAATAAATCTCTGCCTATAATTCCTCTATGCACACAGAGTCATGTTTTCACATTAGTCCCAAAACGAAATTTCTTTGCCAATTTGAAAGCACACTTACTGCTCTTTTTTTTTTCGGCGCAAGTGAAAATCACTTTTTACAATTGGAAATCACTTTTACAGACTGACACATTATGAAACCACTTTTTTTGATTTATTTAAATGCACATGTCCAAGCTGTTTTTTCAGACCACCACCATGTGTATTCTCGGTGACTGCCTACACTCCAGCAAGGGCAACCAGCCTTAGTGATGCTGAATGTATTTGCATTACAGACTGAAACCTGAAAACCCCACTCGCTTGTAAATACTGTGCATGACTATACATGGCAAGCACATGGGTGTGTGCTAAGACTCTGCTTCTTCCCCCAAAAATTCGCTCCCCCTTTCCATCTAATGCAACTGTGAAATCACCAGAGCAAGACGCAATAAATCTCTGCCTATAATTCCTCTCTGCACACAGAGTCATGTTTTCACATTAGTCCCAAAACGAAATTTCTTTGCCAATTTGAAAGCACACTTACTGCTCTTTTTTTTTCCGGGCCAAGTGAAAATCACTTTTACAGACTGACACATTATGAAACCTTTTTTTTTAATTTATTTAAATGCACATGTCCAAACTGTTTTTTCAGACCACCACCATGTGTATTCTCGGTGACTGCCTACACTCCAGCAAGGGCAACCAGCCTTAGTGATGCTGAATGTATTTGCATTACAGACTGAAACCTGAAAACCCCACTCGCTTGTAAATACTGTGCATGACTATACATGGCAAGCACATGGGTGTGTGCTAAGACTCTGCTTCTTCCCCCAAAAATTCGCTCCCCCTTTCCATCTAATGCAACTGTGAAATCACCAGAGCAAGACGCAATAAATCTCTGCCTATAATTCCTCTCTGCACACAGAGTCATGTTTTCACATTAGTCACAAAACGAAATTTCTTTGCCAATTTGAAAGCACACTTACTGCTCTTTTTTTTTTCGGGGCAAGTGAAAATCACTTTTTACAATTGGAAATCACTTTTACAGACTGACACATTATGAAACCTTTTTTTTTTATTTATTTCAATGCACATGTCCAAGCTGTTTTTTCAGACCACCACCATGTGTATTCTCGGTGACTGCCTACACTCCAGCAAGGGCAACCAGCCTTAGTGATGCTGAATGTATTTGCATTACAGACTGAAACCTGAAAACCCCACTCGCTTGTAAATACTGTGCATGACTATACATGGCAAGCACATGGGTGTGTGCTAAGACTCTGCTTCTTCCCCCAAAAATTCGCTCCCCCTTTCCATCTAATGCAACTGTGAAATCACCAGAGCAAGACGCAATAAATCTCTGCCTATAATTCCTCTCTGCACACAGAGTCATGTTTTCACATTAGTCCCAAAACGAAATTTCTTTGCCAATTTGAAAGCACACTTACTGCTCTTTTTTTTTTCGGGGCAAGTGTAAATCACTTTTACAGACTGACACATTATGAAACCACCATGTGTAACTACAACAAAAACAATTCCCATTTCTATTATTCATTTCTTAAGTTACCACATACATCCCCTCTCAAACTGTAAACTCACCTTTAAAATTAGTTAGTTGTGAAAGAAATGTGGCACTCAAACAGCAGATTATCAGAGCCAGGATCTCTGTTGTGTTCACCTCTCTCCTCTCAGCAGAACCAGATAATGGCAAACTTTCCCTCTATTTTTCCACACATATACTTGTAAGTTTCAAATCTCAGTGCTTCCCCCTTTTTTTCAAATGTAATCACACATTTCTATTGGTTGAAAACCAACCCTTTTCCAAAAGTACCCTTCCCCCAACTTGACTTCTGCCTAGTACCCTTCCCCCAACTTGACTTCTGCCTGCTACCATAGCAACAGCTCATGGAACACTGCTGTGTTGAGTTAGGTCAGAAGTTCGCCAAACAATGTTTCAATTCCACAGAGCAAGAGTGCTTGACTTTTCAAACCTAACAGCAAATCCATAGTACTGTTCTTTGGTTACACATTTTTTTTTACCAATACAAAACATGCTTCTATTAGTTTACACATACAGCCTAGTTTTTATTCTAGAATGGTATGAAACAGCCAATCAGTTCTTTTTGTTTTGAAAAAAATATGTATGCCTCCATTTCCAAACTGTCTTTCTTTTCATATTGCCATTCTACTGAAAGACACCTCCTGAGTGCATCCAGTTCTCCTTTGAAGATGTTCACAGTGTGGATTGTAGGGCACAGCTATGTCTTCTGGAGTGAAAAGTTTGCAGAGAAAACAGGTATGGTGAGAGACCTTGCTTTGCCAAATGTAGACATTAAATGGATTGGTCAGAGAGGGTTAAAGTGGCACCAATTGATGCGATTGGTGAAATCCTTCATTCAAATCCAACACCCTGACCTCATAATAGTGCACTGTGGTGGCAATGACCTAGGCACTTTGACTGGGGTAGGTCTGGAAATGCTTATGAAGGACACCTTTGCACAACTGTTTACACTTTTCCCTAAAACTGCCTTTGTGTTTTCCAACATATGCCAAAGGCAAAAATGGAACTGGTCCAATCATTTCTGTCCACAGATTGACAAAGCAAGAAAGCACATCAACAAATCTGTTTCTGCTTTCCTCCGTGACTATGGTATGGGTGCCATTTACCACAACAACTTGCGTTATGACATGCAAGACATTTATAGAGGAGATGGTGTGCACTTCAATGATGAAGGGAACAGAGTCTTCCTCTTGAACCTTAGACTCTGCATCGGTACTTACTTGTAGGTACCACTAAAAAAATGACTTCATAAACACAACAGCTCTTTTTAGAGCTCCCTAATATCTAAACTCTTAAATCTGCTTTTCATTTATTTTTTTTTATTTTTTTTTACCGTACGCTTACCGTAAGCTTACCGTACGCGTACCCCGTGATTTTTTTTAAAATCAATAAATGTTTTTTTTGTACTTTTCTGTCCTTCTTTGACCCCCTTACAAATGTTAGGGGGTCTGTAACTCTCCTCATTGCCCCCTTTCCTTGTTTTCACTCTTTTTTTTCAGAGTGAAATACACAAAATGGCGGCCGCCGCTTCCTGGTTTCGACCGATTCGAATGTTTACTAAGATCTAAGAGCCAATCAGAATCGCGCTCGCGCACGCCACCGTACGCTTACCGTAAGCGTACGGTAAGCGTACCGTAAGCGGGCTCAGATATATATATTGATTTAAAGGCTATTTTCTCAGAATCTACTGAACAGATTTACACCAAACCTACAAAAGGCACTTCCTTGACCTAGGGACTACCTCTCTGCCAAATTTTGAGTAATTCTGTTCAGCCGTTAGGGCTGTAGCTCGTTCTAAAGGTCCTATGGAAAAATGCATGGGAAAAACGCGTTTTGGGACCCCCCTTTTATCTCAGCCCCCGCTTGACGGATCCCCCCGAGACTTTCAGGGTAGGAGCGGAGCGTAGCGCCCCACCTATTTTGAGAAATTCGCGAGGATTCGTCGACCGGCGCCAAAGTTATTCAAAATAGAATGTTGAGGTTTTCCTATGGAAACGTGGTCCTAACTATAACTACCTACTGGCGACCGCCAGTAGGTAATATATACATATATATATATATTATCTACTGGCGGTCGCCAGTAGATAGTTATAGTTAGGAACGTGTTTCCATCGGAAATCCGCAACATTCTATTTGGAATAACTTTGGTGCCGATTGATGAATCCTCGCGAAATTTTCAAAATAGGTGGGGCGCTCCGCTCCTACCCTGAAAGTCTCGGGGGGATTCGTCAAGCGGGGGCTGAGAAAAAAGGGGGGTCCCAAAATGCGTTTTTCCCATGCAATTTTCCATAGGGACCTTTAGTCCAAGGTACAGCCCAAACGGCTGAACAGAATTACTTTAAATTTGGCAAAGAGGTAGTCCTCAGGTCAGGGATGTGCCTTTTGCATATCTGGAGTCAATCTGTTCATTAGTTCCTGAGAAAATTGCAGTTAAAATTACATATATATCTATAGGCGCGCACCGTGCGCGAGCGCAATTCTGATTGGTTGTTAGATGTCAGTAAACATTCGAATCGGTCGAAATCAGGAAGTATCGGCCGCCATTTTGTCTCTCACAGTCTGAGGCAGTGAAAAACAAAGGGGGAGTATGTGAAAAGGGGGCAGGGTGGACAGTTCCTGACCCCCTAGCCTTTGTCAGGGGGTCACTGAAGGACCCCCAAGGGTGAAAAATTATTTATTTTTTTTCAAAAAAGCGCGATGTGCGCCCACCGTACGTGCACGGCAAGCACAATGCATCGTGGGCGTTCGGTGCGAGAAGCGCACCGAACGCTCACAGAGCGCGCACGGTGAAAAGCCTGAAAAAAAAAATATTAATAAATACATAACTTAGCATTTAAAAAAACGTACAAATTCACTTAAAAAACCATAGGTTTCACACACGTTATAGTTAGGAATTAGCATTTAAAAAACCTTGCAAATTCACTTAAAAAACCATAGGTTTCACACATGTTATAGTTAGCTGGACATTTCCCTCATAAAACACCAATGAAATTCCCCCGTTATAGTTAGTGCAGGCAACTATAACTCACGCGACCGCAATCCTCTGCTGATGACGTCAGATATTACATCACTGATTACATATGTGTCTTTCTGAAAAATAAATATTTGTAATATATGTATAGCTAAAGATTAATGGAAGAAGACATGGGTAAATAGGTGTCTAAATACAGTGATGTAATATCTGACGTCATCAGCAGAGGATTGCGGTCGCGTGAGTTATAGTTGCCTGCACTAACTATAACGGGGGAATTTCATTGGTTTTTAACGAGGGAAATGTCCAGCTAACTATAACATGTGTGAAACCTATGGTTTTTTAAGTGAATTTGCAAGGTTTTTTAAATGCTAATTCCTAACTATAACGTTTGTGAAACCTATGGTTTTTAAGTGAATATATATATATATATATACAAAATTCGTCAAAGGTAAACGACGCACTCTCAGAGGTCAGGTTTTACTTCACCAAAGTTTTATTCTTGTTAAACCGCTACGCGTTTCGACACCAACAATGTGTCTTGATCACACGATTGTGTGATCAAGACACATTGTTGGTGTCGAAACGCGTAGCGGTTTAACAAGAATAAAACTTTGGTGAAGTAAAACCTGACCTCTGAGAGTGCGTCGTTTACCTTTGACGAATTTTGGATTATTCATTGCCGGCTTAGGGCTTTGCCGGCTGACGCATCCCCTGACTCGGGACTGGTCCCAGAAAACCCATCCTTACTTATATATATATATATATATATATATATATATTTATATATATATCTCCCCCTGTGACCAAGGCAGAAGCCGAAACGCGTAAGGGACAAGAGATACTTGGCGTTGCTGTGCCTGTGAATAAATACCTTCATTCCGGTATTGGGCCTCATGTGGTGCTTTAACTGATGGGAAATGGTCGGGCTGCTCCGTGCCCGGTGTTCTGAGGCCGCCCTGTAGGGTGTAATGCTCCTGTGCTCGGAGGCTTGTTGGAAATACTTAATCTGGAGCAGGACCCACTCCCCACCGTGCCCTTAACTAAGGAATGCTATTTCAGCGAAAAAACACTGTGGCTGAAGGAAGAGATTCAGAGAGAGGGGGACTCTCTCACTCTGATCGTGCCGATTTGAAGGCTTTTCTCGCAGACAAACATGGAAATCAAGCACCATGCTAAACAGAAGGAATTCACGTGGCAATGTGAGTCATTTAACCCACTAAGAATGAAACATGCACTGTACATATTTGGACACTTGAAGAGAAATACAATCTATTTTGATGTTATACGAACTTTAATTACCAGTGCAATGCATCATGGGGTTTGTATTTTGTATGCCTGTCACGTGACTTTTTGAAATTTAAAAAAGCGCGCACAAAGCACTGCGCAAATGACTTTCTCCCCCTGTGACCAAGGCAGAAGCCGAAACGCGTAAGGGACAAGAGATACTTGGCGTTGCTGTGCCTGTGAATAAATACCTTCATTCGGGTATTGGGCCTCATGTGGTGCTTTAACTGATGGGAAATGGTCGGGCTGCTCTGTGCCCGGTGTTCTGAGGCCGCCCTGTAGGGTGTAATGCTCCTGTGCTCGGAGGCTTGTTGGAAATACTTAATCTGGAGCAGGACCCACTCCCCACCGTGCCCTTAACTAAGGAATGCTATTTCAGCGAAAAAACACTGTGGCTGAAGGAAGGGATTCAGAGAGAGGGGGACTCTCTCACTCTGATCGTGCCGATTTGAAGGCTTTTTTCGCAGACAAACATGGAAATCAAGCACCATGCTAAACAGAAGGAATTCACGTGGCAATGTGAGTCATTTAACCCACTAAGAATGAAACATGCACTGTACATATTTGGACACTTGAAGAGAAATACAATCTATTTTGATGTTATACGAACTTTAATTACCAGTGCAATGCATCATGGGGTTTGTATTTTGTATGCCTGTCACGTGACTTTTTGAAATTTAAAAAAGCGCGCACAAAGCACTGCGCAAATGACTTTCTCCCCCTGTGACCAAAGCAGAAGCCGAAACGCGTAAGGGACAAGAGATACTTGGCGTTGCTGTGCCTGTGAATAAATACCTTCATTCCGGTATTGGGCCTCATGTGGTGCTTTAACTGATGGGAAATGGTCGGGCTGCTCCGTGCCCGGTGTTCTGAGGCCGCCCTATAGGGTGTAATGCTCCTGTGCTCGGAGGCTTGTTGGAAATACTTAATCTGGAGCAGGACCCACTCCCCACCGTGCCCTTAACTAAGGAATGCTATTTCAGCGAAAAAACACTGTGGCTGAAGGAAGGGATTCAGAGAGAGGGGGACTCTCTCACTCTGATCGTGCCGATTTGAAGGCTTTTTTCGCAGACAAACATGGAAATCAAGCACCATGCTAAACAGAAGGAATTCACGTGGCAATGTGAGTCATTTAACCCACTAAGAATGAAACATGCACTGTACATATTTGGACACTTGAAGAGAAATACAATCTATTTTGATGTTATACGAACTTTAATTACCAGTGCAATGCATCATGGGGTTTGTATTTTGTATGCCTGTCACGTGACTTTTTGAAATTTAAAAAAGCGCGCACAAAGCACTGCGCAAATGACTTTCTCCCCCTGTGACCAAGGCAGAAGCCGAAACGCGTAAGGGACAAGAGATACTTGGCATTGCTGTTCCTGTGAACAAATACCTTCATTCCGGTATTGGGCCTCATGTGGTGCTTTAACTGATGGGAAATGGTCGGGCTGCTCCGTGCCCGGTGTTCTGAGGCCGCCCTGTAGGGTGTAATGCTCCTGTGCTCGGAGGCTTGTTGGAAATACTTAATCTGGAGCAGGACTCACTCCCCACCGTGCCCTTAACTAAGGAATGCTATTTCAGCGAAAAAACACTGTGGCTGAAGGAAGGGATTCAGAGAGAGGGGGACTCTCTCACTCTGATCGTGCCGATTTGAAGGCTTTTTTCGCAGACAAACATGGAAATCAAGCACCATGCTAAACAGAGGGAATTCACGTGGCAATGTGAGTCATTTAACCCACTAAGAATGAAACATGCACTGTACATATTTGGACACTTGAAGAGAAATACAATCTATTTTGATGTTATACGAACTTTAATTACCAGTGCAATGCATCATGGGGTTTGTATTTTGTATGCCTGTCACGTGACTTTTTGAAATTTTAAAAAGCGCGCACAAAGCACTGCGCAAATGACTTTCTCCCCCTGTGACCAAGGCAGAAGCCGAAACGCGTAAGGGACAAGCGATACTTGGCGTTGCTGTGCCTGTGAATAAATTCCTTCATTCCGGTATTGGGCCTCATGTGGCGCTTTAACTGATGGGAAATGGTCGGGCTGCTCCGTGCCCGGTGTTCTGAGGCCGCCCTGTAGGGTGTAATGCTCCTGTGCTCGGAGGCTTGTTGGAAATACTTAATCTAGAGCAGGACTCACTCCCCACCGTGCCCTTAACTAAGGAATGCTATTTCAGCGAAAAAACACTGTGGCTGAAGGAAGGGATTCAGAGAGAGGGGGACTCTCTCACTCTGATCGTGCCGATTTGAAGGCTTTTTTCACAGACAAACATGGAAATCAAGCACCATGCTAAACAGAAGGAATTCACGTGGCAATGTGAGTCATTTAACCCACTAAGAATGAAACATGCACTGTACATATTTGGACACTTGAAGAGAAATACAATCTATTTTGATGTTATACGAACTTTAATTACCAGTGCAATGCATCATGGGGTTTGTATTTTGTATGCCTGTCACGTGACTTTTTGAAATTTAAAAAAGCGCGCACAAAGCACTGCGCAAATGACTTTCTCCCCCTGTGACCAAGGCAGAAGCCGAAACGCGTAAGGGACAAGAGATACTTGGCGTTGCTGTGCCTGTGAATAAATACCTTCATTCCGGTATTGGGCCTCATGTGGTGCTTTAACTGATGGGAAATGGTCGGGCTGCTCCGTGCCCATATATATATATATATATATATATATATATATATATATATATATATATATATATATATATATATATATATATATATATATATATATATATATATATATATATTATCTACTAGCGGTCGCCAGTAGATAGTTATAGTTAGGACCGTGTTTCCATAGGAAATCCGCAACATTCTATTTGGAATAACTTTGGCGCCAATTGATGAATCCTCGCGAAATTTTCGAAACAGGTGGGGCGCTCAACTCCGCTCCTACCCTGAAAGTCTCGGGGGGGATTCGTCAAGCGGGGGCTGAGAAAAAAGGGGGGTCCCAAAACACGTTTTCCCCATGCATTTTTCCATAGGGACCTTTAGTCCAAGGTACAGCCCGAACGGCTGAACAGAATTACTTGAAATTTGGCATAGAGGTAGTCCTCAGGTCAGGGATGTGCCTTTTGGATATCTGGAGGCAATCTGTTCAGTAGTTCCTGAGAAAATTGCAGTTAAAAGTACATATATATCTATAAGCGCGCACCGTGCGCTTACGGTAAGCATACCGTACGCGCACGCTGCCGTGCGCGAGCGCAATTCTGATTGGTTGTTAGATGTCAGTAAACATTCGAATCGGTCGAAATCAGGAAGTGTCAGCCGCCATTTTGTCTCTCGCAGTCTGAGGCAGTGAAAAACAAAGGTGGAGAACGTGAAAAGGGGGCAGGGTGGACAGTTCCTGACCCCCTAGCCTTTGTCAGGGGGTCACTGAAGGACCCCCCAGGGCGAAAAAACGTTTTTTTTTTTTTTTCGAAAAACCGCGAGGTGCGCGCACCGTACGCGCACGGCACGCACAACTCATCGTGCGCGCACGGAGCACGCACGCTGAAAAACCTGAAAAAAAATAAATATTAATAAATACATAACTTAGCATTTAAAAAACCGTACAAATTCACTTAAAAAACCATAGATTTCACACACGTTATAGTTAGGAATTAGCATTTAAAAAACCTTGCAAATTCACTTAAAAAACCATAGGTTTCACACATGTTATAGTTAGCTGGACATTTCCCTCGTAAAAAAACAATGAAATTCCCCCGTTATAGTTAGTGCAGGCAACTATAACTCACGCGACCGCAATCCTCTGCTGATGATGTCAGATATTACATCACTGATGACATATGTGTCTTTCTGAAAAATAAATATTTGTAATATATGTATAGCTAAAGATTAATGGAAGAAGACATGGGTAAATAGGTGTCTAAATACAGTGATGTAATATCTGACATCATCAGCAGAGGATTGCAGTCGCGTGAGTTATAGTTACCTGCACTAACTATAACGGGGGAATTTCATTGGTTTTTTACGAGGGAAATATCCAAGTAACTATAACATGTGTGAAACCTATGGTTTTTTAAGTGAATATATATATATATATATATATATATATATATATATATATATATATATATATTACCTACTGGTGGTCGCCAGTAGGTATATATATATATATACATATATATATATATATTCCTTCACCGCAACTGTCCCATAGCGATGTTGCTATAAATCGAGTGCACTCTGGAGCCTGTATATATTTATAATTTTAAATTTAATCGGGTGTCTGACTGACAAACGCGTTTCGGCATTTCCGCCTTCCTCAGTGTCAGTTCCACATTGCATTACATGCGTTTAAATAAAGTTACACTTTTCAATCAAGTTACTTAAAACAGTGACATGGAAAGAGGTCCTCACATTGTTCATGAATTTCCTCTAATGGGGCAGACATCTTGGATTCTCGATCTCATCGAGTTTCTCACTATTTGCAACAACATATTTACATATTCACAAAAATGCCAATTACCATTTACAATTCATTTTAACTGAAAGTATCTAAAAATCAATATGTGTGTCGACATTCATCGTGATCAACTTAATTTTGCCCTGAATGGGCTTCAACACATCCTACCCGAGTTGGACACTTCATTACATAAGCTTATTCTGCCCTGAATGGGCACTGTCCATCCATCTGTTAGTCCCTCATAGAGTTTATGTACAACGCTTATATCAAATTATAACTTCAAAAAAATTATTTACAAGGGGGTAGCACATACATCAAATTCTTCAAAACTTGGTAGATCTTATTTCCAATTGAATTCAATTAGTTAACTTCAAAACTAAAAAGCACTAGCCTATATGGACCCACATTTCTTCCTCGTTGTTCAACGCCCCTGGAGCCTTACTTTGAAACTTGATTATATATCTAGACTCCAGGGTACGTAGGCGTTTCACCCTGTCTCCACCTCTTTCTACTCTCTCTACCTGATCTAGGCAGAAATATTTTAGAAGATCACTGTCACTATCATGATGGGATTCAAAGTGACGGACGACAGGATACGCTTGATCTTTATTCCTGATTGCCCGGAGATGCTCTAAAATTCTTGTTTTTGGTGGGATGAATGGTGCTCCCTACATATCGCTTCTCACAGGGACATTCTAAGCAATATACGGTGTATTCTGAATTCTAATTTAGGAATTTTCCAATTTGCACTTTAGCTTTTATACCTGGTACCGTATAATCTTTCACCTTTTTGCTTCTCTTACACGCCTTACATTTCCTACACGGAAAGAATCCCCTGATTGCATCTTTTCTTTTCGTCCAATGGTAAAGTATCATCATAATAATGATGGCCAAGATATCTATTATTATCCCTCCCCTTACTGCCTCAGGACCCCTTATTAAAAGTTGAGTATAATTAATTATTGCGCAGCAACCGCTGTGCTCAAGATAACCTAATGCACTGCTGGCAGTCAGAAAAAAACGCCTAATTGTGAAAATTATCTATCAGCTAAGGAAAGGCAGTGAGTATCAGATAGGTGTATAGCAGATTATGTTACACCGATATGGGTAGCTAGCTCCTCCCCACTATTCAGCCCTCCTGGCATCTTAGTGTGGAGCTCAATTATGTACCTGGATTCTCCCACCCTTAGTTGCTTCTCTCGATCTCCTCCCCTAGGATGTGGCATGATGCAATCAATTCCCCAGAATTCTAAAAGGGAACTCTTGCTCTAATGCTTTTCGGAGAAATCTCTAGCCACGGGGTAGCTTAAGTCTCGATTAGTCACTGCCCTCATATGCTGCAAAATTCTAGTTTTCAACTATAACTTAGTGCTCCCAATATATCTGAGACCACAGGGGCATTGTAAGATGTAAACAACAAAGTCACTGGTACAGGAAATGAGTTTGGTGATCTTTTTAATGTTAGAGCCTCTAGTTGCGTAGTGATCTCTGCTCCTGCTATTTTTACAGGCTTTGCAGGGGCCACACCTAATGAACCCTTTTGGGGACCTTAGCCAACTTTCATGTTTAGACTCCCTAGGATAACTCTGGACCAGCCAGTCCTTAAGAGATCCTGATTTTCTGAAGGTTATTTGTGGAGCTTTGCCAATACATTTGCCTATCACTTGGTCAGATTCTAATAGACTCCAATGTTTTTTCATAATTCGTCTAATATCATTTGACCTGGTATTAAAAGTGGTGATCTAAAGAATTGGCTGCCTCCAATGAAAATATGAAGAGTATGTCAGTTGTTAATGTATCTTTCAGAACACTAACTATTGAGGAGGAATCACTACTACAAATGGGTCTATCATTCTGCCCAACATACAATATGAACTATGTGGATACTCGCATTGACCTTTTTTTCTATGTGCCTAAACTAAAATTGATGAAAAGATATGAAATGACTGTTGGACGGAAGAGGCATTAACGCGGTGCCAGGAACATGCCTGACATTGATTCCAATCTTTCCCTGGAGGATGCTAATTTGATTTTGGATTTACATAAATTGGAAGAAAACATAATGGAAATTCCCAAACAAGACAAGGGCAGGATACTCAAAGAACTTGTTTTTTTTCCCAACTCAGCCAGCCATAGTGGTTTAAAACCTAGATCAGTCTTAAACCCCAATGTTCCGTTTGATAATATTAAGGCTTTCAATACTGTGTAGTTAAAGAAACTAACTTGTTGCGTGATCGACCCCTGAAAAAGCAACATGATAATTTGACATCAACGCAAAGAAAGGCAATGACGGATTTGGCCAATGAGGCAACTATAATTGTAAAACCCTCAGATAAGGGAGGAAATGTAGTTGTAATGGATAGAGCACTCAGTACAACGAGGAAGCTTTAAGACAATTGGGTGATGCTGACTGTTATGAACCCATTGGTTGGGAGGAATAAAGGTCTATACGCTGGGTGGTAGGAAATTTGTGTGAGCCCAGTGATGCCACACTTTCCCACACAAAAATGTGTGAAAAAAGTGATTTTTTCCAGCTAAAATTGAGGTTTGCAAGGGATTCTGGGTAAGGAAACTTTGAGGGATCCACGCAAGCCATACCTCCTTGGAAGCCCCCGGGTGTCTAGTTTTCAGAAATGTTTGGGTTTGGAAGGCTTCCCTAGATGGCTGCAAGCACGGGGCCAAAAACCCAGGTGACCCCCCCTTGCAAAACCAAATCATTTTGACATAATTAGTTGTTTATTTCTGCAGCGTGAGAATTTTGGCAAAAAATTGCAAGGAAAATGTGACAGACATTTTAAAGTTTGCAGGACATTGTTGATAAATTAACTTGTTGGAATACACAAGAGAGACATCACCATGTACTCCCATGGGTAAACGATAATATCTACAGTTGGTAGGTTATTCTAAGATTGAATGCACACCTTGGCAGAGAGACTAAAAAGACAAAAATTCCTGCACAGCCATCTATTCCTCAAACACCGACACACATACTGGTTGGATTTGGCATGAGGGCGAGTGATGGTTCAGTATATAAAATTTTATTAACAAGAGATTTCACAAAAATGAAATGCACTGTCAATAATTAAAAGCATAAAAACCCGAACCAGTGACTCGCAGCTCGTGAGCTGTAAAGCCACGACAAGGCACCAACCGTTTTACAGGCCATTTACACACCTTTCATACGTGATACACACAAGAGCATTCACACCACCAGGCACAAAACCAACACATCACAACATTCACAAAAAGGGACAAGGTACACCCTGCTTCAGAAAGACAAAAAAGACAAATATTACTGCACAGCCATCTAATCCTCAAGCACACACACATACTGGTTGGATTTGGCACGAGGGTGAGTGATGGTTCAGTATATACAATTGTATTAGCAAGTGATTTCACAAAAATGAAATGCACTGTTTATAATTGAAAGGACAAGAAACTGAACCATTGACTTACAGCTCGTGAGCTGTAAATCCACGACAAGGCACCAACCTCTTTACAGGCCATTAATACACCTTTCATACGTGTGACACATACAAAACATTCACACCGCCAGCCGTTGACCCATCACATTACAACACTCACACCAGCAGACAGCGCCATTCAAGGGCCCATCACTTTCACACGCCCACATTCCTGACACAGCAACTACACAAACTGATGGATTGCGTGGAGTGGCGCTCAGCTAGCAGTGTGTGTAGTGACCAGCAGCAAGTCACTACTCACACACCGCCAACCAAGCGCCAGTCCACGCACAACACCAGCCAAGTGCCAATCCACACACACCACCAGCCAAGCACCAGTCAACGCACACCGCCAGCCAAGCGCCAATCCACCCACACCACCAGCCAAGCGCCAGTCCACGCACAACACCAGCCAAGCGCCAGTCCACGTACACTGCCAGCCAAGCACCAGTCAACGCACACCGCCAGCCAAGCACCATTCCACGCACACCACCAGCAAAGCGCCAGTCCACGCACACAGCCAGCCAAGCGCCAGTCCACACACACCGCCAGCCAAGCGCCAGTCCACGCACACCGCCAGCCAAGCGCCAGTCCACGCACACCACCAGCCAAGCGCCAGCCTACACACACCGCCATCACATTTAGGGTTTTTTAAACTAAAAAAACACAAACAAATTGCAAATAGATACAAATCGACTAACACAAAATCTGAAACTAAATACATTGCACTAATGCCAACCTTGAAACAGAATACAAATTTTTAAATACAGACCAGGCAGTTCACTTTACCCCTCATGGATGCTCCCAAAAATTATTTTGCATGTGGTACGCTCTATAACAAGCAGGCACACACAGCCCAGGGTTAGAAGGACACCCGGGCCAGAAAAGACGAGTCTCCTTCCGCAAACCTCTTCGCCAACAGACTCTACATCTCCTAGTGGGAAAGTCTTTTGAAGATGTGGGAGGAATGTAATCAGGAAAGTGGCGATCTTTCAATCAAGCCACATCCTCCACCACTCCAAATCTAGGAACACTTACCTGTTCCACAACAAGGCTAGCCCCACTACGCCCAGGGTTAGTCATGAGCACATGGCGACTGTGTGCCATGACGAGCCCAGCTTGTCATAAGCATACTAGGGGTTAACCAAATCCAAGGGGTGGAAGCCTGTATGTACTATTTTCGAGGAAGGCACATCTCCTTATGGGAACACACAGCCATGCTAGAACAAATTATGCTTTACTTCCTGAATCAAAATATCTTTATCTATGGTAAACAACTCTATTGTCAGAAGTCCGGTACATCGATGGGCACCTGCTTTGCCTCCAGCCTAGCAAACCTTTTTCTGGGCTGGTGGGAGGAGTAGGTGGTCTGGGTCGACAAAAGTGATCAATATACCGAACACATCCCAATCTGGATCAGGTTTATTGATGACCTGTTCCTGATTTAGGATGGGCCACAAGATCAGGCACATCAATTCGTAGAAAAACTGTCCAACAATAACTTGAATTTATCTTTCACATACAATATCAGTAGTGAACATTGTGAATTCCTTGATGTCGCGATCGATATCATCGACAATCAAATGGTTACCAGCCTTTTTAGAAAAAGACCGCTGGAAATACACTTCTCCATGCTGCAAGTAACCATTCCATTGCCCTCATTAATAGCATCCCCTATGGGGAATTCCTCCAGGTACGACATAACTGCAGCTCTGAGGAAGGATACAATAAGGAACGTAATACAACGGAACTAAGGTTTGCCCAACGCAGCTACAACATTAAAACATTGTCCCAAGCGGCGAAAAAATTGGAGAAACTGACTCTGAATGATGTGTTATTCCAAAGGTAACAATTTCAGGATAAACCGGGTTCCATTACCCAACTTATAACACAGTTACAATATACACTTAGAAAGGAGGTTAACCAAAGGCTAAATGCCAGAACGCTCATTCAGTACCACAAGGTCAAACGTATACCGAGAGGACTGCGCAATTCATTACAACCCATGTTATTTAAATTTAATAAACCTTTAATGACTTGGTGGTTTGCGATACTTAATAAGTGTTCTCTTGATCTTATACTCCTGATTATAGAAGAATTATCAGACATCCTTAAGGAGTTAGAAATAGAGATTCAAGACGTGAAAACTGACTTATCCAAAAGAATAAGTGCTGATGAGTTAGAAAAAACTTTGAATGATTTAAATGAGAACCTTGATGAACACGCAAAAGAGGTACATGACCGTAAGTTACGCAAATTCAAGCGAGACACAATAGACTATAAATTGGATGAAGTTTTCACATGGGCAGATGCCTTTGCACAAAAACGAACCTTTAGGAAACCTGACGCATCTACGTCAGAGGAGAGCATAGCCACTGAACAGGACACGCTACAGAATCGTCCTCCAATAGGGGCCACCTCCAGGCTGAGGAAACAGATAGTACCATTGGAACACCGAAACAGTCTTTTTTAAGAATGGGATGCACATCCAACCATCCGCCAGAAGAACAAACATTGGCAAAAATAAGTGAACAAGGAGGGGAAAAGGGTGCAAAAAAGCAGAACGGGGGACGACAGAACACAAGGAGGAATTAGTGATGAACATTTCAGACATGGAATTAACAGCAGTGGAAAGATCTGTCCTAAACAAGGGCATGTCCTTTGTTCCAACCTATCACACCAATGAATTGGAAACTGAGGTGACTCTTTTTTAATTTATGCGTAAACTTAGGTTACGGTGGTTCTTCCACCATGTAGTCCAAGAAACACAGACTGATACTCATGTACCTACGACTAAGAAGATTTTTAAACCAAAAAGTACCTTCATGTCACCTATTTCACATAAATCACTTGATTTATTTGAATTGATCAAGAAAGATTTGACAGGAATACAGCAAAAAGTTCACAAACAAAAAAATCTTGACCCAAAAAGAAATGGCAACAATACGAAATTTGGCCACCAATGAGAACTTAACGTTTCAACCTGAAGATAAGGGAGGTGCGCTGGTTGTAATGAACACCACGTATTATAACACCAAAGTGCACCAACATGTTTTGGACACTGACACCTACATGGCCTTAGAAACTGACCCTACAACCATTTTTCAATTGACTTTATCTCAGATTTTAACAAAGGCCAAGGACTTAGGTTGGATAGATGATTACACCTGGAAATTCTTATCATGTGATTATCCTAAATGACATCACATATACATGCTACCCAAAATGCACAAAAACCCACAGGATTCCCCATTCTGCCCCATTGTGGCCAGATACGGGTCAATACATGAACCACTGGGGAAATTTTTAGATCACTACCTATAACCTCTAGTGCAGAGCTGGGTCACATATGTTCAAGACACTACAGATTGCCTCAAAAAATTTCAGAATATCACGATACCAATCAATGAAGAAATTTGGCTAAGCACCATTGATGCATCAGCTTTATATACATCAATCCTACATGGTGAGGAAATAGAAGCTGTGGAGAGGAGGTTACTAAAACATGACTATGAAGAGACACTAAACATCTTTTCACTAGAACTCCTTCAATTTAGTCTCTACCACAGCTATTTCATGTGAAAAGGTCAATTATATTAACAAAAGACAGGAACCTCTATGGGTTTTATGGGGGTTTCCACATATGCTAATATCTTCATGGCCAAATTCAAAGACACACATATTTTGCATAACATGGCATTTTGATTCTTTGGAGGGGCTCACAAAAAGAATTGGAAACTGCTCTAGAAACCTTGAATAATTGTCATCCCCACATCAAATTTACTCACTCTATGAATACCACAATGATAAATTACTTAGACATTGTAATTGAACGCAAAGGAGACAGTCAAACCACCAGGGTGTATAAAAAAAACTACGGATAGAAACAATGCACTACATTTCAACAGTTTTCATTCACCTACTCTCAAAAAGCACTTACCACTGTCTCAATTTATTAGAATCAGGAGAATCAGCTCCAATGAGTCTGAGAGTGTACAGGATATTGAGTTCTTGTCTCATCAATATAAAAAGAGAAGATATCCAAGCACAGTATAAGTTGTAGCCAAACAAAAAGTTTTTGGGTTGGACCGGACACAGTTGTTAAGAAAAACAACAAAGGTACCATCAACAAGGGAAGGCTGTGTGTTGAAATTTTCAACTGCAGAAAATGCCATAAAGCAAAGCATACTAAAACGTTGGGAGGTCATAGAGCAGGAAGAAGATTTCAAGCAAGTATTTATGGCACGACCTATGTTTGGCTATTCCAGGTAAAAAAACATTAAGGAAATTCTTAATAAAAACTTTAACACACCTTGATACTGGCAACCAGGGCATGCGAAAGTGCCACAATTGTGGACATTGTGGGAATGTTATTGTTGGTGACAATTTTACGCATCCACACACAGGAAAATTGATTAAACTAAGACATACCGTAGACTGCAACACTAGTATGGTAGTGTATGCCATAAAATGCCCATGTGGGCTAGTATACGTAGGGCGCACAACAATAAAAGTCAAGGTTAGGCTAACTGAACATAAAAGTATGATTCGGACTGCTAACATCAAGTCATGTTTAGCTGTACACTGGGGTGAAATGAAACACACCATACCACAGTTACGTTACACTGTATTGGAAAGGGTGTCAGAACCACCACATGTTGATGCCACTAAGCATTTAGCACAGAGAGAAACGTTTTGGATACGTTTTCTAAAAACTCTTATGCCTTGTGGTTTGAATGAAAACATTAAGATGACTTGTTTTCTATGATGTACATACAGATATAATTTGTATTGTTGTGACTGTTATCTTTCATTATTTAAAATTATCACTGTCATTAAGAATTTCTGTTAGAATATTGTTTCTCGGGCTCATTGTGACAGAGACTTTGGTACGCAAAATGCTACATATTTTAGAGGCACTTTAGATATACAACGCACCTCACTTTATCACTATCTATATCAAAGCCTTTAATTTTTACTTAAAACCATACACAGCTTCGTATCCATAATCTCAGATTGGAAGTGAATACTTTAATTTAGCTTCCGTCACATACACAGGTGACACATCGGAACATCGGAATGAATTCTCACACATTTATAGATATTTAAAAATGGGCTCAATACCATCGCTTCATATTCGCAATTAGCGATGTCAGTTTTTTCCATGTTGCACTGAGGCTACTTCAAGCATGCTCTTCGTCTCGTTTAACGCACAGTTAAAGCATAGGGAGAGAAGTAGACAAATAAAGTTTTTGTTGAACATTATAACCAAGTTGGTATCACATTGCCCGTTTCCATTTCCATTGCGTGCGTTATACGTCACACGCTGAAACAGGAAATATTCGTTAAGAGCAAATCAATCAATCAATCAATCAATGACACTTATAGAGCGCGCTACATACCCGTAGGGTCTCAAGGCGCTGGGGCGGGGGGGGGGGGGTGCCGCTACTGCTCGAACAGCCAGGTCTTCAGCTTCTTCCTGAAGGAGAGGTGGTCTTGGGTCAGGCGCAGGTCGGTCAGGAGGGAGTTCCAGGTCTTGGCGGCCAGGTAGGAGAAGGACCTTCCTCCTGTAGTCGCTCTTCAGATGCGGGGGACGGCGGCGAGGGCGTGGTTGGCTGATCGGAGGTGGCGTTTGGGAGCGTAGAAGTTGATCCGGCTGTTGAGGTAGCTCGGGCCTTGGTCGTGTAGGGCTTTGTGTGCGTGGGTGAGGAGGCGGAAGGTGATTCTTTTGTTGACGGGGAGCCAGTGAAGGTCTCTCAGATGTCCGGAGATGTGGCTGGTTCGTGGGATGTCGAGGATGAGTCTGGCTGAGGCATTCTGGATCCGCTGGAGTCTCTTCTGGAGCTTGGCGGTGGTACCGGCGTAGAGGGCGTTGCCGTAGTCCAGTCGGCTGGTGACGAGGGCCTGGGTGACGGTCTTCCTGGTCTCGGTGGGGATCCACCAGAAGATCTTCCGTAGCATGCGTAGGATGTTGAAGCACGCCGAGGAGACGTTGTTGACTTGCCTGGTCATGGAGAGGGAGGAGTCCAGGATGAAGCCCAGGTTGCGTGCGTGGTCCGTTGGTTTGGGTGCGGTGCCCAGGGCGGGAGGCCACCAGGAGTCGTCCCAGGCGGAGGGTGAAGAGCCCAGGATGAGGACCTCCGTCTTGTCAGAGTTCAGTTTCAGACGGCTGGTCGTCATCCACTCGGCTACCTCTTTCATCCCTTCGTGCAGGTTGGCTCTGGCGGAGGCGGGGTCGTTGGTCAGGGAGAGGATCAGCTGGGTGTCGTCGGCGTAGGAGATTATGCTGAGGTTGTGTTTGCGTGCGATGGCCGCGAGGGGGCTAATGTAGACGTTGAAGAGGGTGGGGCTCAGAGATGATCCTTGAGGGACGCCGCAGATGACTTCGGAGGCCTCTGACTTGTACGGTGGTAGGCGGACTCTCTGTGTTCTTCCGTCGAGGAAGGAGGTGTCGTACTTTAATATTCGGGACCGCGTAGGGGACGGGGCCCTACCCCTGTCTATCTTGGTATTAGCGAACCGCAAATGGTAAATGCGGCACGTACGAGTGTTTTATATATCGTTCTAGCTATGAATGCACTGTGTACACGTTATTCTGCTCAACTACGCGGGTTCCATTTTGGAAGCAGTGGCCATCTTGTCATTGCCCTCACATAGGCTATGATGGAGTTAATACGGGCCTCACAGTACATGGGCTTTCCCTCTGACTTCCCTGTGACCTGGGCAGCTGGCTCTGCTGCCCCGGGTCAAACCGGTCTCACGAGCTCCCCTTCCTCCGTCCACCTGTGATTCGCATCAGGGCTTGACCCGTCATAAAACCCTTTCATTCTACACAATCCCCCGGCTAATCTCTTCCACACCTGCTTGTTCTTGCTTTATGACTTGTTTCCCAAAACAGGAGATGCTCATGTTTATTGGGGGGTCTATTTACTTCAAACATGGGATCTGAACCTTCCTGTGTAAATCATTATGGGCTGGCCGAACTGGAATGTGGGATGGTCATCATGACTCTGCTTTTTCGTTTGTAATGTATGCCTTTATATGACCATATCGTAAACCAAGGAATGTGTGCCTGGAGCATGATATTTTGTACTTAAGGAGAAGTCCGTTCCTATGATTTTCAGCAGTCTCCTGAGAACATACACGCTGTTGTACTTCTAGGATACCTGTCATTGGTCTGCAGCCAATAAACGATTCTTTGACTTCACCCAGAAGACTCTGTGTTTCTGTAGGTCCGGAACAGGGTGAAACCCAGAAGTCATAGGGTGTGTGCCCCTGCACCGCTGGGACTAAAATACCCAGTACTTCAGTTTGGCGCCCAACGTGGGGCCGATTTCAGCGGTACCAGTCCAAGCCAGAGGTTCGTGAGGAGCTTCGTGTGGAAATTCCGGAGGAAGGCCGCCACTTCATCGACCCCTGCATGTCGACGTGGTCCGAAAGTCTTTTCTGCGAGGTTCTCCGCGTCCCGACGGCTACGAAGGACTGCTGCCCTGATTAATCGACCTGTTTTGGACCCTTGACGAGTTTGAGAGAGCGAAACAATCGAGAGAGTCTTCTGGTGACGTCATCGATCAGCAATATTCAGTTAAGTATAAGTGGAGCGTCTCCCATTTGTTTTGGTATCCCTCGGGATCGTTTGATTTGATTTGGTAATTGGTGATTTGGTGTTTGCAAACCCCAAAGCCAGAGGACTCGTGTATTCACGAGAATATCGTAATCGATAATCCTCTGACGTTTGGATCTAGACTAGTGAGCGAAGATGCCTGGTTCTGGACTATTTGGTAGATTATTCTGTTTGGGTTGTGGAAAAGATTTCCAGCTAGAGGAATCATGTCCGGTTCCTCCGGTTGGAACTCCAACTTATGAGCTCTATGTGAAACATGGCGTAGGCCCCATTGCATATAACGAAGTGTGGATCCACTACACCAGGAAAGACGGTGTTTTAAAATGGCCCCAAAATGGTAGTTTTGATACCGATATTTTAGATAATCTGGAAATTAAATTGTTTAAGAAGAAAGCCCGGCCGGCGATGTTTGACTCTTTCCGCTTATGGCGAAAGGAAGCCAAACAGAAGGAAATTAAGTTAGCGAAAAAGAATAAAAGAGAGAGAGGTATGTCAGTAATGCAAGCAGCTGTACAATTTAAAGACAATGAAGAGGAGCAAATGAATGAGCAATTGCACAGGCAGTGTAAGTTAGGGATTGACAAATGTTACCCAGCTTTGCCACATTCTAAGCAGGATGAGTCAGAAGAAAAGGAGAAAGATCCCCTGATGTCACATTTGTTGAGTTCGCCACCCCCGTATGCTCAAACTGCCACAGCGCCTCCCCAGCTTGTAAATATGCCGCCTCCAGTGCATATACTGCAAGCCTTGCCGCAACCGCCAGTTGCTTTGCAGCCAGTTCCTATTCCTGTAGCGCAGCCCTCTCAAGCGCCGCCAGTTGTGCTTCCAACTGCCCCCGCACTTCCTGCGACTTTGCCTAATCCAGTAACTGCCTCCCCTAACACTCTTCCTTCCACCACTCCAGTACCTGTCTCTACATCCTCTTTTCTTCCCTCTGTTTTTCCCCCTGTTCTCGCCTCAGCTTCCCCTTCAGCGCGACAGCGCTTAGCTAATGTGGTTACTACATTAATGTCTCCTCTCTTTGGGTCATCTGGTGCCACTCCTGGTGTACAGCGTAAGCAGTTGCGCAGCCAATTGCCTAACCCCGATGAGAAAAAGGTAATAGACCACATGGCGCGTAGATGGATCGTTTTCCCTTCACTGTACGATGTGGAATCAGTTGTCAACACTTTCCATCAATGGGATGCCCCGAAACAGAGATATGTGTTCGAGAAAATGTGCGAAATTCTCTGTGAAGAATTGGAGGATAGTGGTAGAAATCCGAACCCGCAGGAGTTGTGTAGAGTGAGGTTCGATTTTGGAACTGGTATAATTGTGGACCGCGAAGTAGATAAAGCAGTTGCGGTTGTATTGTCCTTTAGGAATGACGATTGCCAACAGTCATTGTTTGAACAAGAGGTCCTTGTGGGGAAAAAGGCAAAAGCGCGACAATACCCTATGAGAGAAGTTCCCCCGGTATGGAAGGAAGCAGTTGCAGCTGTCGGCAATAACCCCGCTGTGCCAGCGCATTTCCAACGTGTTTGGGTGCATGTTCCATGGAAGCGCTCTGAGGTGTTAGCACTTAAGCAGACATTGCCTGATCCCCGTAAAAACCCAGCAGGTTATTATAAAGAGTTGTCACAGACGGCAGGGTCATGCGTTATGAATCTGGCCGACATAGACATGTTGTTTGGTAATGTTGTTCCACAGCCTCTATGGGGATCAATTCGTAATGTAGATCACAATGCAGAACTAGGGGATACATGGGCTAACATTGTTGCTGCTGATGCTAGACAAACGGGTGGTGCGAAACCAGAACCTTTAGTAGCTGAATTGCCTGGTAGAATCATCACGTATATGAAGACACTAATGCCTGCGATGCGTGTAAATTGGGACAAGTTATCTGCATGTAAGCAGAAGAAAGATGAGACAGTGTCAGACTTCTTTACTAGGTTTGAGGAAACGTTTATTGACCACAGTGGACAAGATATGAGTACTGAGGGTGGACAACGGTTGTTTGTGGATAAGTTTGTGCAGAATTTACTCCCTGACCTGTGTAAAAAGTTGAAAGATTCAGAGAGTTCTTGGGCCGTTTCTTCCTCAGCGCAAATACTGGCTACTGCACAGTATTATGAAAACAGAGATAAAGACGAGAAAGATAGAACGGAGAAGAAAACGAAGGAACTAAAGACAAAGGTCCTTTTACAACAGGCCTATCCGCCACGTGGAGGTGGTAATAATTATAGGCAACCCCAAGGTGTCTATCCCCAACCCCAACAGTATCAGAACAATCAGCAAATGAATGGGTATTATCAACCACGTGTCCCTGTAGGTCCCAACCAATGTTCATACTGCAAAGAGGAAGGTCATTATAAATATAGTTGCCCTAAATTAATGCAACGGAACGGTAATACGTATGGCGCCAGAGGTAGAGGTGGTCAGCAAGCTCCTAGAGGCAGAGGGCGTGGAAGTGTTCCCCAAAACGCGCGTCCTCTTCCGCCCCAAAACGCCATTAATAGTTTTGATCAGCAAGCTAATGCGACTGGTAATACGGCACAGTATTACAATAATGATTATTATGTGGAGGACGGTGATGCAGAAAATAATGGTTACTAGGACAGCCATAGACAGAGAGAGGGAGTTGTTTCAGTGCCAGTGGATCAGAGTGGACCGTATGTTGAGGTGACTACAGCAAATGTAACGGAGCCTTTTCTGCTAGACACTGGTGCTGCAAAGAGTTCAATCATGCATTCAAAACTCCCTGGCGCACCTTTGTCTGGCGATATAAATGTTTCAGTAGGTTTTTCTGGCGCCCCAGTTAGGAACCCAATTTCCAGTCCCATGTCACTTTCTGTTGGACCTTGCGAGCTGAAAGCGCCCCTGATCCTGACAACTGGTTGTGGTGAGAATTTGCTGGGATTAGATTTGTTGAAAAGATTGCACGCTACACTGTATTGTTCTCCTTCAGGAGTACAACTTACATTAGGCAAGAAAGTGGTTTCTCCAATGTATTTGTCTAAAAACACGATGCCACCTGAATTGTCATCCCTTCCGGATGCCCTTTGGGCTACTGGTCCCAATGATGTGGGCCTCTTGGAGATACCGCCATACGTGGTGACTCTAAAAGCTAATGTCAGACTGCCACGTATTCCCCAGTACAAGATCTCTAATGAAGGGCAGAAAGCATTGTTAGACATTGTCAGCGACTTGATTAATAAGGGTGTGATTGAGGAGACAAGAGGCAACGTTTGCAATAGTCCGATTTTACCTGTCTTAAAACGAACGGACCCTTCACAGCCACCTGTTTACAGATTTGTGATTGATCTTAGAGAGGTTAATAAGATTGTTGTGCCACAGTTTCCGGTTGTCCCCGATATAACTGCCTTGTTAACGATGATTCCAGCCTCTGCTGCATGGTTTTCAGTGATTGATTTAAAGAATGCTTTCTTTAGTATCCCAATTGCAGAAGAGAGCAGAGACATTTTTGGTTTTAGTCTGGGAGGCCGAAGCTTCCGCTTCAAACGCGCTCCCCAGGGCTACTGCGAGAGTCCATCCATATACAGTCAAGCTTTGAAAGCGCAGCTTGATGCACTTGTTTTGCCTAGTGGCGCTATCCTGATCCAGTACGTGGACGATTTACTAATCGCCGCGGATACTGAAAAGATCTGTAAAGAAGCCACATTGTCATTGTTGCGCCATTTATCCGCTTTCCATCACAAAGTGTCTCTCTCTAAGCTGCAATATTGTCGACAAGAAGTGACCTACTTAGGTCATCTCTTATCGAAGGAGGGAAGGAGACTGACCCCAGAAAGAATTCAAGCTATTGCACAGTTGAGTGTGCCAAAAACACAGAGAGAAGTACGTGCTTTCTTGGGCATTACTTCATACTGTAGGCATTGGATCCCTAGTTTTTCTTTGTTGGCAAAACCTTTAGTAGCCTTAACATGCAAAGACACACCGAATCCTATCCCATGGTCTGAAGAGTGCCAGAAAAGTTTTGTGGAATTACGCAATGCGTTGTGTTCAGCTCCTGTGTTGGGCACTCCTGACTATAGCAAGCCTTTTACATTGTATGTTCACGAGAAAGATGGATGTGCGTTGTCAGTGTTAACACAGCCTTTTGGCGACAGACCGCGCCCATGCGCATATTTTTCATCAACCTTGGACCCTGTAGCGAGGGCATTGCCAAGCTGTCTGAGAGCGACAGCTGCTGCAGCGATGTCTATCCGACAATCTGCTGGTCTGGTAATGGACAACACATTGATTGTCATGGTTCCACACGCTGTAGACACATTATTAAATAGAACCAAGACACAACACTTGACTAGTGCGCGATTATCAGGGTATGAACTCACACTGTTAGCGAATCACATACACATAAAAAGATGCAATACGCTGAATCCAGCTACATTGTTGCCGATTCCAGCAGACTCAGATGAGATTGAGCAACATGACTGTCTGTTCAGAACAGAAGAAGAGACGAAAGGGAGAGTAGATCTCAAAGATACTCCCCTGACTGAGTGTGATGGCACTTTATGGGTAGATGGTTCATGCTTCAAGCTCCCTAATGGTGATACGACTGCTGCATATGCTATCACGACTCTACACACAGTCGTGGAAACTGCACGAGTGCCACATAATTCGGCCCAAGCAGCAGAATTAATCGCCCTCACGAGAGCATGTGTGTTGTCTGAAGGAATGAGAGTGAATATATACACAGATAGTCAGTACGCCTTTGGCGTGGCTCATAATTTTGGGCGTTTGTGGAAAGAGCGTGGGTTCCTGACGTCGCATGGAGCTAAAATTCAGAATGGCAAGTTGGTGAATGATCTCCTTGAGTCACTGACCCTACCTTTGCAAGTTGCGATCATGAAATGTAGTGCGCATAGGAAAGTCACAGATGATGTTGGACGTGGGAATGCGTTTGCTGATGAGACCGCGAGAGAAACAGCACAGAACGTGAAGACTAGAATGTATGTTGCAGGCCCCGCAAGATGGGTTAATGATGTGGGAATGTGTGAGAACACAATAGAGAGTGTGAAGTCGCTTCAGGCTGAAGCTACAGAAGAAGAGTTAAGCAAGTGGAGAGAGAGTATGGGTAAGTTGGATGAGAATGGTTGTTGGACTGATCTGACAGAACATAGGCGATGGTTGTTGCCTGATGCATATGTGCTTCCAGTGGTTACTATGGCACATGGAACGGCACATATCAGTACAAAAGGTATATGCAAGTTGTTGGCTCCAGTATGGCAGAATGCTGGGATTCCCAAGTGTGCAGAGAATGTGGTCAAGAATTGCATAGTATGCTTAAAGTACAACCCTGGTAGGGGAACCCCAACTCCGGCTGGTCACTTTGCACCCCCATCATGTCCATTTGAAGTTTTGCAGCTGGACTTTATTCACATGGAAAGATGCAACAACCTGAAATATGTACTGGTGGTTGTTTGTGCTTTCTCAAAATGGATCGAGGCTTATCCTCTGAAAGATAACACTGCCCTATCCACAGCCAAAGCCCTTGTGAAGGAGTTTTTCCCCAGGTTTGGAATGCCGAGAATGGTATGGTGTGATAATGGAAGTGAGTTCGTGGGTAAAGTGATGAAGAATGTATGTGAAGGTTTAGGCATAAAGCAGAAGTTCCACGCTGCAAATCACCCCCAATCAGCTGGACTAGTTGAACGCTACAATGGAGCCTTAAAGCTCAAGCTGGCCAAAATTCAGGCGAGCACTGGTCTTAAATGGCCTGACGCTCTGCCTTTAGCACTCTTGTCCACTAGAATGACGATACACTCACGAGTGGGACTTAGTCCTTATGAAGTAGTCTTTGGCCGCCCGGCCAACGTATGGGGTGTACCAAGGCCTAAGAAGTTCAGTGAAATAGAGCATCCAGTACTGCTCGATTACCTGTATGATTTGACTGTTAAACTGCGTGTTTTGCACCAACAGGTACATGATACTCTTCCCCAAGCCTCTGAACCTCCTGGACACCCCATCAACCCTGGCTCGTGGGTCCTGGTCCGGAATTTCCAGCGTAAAGGCAACGACGAACCTCGCTGGATCGGCCCTCATCTTGTTCTTCTTTCGACAAGATCAGCAGTGCGAGTGAAAGGGAAGAAACACTGGATTCATGGTACTCACTGCAAGGTAGTTCCCTTGCCTCTGCCATATGACCAGTGGGTCAAGGAGGGTATCGCCGACTCAGAGACAGACATTGTACCTCGCTTTGTACCATTCAGTGACGCACGCTTAAAAGACACAGTTTCAGACCAAGAGAGTGACAATATTCTGCAGGAAGCTGTGCCGCCATCAAATCGACTGGACACCACTGAGCTTGAACTTTTGTTTCAAGACCAAACAGCACCTGGCCGCCTTCGCTATAATTTGAGACCTAGGCCCATGGACAAATAAAGATTTTCCTCACTATTTCCCTTTTGACATTTTTTGCTCTCCCATCTGAAGGACTTTCTTGATTTTTGTTTTTCGAACCACCATCCGGGTTCTGCCGCAGGGTCGCGGTGCCAAGACTTTGGGGTACAGGCCGAAGACGCTAGGTCAACGGTTCTGGTTGGTCTAGGGCGTTTCCCTGGACTGACAGGCGTACTCCTTAGCAGAAGAAACTCATCCGCCGCGAGCGGCCCGAGTAGAGGATGGAGTTTTTTAAGATGGAGAGACCGATTGAGGAAATGAACTCTAACGCAAGAATGTGTAGAATTGTGAAAAGTAAATGTTTTGTCTTTTTGTGCCTTTTTACACTGTGTAGTATCATAATGTTTATTGTAGGATTTGTGTTCTTCTCCGCTCAAAAGCCCATTGCACCCACTCAACAGCCTATATCTCTTTCTACTGCCTCCTCTCACTCTTTTCACCCTTTGCCTGAGCACGAACAGACCAGACGATCAGAGTTCGTAAATAACTTGTTTATCCAACTCTTGCACCAGCACCAACTGGTAATGAATACGACCAATTGCTGGGTCTGTGGGTTAATGCCACATACCATTAACAAGGGTATTCCCTACCTGGTGCTACCGTACAGTTACAATGGATCGTCATGGGCATTCCAAACCATGTTTCTCTATGCTCTAGATACATACTCCCCTCGCCCACCGCGTTCTATCAGACCCATCACCAATAATAAGGCTTTGATGAAAGGAGTTGCCGATATGAGTAGAGATATTGATGCATACTCATCCATTCCTAAAGAAGAGCTGAGACCTTATGTAGGATGGAACGCGACGGGGTATAGTATTAGTCTGGGTGAAAGACAGCGAAAAATCTCATCTCCAATCTGGGTCGTACCCCACATGGGTCGGTTCTGCTTACAGGGTAATGGTCAGAATCCTAGGGCTCAACTGGGAAGAAGTGACTGTACTGAAACGTACACTTTCCCGTCACAGTTCTCCCCTGCGTTTTTGGCTGCTAAGGGCACATATTTCATCTGTCATGACCGAGCATATACATGGCTGCCCCCTGATTTCTCGGGCACATGTTATATTGCGAACTTGCTACCGCCGACATTTACTGCTGCCTCTGACTATCACAAGACCAGAGTTGTGAGAGGTGTGATTAGTAAGGAGGACACTGCCGGTCAGGAAGCAGGAGACTTCTTCTTGGGTTTCCTGCCGTTTTGGGGACCTATGGTCAATAGTAGGAACCTGAGACAGCTGACTCGTGTGGTTGAATCCACCGTCAATGTAACGGCTGGTGCCCTTAGTAATTTGACAGCTGAGCTCCAAGCGGATCGCCTTATGACTTTGCAGAACCGCATGGTTCTAGACGTTATTCTTGCAGACCGCGGTGGGGTATGCAAGGTCATCCAATCCAGTTGCTGCATTTTCATACCAGATAATGCTCCAACAGTGTATCAAGCCATCTCCAAACTCCATAAAATATCTGAAGCCATACACGTGGATAAGGGAGATTGGTCACTGATGGGATGGTTCTGGGAATTGATATCTGCCTGGGGTTGGAAAGTTCTGATGGTCATTGGAATGATCTTAGCCATTCTTTTCCTGTTCTGTCTGTGCATACAGTGTGCTCCTGCGATATGTGGCCTCTGTGCTACCTTATGTGTAAGGAAACCTGTATCGAGGGACGAGCTAAGTAATAGGATGATGCTACAGCAACATCTCCATGACTTCGTGGACATTGACCTAGACTCGGATTAAGACGAGTATAGTAATTGCCTATGTAAGGGCAAAAGGAGGGTCTGTCGTACTTTAATATTCGGGACCGCGTAGGGGACGGGGCCCTACCCCTGTCTATCTTGGTATTAGCGAACCGCAAATGGTAAATGCGGCACGTACGAGTGTTTTATATATCGTTCTAGCTATGAATGCACTGTGTACACGTTATTCTGCTCAACTACGCGGGTTCCATTTTGGAAGCAGTGGCCATCTTGTCATTGCCCTCACATAGGCTATGATGGAGTTAATACGGGCCTCACAGTACATGGGCTTTCCCTCTGACTTCCCTGTGACCTGGGCAGCTGGCTCTGCTGCCCCGGGTCAAACCGGTCTCACGAGCTCCCCTTCCTCCGTCCACCTGTGATTCGCATCAGGGCTTGACCCGTCATAAAACCCTTTCATTCTACACAATCCCCCGGCTAATCTCTTCCACACCTGCTTGTTCTTGCTTTATGACTTGTTTCCCAAAACAGGAGATGCTCATGTTTATTGGGGGGTCTATTTACTTCAAACATGGGATCTGAACCTTCCTGTGTAAATCATTATGGGCTGGCCGAACTGGAATGTGGGATGGTCATCATGACTCTGCTTTTTCGTTTGTAATGTATGCCTTTATATGACCATATCGTAAACCAAGGAATGTGTGCCTGGAGCATGATATTTTGTACTTAAGGAGAAGTCCGTTCCTATGATTTTCAGCAGTCTCCTGAGAACATACACGCTGTTGTACTTCTAGGATACCTGTCATTGGTCTGCAGCCAATAAACGATTCTTTGACTTCACCCAGAAGACTCTGTGTTTCTGTAGGTCCGGAACAGGGTGAAACCCAGAAGTCATAGGGTGTGTGCCCCTGCACCGCTGGGACTAAAATACCCAGTACTTCAGAGGTGATCCATTCCAGCGCCTTGTCCTGGATTCCGATGTTGCTGAGGCGCTGTACTAGGGTGCGGTGGCAGACAGTGTTGAATGCCGCGGAGAGGTCTAGGAGGATGAGGGCCGCTGTTTCTCCGTTGTCCATCAGGGCTCGGATGTCATCGGTGGCGGCGATGAGGGCGGTCTCGGTGCTGTGATTGGCTCGGAAGCCGGACTGTGAGGGGTCGAGGGATCCATTCGTCTCGAGGAAGGCGGCCATCTGCTTGTTGACGGTCTTCTCGATGACTTTGGCTGGAAACGGGAGGAGCGAGATGGGGCGGTAGTTCTTGAGTTCGGTGGGGTCCGCTGTTGGTTTCTTGAGTAGAGCGCTGAGTTCGGCGTGCTTCCAGCTGGTGGCCGTGTCGAAGGATGTGTTGATGATGTCTCGCAGGTGGGGTGCGATGACAGCGTCGGCCTTGTTGAAGACGTGGTGAGGGCAGGGGTCGGTCGGTGATCCGGAGTGGATGGAGTTCATCGTGCGGATGGTGTCTTCGGTGCTGATCGGGGTCCAGGCGTGGAGGGTGGTGGTGGGGGGTGGTTGTCCGGTCATGGTGTGCGTTGGTTGGTTGTTGAAGCTGTTGTGTATGTCCGCGATCTTGTTGTGGAAGTATGAAGCGAGGGAGTTGCAGAGGTCTTGCGATGGGGTGATGTCGTTGTTTCCTGCGCTGGGGTTGGAAAGCTCTTTCACGATGTTGAAGAGTTCCTTGCAGTTGTGTGCGTTGTTGTCCAACCGGTCCTTGAATGCTGTTTTCTTGGCGGCGCGGATCAGCTGGTGGTGCTTCCGGGTGGCAAGCTTGAAGGAGGTCCTGTTGTCCGGTGTAGGTTCCCTTCTCCAGACTTTCTCGAGGGCTCGGCAGTTCTTCTTGGAGCTCTTGAGTTCGTCGGTGAACCACGGGGCTTTCTTGCTGCCGGGTCTGCTGGGCGGGGTCCTCAGCGGGGCGAGCTCGTCCGCGCAGATGCTGATCCACTTCGTGAGGTTGTCGGCGGCCTGGCTGGGGTTCGCTGAGCTGGCAGGAGGGTGCTGGCTCAGGGAGGTGGCGAGCTGGTCTGCTGTGATCTTGTTCCAGCTTCTGCGGGCGGCCTGTTGCTGGTGGTGGTGGGTCGTCGTTCTCTTGAAGGTGAAGTGGACGCAGCTGTGGTCCGTCCATTGAAGCTCTGTGGCGTGGCTGAAGTCGATGTCTGTGCTGGAAGAGAAGACTGCGTCGAGTGTGTGTCCGGCGAGGTGGGTGGGGGTGGACACCAGTTGCTTGAGTCCGAGATTGGCGAGGTTGTCGAGCAGGGTGCTGGTGTTGTGGTCGTTGTTGTTCTCCAGATGGAAGTTGAGGTCCCCCAGGAGGATGTAGTCAGCGGAGGGGAGGGCATGCGGGCTGACGAAGTCGGCGATGTCCTCGCTGAATTGTGTGCGTGGTCCCGGGGGTCGGTAGATCAGGGTGCCTCTGAGGGTGGTGTTCGGGTTGGTGTGGATCTGGAAATGCAGGTGTTCGGCGCTGGTCAGGGTGTTGTCGGTGCTGGTCGTGAGACGGATGGTGTTCCTGTGTGTTAGAGTCGGGGATCTCTGGTTGGCGCAAGGTTGCCCTTGTGTCAAGCAGGAACCCTCTCCTCCACGTCAGGGTGCAGGATAACCCCTCGCGAATGACCCTTGCTCACCCTCTAGGTGCGTGGCGTGAGCAGCCAAGGCGATTCCTCAGGCGTTGTTGGTTAAGCACTTACAATCATACACACAGTAAATACATCAATCCCCCCAGAAACGGACACCAGACTTGGATATATATAAAAATACGCTTCTTTATGTCAAAATAAGGATATATATCTCCGCAGACTTATCACAAGACCAATAACGTTTTCGCTATGCCACCAGGTTGTACAGCGGGCAAATGTTCGTTGTTTGTAGCTTCAAATGGATACTTTGTAGTTCTCTTGCAAATGTTACTTGTGGTTCCAGTACTCACAGAGATCGACTCCTGCGAACGGGGAAATAAGGCGTTGCGGGCCCCGAGCCCGATTCTGGAACTTCCTTAGTGATGTGGAGAGTCGGCACAGGTCGGTGCGACTCTCGGCTTCAGACGTGTTCTTGGGTCCTCAATCAGCAGGTGTGGGCACGTAGGCAGGCGCGGCCAGCGACCCTTTAGCACGGCAGTGCAGGAGGGTCTCCACAGCGGGGGCGGCGCGGCCTGAGGTGTCCGGGGATAGCGAAGCGGGGTCACAGGGCACAGTCAGTGCAGCTGGATGACCCGGCGTAGATCACAGTCGTCGGACGGCTTCCGGCAGGAGGGGTGATAGCGCGTTCAGCGCACTCCAATGGCAGGCGGTGACAGGGGTGCAGGCGGCCTGGCCCGGGGACAGAGAGCGGCTCCGGACGGAGCGGGGCTCTCACGGGATTGCGGCAGGCGAGCTCCTGAGTGTCACGGCCCTAGGAGGGGCGATGAGGGGCGCAGTCTCTTTTCCAGCGGGATGCCCACACGGCTCGAATTGGAGGATGAGCAAGAAGCACAGAGAACCCACTGTTCCTGGGGTTCAGTTCAGGGGGCAAGCTCAGATCAAGCCCTTGGAGAATGTTCAAGCACAAAGTAGCAAAGTCTTTTCAGTAAGTCTCTTCCTCTCCTTTCTCAGCAAGGCAGGCAGCAGGCCAGCTCCTCCAGCGTCTCCTTCTCCTTCTAGTCGGGCAGAGGTTCTTTGTGGTAAACAGGATTCTGATTTCTTAGGAGCCAGGCTCCTACTTTTATACCATGATTCTTTTGTTCTTTAGCGCCAGGGGGCCTAGGCCTGGCTCAGTCCAGTTCTGGAGCACTTTGTTATGGTGACTCTGCTCTTTCCTTTCAGCAGCAGGGCAGAGACATCAGCCGCCCCACAGGGGGTGGCGCCGGCTTTGTGGTGGCAGAGCACAGGTCTATTCAAGAGTCAAGGTGTACTCCTCCCACCCATCCAGGTGTCACCTCTCTACCCACCACCTGGCAGCCAACCTGTCTCTGGGGATTCCCCAACCCTGCTCCTTACTGTTGCCAGGCAGAACACATACACCCAGCAGAGGTGGACTGAGATGGTCAGGTCAGTAAATACTAACTTTCTAAAAGTAGTATTTACAAACCCAGGATATTAAAATAAACTTGACTACAAGAAGTATTTTATCATCCCGAGTTCAGGCATACTAAACTTGACACTTCTACCATGCTCTCTGAGTCCACTGGGGTCACAGCGTTGGCGTGATCCCGGCAGCCCATTCTGGCCTATGGAGAGCAGGTAGCCTTCAATAGTGAAGAACGGAAATGGCTGTAATTCACTACTAAGACATGCCACACACATCAGGGCATGTCCCACCTTATGCCTACAATGCACCCTGCCCTTGGGCCTACCAGAGGGGTGGCTAATATGTAGGTAAGGGAAGGTTTAGGGACTGGCAAGTGGGGGCACTTGCGCAGTCAGCGCGACGGTCCCGGACCGCGCACAGGCTCTGCGGTGGCAGACCCTAGATACAAGGCCGCTTCTGTGGGTGGCGCAACCAGCGCTGCAAGCCCACCAGCAGCATTGGCATTCACAAGCCCTGGCACCCCTGGTGCACTTTACTGGGGACTGACAGTGAATCCAATCAACCAATCGTGGACATCAATTACAGGTACACTTTACCTCGGGAGCACTTGCACTGCGGCACGGATTAGCCGTGGCGCAGTGCCCTGAGCGGACAACACCAGCAAAACAATCGAGGCACACCATCAAAAAGTGGAAGGGAAACTCACGCCAAGGTGCCAGGTCTAACACGTGTCCCCTCCAGCTGAAATGTGGGGAGAACTACCCTTGCCCAGGGGGTTCCTCGTCACTAAGGCGGAAATACCTGGACAGACCGTCAGCGTTGGCGTGATCTGTACCAGGACGGTGTTCCACCGTAAAGTCCATACCCTGTAGGGAGATGGACCACCTCAACAGCTTCGGGTTTTCACCCCTCATTTGCATCAACCATCTGAGGGGCCTGTGGTCCGTCTGAACCCGGAAGTGAGACCCAAACAAGTAGGGTCTTAGCTTCTTCAGCGCCCAGACCACAGCAAATGCTTCTCGCTCAATTGCACTCCACCTACTTTCCCGTGGAAGTAACCTCCTACTGATGAAGGCTACGGGTTGGTCCCAGCCCTCCTCAGTCATCTGTGAGAGAACAGCCCCCACACCATGCTCTGAAGCGTCTGTCTGGACTAGGAATTCCTCGGAGAAGTCAGGGGCCAAGAGCACGGGCGCCGTGCACATGGCAGTCTTCAGGGTGTCGAAAGCTTTCTGACAGGTGTCAGTCCAAATCACGTTCCTGGGCTGCTTCTTAGAAGTCAGCTCTGTCAAGGGGGCAACGATCGTTCCATAGCCCTTGACAAACCTCCTGTAGTACCCAGTGAGCCCCAGGAAGGCCCTCACTGCGGTCTGCGTCTTGGGGGGTTCCCAAGCCAGGATGGTCTCAATTTTGGGTTGCAAGGGTGCCACCTTGCCACTCTCCACTTGGTGTCCCAAGTACACCACGGAACCCTGCCCGATCTGGCACTTGCTTGGCTTGATCGTGAGGCCTGCTCGGCGCAGCGCCATCAACACTTCCCAGAGGTGGCGCAGGTGTTCAGGCCAGGTGGCACTGAACACTGCGATGTCATCCAGGTAGGCGGCATTGAACGCATCCAGCCCAACCAGTACCTGGTTGACCAACCTCTGAAAGGTGGCAGGGGCATTCTTCATCCCAAATGGCATGACTCGGAACTGGAAGTGCCCATCTGGTGTAGAGAATGCTGACCTCTCTTTGGCCCCATCGGTCAAGGCGATCTGCCAGTACCCAGACGTTAAATCAAACGTACTGAGGAACCGGGCAGCCCCCAGCCGATCAATGAGCTCATCAGCTCTGGGGATGGGGTGCGCGTCAGTCTTCGTGACTGAATTGAGTCCTCTGTAGTCCACACAGAACCGGAGTTCAGGTGTGGCTCCCGGCGCAGCAGCCTTTGGGACCAAGACCACGGGGCTGGACCAAGGACTGCTGGAGGACTCAACCACCCCTAGCGCAAGCATTTTGGAGACCTCCTCCTTAATGCAAGCTCTGACCCTGTCAGTTACCCTGTAAGCCTTGTGCTTCACAGGTAAGCTGTCTCCTGTGTCCACATCATGGACGCACCAATCGGTGACACCAGGAACCAGGGAGAATCGGTCGGAAAATTGTCCCAGCAAGTGGCGGCAGTCTTCCTGTTGTTCGGGCGTCAGGGTGGGCGAGAGGTTAACTCCATCCACTGACCCATCTTTCTCAGAGGCCACTAAGAGGTCAGGAAGAGGCTCGGTCTCCTCTTCCATTCCATCATCAGTGGCCAGCAGCATGCCCACTTCGGTCCTCTCTAAGTGGGGCTTAAGGCGGTTAACATGTAGGACCCTCAAAGGGTTCCTGGGAGTCTGCATGTCCACCAAGTAGGTGATAGGACTTTTGCGCTCCACAACCTCGAATGGACCTGTCCACTTATCCTGAAGTGCACACGGCTCCACTGGGGCCAAGACCCACACCTTTTGTCCAGGTTGAAGCTCTACCAGAGTGGCATTCCGGTCGTACCACCGCTTCATCTCCTCCTGGCTGGCTTCCAGATTTGCCTCAGCAAGTTGCCTGAAACGCCGAGTCTGGTTTCGGAAGGCCAGCATGTAACTATATACATTCTGGGGAGGTTTCCTGGGAGATTGCTCCCAGCCTTCCTTCACCAAACTCAGAGGACCTCTTACCGGGTGACCATACAGAAGCTCAAAGGGGCTGAATCCTAGAGACTTCTGTGGCACCTCTCGGTAAGCGAAGAGCAGGCATGGCAAGAGGACGTCCCACTTACGCCTCATTGGACCGTCCAGGCCCATGATCATGCCTTTGAGGGTTCGGTTGAATCTCTCAACCAACCCATTTCCTTGGGGATGGTAAGGAGTGGTGAACTTGTACGTTACCCCACACTCCTTCCACAGGGATTTCATATATGTGGATATGAAATTGGTCCCCCTGTCGCTCACCACCTCTAGAGGGAATCCCACTCGGGAGAAAATTCCCATCAGTGCCCGTCCCACCACGGGGGCCGTCACTGTCCTCAGAGGGATGGCTTCAGGGTACCGGGTGGCATGGTCCACCAAGACCAGGATGAACCTGTTGCCCAGGGCTGTCTTGGGGTCCAGAGGCCCCACAATATCAATACCCACTCGTTGGAATGGCGTACCGACCACAGGGAAAGGTTGCAGAGGAGCCTTGTGCTTCCCCCCGCTCTTACCACTTGCCTGGCAAGTCTGACAGGTTCTGCAGTAGGAATCGGAATTCTTGTGCATTTGGGGCCAGTAAAAGTGGGTGACAAGCCTGTCATAGGTCTTGTCCATCCCCAAATGTCCTGCTAACGGCACATCATGAGCCAGCCCCAGTAGGAAGGTTCTGAACTTCTGGGGTACCACCAGCACACGGGCTGACCCAGGTTCAGCAGCCTTAGGCTCGGAATACAGGAGGTCACTCTCCCAGTACACGTAGTGTGTTTTGGCCTGAACACCATTGGCCTGGTCTGCAGCCTGTTGCCGCATACCCACGAGAGAAGGGCATTCTTTCTGCTCCCTGCAGAATTCCTCCCTGGAGGGACCTCCTTCTTGCTGCCAATGGGTCAGCTCAGGCAGATCTCCCAGTTCGGCAATCTGTTCCCCGGTAGGCTCCAGAGCATCCCCCTCAGGGTCTACTTCCTCCTGGGCCGTGGGAACTTCGGGGGCCGGTTTCCCGCGCCTCCTGCGCCTTCTCCCTAAGGCCGGTTCCTGGACCTCTCCCTCAGGCTCCAGGACCCTCTCAACACCCCTACTGGCTGCCATGGACCGGGTGGTCACGCACGCCCAGTCGGGTAGACCCACCATCCTCAGATGCGTGGTCTTCTCCACCTTTTCCCAAGGGGAACTCTCCAGGTCGTTCCCTAGCAGACAGTCTACAGGCATGTCAGTTCTCACAGCGACTTGTAGAGTACCAGAGACCTCCCCCCACTCAAAGGGAACTTGAGCCATTGGACAACGACTCTCTACGTTGTCAGCATTGACAACCCTACAGTAGGCATTGGGTACAATCTGCTCTTGAGACACCAGGTGTTGCCTCACCGAGGTCACGCTGGCTCCTGTATCTCTAAGAGCCTCAATCTTCTTTCCATTGATGGTCACCACCTGTCCATATTTCTTAGTGTTAGAGGGCAGGTAGGTTACAGGGACCATCTCACTGTCTCCTAGCGAGACTAGGGTCATCTGCCCGGGACCCCCACCCTCCTGGACTGCTACTTCCTCCCCAAAGTTAACACTAGCTACTTGCCGGGGGGGAGCACCAGTGGGTGCGGTCTTACCAAACAGGCGACACTTAGGATCAGAGGCAATGTGACCCGGGTCACCACACTTATAACAATTGAAGGGCCCCTTTGGAACAGGTCTACCTGTCGGGGCCCCGTTCTGCTGCGGGGGTGGGGGAGGCTGAGAACCCTTCTGCTGGTTCCCTTGGGAATTACTTTGGGGGCCTTTTTGGAACCCCTTCTGTTTACCCTTGTCCCCCCCACTCTTCTGCTGGGGACCCTGCCCACCTTTGGCGGAGTCTCCCACTGGACCCTTGTGGACCCTGGTGCTGAGCCAGCGGTCCGCCTCCTCAGCAAGCTTCCTCGGGTTGGACAGCTTGCTATCAATCAGGTGCTGGCGTAGCTCAGGAAAACATTGACTGGACAAGTGCTCCCATGCAATTAAATCAAGCAGCCCTTGATAATCATTCACTTTGCTACCCTTCACCCAACCATCCAGCGCTCTGCAGAAAAAGGTCACATACTCCACATACGTACTCTCAGGGATCTTCTTCGTCTCCCTGAACCGCTGTCTATATAGCTCCGGAGTTAACCCATACCTGGTCATTAAAGCTTCCTTCATATGGGGGTATGAGGTTTGGAGATCTAAGGGTAAATCTAACAGTGTGTCACGCCCTTCAGCAAGGAACCTTCCCCACAACCCCGCTCCCCAGTCTTTCTCAGGGACCCGGTGTGAGGACATGGCCACCTCGTAGGCCCTAAACCACTGCCCTATGTCATCCTTTCTAAAATACTCCTTTACTACATCTTTGGGGATGTACACCTTGGACTCTACCTGCGCTGATGGAGTGCTGCCACCAGAAGGAGCGGTGTCCAAACTTTTCGCCTTCAGCTCCAACTCCTTCAATCTGATATCATGATCCATTTGGCGTTGTTGTGCCTCCAGGGCCAACTTCTGCTTTTCCATTTCCATTTGTCCTGCCAACTTTGCCATCTCCATTGCATGCGCCCTGTCGGCTGCCCTGTCTGCCAGCTCCTCTGGCGACCGGACTCTGCTGGGCTCCTCAAGATTGTCGGGTGGAACGATGTCCCCCGCATTCCGTGGGTCTCGTGACTCCTTCCAGGCTCTCAGCGCCTTGAGGTACTGGTTCTTCTTCCTGAATCCAGCATGGGGAACTCTGAATTTTACACTGTAGCCTTTCAATTGCTCCGTTGTGTAACCTTCCAGTCTCTCCCAATCCACCTCATCGATTCCAGAAATCACAGAGAGTGCTTTCCCAGCGGAGTGTGAGCCAGGCATGGTTGCAGTAATGGCAGATGTCTCAACAAAGTTCAACAATTACAAACCTGTGGCTGCGTTATTTGGTCTGCTCTCACTATCTGGTGATTAATAATTCACTGTATGCAAATTACAAGTGCAAATCCGAAATCCCAACCGCTGCCACCAATGTTAGAGTCGGGGATCTCTGGTTGGCGCAAGGTTGCCCTTGTGTCAAGCAGGAACCCTCTCCTCCACGTCAGGGCGCAGGATAACCCCTCGCGAATGACCCTTGCTCACGCCACGCACCTAGAGGGTGAGCAAGGGTCATTCGCGAGGGGTTATCCTGCGCCCTGACGTGGAGGAGAGGGTTCCTGCTTGACACAAGGGCAACCTTGCGCCAACCAGAGATCCCCGACTCTAACACTGTGGATGATGGCGATGCCTCCTCCCATCTGGTTGGCGTTGCGGTCCCTCCGGACGATCTTGTAGCCCTCTGGGATAGCGATGGCGACGTCGGGAGCTGAAGAGGCGTTCATCCAGGTCTCCGTGAGGAAGGCAACGTCAGGGGCTGTGGCGTCTAGAAGGTTCCAGAGTTCGATGGCGTGTCTGTGGACGGAGCGGGTGTTGAGCAGGATGCACTTGAGGTGGGTGCTGCTGGTGTTCGACTTGGCGGGTGCTGGTGCGAGGCAGGTCCGGATGCAGGTGAATTTGCAGGCGTGGCAGCTGAAAGGTCCGTGGGTGCGTCGTGGAGTGGCTTGGTGGCATTCTGGGAGTCGGCCGGTGTTGAGTGCGATGAGGGTGGCGGCGGAGTACGACAGTCGGGTAGGTCGGGGTCTTCGTGGGCCAGCGGTCCTGGCGCTGGTCGCGGACGGGCGCAGACGGGCTTACCTTTGGCGCGCCTTCGGCGCACAATCGGCGCGCCCGCTGCGCGTGACCGCTGCGCGTTCGCACGGTCGCCATTTAGGGCGAAGTGCGCGGGTGGGCGGAGCAGCTGGGAGGCGGGAGCGGGGAGGGTACAGAAGAAAAAAGGGGCGGGGAAAGCGGCGGTGGCGGGAAGGGAGAGCGGAGGGCGGCGAGGTAGGCGGACAAACAGGAAGGAAACGCACAACACAGGCACAACAATCCCAATAAAAAACAGGCACAAATGGGGGCAAAAACAGGGCAAAAAACACAAACCAGCAGCAGTTCAGGAGAACCGGCAGGCGATCACGGACCACGCCGGAGGGGGCGTGGTCAGCGGCAGCGAGGCAGAAGCGGCAGGGCAAAGGGGCACACGCAGCAGCTGGTGGCCGTGCGGCGCGGGGGTGTCCCACAAGTGGGTCACACTCACCTGCGTCGCACGGTCGCCATTTAAGGCCAAGTGCGCGGGTGGGCGGAGCAGCTGGGAGGCGGGAGCGGGGAGGGTACAGAAGAAAAAAGGGGCGGGGAAAGCGGCGGTGGCGGGAAGGGAGAGCGGAGGGCGGCGAGGTAGGCGGACAAACAGGAAGGAAACGCACAACACAGGCACAACAATCCCAATAAAAAACAGGCACAAATGGGGGCAAAAACAGGGCAAAAAACACAAACCAGCAGCAGTTCAGGAGAACCGGCAGGCGATCACGGACCACGCCGGAGGGGGCGTGGTCAGCGGCAGCGAGGCAGAAGCGGCAGGGCAAAGGGGCACACGCAGCAGCTGGTGGCCGTGCGGCGCGGGGGTGTCCCAGATTGTCCCGGCAATCTGTGCAAACGCGGGTCGAACTGAAGTTGATAGTGAGTCACACCGTCCTTAATCCAGGTACGAAACTGGGGCAATCTATAGGAAGGGGTTTACACATAATCAGGTTGATCATAGACTAATTAATTCTATGTTAGGACAGGAGGCTCCGATTATGCTTTCTCATTTCTTTACTAGAAATGCTCAGCAGCCAATAAAAACACAGTATATGCAATAAAAAACTACAATACCCATAAACGCCAGGGTATGACGTGTATAACCATAGAGTCTGCAATATAAAAGGACATATAGCAAGACCAACGTCCTCTTTCTTTGCTGCTCCGCAGCCAGTTGAGTCCTTCTTTCGTATTTTTAAACCATTTATGCAGTGTCTTGTGTGGCATGTTTTGATATTGCTTAATATTGCTTTACGGTTGTATGTAGCGCTAATGCGCGCTTGTTTTGCTGTTGCCATAGTAACATTCGCGTTGTTTCCTTTCTCGCTCGCTGCGCTTGTTCCGTGCAGGGAGCGTGTGGTTCACCTTACTGTCGGGCGCTTCGCGCCCGCGTTTCTTGTGGAGAGGGAGACAGGGGCTTGGAGGCTCGCGCTAACGCTGCGAGTGCTCCGAATATTTCAAATACCAGGCGGTCGTTACCGCGCATGCGCGGCGGCCATATTTGTTGATTATAACAGGTGTTTTCTCCTGTCAGACTGCACGCTTCTAGCGCTAAGAGCCCACAGCCTTGGTATTTGCCCCTCATTACGCCCAGTTGCTGTTTTAAACCGTCTGGGTAGTAAAATTACGCATAGGCTTTGCCTAGAGTGCTAGTTTTTCTGCCAGCATGCCCTCCCTCCACATTTTAAATTTATTATTAAGTGTTTAGATTTTTTTAATCTACACTTTGGCTTGCTGTGGGGTTTTCCCACTCCCCCTGCATTGTGCCTTTGGCCACTATTGATTGTTATTTCTCCTGTGGGCATTGAATTTTGTTGCACTTTGTGTCAACATGGAAGAGTATTTTGAGGAGGAATATTATTATGAGGAGGATCCTTCTGGCTCTTTGGAGCAGGATTTGGTAGAAGCATTGGATCAAGGGGTGCAACATTCTGTGAATAAAGCGCTTGTGCGCGCTATTAATCCTCTGAAGCGTCATTTATCTCTTTACGCACAACAACAGGGTTGGTTACCTCCTGCCCGTGCGTCAAAGTCCCCTGTTAATCCTCATACGTCAGATTTTCAGAGATTGGCAAAGACACTGTCTTCAGACACGGCTTCCACTAGGGGGTCGGCTGGGACCTCGTTTTCTTCTCTTCATGACCCTGATGCAGATGATGCGCATTCTTCTTCTTCAGAATTTGAACCTCCTCCTCGAAAAAAGGCTCGCAAGGAGCATTTCGTGGACGCTCCTTCCAATCCTCCCATTCTAACTTTTGAACCGTCAGAAATTTTGCATCCCCATTCTTCCTCTTGGTTGCCTTCCCCAGCGGTGGCAGATTATGTACAATCCCACATTCGCCAGCCTTTTGATAAGGACGTCCGGGCACGCCTGAGATCCGAGTGCCCTCGTCCAGATTTGGCGGACCATCTGGCCGAGACCCCGGAGGTTGACCCGACCATGGTCACCTACCTTAAAAAGTACGCTAGAGACCCTAAAAAAGGTCTGGACAGATCATGGCGTTCTTGCCAGGATAAATTATTGGATTTATTGGGCCCTCTCACAAAAATTTTAGATTTGGGCGTTCTGGCTAAAGAGTCTTCTGCACTCGTTAACCCTGACGAACTCATTGAATGGGCTCAGAGAGCCATCTGTCAATTGGGCAATGCCAATTGTGCGCTTTCATGTGAAAGACGTCGCTCCATCCTTCTTCGCCTGGATCCCAGGCTTGCGGAGCTTTCCACTTCTGAGGCCGGTCCCTTGGCTCAGGGGCTCTTATTTGGTCAGCCGTTCCTTAAAGAACTTTCGAATTTTGTGGCCACTTTCAGCGGCCTTGACAAGGACCAAGCCTCGCTACGGCGGGCGTTTCGGCCGGTTTTTGCAAAGGCCGGACGTCTTAGGGGACGTTCGTTCGGCCGAGGAACACAGCAGACCTCTCAACGGGGTTTTCAGTCCCACAGCGGAGGTGGACAGGATACCGGCTTCACCACCCGTTCTAACTTCTATCCCTCCCGCAAAGGGAGGGGACAGTTCCGGAAAGGTCGCTTCGGAGGACAACAAGGGGGTCATCACGACTCCAACAATTCAGGTGAGGCTGATTCCTTTTTCCGAGGTGGTTTTGGGGGGAAGACTCCAATTTTTTCTCCACAATTGGCAGTTAATCTCCAACGATGCATGGGTTCTCGAAACTGTTCAGGGTTACAAGATAGAATTTTACCAGCCCAAACATCAATCCTTCCTTCCCACCCCGTTGGTGTTCTCTCTACAGGATCAGGAGATCATTTCATCAGAAATCGACTCTATTCTTCCTACTACCCGCCATCCAAGAGGGTTTGTCAGTTCGGTGTTTCTGGTTCAGAAACGAGGGGGCGGTTCCCGCCTGGTCCTCAATCTCAAAGAGTTCAACGGCGGAGTGGTTTACCGCCATTTCAAGATGGAAGGCATCCATCTTTTGCGAGATCTTCTCCGAGCGGGAGATTGGATGGTTCGTCTAGATCTCAAAGACGCCTAGTTGTCAATCCCAATCTTCGGGCCACATCGGCGATTTCTCCAGTTCCAGTGGCAAGGGAATTGGTTCGAATACCAAGTCCTCCCCTTCGGCCTATCGTCGGCGCCCTGGTGCTTCACCAAGCTTCTGAAGCCAGTGGTAGAACACTTACGCGCTCGGGGTCTCCGCATGATCGTTTATTTGGACGACATTCTGATCATGGCAGATTGCCCTCACACATTGATCTTGCATCTCGAGTGGACGATCGATCTTTTACAATCTCTGGGATTTCTTGTGAACCCGCAGAAATCTGTCCTCATTCCTTCTCAGGTGATGGACTTTCTAGGCTTCCAGATCAATTCTCTGACCTGTCAGCTTCTTTTACCCACTCAGAAGATTCGTTACATCAAACGGGAATTGATTTCGATTATTTCCAATCGGATTGTATCATTGAGATCCATAGCTCGTGTAGTCGGTCTTTTGGCGTCTTCAATTCAGGCGATTTTCCCGGGTCCTCTGCATTACAGGGCATTACAACGGTTGAAGATCCGTCATCTTCAGCAGGGTCTTCGCTATTCAGATCAGATTCCTCTTTCAGAGGAGGCGAGGTGCGAGATGCAGTGGTGGCTGGACCACATGGAGGCCTGGAATGGGCGAGCCCTGTTCGGTTCCTCCCCGGAAATGGTAATAGAGTCTGATGCCAGCCTGTGGGGCTGGGGAGCCCGGTGCGGTCCCATTTCAACGGGGGGTCGTTGGTCCCCTCAGGAGTTGTCTCTCCACATCAATTGTCTAGAACTCCTGGCGGGATCCTTTGCGATTCGTTGCTTCACGCCTCTTCAGTCCAATTGTTGCATTCTTCTCCGCATGGACAATGTGTCCGCGGTTCGTTATGTCAACAAGTTGGGCGGCACGAGGTCCAAGATCTTGGCAGAGATCGCCAAAGATTTTGGGCATTTTTGTCTACAAAAGAAGATCACAGTTATTGCCGAGTATCTTCCAGGCCGCAACAATCAAATTGCGGATTGGCATTCGCGTCACCTTCGGGATTTCAGCGATTGGAGACTTCATCCTCGCATCTTTCGCTCCCTCCGTCGGTTTTGGGGGCAGAGTCAGATTGACCTGTTTGCCTCTCGCCTCAACACGCAGCTTCCCCGGTTCTTCAGCTGGAGACCGGATCCGGAAGCCTTGGCCACAGACGCATTTCTCCAAATCTGGCCTGCCCTTCTATGCTACGCCTTTCCTCTGTTCATGATGATTCCGAGAGTCCTGGCTCGCACAAGGCGTTATCATTCAGAGCTAATTCTGATAGCTCCTCTGTGGAGGGCTCAGCCTTGGTTCCCAGTTCTCCTGGAAATGTCTTGTGCGGTGCCGATCCTTCTTCCCCAGAAATGGAATCTTTTGCTGGACCCTCTCGGGAATCCGCATCCCCATATCCAGTCAGGCTCTCTCCGCCTTCTGGCTTGGCGACTTTCGGGGACCGTTAGTCGGTCCCAGGCCTTTCACGCGACGCTTGTAAATTCATCAGTGACTCTTGGGCACCCAACACTCACAAACGCTACTCAGGTTCTTGGAAACGATGGTGTGATTGGTGTGTTCAACGGGAGGCTGATCCCGTTTCTGCGGATGTCTCTTTAATTATTAATTTTTTAGCGTCTCTTGCTTCTTCAGGCTTAGCTTATCGGACGGTTAACAATTTCCGTTCTGCTATTTCGGCAGGCCATAGTCCTCTTGATGGGAAACCTGTAGGTGAACACCCTTTGATTACTAAATTGCTCAAGGGTATACGTCTGACGACTCCTCCTTGTCCTAAATATACGTCTTTATGGGATGTATCTGTTGTCCTGAAGTTTTTGGACTCCTGGCCTTCCAACTCCTTGCTTTCCAGCAAACAATTGTCGGCCAAGCTGACAATGTTGTTATGTCTAGTTTCTTGCAGACGGGTGTCTGACGTTCGAGCACTAGACTTAGCTGGTCGTTCTTTTCCCCCTGAGGGTGTCACTTTTCGACTCTCTCGTCGTACTAAAACAAATACTTCACTGATCTCCTATCCTTCTTTTCCTCTCCGTCCCAACCTTTGTGTGGTCCAATGCGTTAATGATTACGAGGTAAGTACTGCTTCTTTACGTACAGACTTACAGGGTCAACTGTTGATTGCTTTGCAGAAGCCTTTTCGCCCTGTAACCCCAGCTACTTTAGCTCGTTGGGTTCGCTGGCTTATGTATGTCTGAGGCCGGCATTGATGTGTCCATTTTTGGTGCTCATTCGGCACGGGGAGCTATGGCTTCTAAAGCTTTTTCAATGGGTGTTACTTTGTCTGACATTATGAAGGCCGCAGATTGGTCCTCTGATTCCATGTTTAAATCTTTCTATTATAAACCTATTGATCAGGTAGCCTCAGTAGTGGTGGATAAGCTTTGAACAAGCATAATCGGAGCCTCCTGACATAGAATTAAAAATTTGCGAACATACGTGACAAGAATTTTCAATTCTATTAAGGACAAGGAGGCGAGGATTATCCCACCCATTATGTTTTTCTGATGTATTTATTTTGCATTTATACTGATGTTCTTGCATATGCATTGTATATTTTTTCTGATAAGTCATTGTTCTCTGATATTTTTCCCCCCTTTATATTTTTTATTATATGGGATGTTTTTTACGGCAGTCTGTCTCTTTTCAGGTCCTGACCCGAAGTGATGAGGTTACGGCTTCTTCTGGTTTCTTCTGCATCTGTTCACCTTCTGCTCCCAGTGTCCGGCGGCCTTCCAGTGCTGCGTGTTTTCTTTATGGACTTCTGCTGTTGCTGATGGTTGATTCCTCCTTTTGCTCATCGTAATTCTTGAACTGTTTCCTGTTATTTTGAACTGTTCTCCTCACCAAAGAAAGAGGACGTTGGTCTTGCTATATGTCCTTTTATATTGCAGACTCTATGGTTATACACGTCATACCCTGGTGTTTATGGGTATTGTAGTTTTTTATTGCATATACTGTGTTTTTATTGGCTGCTGAGCATTTCTAGTAAAGAAATGAGAAAGCATAATCCTCGCCTCCTTGTCCTTAATAGAATTGAAAATTCTTGTCACGTATGTTCGCAAATTTTTAGTTATCTTGAGTCATCTACAGCAGGACCAATCAATACCGGGTAGGAGAACATAGCGGGACGTCATTTGAAATACAAGTAGGTTACTTTCCTTGAAACCTTGTAAGTAGACGCGTAGTTGACGTGGTTTTAGAACATTTAAGATTTTTGAATTATTAATTTATGTTTCGTTACCACAGATGCCATATGCTGGCTGATTATTTGCTTCCAGCTCATTTAGAGGTGAGCGTTTTGGTTTACTGGTGATTGCTTTCAATAATTTAGTTTCGACGTCTAGTTTGGACCCCATCCCTCGAGTTTGACACAGGGTTTTAACAGAGCACGCAGTCTCACCTAGGTGTTCACTTTTCACGTGCCCATTTTGCGTGGTCTGGGTCTGCATGAATAATGAGCAAGACAAACACAATTTACATATATCCTGTTGTGATGGGACCTGTGATGTTTACCCAACACTCTTGTGTGTTACACATTACTAATAATATGTTAATTCAAAAAAACTTTTGTTAAAAGATTGAATTGTATTATTTACAGTATTCCCCTGACAAAGGTATTTCACCGAAATTCATAGGGAAACTTAAATACTCGACACGGAATACGAAGAATTGAAAAAGTGAACATATATTCATGAAAATAAACAAGGAAATATTGTTTGTTATTTGATTGATGTATTGGTTCATGTTACTCCAAGTAAAGGAAAAGCATTTTCATCTCCATGTAAACATATGAAATATTTGCAACTACAAAGGTGCATGAAGATGGTTTAGAGATTACATTACGCAGAGAATATATGAATAATTTGATTATGCAAATTAGCACTGTAAGGGCATGGGAATAGTGCACCCTCATTGCAAACAGGGTCTGTTTGTGTGTTTTTGGAGTATTATTCCAAAGGAAATCATGTGTCCAAGCCACAACTAAAAAAGTGGTTCCCCGTATGATCATCACTTTTAATACCAGGTCAAATGATATTAGACGCATTATGAAAAAAAATTGGAGTCTATTAGAATATGACCCAGTGATAGGAAAATGTATTGGCAAAGCTCCACAAATAGCCTTCAGAAAATCAGGATCTCTTAAGGACTGGCTGGTCTAGAGTTATCCTAGGGAGTCTAAACATGAAAGTTGGCTAAGGTCCCCAAAAGGGTTCATTAGGTGTGGCTCCTGCAAAGACTGTAAAAGTAGCAGGAGCAGAGATCACTACGCAAATAGAGGCTCTAACATTAAAAAGATCACCAATCTCCTTTCCTGTACCAGTAACTTTGTTATATACATCATACAATGCCCCTGTGGTCTCAGATATATTGGGACCTTTAAGTTACAGATGAAAACTAGAATTTTGCAGCATATAAGGGTAGTGACTAATCGAGACTTACGCTACCCCGTTGCTAGACACTTCGCCGAAAAGCATCAGAGCAAGAGTTCCCTTTTGGAATTCTGGGGAGTTGATTGCATCATGCCACATCCAAGGGGAGGGGACCGAGAGAAGCAATTAAGGGTGGCAGAACCCTGGTACATAATTGAGCTCGACACTGAGATGCCAGGAGGACTGAATAGTGGGGAGGAGCTAGCCACCCATTTTGGTGTAACATAATCTGCTATACACCTAGTTGATACTCACTGCCTTTCCTTAGCTGATAGATATTTTTCACAATTAGGCATTTTTTTCTGACTGCCAGCAGTGCATTAGGTTATCTGGAGCACAGCAGTGGCTGTGCAATCATTAATTATTCTCACCTTTTAATAAGGGGTCCTGAGGCAGTAAGAGCAGGGATAAGATATCTTGGACATCATTAATATGATGATCCTTTACCATTGGACTGTTTGTGTCCAAGTGGATGAAGTTTATATCCCTTTATTGAATACTATTTTATTTCAATTTATCCCTTGACAATGTAACGATTTGATCATTGTCGTACTCATTGCCCCTACATCTACTCACTGTAAATACCTTTAGTGCACCCTTTACACCTGCATTTTAATATACACTTGTCATTGATACCATCTGCATGCATGCTTAGTAACACGTTCTGCCCTAATATTGTAATTTTTAAGGAAAGACATTATACTCCATTCTACCGGTTGATGCTGGTGCTCCTTGCTTGGCTGGCTTTAAAGTGTGGAGGGTACATTACCCGGGATTGACCAAGTAAAATGCTTTAATATGTCAAGGGTACATTACCCTAGATTGAAGAATTACTGTACTATTGATTCTTGGATGCATATATTAACATACTTGAATAGGTTAAGGGTACATTACCCGAGATTGATAAATTAACATGCTATTGATTCCTTAGATACAAAAACTTGGATATGCGTTGTAAATATCATTGGAACATTGAATATTGTTTCAAATTTTAGTATCGCTCCCATAATGGATGTTTAGTATGTAATTCAGGAGATTATAATATCCCTTTGAATTATTCAGCGGTAATCATTTCTCTGTGTGCTCGTTACAATGCATATGGCTACGTTGACAAATGTCTGTTTTCCATGTTTATGATCAAATTCTAGATATAATGACAATTTGCGGGCCAAACAGAATATTAATATGTATTTAACCGGCACAACTCTACTGTTATTTTTATCCATTGTGATATAATTTGCGTTATTTATTTTTCTTTACTGATTTGGAGCGTAGTATGTCTTCCATTGCTATGAACTTGTTTCAGTATTTCTATGGGAATTTGAATGTGCAGAATTAACTTGATAAAGGCATCGCCTAAACGCTTTGTTTGTGTGCACAATAAAATTGTGTATAGTCCTCTGGTGTACCACTTGGTCTTTGCTGGAGTTCCTGCATCGTCCCCTTATTTTGATTTATAGATGGATGCTGCCGCCATCGCAGGCATCGGCATCGCTAGGCTGTGGATGGGCGTCTGTGCAGTGAAATCCTGGACGCAAGAATTGAAGCCATTCCCGCCGCTCTGTCACAGAAAAGCAGTGATTGTGCTAGGGTAAGCGAGCGCTGCGGGGGTTGGTTTGGGGGGTTTTGTGTAGATTCCCAGTCGGAGGGCAGGGGTCTGATCAGAACCCCCACTCCTCTCTCCCCGCCCCATGCTCGCAACCCGTTACCACAACACGAGAAATCGGAGCAGATGCGGTGTTGTTATCTCAACCATACGCGTAGGAGGACATATTTCACCATTGAACGATTTTTAATATGACGAGTGAATGGGAAGCAGTCAGAAAAGTCTTCGCCTACTCCCTCTTTGATGAAGAATTGGACCCCGGACATAGACCCACGGGCTCCAATAGCACACAGGGAACAATTGAACCTTCACTGAAACAGAAATTAAATTTACTCGAGAAATTGTCAAAAAGAGAATTAAACAAATGGTGGGAAATTACATCTGTCACTAACTATATCAAAGTCAGTAGAGTCCCTAGAGGCTTGCGGATTTCTATTATTCCAACATACGAGAACCCTAATCCAGAATTGGGCCACCTATATGGCTAAAACATGCAAGGGGATGCTTGAGATGCTGATCGAATATGCCAAATTGGATCTAGAAGCAACTCGCAAAGAATTTGCCGAATGCGCCAGGACTTAGAAAAATCCAAAAATGAAAAGTCTGTGATTGACTTCCTGAAATCCTTGGATGGCAAGTTGAAATCATATGAGGACGCAATAAAAGCCAAAAAGCAAAGGAAATTCTTAAGAGATAAAAAGGATTACGCAGAAGGGCGTATCCTAACCTACGCGAAACGCTTCGATTGGGCACAAAGGGATATTCAAGCTTTTCCCAAACAAAGTCAACAAGAAGCCCTTTCAACTGGGTCCAGTTCTGATCTCAGCTCGGATACAGAGAGACAAAATTTGAGTGTCCCTTTAGGGGTGCGCCCATTAACTTTTTTACACGAATTCCAGATCTTGAAACAAAAGAAGGAACAGGGTCTCGACGAGAAAACCACAGCGAGGGGCAGAGGAAGGGGAAGAGGCAAAGGTCCCAAAAAAGGAAGAGGTAAAGGAACAAAAACAGACTCAGAATAAAAAAGAAAAGAGGGGTACCCTTTTCTAAAGAATTGGCTGCCTCCAATGAAATTATGAAGAGTATATCAGTTGTTAATTTATCTTCCAGAACATTAACTAGTGAGGAGGAATCACTACTACAACTAGGTCTATCATTCTGTCCAACATACAATATGAACTATGTGGATACTCGCATTGACCTTTTTCTCTATGTGCGTAAACTAAAATTGATGAAAATAAATGAAATGACTGTTGGACGGAAGAGGAATAAAGGCGGTGCCAGGAACATGCCTGATATTGATTCCAATCTATCCCTGGAGGATGCTAATTTGATTTTGGATTTACACCAATTGGAAGAAAACATTATGGAAATTCCCAAACAAGACAAGGGCAGGATACTTAAAGAATTTGGTTTTTTTCCCCAAATCAGCCAGCCATAGTGATTTAAAACCTAGATCAGTCTTCAACCCCAATGTTCCCTTTGATAATACTGAAGCTTTCAAAACAGTGATAATTAAAGAAATTAACTTGTTGCGTGATCGACCCCTGAAAAAGCAACATGATAATTTGACATCAACGCAAAGAAAGGCCATGACTGATCTGGCCAATGATGCAACGATAATTGTAAAACCCTCAGATAAGGTAGGAAATTTAGTTGTAATAGATATCACTCAGTACAACGAGGAAGCTTTACGACAATTGGGAGATGTTGACTGTTATGAACCCATTGGTTGGGAGGAATACAGGTCTTGTATCACTACATACCACAAATTTCTAAGGGAATGGTGGGTGGCAGGTTTAATAGATGATGGGGAATTTCACTTTCTAAAATCAGAAAACCCTCGGGTACCCTGTTTTTATCTATTACCAAAAATCCATAAGCATCCCACTAGACCACCAGGTAGACCGATTTTGTCCTCGAATGGTGGATTGTTAGAGAATACTTCAATTTTTCTGGCTCTCTACCTATCCACATTCGTCATGGGCCTGAGTTCCTATTGCAGCAACAGTACGGATTTTTTACGACGTATCCATTATATTTATTTATTTATTTATATTTGGAGTTTTATATAGCGTTGACCTGACCCCGGGGTATTGGAGCGCTTTACAACAGTGTTTCATAATAGTTACATAGTAGAGCAGTCTTAAACATACAGTTCTCCAGTCCAGGAGTGCTGAGGCTTCTTGAGGTATTGGTTCAGTCCTGAGGTAGCCTCGTTGAATGCTTTATTGAGGTAGTCCGAGAATCTTGAGGCAGCCTTATTTTATGCACACTTGTCTGGAAGCGGGCTGAGGTGGATCTGTATGATGTAAGTCAGAGAGCAATGGAGTCAGGGTTAGCGTGAAGGCGGCTGCTATCCATTCGGGAGGGAGCGGTGGAGGAGGAGTGCTTTTAGGTGTTTTTTTAATTTTGTGAAGGACGGGATAGTTCTGATATCTGCTGGGATGGAGTTCCAGATTTTTGGGCGCGTTTCCAGCGAATGACCTCGTGGCGGTTTTTTGTTTGCGTGTTCTCATGGGGATGAGAGGAGGGAGTTGGAGCTTCTGAGGTTTCTTGTCTGACCGGCCCTCATGAGTTTGGCGGCCAGATAGTCCGGTTTTCCAGTCTGTAGGGCTTTGTGCATGTGGCAGGCCGTTCTGAAATTAGCTCGCTGTTCAACTGGGAGCCGTTTTAGTTCTCTTAGTGCTGGTGAAATGTAGTCATATTTCTTGATTCCGGTGACCATTCTGGCTGCTTCGTTGAGGGTTGTTTTGAGGGGAGCCAGGTGGGAATTTGTGGTGCCGGTTAAGGTTGCGTTGCCATAGTCGAGTCTGGATAGCACCAGTGATTGGGTGGCTTGTTTGAGGTCTTTAGTAGGGATGAATGGTTTAATTTTGTAGAGAAGCTTCAGGTTGAGGAAGGCAGTCTTTTCAGGGTTTTTGATGTGGTTGGTCATGTCCAGTTTAGGGTCTAGGGTGATTCCTAGTGATTTTACGGAGTTAACCACGGTGAGATTACCATTTAGAGCATCCATGCGCTGTGACTCTGTGACCATTTTATATAATTTATTGCCTCTATTTTCGCCGCATTTTAAATAAAGCGCTTGATTTCTTTGCACATTGCACATCGTTTTAATCTGCTCATAATTTCAAACTCAACGTGGTATCCTACCTAAATTGTTTTTCCCCGCACTGCCTTGCTCCCTGAGCCTACCTCGGTCGATTTTGGGGCTGGGAGGCTCTCCCTCGAATCGGCAGAAGCGCGGCGGCCATTTTGGGTAGGGGAAGCGTCCAGTCACCAGCATAAAAGGCACTCCCCTCGCAAGGTTTCGCCCTTTCTGAGTGAGTGTGTGAGTCCCTCCTGAGGCAGAAGCCGGGAGGTTGTTGTGCGCTGTGACTCTGTGACCATTTTATATACTTTATTGCCTCTATTTTCGCCGCATTTTAAATAAAGCGCTTGATTTCTTTGCACATTGTTTTAATCTGCTCATAATTTCAAACTCGACGTGGTATCCTACCTAAATTGTTTCTCCCCGCACTGCCTTGCTCCCTGAGCCTACCTCGGTCGATTTTGGGGCTGGGAGGCTCTCCCTCGAATCGGCAGAAGCGCGGCGGCCATTTTGGGTAGGGGAAGCGTCCAGTCACCAGCATAAAAGGCAACGGTCATGTCTCCACGCAGTGTACGCGGTCAGCGGACGCGCCGGATCTGCGCCGGAGTCATGCCAGAGTTCTGCCCGTCTGCGCCCGTCCGCGATCAGGACGCGGCCGAGGCCAGGTACTCTGTGGAAACCCCAACATCTTGCTTCAAAACATATAGTAAGGAGTCTCTTTTTTCGATACAACACAAATGCTGAGCTCTCACTGTTTCTCTTCAAAGGGACTTAGCCCTATATCCAGAGTTGGGCATACCTTACAATATGCTGAATGACACATTGGTCCCGTGCCCCTTTGATCAGCCGCCGTCTCAGGCCTCTAAAGACACCAGCTATTTTTCTATTAAGGCTGGCCTAATTAATTGTCGCTCCCTGCCTAAACATTCTCTCGATATCGCCCAGTCACTGATGGACAATAACTGGGATTTACTTTTTCTTACGGAAACATGGCTGGAGGATGAATCTAATCCGTCTTTATGCCTGGCCATTCCCCCGGAATATAATATCCTATGCGCCAATAGAGCGGGTCGCAATCGGGGAGGTGGGGTAGCTATTATTTATAGATCCCAATGGACAATCTCGTCCTTCCCTTACACACAAATTGAACTGATTGAAGCCCTTCCCTTCTGTATTAAATTAGCTGAACACACCACACTGACAGGGCTACTGGTCTATCGCCCTCCTAAATCTAAGGCTTCCTACTTCGCTACATTTTTGGACTATGTCCTTCAGGCTAGCCTACGCTATGCCAATTTTACCTTACTAGGAGACCTAAATTTACACGCAGAGGACTCTTCTGACAAGCTTTGCCTTAACTTTCTTTCTACTTTAAAAGATGCTGTATTAAGCCAATTGGTTTCTCAACCTACGCACAAAGCTGGTCATACTCTTGATCTTGTTTGCTCGAATTTCTCAAACATCCTGATTGAGGATCGCTATCCGGTGATTTGGTCGGACCACTTTTTTATCCCTTTTGCTATTCATCTTTGCCAGCATGTGAGACCTAGAATTCCCCCTTAGGCGGTAGGACGTCATTGGAGTAAGATCTCCCCAGACAGTGTTGCCCTACATCTTGTAAATACCACTCCCAAAGACGCCCCTGATTTAGATTCACACCTGACTAACCTCAACTGCTGGGTCACCTCTGCTATTGACTCGCTCGCTCCTATGCGACCGATTAAAACCTTTCGAGCAGCTCCCTCCGCCCCATGGTACTCCGACGAGCTTCGGAAATATAAATCTTCTTGTAAGCTGTTGGAGCGCTGGTGGAGGTCATCCTATTCTATTGACACAAAACTTAAATATAAACTGGCCCTCAAAGAATACCGTAGGAAAATAATTGAGCATAAAAAACGTTACCTGGAGGAGAAAATTAATAGAGCGCATGGCTCGGCCAGGGACATTTTTAACACAGTGAAGACTTTCACAGATCCCTTGGCTCTTAAACAGTTTCTTCCAGTCTCTCAGGCCCTTTGCTCCCGCCTCTCTGACTTCTTTGAAGACAAGATCGCGAAGATCTATGACACCTTCCCCAAGAATAATGATCTAGGGAGTGATACGCCTTTACCTGACCGCATCGAGTCTTCTTCCACTGTTGGACAGGCCACATGAAGGGCTTGCTCCCTCCCCGCATGACAGGGCGCGAGCTCCGGCCCCCCAGGTGTTACCCACAGAAGCAACCCGCACCCCGTCCCAAGACGGGATTCCTGCCCCCGGACATCTCTGTATCATGGGGCCGAACCACTACCGGCTCCCTCGCCCGGCCCGGCCGCCATCTTGGACACTGCACCACGAGGCCGCATGGCCTCAGCTCGACCCTAACCCTGGGCCTGGCCAGGCCCCGACATCCCGGCACCACCATCCACCCAGGAGGTGAACGGACCACTTGGCAGGTCAATGGGAGAAAGAAGTGTCGATGGCTCTCCCCCGCCAGGTGCCGATCGCCCCCAGCTCCCCCGGGCGCTGGCTCCACCCCCCTGCTGGGTGTCTGGACTCCCTCATCCCGGACCTCCCGACCTCCAAGTGCGAGGGTCCGGACATCAAAGGGTGCCAGACCTATAACTGGGGCAGCTCCAGAGCAGGAAGGCAGTTGTATCCTGGAGTCGAGAGACACCGTGAAGAACTCATCCTTGACGGACTACTGGCGCTGCCGTAGTCCTGCCTTGTGAACTATCATCCTGCCTGCTGGCGCTGCCGCAACCTTCTGCATCCTTCATCCTCGTCGGGACCTGCTGGCGCTGCCGCGGACCGTTGTAACTACCATCCTCGCCGGGACCTGCTGGCCCTGCCGCGGACCGTTGTAACTACCATCTTCACCGGGACCTGCTGGCGCTGCCGCGGACCGTTGTAACTACCATCCTCGCCGGGACCTGCTGGCGCTGCCGTGGACCGTTGTAACTACCATCTTCACCGGGACCTGCTGGCGCTGCCGCGGTCCGTCCATCTCGAACGCCGAGCTCGAGGATTGTGAGCTATCCATCATACCATCGCATCTACCTGATTGGTAACAAGACTGTCCCGCTACCCCCTTTCCCAACCAAGAGACTAGAATCGAGGGGACCCCTGAGTCCTGACCTCCTTGTACCATTCTATCGTACCTAAAGATTGCTTATAAAGAACGTTAAACCTTATCATTGTGTGGTGTACCTCTGTGGGGGGGAAGTTATTCGTCTGTACGATCGCTGGAGACGGCTCTCCCCGGAGACCTCTCCCCTTGTCCTCGGCCGACCCTCCCGGTCCGTCTAACATTGGTGGCCAGCGGCGCGATCCGAATCAACGCGTAATCGTACAGAGAGTAACTCACCCCACGACGAAACCACAATGACAACCAAAGAGAGCGGATCCACCGAGAAATTCCAAATTGAGAAATTGGAAGAGTACAGCCATCGTGAGTTGAAACAATTCTGCATTGAACTAGGCATTGCTACCACCGGTCTGAGTACTAAAGACGATTTCAAGCACGCCATTGAGTCGTGGGCAGAAACCGGGGCCGCCAGACCCCCGGACCAAAACATTGCAGCATCAGAGAGGAACACCACGGCTCTCGAGGAGCGAAGAACGGGCCTCTCGCAGGAAGAGATCCAAGAGAGAGAGAAAAACAGACTACATGAGTTAGAAATGGCACGGCTCAAAATGGACGGTGAACTAAAATTAGCCGAACAAAAACTGAACCTAGAACATCTGCGGCTCCGAGAAGAACGGGAAGAAAAACAGAGGCAGAGAGAGCTCGAAGAAAAGAGATTAGCGTATGAGCACGAGCGCAAACTGGCAGAAATAGACCTACGGAAGCAGAACAAAGAACTGGAGGTGCCCAAGCAACCGCGCACCCCAGGAGCGACAGAAAAGAAAGTCCACATCCCCAAGGATGTCGTTCGAGAGTATGTCCGAGAGGACGACATACAACAGTGGTTCAAGGCCTACGAGATCGCCATGACCTCCCACCGGATCGATCGAAGTGACTGGGGAGCCGGTCTATGGGGGAGGTTCGTCAATGAAGGCCGCGATGCCCTGTTACAGCTCCCAGACCATCTGATGTCATCCTATGATCACATGAAGGCTGCCCTCCTCACCCGATATGGGCTCACACCCGAAATGTACCGCCAGAGGTTCCGAGACTGCACCCGGATCCCGGGTACAACTTGGGTGGAATATGTCAACTATTTCAGCCGAGCCTTCGAGGGTTGGATCAAGGGAAGCCACGTAACGACCTACGAGCAACTTTTTAATCTCATGGTGTGGGAGCACCTCTCTAACAACTGCTTCGTCGAGCTCAGGCAGCACCTCCTCGACAGTAAATTGACTGACCCACGGCAACTCGCCGCCGAAGCTGACCGGTGGGAAATCACCCGAGTAGGCCGGAGAGGGCCGCACGAACAGAACCGGAACAATCAAGGTCAGCACCGTCCCCGAGGAGGAGGAGGAGGTCAGGGACGAGGAAGAGACACCGTCCCGGCCGCTCCCGCTGCCAGCACCCCGCCCCCGGCCAGCCGGGGCAACCCCCCGATGCGCCCGGGGTTCCGAGCCAATGTCACGTGTCACCGATGCCAACGAGTCGGCCACTACGCCAATGACCCGAACTGTCCACAGAACCAAACTCCGAGACCCCGCCAGGTAGCTGCCGCCGCCCTGGGGGGAAAACAAATCTCCGAAGAACAGGAAGAATGCGAACAGGAACGACAAGAGTGGGAACCGGCCGCCATGGTTCTAGCGTGCCTAGGGGGAAGAGACATGGTCCCGCGGGCTCCCCTACCCGCCAACACCAGAAAATATAGTCAGTGGGTGAACATTAATGGACGCCGGGCCGAAGCACTACGTGACACGGGGGCCAGTGTGACGGCCGTCCGCTGTCACCTGGTAAAACCAGAGCAGATCCTGCCGAACATTCTCTGCCCCGTCCGTTCAGCCGACAACTCGGAGAGTCTATTTCGGATGGCCTGCGTCCCCTTCGAATGGGGAGGAGTCTCCGGCATGTTGAAGGTGACGGTCCGAGATGATGCCCCCGTGGACTGTCTCCTGGGGAATGATCTTGAGAGTTCCCCGTGGGCCGCCGTAGAAAGAAGAGAGCACCTGGGGATGTTGGGCCTCCCGGACTGGGCGTGCGTAACCACCCGGTCCATGGCCGCCCGGGCCATCCCCCGATCAGAAGAACCAGAATGGCCAGCACCTCCTCCCCCGATCGCTCCAGTAGAGGACACCGACCATACCGACCCCCCAGAGCAAACCCCCGAAGGGCTCGCTCAGCCCCAGGACCTTCCCGACCTGGCTCAGTGGCGTCAAGAAGGGGGGCCCACCCAGGAACAGTTCCGTCAAGAACAGAAGACCTGTCCCTCCCTCGAGGGACTCCGCCAGCAAGCCCTCGCCCAGAGCGCAGGGGACACCACCGGAGCCCATTGGATCTATTGGGACAACGACCTATTGTACAGTGAACAGAGAATCGCAGAGTTAGGGGCCAGTCGAGTGCTGGTGGTGCCCCTCCGTTTTAGAGACTTCCTGTTAAATTTGGCCCACGATGTCCCTCTGGCTGGACACCTGGGCCAGGACAAAACCTACAGTCGCATGGTGACCCACTTTTTCTGGCCAAAAATGAGAAACGACGTCCTCAACCACTGCCGGTCCTGCCCCACGTGCCAGGCCAGCGGGAAGAGCGGCCGCAAACTCAAAGCACCTCTGCAACCCTTCCCAGTTGTCACCACCCCGTTCGAGAGGGTGGGAATAGACATTGTGGGGCCCCTGGACCCCCGTACAGCACAAGGACATCGGTTCATCCTGGTACTGGTGGACCACGCCACCCGCTACCCCGAGGCTGTGCCCCTGCGAACTGTAACAGCCCCGGTGGTCGGCCGGGCCTTAATGGGGATCTTCTCCCGGGTGGGCTTCCCCCGAGAAGTCGGCAGCGACAGAGGCACAAACTTTATTTCGAAATATATGAAGTCCCTCTGGCAACAGTGCGGGGTCACCTACCGATTCACGACCCCCTATCACCCTCAAGGAAACGGACTAGTCGAGCGGTTCAACCGCACGCTCAAGGGAATGATTGGGGGGTTGGAAGAGCCCCTCCGTCGCCAGTGGGATGTGCTACTTCTGTGCCTCCTCTTCGCATATCGAGAAGTCCCCCAGAAGTCCCTCGGCTTTCGCCCTTTCGAACTCTTGTACGGGCACCCTGTGCGAGGGCCCCTCAGCCTAGTCAAAGAAGGTTGGGAGATGGCCCCCCTAAAGACCCCTCCAGACGTCTTCAAGTACCTCCTGACCCTACGCAATCAGACCAGGCGATTCAGAGAAAAGGCGAAAGCGAACCTTGAGGCCAGTCAGGAGGACATGAAAAAATGGTACGATCAAAATGCCTCCTCCATCGAATTCGAACCTGGCCAACAAGTGTGGGTGATGTCCCCCACCGAGCGATGTGCCTTGCAGGACAAGTGGACGGGGCCCTTCAAAGTGGTCGAGCGCAAGAGCCCCGTCACCTATCTCATCGACGTGGAATCTCCACGGAACCCCCTCCGGGTCCTCCACACCAACAGACTCAAACCCCACTTTGTGCGCTCGGAGCTCAGCCTCCTGATGGCTACAGACAGTGGAGCGGAAGAAGACTCCGAGCCTCTCCCTGATCTCCTGAAGACTCGTGAGAAAGATGGTTCCGTGGACGGGGTCCGACTCTCAGATGCCCTCACCCCGGAACAGCGCCAAGGCTGCCGGGACCTCCTGCTGCAGTTTGCGACCTTGTTTTCCCTCACCCCAGGGGTCACCCCTGGTGCTTGCACGACGTGGACACTGGGGACAGTCCCCCTATCAGACACCGGGCGTACCGCGTACCAGATCGGGTACGGGCCTGCATCCAAGAGGAGGTATCAAAGATGCTCACGCTCGGGGTCATCGAGCCCTCGGACAGCCCCTGGGCCAGCCCGGTCGTGCTGGTCCCCAAAGCTGCTGCCCCCGGCACCACTCCTGAGCTCCGATTCAGCGTCGACTATCGGGGCTTGAATGCTGTCACCAGAACCGACGCTCATCCCATCCCCCGAGCGGATGAACTGATCGACCGCATGGGGGCTGCCCGCTACCTCAGCATCTTCGACCTGACAGCGGGCTACTGGCAGATCGGTCTCACACCCCGGGCCCAAGAACGATCCGCCTTTTCTACCCCCGATGGCCACTACCACTTCAAAGTCATGCCATTCGGCATGAAGAATGCCCCAGCTACTTTTCAGCGACTAGTGAACCAGGTCTTGGCGGGACTCGAGGAGTTCAGCGCCGCCTACCTGGACGATATCGCTGTGTACAGCCGCCACTGATCCGACCACCTCCACCACCTCCCGAGAGGTCCTGCAGGCCCTCCAACGAGCCGGCCTTACAATCAAGGCCGGCAAGTGCCAAATTGGTCAGGGGTCCGTGACCTATCTCGGACACCAGGTGGGAAGCGGTCTGGTGGCCCCTCTACAACTCAAGATCGCTGCCATCCAGTCCTGGCAGCCTCCAGTCACGCAGACCGAGGTCCGAGCCTTCTTGGGGCTCACCGGCTACTACCGGCGGTTCGTGAGGGACTATGGCAGCATTGTGGGGCCCCTCACGGGACTCACATCCAAAAACCACCCGAAGAAGGTCAACTGGACCCCAGACTGTCAAGCGGCCTTCGAGAAGCTGAAAGCCGCTATGTGCACTGCCCCTGTGCTCCAGGCCCCCGACTACAGTCGGGAATTCATCGTACAAACAGATGCCTCCGACCATGGCATCGGGGCGGTCCTCTCCCAGTTGAACCCCGAGGGACTTGACCAACCAGTGGCCTTCATCAGCAGACGCCTCCTGGCCCGAGAACAGCGCTGGAGCACCATCGAGAGGGAGGCCTTCGCAGTGGTGTGGGCCCTCAAAAAGCTCCGGCCCTATCTCTTCGGTACCCACTTCCGGGTGCAAACAGATCATCGGCCCCTGCAGTGGCTAATGCAGATGCGGGGGGAAACCCCAAACTATTGCGTTGGTCCATCTCCCTGCAGGGGATGGACTTCACTGTGGAACACCGACCGGGCCAAGACCACGCCAACGCGGATGGCCTGTCACGCTTTTTCCGCCTCGACGAGGAGAGTCCCCAAGAGGATGGGTGACTCTCCCCGCCTTCAGCTGGGGGGGACGCATGTTGGACATGCCACATGAAGGGCTTGCTCCCTCCCCGCATGACAGGGCGCGAGCTCCGGCCCCCCAGGTGTTACCCACAGAAGCAACCCGCACCCCGTCCCAAGACGGGATTCCTGCCCCCGGACATCTCTGTATCATGGGGCCGAACCACTACCGGCTCCCTTGCCCGGCCCGGCCGCCATCTTGGACACTGCACCACGAGGCCGCATGGCCTCAGCTCGACCCTAACCCTGGGCCTGGCCAGGCCCCGACATCCCGGCACCACCATCCACCCAGGAGGTGAACGGACCACTTGGCAGGTCAATGGGAGAAAGAAGTGTCGATGGCTCTCCCCCGCCAGGTGCCGATCGCCCCCAGCTCCCCCGGGCGCTGGCTCCACCCCCCTGCTGGGTGTCTGGACTCCCTCATCCCGGACCTCCCGACCTCCAAGTGCGAGGGTCCGGACATCAAAGGGTGCCAGACCTATAACTGGGGCAGCTCCAGAGCAGGAAGGCAGTTGTATCCTGGAGTCGAGAGACACCATGAAGAACTCATCCTTGACGGACTACTGGCGCTGCCGTAGTCCTGCCTTGTGAACTATCATCCTGCCTGCTGGCGCTGCCGCAACCTTCTGCATCCTTCATCCTCGTCGGGACCTGCTGGCGCTGCCGCGGACCGTTGTAACTACCATCCTCGCCGGGACCTGCTGGCGCTGCCGCGGACCGTTGTAACTACCATCTTCACCGGGACCTGCTGGCGCTGCCGCGGACCGTTGTAACTACCATCCTCGCCGGGACCTGCTGGCGCTGCCGCGGACCGTTGTAACTACCATCTTCACCGGGACCTGCTGGCGCTGCCGCGGTCCGTCCATCTCGAACGCCGAGCTCGAGGATTGTGAGCTATCCATCATACCATCGCATCTACCTGATTGGTAACAAGACTGTCCCGCTACCCCCTTTCCCAACCAAGAGACTAGAATCGAGGGGACCCCTGAGTCCTGACCTCCTTGTACCATTCTATCGTACCTAAAGATTGCTTATAAAGAACGTTAAACCTTATCATTGTGTGGTGTACCTCTGTGGGGGGGAAGTTATTCGTCTGTACGATCGCTGGAGACGGCTCTCCCCGGAGACCTCTCCCCTTGTCCTCGGCCGACCCTCCCGGTCCGTCTAACATCCACCTTTTCAGACTTTGAGGCAATCTCACTGGAACACTCACTGATGGAACTGTCTAGATGCCGCTCCGGCTCACCACTTGACCCTTGGCCAGCCAAGCAATATAAATTATTGGCCTCTTTTCTTAATCCCTTCCTTAACTACATCTGGAATGACTCACTCAAAACTGGAATTTTACCGGAGTCTTGGAAACATGCCCAACTGGTCCCGATTTTAAAGAAAGCTAATACAGATCCTAATGAGCCGGTGAACTATCGACCCATTTCTCTGCTCCCAGCCCCTGCCAAGGTCCTTGAAAAGCTAGCGCAGCAACAACTGGCAGGTTTTCTTGAATCCCACGGCCTACTTCATGAATCCCAACATGGTTTTAGAAAGTGCCATAGCACTGAGTCTGCTCTTATAGAAATGGTGCGGTGGAAACTGGATGGGGGTTCCAGAGCGGTGCTGGTGCTGCTCGACTTGTCGGCAGCATTCAACACCGTCAAGGGCATTCAGGGGAAGGCCCTGGAGTGGCTGACCTCTTTTTTGTCTAATCGCACCCAGGCAGTCTATACTCACCTGTGAGACCGGCCTCGTGGCGTGGGCCCTCCCGACCAGCAAGTTACCCTACAACCACGCCGAACCTCGTGGACACGGCCTTCCGGCTCCCGTGGGCCAACATCCCGAGGGCCGACCAGATCCCCAACACGCATGCCCGGCCGAGGGAGAGCGAAACCCCCCAAACCAGACCGAGAGGCGCCGACCCTGTCACACCTCTGGTCTCTCCCCCGAGGGAGGTTTCGATCGGCCACCAGGCCCCCGGTGAGCGGGCGCCTCGCCTGCTGGGTGTCTGGAGTCCCTCCCGGACCCACCTGAACAGATCAAAGGGCCGAGCGACAGGAAACCCCGTCACACCGCCCCCCAGGCACCAGACCCCTCTCCGCGAGGACTCCGGACTTCAAAGAGGAGGGAGAGTATAACAAGGGGTGCTGACGGGACGGGAGCAGAGAAGACCTGGACTGACGAGAGCCTGCTGACTTGGTCGCGGCTCGATCGCTCCCCGAACAGAAGAACGCTACCCGAACCCTGAACCACCTGAGCCCTGCGGACGCTGTCGCGGCTCCCCGAACTCTGAACCATCTGAGCCCTGCTGACGCTGTCGCGGCTCACCGAACTCTGAACCATCTGAGCCCTGCTGACGCTGTCGCGGCTCCCCGAACTCTGAACCATCTGAGCCCTGCTGACGCTGTCGCGGCTCCCCGAATTCTGAACCATCTGAGCCCTGCTGACGCCGTCGCGGCTCCCTGAACTACGACCCTCCGGTGCCTGCTGAGTGACTCGCGGCCCGCTCCTCCAAGAGAATCGGCAGAGATTGCCGAGAGAAGCAACATCCCCTCAGCTCGAGGATTGAGAGCTGTGCGCCGGATACCTCGCAGAGACACTGACTCAAAGACTGTCCCGCTACCCCTTTTCCCCTCATCACGAGATCGCTGCCGCTTGTGGCATTAATTCTGCACCTGCCTGCCGGATCATAAAGATCCCTGACAACCACCGATAAAAGTATATTATCTTGCAACGAATTACTGTGTGGTGTCCCTCTATCCAAAGAAGAGAGTAAGCGCAGCGTGTGCGATCCTAGGTACGAGACCCTTCCAGGAAGGGCCTCCCTGCTCTTGCTCGGCCTAACTCTGGGTAAGGTGGGCCTCCGGGTGGTCGGGAACGCATTCCGCAGCCTCCCCGGGGAACGCCTTCCAACATTTGGTGGCAGGCGACGGGATCCGAGACAACACCTAGAGATCGTGCAGTAGACGGCTTACGCACTACCAAGAAGAAATGGAAGGAGAAACTTCCCTAGCACCCGAGCACGGCATTCCAAAAGGACCAGTTAGAATCTTATACGCACCGAGAACTGAAACAATTTTGAAATCGCTACCACCGGACTAAGCACGAAAGAGGACTTCCAGGGGGCATTAAAAACCTGGGTCGAGGCGGGAACTCCCCGGACGCAAACAGAAGGAGAGCCTCCCAACGAACCACGAAGCACCCCGGGGAGAAACGGCGCCCCCGAGGGGGGCCTATCCCCAGAGGAAATAGCGGACCGAGAAAGAGGTCGCAACCACGAACTAGAACTAGCAAAATTAAAAATCGAAGGAGAGCTAAAACTGGCTGAAAAGAAACTGGCGGTGGAACAGTTACGCCTGCAAGGAGAACTAGAGGAAAAGAAACGACAGAGAGAACACGAAGAGAAAAAACTCCAACTAGAGCACGAACGTAGCCTAAAAGAAATCGAGCTCAAGGCTAAGAAGGCGGAGGCCCGACCCTCGGAAACCCAACCCATCTCCTCTACCGTGGAACCAAAGGTCCACATCCCCAAGGATGTGGTGAAAGAATACTATAAGAACGACGATATTCAGCAATGGTTCAAGGCCTACGAAGTCGCCATGACCTCCCACCGAGTCCCGCAGAAAGACTGGGGGGCTGGGCTGTGGGGCCGGTTCCTGAGCGAGGGGAGAGATACCCTGCTGGACCTGCCCTCCACGGTGATGAACTCCTACAATCACATGAAAGAGGCCCTGGTAGCCAGATATGGGCTCACCCCTGAAATGTACCGGCAACGGTTTAGAGACTGCAAAAAGATACCCGGTACCACCTGGGTGGAATACGTGAACTTTTACAGCCGGGCCTTGGACGGATGGATCAAGGGCAGCAAGGTCTCCACCTTTGAGGAGCTGTTCGACCTAATTGCATGGGAACACTTGTCCACTAATTGCTTCGTAGAGCTGCGCCAGCACCTCCTGGACAGCAAAGTCACAGACCCTCGAAAACTGGCCGTCGAGGCTGACCGGTGGGTGAACACCCGGGCCTCACGGGGCCCCGTGGGAGACTACGGTCGTCACAGTCAGGGACCCCCCCCGAGAGAGGGGCGGAGGGAATCAAGGCCGGCAAAGGGAGCTCCCGGGGGGATCCCCGCTCAGCCCTCCCAGAGGACAATCTCTGCCCTTTCCAGCTCCACCTACGGCCAGCACCGGGCCACCAGGGAGGCCGGGGCCCCGAGTGAGGATCACCTGTTTCCGCTGCCAACAGACCGGACACTATGCCAGCGACCCTCAATGTCCCCTGTACCAGCGGACCGCCACAACAACCCCGCCGGCTCGACAGATGGCCTCCGTAGCCCTGGGGGAAGAGATGGAAGACTCCGAAGAATGGGAGCCAGCCGCCATGGCCTTGGTCTCCCTGGGGGACCAGGAGATGGTCCCCGGAACGCCCCTACCCGCCAACACGAAGAAGTACCGACAGCAGGTAACGGTCAACGGTCACCGCATCGAGGGCCTCCGGGACACGGGGGCGAGTGTCACGGCGGTTCATTGTCGCCTGATCGCCGAAGATCAGATCCTGCTGGGCGCCTTTTGCCCCGTCCTATCATCAGACAATTCCGAGAGCCTCTGCCGGATGGCCCTAGTCCCCTTCGAATGGGGGGGAGTCACCGGCAAGTTAAACGTGGCGGTCCGAACCTCCCAGCCCGTGGACTGCCTCCTGGGCAACGACCTTGAGAACTCCCCGTGGGGACAAGTGGAACGAAGAGCCCACCTCGAGATGATGGGCCTACCCGAGTGGGTATGCGCCACCACGCGCTCAATGACTCTCAGGGCGCCTTCCTCTGAGGGGAGAGAGGCCATGCCGCTAAACACCGCCACCATCCCCGAGATCCAGAATACACCACCAGCGGCCAACGACCCCCTTCTGGACGAACCGACCGCTCCCGACGAAGGGTCAGTGCCTTCCGACCCCGAAACCCTGACCAAACTCGGGGACTTGCCAGAACTGGCCCAGTGGCCCTACGAAAGGGGCCCCTCCCGTGAAGAGTTCTGCCAAGAACAATCCACCTGCCCGTCCCTCATTGGACCCCGACAACAGGCCGAGGCCCAAGCAGCAGGCGACCGGACTGGCACCCACTGGGTATACTGGGAGAACGGCCTCCTGTACAGCGAACAGAAGTCGGCCGAGTTGGGATCGGCCCGGGTACTAGTGGTACCCCTACGCTTCCGAAGTCTCCTCCTGGGCCTGGCCCATGATGTACCCCTGGCCGGACACTTAGGCCAAGATAAGACCTACCAACGACTCGTCACCCACTTCTATTGGCCCAAGATGCGAGCAAATGTGGAGGCCCACTGCAAGTCCTGCCCCACGTGCCAGGCCAGCAGAAAGAGTGGGGGCAAGCGCAAGGCTCCGCTACAGCCCTTCCCCGTCGTCAGTACCCCTTTTGAGCGGGTAGGAATCGACATTGTGGGACCGCTGGACCCCAAGACCGCCCAGGGCCACCGGTTCATCCTCGTCCTGGTGGATCATGCCACCCGTTACCCCGAAGCCATCCCCCTCCGCACCGTGACGGCCCCCGTGGTAGGCCGGGCCTTGATGGGGATCTTCTCCCGCATGGGGTTCCCCCGCGAAGTCGTGAGTGACCGGGGTACGAACTTTATCTCCCGATATATGAAGTCCCTCTGGCAGCAGTGCGGAGTATCGTACAAATTCACCACCCCGTACCACCCCCAAGGAAACGGCCTAGTCGAGCGCTTTAACAAAACACTGAAAGGAATGATCATGGGCCTCGAGGAACCCCTACGCCGGAGGTGGGACGTCCTCCTCCCATGTCTCCTGTTCGCCTACCGGGAGGTTCCCCAAAAATCCCTGGGATTCAGCCCATTCGAACTACTATATGGACACCCCGTCCGAGGACCCCTGAGCCTGGTCAAGGAGGGGTGGGAAACAACCCCCCGGGGGACCCCTCCGGATGTGTTCCGATACATCTTGGCGCTCCGCAACCAGACCCGGAAATTCAGAGCACTCGCAGAAGCGAACCTCGAGGCTAGCCAGGAAGAAATGAAGCGCTGGTATGACCAGAATGCTACGCTGGTCGAGTTTCAGCCGGACCAACAAGTTTGGGTCATGGCCCCGGTGAGACCCTGCGCTCTCCAAGATAAATGGACTGGACCTTTCAAGGTGATCGAGCGGAAGAGCCAAGTCACCTATCTCGTCGATGTGCAGTCCCCACGGAACCCCCTCCGGGTTCTCCACGTGAACCGCCTCAAACCTCACTTTGTACGGACCGAATTGAGTTTGCTCCTGGCCACCGACGATGGGGCCGAAGAAGACACCGAGCCCCTTCCAGACCCCCTGGGGGCGAAAGAGACCGATGGGTCCGTGGAGGGAGTGAGACTGTCAACCGCCCTCCCAGCCCAACAGTCCGACGACTGCCGCCAGCTACTAGGGCAGTTCGCGGACCTCTTCTCCCTGACCTCTGGGGTCACCAACTGGTGTGTCCACGACGTGAACACCGGCGACAGCCCGCCAGTGAGACATCGGGCCTACCGGGTCCCTGATCGGGTCCGAACCTGCATCCAGACCGAGGTGGCGAAGATGCTAGACCTCGGGGTGATTGAACCCTCCGACAGCCCCTGGGCCAGCCCGGTAGTCCTGGTTCCGAAAGCGACTACCCCGGGTGTTGCCCCCGAGCTGAGGTTTTGCGTGGACTACCGAGGACTCAATGCGGTCACCCGAGCGGACGCTCACCCTATCCCCCGTGCCGACGAGCTCATTGACCGCCTTGGGGCCGCTCGCTACCTCAGCACCTTCGACCTGACTAGTGGATACTGGCAGATTGCCCTCACCGAGGGAGCCAAGGAGCGCTCCGCCTTCTCCACCCCGGATGGGCACTACCGCTTTAGGGTGATACCGTTTGGAATGAAGAATGCCCCGGCCACCTTCCAGCGGCTGGTGAACAGGGTCCTGTCCGGACTAGAGGGGTTCAGCGCAGCATACCTCGACGACATAGCGGTCTTCAGCTCCCAATGGACCGAGCACCTCCAGCACCTCCGTCAAGTCCTGCTGGCTCTGCGCCGGGCCGGCCTCACCATCAAAGCCAGCAAATGTCAAATTGGGCACGGCTCCGTAACCTATCTGGGGCACCAGGTCGGAAGTGGGCAGGTCACCCCCCTCCAGCCGAAGATCGACGCCATCTTGTCCTGGGAACCCCCCGCAACCCAAACGGAAGTCCGGGCCTTCCTGGACTTCACCGGCTACTACCGAAGGTTTATTAAGAACTATGGCAGCATCGCAGGCCCCCTCACAGAACTAACCTCCAAAAAACACCCCAAGAAAGTACACTGGACTCCCGCCTGTCAGAAGGCGTTCGACACCCTAAAGGCCGCCATGTGCGCGGCTCCAGTGCTCAAAGCACCCGACTACGCCCAGGAGTTTGTGGTCCAGACGGACGCCTTGGAACACGGCATCGGGGCAGTCCTCTCCCAGTTCGACGACAAAGGCATAGATCGGCCCACAGCCTTCATCAGCCGAAGGTTGCTGCCCCGGGAACAGCGGTGGAGCACAATTGAAAGAGAGACCTTCGCAGTAGTCTGGGCCCTCAAAAAGCTACGGCCCTACCTGTTCGGAACGCACTTCCGAGTACAAACAGATCATCGACCCCTGCGGTGGTTGATGCAGATGCGAGGGGAAAACCCCAAGCTGCTACGCTGGTCCATCTCCCTCCAAGGGATGGATTTCACTGTGGAACATCGCCCCGGGACGGACCACGCCAACGCGGACGGCCTGTCCCGATTCTTCCGCTTCAGCGAGGAGAACCCCCAAGTGGATGGGTAGTTCTCCCCGCCTTTCAGCTGGGGGGGGCACGTGTGAGACCGGCCTCGTGGCGTGGGCCCTCCCGACCAGCAAGTTACCCTACAACCACGCCGAACCTCGTGGACACGGCCTTCCGGCTCCCGTGGGCCAACATCCCGAGGGCCGACCAGATCCCCAACACGCATGCCTGGCCGAGGGAGAGCGAAACCCCCCAAACCAGACCGAGAGGCGCCGACCCTGTCACACCTCTGGCCTCTCCCACGAGGGAGGTTTCGATCGGCCACCAGGCCCCCGGTGAGCGGGCGCCTCACCTGCTGGGTGTCTGGAGTCCCTCCCGGACCCACCTGAACAGATCAAAGGGCCGAGCGACAGGAAACCCCGTCACACCGCCCCCCAGGCACCAGACCCCTCTCCGCGAGGACTCCGGACTTCAAAGAGGAGGGGGAGTATAACAAGGGGTGCTGACGGGACGGGAGCAGAGAAGACCTGGACTGACGAGAGCCTGCTGACTTGGTCGCGGCTCGATCGCTCCCCGAACAGAAGAACGCTACCCGAACCCTGAACCACCTGAGCCCTGCGGACGCTGTCGCGGCTCCCCGAACTCTGAACCATCTGAGCCCTGCTGACGCTGTCGCGGCTCCCTGAACTCTGAACCATCTGAGCCCTGCTGATGCTGTCGCGGCTCCCCGAACTCTGAACCATCTGAGCCCTGCTGATGCTGTCGCGGCTCCCCGAATTCTGAACCATCTGAGCCCTGCTGACACCGTCGCGGCTCCCTGAACTACGACCCTCCGGTGCCTGCTGAGTGACTCGCGGCTCACTCCTCCAAGAGAATCAGCAGAGATTGCCGAGAGAAGCAACATACCCTCAGCTCGAGGATTGAGAGCTGTGCGCCGGATACCTCGCAGAGACACTGACTCAAAGACTGTCCCGCTACCCCTTTTCCCCTCATCACGAGATCGCTGCCGCTTGTGGCATTAATTCTGCACCTGCCTGCCGGATCATAAAGATCCCTGACAACCACCGATAAAAGTATATTATCTTGCAACGAATTACTGTGTGGTGTCCCTCTATCCAAAGAAGAGAGTAAGCGCAGCGTGTGCGATCCTAGGTACGAGACCCTTCCAGGAAGGGCCTCCCTGCTCTTGCTCGGCCTAACTCTGGGTAAGGTGGGCCTCCGGGTGGTCGGGAAAGCATTCCGCAGCCTCCCCAGGGAACGCCTTCCAACATCAGCCTTTTACCTCTGTTAGCCGTACCCTGAAATGGGGTGTCCCTCAAGGCTCGGCTTTGAGCCCACTATTGTTCAATGTCTATTTTTCTCCTCTGGCTGAACTCATTGCTAGGTCGGGCATCATAGCTACTTCCTATGCAGATGATATTCAGCTGCTTTTCTCCTATGAGAGTGCCACACAGACTACTTTTGATCCTCTGAAGGATTGTCTGCGGGACATTTCAAAATGGATGGACCATAACTGCCTCCGCATGAATGCGGCGAAAACGGAGGTTCTCTTTTTCCATCAACCCTCCCCTCTTGATGCAACTCTCTGGTGGCCACAGGAACTTAGCCTTCCCCCTGTCCCTAAGGACTCTGTACAAAAATCTAGGGGTCAAGTGGGACTCAAATCTTTCTTTTAGCAACCAAATACAGACCGTTTCAGCCGCTTGTTTTTCCAAGATCAGGATGATTAGGAAATTCATCACCTATCTCCCTAGTGACACCAGGAAAACCATAGTCCAGGCATTGATTACATCTCACCTGGACTATGCGAACGGCCTGTATTTAGGGTTGCCCGCGGGCCTCCTACATCGGCTCCAGACAGTCCAGAATGCGGCTGTTCGGCTGGTCTGCGAGGTTTCCCTACGCACCCATATTTCGCCTCATCGCAGAGCATTACATTGGCTACCAATCCATCAAAGAGCTGCATTCAAAGCCATGACCTTAGCCCATCGAGCAACTAGGGGTAGGGGATCGGCCTACCTCTCTGTTAGTATCCGTCCTTACTGTAACTCTCGGAACCTTCGTTCCAACTCCCATTATCTGCTTTCCATACCAAGATTCAGGAAAGCACGTTCTGGAGGTAAAACCTTCCAGGTCTGTGCCACAACTCTCTGGAACGAACTCTCGATCGCAATTAGGATGATCCAGGAAGAATTACCCTTCCGTAAGGCACTAAAAACTTTTCTCTTTTGTTAACACCCCCAGGACTATCACTCTGCTTTCACTCAGAAGCGCCGGGACACCCCGTTGGCGTAGCTGCGCGCTATATAAAATACACAAAATAAATAAATAAAATAAGCCATTCTGTGATTTGTGGGTTCCCTTCTTTGTTGGAGATGAGGAGGATCTCTGTTTTGTCCTGATTGAGTTTAGGGAAGGTGTTCCCAAACTTTTTAGACCAGCGGCTCCCTTGACTCATTGGCCGTTGGCCGTGGCTCCCCATTACGTTATTTTTTTTTTGGGGTGGAAGGGGTGGGGGGGGGGGGGGGTGGGGGGGGGGGGGGGGTATATGCCCGGCCTCCGGAGACTTCAATTTTTCTCTCGGAAAAAATTGAGATGAAGTGGATGTAGGTATTATAGTCGTGGATGTCATTTTATTAGTCGTAGTGTCTGAAAGGGAGGGTAGGTTAGATAGAGTGATAGATGGATTTGTGCTCGGTATGGGAATTACAAAGATTTTGTTTGATCATTTCATGTGTTTTCTGTTGGATTCAGCGAGTCTGACATTTGTATTTGTACATTTAAAAAGTCCTTCAAACAGTCTAAGATAACTGATGTGGTGCTATCCACGACTCTATCTGGAGGGGCAATCAAGTGCCACAGGAATAGTGGGATGGCAACGTGGGAACTTCAGAGTGTGATTTATCTAGACTCGGAGATACCGGTAAGAGGCATGTACAGTGTTCGTCATCTCATGCATCAGTGCACACCGGTGCTTCCAGGCAAACAGTGTTAGACAACGAGAAATATGTCAAGTACAGTTCGCTCGTGGAGCCCCAGAGCACAAACAGCGCCTCTTTCAAGGCGATAATACCTAATCACTGGATGCTCAAAAATCAAAACTTGCGAAGCCTGGTGGTTATGGGCACATTACAGGGAACAAAAAGTTCCTATTCGTGGCATGTATTACAAAGTGCTCTCGCACAGGCTACATACTCTGGGTAGATGAGCGCTGGGTGATGTAGCAAGTAGTAGTTGGAAGGTAAAAGGTGGCTGCACACCTACCTTGACTCAGCGTGTGGCCCATCTGTAAGTGGTCTTGTATATATTCCATTCCTTAACTGGGCAAATCACGTAATATCCCCGTGCCTATAAAAAAAAAAGCATTTGCAATGCAATAGGTCTCACATTTATAAGAGTTTGAGCTATTGGCATTGTAAAATTACAATGCCTTTTATTTATGTTTTGGTTTTAAAACAAGTAAAAGGCATTGTCATTTACAATGTCAGTAGCATAAACTCCCATAAAAGCAGTGTGTGGAGTGCAGCAGTGTGCGGCGTGCAGCAGTGTGTGGCGTGCAGCAGTGTGAGGCATGCAGCAATGTGCGGCGTGCAGCAGTGTGTGGCATGCAGCAGTGTGTGGCATGCAGCAGTGTGTGGCGTGCAGCAGTGTGCGGTGTGCAGTAGTGTGTGGCGTGCAGCAGTGTTTCGTGGAGCAGTGTGAGGCATGCAGCATTGTGTAGCGTGCAGCGGCGTGCAGCAGTGTGCTGCGTGCAGCAGTGTCGTGCAGCATGCAGCAGTGAGTAATGCAGCAGTGTGCAGCAGTGTGTGGCATTCAGCAGTGTGCGGCGTGCAGCAGTGTTTCGAGTAGCATTGTGTGGCGTGCAGCAGTGTGTGGCATGCAGCAGTGTGTGGCATGCAGCAGTGTGTGGCATGCAGCAGTGTGAGGCATGCAGCAGTGTGCTGCGTGAAGCGGTGTGTGGCGTGCAGCAGCGTGTGGCGTGCAGCAGTGTGTGGCATGCAGCGGCATGCAGCAGTGTGTGGCGTTCAGCAGTGTGTGTCGTGCAGCAGTGTGTGGCGTGTAGCAGTGTGTGGCGTGTAGCAGTGTGCGGCGTGCAGCATTGTGAGGCGTGCAGCATAGTGAGGCGTGCAGCAGTGTGTGGCATGCAGCAGTGTGCGGCGTGCAGCAGTGTGTGACGTGCAGCAGTGTTTCGTGTAGCAGTGTGAGGCATGCAGCACTGTGGCGTGCAGCGGCGTGCAGCAGTGTGCGGCGTTCAGCAGTGTGCAGCGTGCAGCAGTGTGCTGTGTGCAGCAGTGTGCTGCGTGCAGCAGTGTCGTGCAGCATGCAGCAGTGAGTAATGCAGCAGTGTGCAGCAGTGTGTGGCGTGCAGCAGTGTGCGGCATGCAGCAGTGTGTGCCGTGCAGCAGTGTTAGAAAAGGTAGACGGACCGGGAGGGTCGGCCGGGGTCAGGAGGAGAGGTCTCCGGGGAGAACCGTCTCCAGCGATCGTACAGACAAGTAACTTCCCCCCCACAGACAGATACCACACACGGATAAGGTTCAGTGTTCTTTATAAGCACTTCTTAAGGTACGGTTGAATGGTACAAGGAGGTCTGGACTCAGGGGTCCCCTCGATTCGAGTCTCGCAAGGTAGGAAAGGGGGTGGCGGGACAGTCTGTTTACCAGTCAGGTAGTTCGGATGAGATGATGAGCTCACAATCCTCGAGCTTGGTGGTTAGGTGGTACGGGCCGCGGCAGCGCCAGCAGGTCCCGGTGATGATGGTCGTTACAACGGGCCGCGGCAGCGCCAGCAGGTCCCAGGAAGACGGTCGATGTACGGTCCGCGGCAGCGCCAGCAGGTCCCGGTGAAGATGGTTGTTACAACGGGCCGCGGCAGCGCCAGCAGGTCCCAGGAAGATGGTCGATGTACGGTCCGCGGCAGCGCCAGCAGGTCCCGGTGAGGATGGAGATTGCAGAAGGCCGCGGCAGCGCCAGCAGGCAGAACGATGGGTCACAAGAGCGGGCTACGGCAGCGCCAGTAGACCGTCAAGGCTGAGTTCACTCGGTGTCTCTCGACTCCAGGATACAACTGCCTTCCTGCTCCGGAGCTGCCCCAGTTATAGGGCTGGTGCCCTTTGATGTCCGGACCCTCGCACTTGGAGGTCGGAGGGTCCGGGATGAAGGTGTCCAGACACCCAGCAGGGGGTGGAGCCAGTGCCTGGGGGAGCTGGAAGCGATCGGCACCTGGCGGGGGAGAGCCTTTGACACCTCGTTCTCCCATTGACCTGCCAAGTGGTCCGCTCACCTCCTGGGTGGATGGTGGTGCCGGGATGTCGGGGCCGGCCAGGCCCGGGGTTGGGGTCGGGGTGAGGCCACGCGGCCGCGTGGTGCAGGGCCCAAGATGGAGGCTTGACCCGGCCGGGGAAGCCGGTGGGGCTGGACCCCGTGATGAGTAGTGGTCCGAGGGCAGAAGATCCGTCGGGAGACGGGGTACAGGTGCTTGTCGCGGGGGTATGCCTGGTGGGCCGGAGCTCGGGCCCTGTCGTGCGGGGAGGGAGCAAGCCCTCTGTGTGGCCTGTCCAACAAGCAGTGTTTCGTGTAGCAGTGTGCGGCGTGCAGCAGTGTGCGGCGTGCAGCAGTGTGTGGCGTGCAGCAGTGTGTGGCACGCAGCAGCATGCAGCAGTGTGTGGCGTGCAGCAGTGTGTGGCGTGCAGCAGTGTGCGGCATGCAGCAGTGTGCGGCATGCAGCAGTGTGAGGCATGCAGCAGTGTGCGGCATGCAGCAGTGTGTGGCATGCAGCAACGAGTGGCGTGCAGCAGTGTGTGGCGTGCAGGAGTGTTTCGTGTAGCAGTGTGCGGCGTGCAGCAGTGTGCGGCGTGCAGCAGTGTGTGGCGTGCAGCAGTGTGTGGCACGCAGCAGCATGCAGCAGTGTGTGGCGTGCAGCAGTGTGTGGCGTGCAGCAGTGTGCGGCATGCAGCAGTGTGCAGCATGCAGCAGTGTGAGGCGTGCAGCAGTGTGCGGCATGCAGCAGTGTGAGGTGTGCAGCAGTGTGCGGCATGCAGCAGTGTGAGGCGTGCAGAGTGTGTGGCATGCAGCAGTGTGTGTCGTGCATCAGTGTGTGGCATGCAGCAGTGTGAGGCGTGCAGCAGTGTGAGGCGTGCAGCAGTGTTTTGTGTAGCAGTGTGACGTGTGCAGCAGTGTGAGGCGTGCAGCAGTATGTAATGCAGCAGTCTGTAATGCAGCAGTGTGCGCAGCAGTGTGTGGCGTGTGGTAGTGTACGGCATGCAGCAGTGTGAGGCGTGCAGCAGTATGAGGCGTGCAGCAGTGTGTGGCATGCAGCAGTGTGTAGCGTGCAGCAGTGTGCGGTGTGCAGCAGTGTGCGGCGTGCAGCAGTGTGTGGCGTGCAGCAGTGTGTGGCGTGCAGCAGTGTGTGGCGTGTAGCAGTGTGCGGCGTGCAGCAGTGTGTGGCATGCAGCAGTGTGTGGCATGCAGCAGTGTGAGGCATGCAGCAGTGTGCGGCGTGCAGCAGTGTGTGACGTGCAGCAGTGTGAGGCATGCAGTGTGAGGCATGCAGTACTGTGGCGTGCAGCAGTGTGCGGCGTTCAGCAGTGTGCAGCGTGCAGCAGTGTGCTGTGTGCAGCAGTGTGCTGCGTGCAGCAGTGTCGTGCAGCATGCAGCAGTGAGTAATGCAGCAGTGTGCAGCAGTGTGTGGCGTGTAGCAGTGTGCGGCATGCAGCAGTGTGTGCAGCAGTGTGTGCCGTGCAGCAGTGTTTCGTGTAGCATTGTGCAGCGTGCATCAGTGTGTGGCGTGCAGCAGTGTGTGGCGTGCAGCAGTGTGTGGCATGCAGCAATGTGTGGCGTGCAGCAGTGTGTGGCATGCAGGAGTGTTTCGTGTAGCAGTGTGCGGCGTGCAGCAGTGTGCGGCGTGCAGCAGTGTGTGGCATGCAGCAGTGTGTGGCATGCAGCAGCATGCAGAAGTGTGTGGCGTGCAGCAGTGTGTGGCGTGCAGCAGTGTGCGGCATGCAGCAGTGTGAAGCATGCAGCAGTGTGAGGCGTGCAGCAGTGTGAGGTGTGCAGCAGTGTGCAGCATGCAGCAGTGTGAGGCGTGCAGAGTGTGTTGCATGCAGCAGTGTGTGGCGTGCAGCAGTGTGTGGCGTGCAGCAGTGTGAGGCGTGCAGCAGTGTTTTGTGTAGCAGTGTGAGGTGTGCAGCAGTGTGCGGCGTGCAGCAGTATGTAATGCAGCAGTCTGTAATGCAGCAGTGTGCGCAGCAGTGTGTAGCGTGTGGTAGTGTACGGCATGCAGCAGTGGGAGGCGTGCAGCAGTATGAGGCGTGCAGCAGTGTGTGGCATGCAGCAGTGTGTAGCGTGCAGCAGTGTGTGGCGTGCAGCAGTGTGCGGCGTGCAGCAGTGTGTGGCGTGCAGCAGTGTCGTGCAGCATGCAGCAGTGAGTAATGCAGCAGTGTGCAGCAGTGTGCAGCGTGCAGCAGTGTGTGCCATGCAGCAGTGTGTGGCGTGCAGCAGTGTTTCGTGTAGCATTGTGCGGCATGTAGCATTGTGCGGCATGCAGCAGTGTGCGGCATGCAGCAGTGTGCGGCGTGCAGCAGTGTGCGGCGTGCAGCAGTGTGTGGCATGCAGCAGTGTGTGGCATGCAGCAGTGTGTGGCGTGCAGCAGTGTGTGGCGTGCAGCAGAGTGAGGCGTGCAGCAGTGTGCAATGCAGCAAGTGTAATGCAGCAGTGTGCGCAGCAGTGTGTGGCATGTGGTAGTGTGCGGCGTGCAGCAGTGTGCGGCATGCAGCAGTGTGCGGCGTGCAGCAGTGTGTGGCGTGCAACAGTGTTTCGTGTAGCAGTGTGAGGCATGCAGCACTGTGTGGCGTGCAGCGGCGTTCAGCAGTGTGTGGCGTGCAGCAGTTTGCGGCATGTAGCAGTATGCTGCGTGCAGCAGTGTCGTGCAGCATGCAGCAGTGAGTAATGCAGCAGTGTGCAGCAGTGTGTGGCATGCAGCAGTGTGCGGCGTGCAGCAGTGTGTGCCGTGCAGCAGTGTGTGGCCTGCAGCAGTGTTTCGTGTAGCATTGTGCGGCGTGCAGCAGTGTGTGGCGTGCAGCAGTGTGAGGCGTGCAGCAGTGTGCGGTGTGCAGCAGTGTGAGGTGTGCAGCAGTGTGAGGAATGCAGCAGTGTGAGGTGTGCAGCAGTGTGTGGCGTGCAGCAGTGTGTGGCGTGCAGCAGTGTGAGGCGTGCAGCAGTGTTGCGTGTAGCAGTGTGAGGCGTGCAGCAGTGTGCGGTGTGCAGCAGTGTGTAATGCAGCAGTGTGTAATGCAGCAGTGTGCGCAACAGTGTGTGGCGTGCAGCAGTGTGTGGCATGCAGCAGTGTGTGGCGTGGGTGGTAAACAACAAGAAAAGCGGACATCAAAGGAAGGGTGGGAGGGAACGAGCATATGGGGTGTGAGTTATAACGAAAGTTCTGGCGAAAGCAGTGTGTAGCGTGCAGCAGTGTGTGGCGTGCAGCAGTGTGCGGCGTGCAGCAGTGTGTGGCGTGCAGCAGTGTGTGGCCCATCTGTAAGTGGTCTTGTATATATTCCATTCCTTAACTGGGCAAATCACGTAATATCCCCGTGCCTATAAAAAAACAAGCATTTGCAATGCAATAGGTCTCACATTTATAAGAGTTTGAGCTATTGGCATTGTAAAATTACAATGCCTTTTATTTATGTTTTGGTTTTAAAACAAATAAAAGGCATTGTCATTTACAATGTCAGTAGCATAAACTCCCATAAAAGCAGTGTGTGGAGTGCAGCAGTGTACGGCGTGCAGCAGTGTGTGGCGTGCAGCAGTGTGAGGCATGCAGCAATGTGCGGCGTGCAGCAGTGTGTGGCATGCAGCAGTGTGTGGCATGCAGCAGTGTGTGGCGTGCAGCAGTGTGCGGTGTGCAGTAGTGTGTGGCGTGCAGCAGTGTTTCGTGGAGCAGTGTGAGGCATGCAGCATTGTGTAGCGTGCAGCGGCGTGCAGCAGTGTGCTGCGTGCAGCAGTGTCGTGCAGCATGCAGCAGTGAGTAATGCAGCAGTGTTCAGCAGTGTGTGGCATTCAGCAGTGTGCGGCGTGCAGCAGTGTGTGGCGTGCAGCAGTGTTTCGAGTAGCATTGTGTGGCGTGCAGCAGTGTGTGGCATGCAGCAGTGTGTGGCATGCAGCAGTGTGTGGCATGCAGCAGTGTGAGGCATGCAGCAGTGTGCTGCGTGAAGCGGTGTGTGGCGTGCAGCAGCGTGTGGCGTGCAGCAGTGTGTGGCATGCAGCGGCATGCAGCAGTGTGTGGTGTTCAGCAGTGTGTGTCGTGCAGCAGTGTGTGGCGTGTAGCAGTGTGTGGCGTGTAGCAGTGTGCGGCGTGCAGCATTGTGAGGCGTGCAGCATAGTGAGGCGTGCAGCAGTGTGTGGCATGCAGCAGTGTGCGGCGTGCAGCAGTGTGACGTGCAGCAGTGTTTCGTGTAGCAGTGTGAGGCATGCAGCACTGTGGCGTGCAGCGGCGTGCAGCAGTGTGCGGCGTTCAGCAGTGTGCAGCGTGCAGCAGTGTGCTGCGTGCAGCAGTGTCGTGCAGCATGCAGCAGTGAGTAATGCAGCAGTGTGCAGCAGTGTGTGGCGTGCAGCAGTGTGCGGCATGCAGCAGTGTGTGCCGTGCAGCAGTGTGTGCCGTGCAGCAGTGTTTCGTGTAGCAGTGTGCGGCGTGCAGCAGTGTGTGGCGTGCAGCAGTGTGTGGCGTGCAGCAGTGTGTGGCACGCAGCAGCATGCAGCAGTGTGTGGCGTGCAGCAGTGTGTGGCGTGCAGCAGTGTGCGGCATGCAGCAGTGTGCAGCATGCAGCAGTGTGAGGCGTGCAGCAGTGTGCGGCATGCAGCAGTGTGTGGCATGCAGCAATGAGTGGCGTGCAGCAGTGTGTGGCGTGCAGGAGTGTTTCGTGTAGCAGTGTGCGGCGTGCAGCAGTGTGCGGCGTGTAGGAGTGTGTGGCGTGCAGCAGTGTGTGGCACGCAGCAGCATGCAGCAGTGTGTGGCGTGCAGCAGTGTGCGGCATGCAGCAGTGTGCAGCATGCAGCAGTGTGAGGCGTGCAGCAGTGTGCGGCATGCAGCAGTGTGAGGTGTGCAGCAGTGTGCGGCATGTAGCAGTGTGAGGCGTGCAGAGTGTGTGGCATGCAGCAGTGTGTGGCGTGCAGCAGTGTGTGGCGTGCAGCAGTGTGAGGCGTGCAGCAGTGTGAGGCGTGCAGCAGTGTTTTGTGTAGCAGTGTGAGGTGTGCAGCAGTGTGAGGCGTGCAGCAGTATGTAATGCAGCAGTCTGTAATGCAGCAGTGTGCGCAGCAGTGTGTGGCGTGTGGTAGTGTACGGCATGCAGCAGTGTGAGGCGTGCAGCAGTATGAGGCGTGCAGCAGTGTGTGGCATGCAGCAGTGTGTAGCGTGCAGCAGTGTGCGGTGTGCAGCAGTGTGCGGTGTGCAGCAGTGTGTGGCGTGCAGCAGTGTGTGGCGTGCAGCAGTGTGCGGCGTGCAGCAGTGTGCAGCATGCAGCAGTGTGCGGCGTGCAGCAGGGTGTGGTGTGCAGCAGTGTGTGGCGTGCAGCGGCATGCAGCAGTGTGTGGCGTGCAGCAGTGTGTGGCGTGCAGCAGTGTGTGGCGTGTAGCAGTGTGCGGCGTGCAGCAGTGTGTGGCATGCAGCAGTGTGTGGCATGCAGCAGTGTGAGGCATGCAGTACTGTGGCGTGCAGCAGTGTGCGGCGTTCAGCAGTGTGCAGCGTGCAGCAGTGTGCTGCATGCAGCAGTGTCGTGCAGCATGCAGCAGTGAGTAATGCAGCAGTGTGCAGCAGTGTGTGGCGTGTAGCAGTGTGCGGCATGCAGCAGTGTGTGCCGTGCAGCAGTGTGTGCCGTGCAGCAGTGTTTCGTGTAGCATTGTGCAGCGTGCATCAGTGTGTGGCGTGCAGCAGTGTGTGGCGTGCAGCAGTGTGTGGCATGCAGCAATGTGTGGCGTGCAGCAGTGTGTGGCGTGCAGGAGTGTTTCGTGTAGCAGTGTGCGGCGTGCAGCAGTGTGCGGCGTGCAGCAGTGTGTGGCATGCAGCAGTGTGTGGCATGCAGCAGCATGCAGAAGTGTGTGGCGTGCAGCAGTGTGTGGCGTGCAGCAGTGTGCGGCATGCAGCAGTGTGCAGCATGCAGCAGATGCAGCAGTGTGAGGCGTGCAGCAGTGTGAGGTGTGCAGCAGTATGCAGCATGCAGCAGTGTGAGGCGTGCAGAGTGTGTGGCATGCAGCAGTGTGTGGCGTGCAGCAGTGTGTGGCGTGCAGCAGTGTGAGGCGTGCAGCAGTGTTTTGTGTAGCAGTGTGAGGTGTGCAGCAGTGTGCGGCGTGCAGCAGTATGTAATGCAGCAGTCTGTAATGCAGCAGTGTGCGCAGCAGTGTGTAGCGTGTGGTAGTGTACGGCATGCAGCAGTGTGAGGCGTGCAGCAGTATGAGGCGTGCAGCAGTGTGTGGCGTGCAGCAGTGTGTAGCGTGCAGCAGTGTGTGGCGTGCAGCAGTGTGCGGCGTGCAGCAGTGTGTGGCGTGCAGCAGTGTCGTGCAGCATGCAGCAGTGAGTAATGCAGCAGTGTGCAGCAGTGTGCGGCGTGCAGCAGTGTGTGCCATGCAGCAGTGTGTGGCGTGCAGCAGTGTTTCGTGTAGCATTGTGCGGCATGTAGCATTGTGCAGCATGCAGCAGTGTGCGGCATGCAGCAGTGTGCGGCGTGCAGCAGTGTGCGGCGTGCAGCAGTGTGTGGCGTGCAGCAGTGTGCGGCGTGCAGCAGTGTGCAGCGTGCAGCAGTGTGCGGCGTGCAGCAGGGTGTGGTGTGCAGCAGTGTGTGGCGTGCAGCGGCATGCAGCAGTGTGTGGCGTGCAGCAGTGTGTGGCGTGCAGCAGTGTGTGGCGTGTAGCAGTGTGCGGCGTGCAGCAGTGTGCGGCGTGCAGCAGTGTGTGGCATGCAGCAGTGTGAGGCGTGCAGCAGTGTGAGGCGTGCAGCAGTGTGTGGCGTGCAGCAGTTTGCGGCATGTAGCAGTATGCTGCGTGCAGCAGTGTCGTGCAGCATGCAGCAGTGAGTAATGCAGCAGTGTGCAGCAGTGTGTGGCATGCAGCAGTGTGCGGCGTGCAGCAGTGTGTGCCGTGCAGCAGTGTGTGGCCTGCAGCAGTGTTTCGTGTAGCATTGTGCGGCGTGCAGCAGTGTGTGGCGTGCAGCAGTGTGAGGCGTGCAGCAGTGTGAGGCGTGCAGCAGTGTTTCGTGTAGCAGTGTGAGGCGTGCAGCAGTGTGCGGTGTGCAGCAGTGTGTAATGCAGCAGTGTGCGCAACAGTGTGTGGCGTGCAGCAGTGTGTGGCATGCAGCAGTGTGTGGCGTGGGTGGTAAACAACAAGAAAAGCGGACATCAAAGGAAGGGTGGGAGGGAATGAGCATATGGGGTGTGAGTTATAACGAAAGTTCTGGCGAAAGCAGTGTGTAGCGTGCAGCAGTGTGTGGCGTGCAGCAGTGTGCGGCGTGCAGCAGTGTGTGGCGTGCAGCAGTGTCGTGCAGCATGCAGCAGTGAGTAATGCAGCAGTGTGCAGCAGTGTGCAGCGTGCAGCAGTGTGTGCCATGCAGCAGTGTGTGGCGTGCAGCAGTGTTTCGTGTAGCATTGTGCGGCATGTAGCATTGTGCGGCATGCAGCAGTGTGCGGCGTGCAGCAGTGTGCGGCGTGCAGCAGTGTGCGGCGTGCAGCAGTGTGTGGCATGCAGCAGTGTGTGGCGTGCAGCAGTGTGTGGCGTGCAGCAGAATGAGGCGTGCAGCAGTGTGCAATGCAGCAAGTGTAATGCAGCAGTGTGCGCAGCAGTGTGTGGCATGCGGTAGTGTGCGGCGTGCAGCAGTGTGCGGCATGCAGCAGTGTGCGGCGTGCAGCAGTGTGTGGCGTGCAACAGTGTTTCGTGTAGCAGTGTGAGGCATGCAGCACTGTGTGGCGTGCAGCGGCGTTCAGCAGTGTGTGGCGTGCAGCAGTTTGCGGCATGTAGCAGTATGCTGCGTGCAGCAGTGTCGTGCAGCATGCAGCAGTGAGTAATGCAGCAGTGTGCAGCAGTGTGTGGCATGCAGCAGTGTGCGGCGTGCAGCAGTGTGTGCCGTGCAGCAGTGTGTGGCCTGCAGCAGTGTTTCGTGTAGCATTGTGCGGCGTGCAGCAGTGTGTGGCGTGCAGCAGTGTGAGGCGTGCAGCAGTGTGCGGTGTGCAGCAGTGTGAGGTGTGCAGCAGTGTGAGGAATGCAGCAGTGTGAGGTGTGCAGCAGTGTGTGGCGTGCAGCAGTGTGTGGCGTGCAGCAGTGTGAGGCGTGCAGCAGTGTTTCGTGTAGCAGTGTGAGGCGTGCAGCAGTGTGCGGTGTGCAGCAGTGTGTAATGCAGCAGTGTGTAATGCAGCAGTGTGCGCAACAGTGTGTGGCGTGCAGCAGTGTGTGGCGTGGGTGGTAAACAACAAGAAAAGCGGACATCAAAGGAAGGGTGGGAGGGAACGAGCATATGGGGTGTGAGTTATAACGAAAGTTCTGGCGAAAGCAGTGTGTAGCGTGCAGCAGTGTGTGGCGTGCAGCAGTTTGCGGCGTGCAGCAGTGTGTGGCGTGCAGCAGTGTGTGGCCCATCTGTAAGTGGTCTTGTATATATTCCATTCCTTAACTGGGCAAATCACGTAATATCCCCGTGCCTATAAAAAAACAAGCATTTGCAATGCAATAGGTCTCACATTTATAAGAGTTTGAGCTATTGGCATTGTAAAATTACAATGCCTTTTATTTATGTTTTGGTTTTAAAACAAATAAAAGGCATTGTCATTTACAATGTCAGTAGCATAAACTCCCATAAAAGCAGTGTGTGGAGTGCAGCAGTGTACGGCGTGCAGCAGTGTGTGGCATGCAGCAGTGTGAGGCATGCAGCAATGTGCGGCGTGCAGCAGTGTGTGGCATGCAGCAGTGTGTGGCATGCAGCAGTGTGTGGCGTGCAGCAGTGTGCGGTGTGCAGTAGTGTGTGGCGTGCAGCAGTGTTTCGTGGAGCAGTGTGAGGCATGCAGCATTGTGTAGCGTGCAGCGGCGTGCAGCAGTGTGCTGCGTGCAGCAGTGTCGTGCAGCATGCAGCAGTGAGTAATGCAGCAGTGTTCAGCAGTGTGTGGCATTCAGCAGTGTGCGGCGTGCAGCAGTGTGTGGCGTGCAGCAGTGTTTCGAGTAGCATTGTGTGGCGTGCAGCAGTGTGTGGCATGCAGCAGTGTGTGGCATGCAGCAGTGTGTGGCATGCAGCAGTGTGAGGCATGCAGCAGTGTGCTGCGTGAAGCGGTGTGTGGCGTGCAGCAGCGTGTGGCGTGCAGCAGTGTGTGGCATGCAGCGGCATGCAGCAGTGTGTGGTGTTCAGCAGTGTGTGTCGTGCAGCAGTGTGTGGCGTGTAGCAGTGTGTGGCGTGTAGCAGTGTGCGGCGTGCAGCATTGTGAGGCGTGCAGCATAGTGAGGCGTGCAGCAGTGTGTGGCATGCAGCAGTGTGCGGCGTGCAGCAGTGTGACGTGCAGCAGTGTTTCGTGTAGCAGTGTGAGGCATGCAGCACTGTGGCGTGCAGCGGCGTGCAGCAGTGTGCGGCGTTCAGCAGTGTGCAGCGTGCAGCGTGCAGCAGTGTGCTGCGTGCAGCAGTGTCGTGCAGCATGCAGCAGTGAGTAATGCAGCAGTGTGCAGCAGTGTGTGGCGTGCAGCAGTGTGCGGCATGCAGCAGTGTGTGCCGTGCAGCAGTGTGTGCCGTGCAGCAGTGTTTCGTGTAGCAGTGTGCGGCGTGCAGCAGTGTGCGGCGTGCAGCAGTGTGTGGCGTGCAGCAGTGTGTGGCACGCAGCAGCATGCAGCAGTGTGTGGCGTGCAGCAGTGTGTGGCGTGCAGCAGTGTGCGGCATGCAGCAGTGTGCAGCATGCAGCAGTGTGAGGCGTGCAGCAGTGTGCGGCATGCAGCAGTGTGTGGCATGCAGCAATGAGTGGCGTGCAGCAGTGTGTGGCGTGCAGGAGTGTTTCGTGTAGCAGTGTGCGGCGTGCAGCAGTGTGCGGCGTGCAGGAGTGTGTGGCGTGCAGCAGTGTGTGGCACGCAGCAGCATGCAGCAGTGTGTGGCGTGCAGCAGTGTGCGGCATGCAGCAGTGTGCAGCATGCAGCAGTGTGAGGCGTGCAGCAGTGTGCGGCATGCAGCAGTGTGAGGTGTGCAGCAGTGTGCGGCATGTAGCAGTGTGAGGCGTGCAGAGTGTGTGGCATGCAGCAGTGTGTGGCGTGCAGCAGTGTGTGGCGTGCAGCAGTGTGAGGCGTGCAGCAGTGTGAGGCGTGCAGCAGTGTTTTGTGTAGCAGTGTGAGGTGTGCAGCAGTGTGAGGCGTGCAGCAGTATGTAATGCAGCAGTCTGTAATGCAGCAGTGTGCGCAGCAGTGTGTGGCGTGTGGTAGTGTACGGCATGCAGCAGTGTGAGGCGTGCAGCAGTATGAGGCGTGCAGCAGTGTGTGGCATGCAGCAGTGTGTAGCGTGCAGCAGTGTGCGGTGTGCAGCAGTGTGCGGTGTGCAGCAGTGTGTGGCGTGCAGCAGTGTGTGGCATGCAGCAGTGTGTGGCGTGCAGCAGTGTGCGGCGTGCAGCAGTGTGCAGCATGCAGCAGTGTGCGGCGTGCAGCAGGGTGTGGTGTGCAGCAGTGTGTGGCGTGCAGCGGCATGCAGCAGTGTGTGGCGTGCAGCAGTGTGTGGCGTGCAGCAGTGTGCGGCGTTCAGCAGTGTGCAGCGTGCAGCAGTGTGCTGCATGCAGCAGTGTCGTGCAGCATGCAGCAGTGAGTAATGCAGCAGTGTGCAGCAGTGTGTGGCGTGTAGCAGTGTGCGGCATGCAGCAGTGTGTGCCGTGCAGCAGTGTGTGCCGTGCAGCAGTGTTTCGTGTAGCAGTGTGCGGCGTGCAGCAGTGTGCGGCGTGCAGCAGTGTGTGGCATGCAGCAGTGTGTGGCATGCAGCAGCATGCAGAAGTGTGTGGCGTGCAGCAGTGTGTGGCGTGCAGCAGTGTGCGGCATGCAGCAGTGTGCAGCATGCAGCAGATGCAGCAGTGTGAGGCGTGCAGCAGTGTGAGGTGTGCAGCAGTGTGCAGCATGCAGCAGTGTGAGGCGTGCAGAGTGTGTGGCATGCAGCAGTGTGTGGCGTGCAGCAGTGTGTGGCGTGCAGCAGTGTGAGGCGTGCAGCAGTGTTTTGTGTAGCAGTGTGAGGTGTGCAGCAGTGTGCGGCGTGCAGCAGTATGTAATGCAGCAGTCTGTAATGCAGCAGTGTGCGCAGCAGTGTGTAGCGTGTGGTAGTGTACGGCATGCAGCAGTGTGAGGCGTGCAGCAGTATGAGGCGTGCAGCAGTGTGTGGCGTGCAGCAGTGTGTAGCGTGCAGCAGTGTGTGGCGTGCAGCAGTGTGCGGCGTGCAGCAGTGTGTGGCGTGCAGCAGTGTCGTGCAGCATGCAGCAGTGAGTAATGCAGCAGTGTGCAGCAGTGTGCGGCGTGCAGCAGTGTGTGCCATGCAGCAGTGTGTGGCGTGCAGCAGTGTTTCGTGTAGCATTGTGCGGCATGTAGCATTGTGCAGCATGCAGCAGTGTGCGGCATGCAGCAGTGTGCGGCGTGCAGCAGTGTGCGGCGTGCAGCAGTGTGTGGCGTGCAGCAGTGTGCGGCGTGCAGCAGTGTGCAGCGTGCAGCAGTGTGCGGCGTGCAGCAGGGTGTGGTGTGCAGCAGTGTGTGGCGTGCAGCGGCATGCAGCAGTGTGTGGCGTGCAGCAGTGTGTGGCGTGCAGCAGTGTGTGGCGTGTAGCAGTGTGCGGCGTGCAGCAGTGTGCGGCGTGCAGCAGTGTGTGGCATGCAGCAGTGTGAGGCGTGCAGCAGTGTGAGGCGTGCAGCAGTGTGTGGCATGCAGCAGTGTGTGGCATGCAGCAGTGTGTGGCGTGCAGCAGTGTGTGGCGTGCAGCAGAGTGAGGCGTGCAGCAGTGTGCAATGCAGCAAGTGTAATGCAGCAGTGTGCGCAGCAGTGTGTGGCATGCGGTAGTGTGCGGCGTGCAGCAGTGTGTGGCGTGCAGCAGTGTCGTGCAGCATGCAGCAGTGAGTAATGCAGCAGTGTGCAGCAGTGTGCAGCGTGCAGCAGTGTGTGCCATGCAGCAGTGTGTGGCGTGCAGCAGTGTTTCGTGTAGCATTGTGCGGCATGTAGCATTGTGCGGCATGCAGCAGTGTGCGGCGTGCAGCAGTGTGCGGCGTGCAGCAGTGTGCGGCGTGCAGCAGTGTGTGGCATGCAGCAGTGTGTGGCGTGCAGCAGTGTGTGGCGTGCAGCAGAATGAGGCGTGCAGCAGTGTGCAATGCAGCAAGTGTAATGCAGCAGTGTGCGCAGCAGTGTGTGGCATGCGGTAGTGTGCGGCGTGCAGCAGTGTGCGGCATGCAGCAGTGTGCGGCGTGCAGCAGTGTGTGGCGTGCAACAGTGTTTCGTGTAGCAGTGTGAGGCATGCAGCACTGTGTGGCGTGCAGCGGCGTTCAGCAGTGTGTGGCGTGCAGCAGTTTGCGGCATGTAGCAGTATGCTGCGTGCAGCAGTGTCGTGCAGCATGCAGCAGTGAGTAATGCAGCAGTGTGCAGCAGTGTGTGGCATGCAGCAGTGTGCGGCGTGCAGCAGTGTGTGCCGTGCAGCAGTGTGTGGCCTGCAGCAGTGTTTCGTGTAGCATTGTGCGGCGTGCAGCAGTGTGTGGCGTGCAGCAGTGTGAGGCGTGCAGCAGTGTGAGGCGTGCAGCAGTGTTTCGTGTAGCAGTGTGAGGCGTGCAGCAGTGTGCGGTGTGCAGCAGTGTGTAATGCAGCAGTGTGTAATGCAGCAGTGTGCGCAACAGTGTGTGGCGTGCAGCAGTGTGTGGCATGCAGCAGTGTGTGGCGTGGGTGGTAAACAACAAGAAAAGCGGACATCAAAGGAAGGGTGGGAGGGAATGAGCATATGGGGTGTGAGTTATAACGAAAGTTCTGGCGAAAGCAGTGTGTAGCGTGCAGCAGTGTGTGGCGTGCAGCAGTGTGCGGCGTGCAGCAGTGTGTGGCGTGCAGCAGTGTCGTGCAGCATGCAGCAGTGAGTAATGCAGCAGTGTGCAGCAGTGTGCAGCGTGCAGCAGTGTGTGCCATGCAGCAGTGTGTGGCGTGCAGCAGTGTTTCGTGTAGCATTGTGCGGCATGTAGCATTGTGCGGCATGCAGCAGTGTGCGGCGTGCAGCAGTGTGCGGCGTGCAGCAGTGTGCGGCGTGCAGCAGTGTGTGGCATGCAGCAGTGTGTGGCGTGCAGCAGTGTGTGGCGTGCAGCAGAATGAGGCGTGCAGCAGTGTGCAATGCAGCAAGTGTAATGCAGCAGTGTGCGCAGCAGTGTGTGGCATGCGGTAGTGTGCGGCGTGCAGCAGTGTGCGGCATGCAGCAGTGTGCGGCGTGCAGCAGTGTGTGGCGTGCAACAGTGTTTCGTGTAGCAGTGTGAGGCATGCAGCACTGTGTGGCGTGCAGCGGCGTTCAGCAGTGTGTGGCGTGCAGCAGTTTGCGGCATGTAGCAGTATGCTGCGTGCAGCAGTGTCGTGCAGCATGCAGCAGTGAGTAATGCAGCAGTGTGCAGCAGTGTGTGGCATGCAGCAGTGTGCGGCGTGCAGCAGTGTGTGCCGTGCAGCAGTGTGTGGCCTGCAGCAGTGTTTCGTGTAGCATTGTGCGGCGTGCAGCAGTGTGTGGCGTGCAGCAGTGTGAGGCGTGCAGCAGTGTGCGGTGTGCAGCAGTGTGAGGTGTGCAGCAGTGTGAGGAATGCAGCAGTGTGAGGTGTGCAGCAGTGTGTGGCGTGCAGCAGTGTGTGGCGTGCAGCAGTGTGAGGCGTGCAGCAGTGTTTCGTGTAGCAGTGTGAGGCGTGCAGCAGTGTGCGGTGTGCAGCAGTGTGTAATGCAGCAGTGTGTAATGCAGCAGTGTGCGCAACAGTGTGTGGCGTGCAGCAGTGTGTGGCATGCAGCAGTGTGTGGCGTGGGTGGTAAACAACAAGAAAAGCGGACATCAAAGGAAGGGTGGGAGGGAACGAGCATATGGGGTGTGAGTTATAACGAAAGTTCTGGCGAAAGCAGTGTGTAGCGTGCAGCAGTGTGTGGCGTGCAGCAGTGTGCGGCGTGCAGCAGTGTGTGGCGTGCAGCAGTGTGTGGCCCATCTGTAAGTGGTCTTGTATATATTCCATTCCTTAACTGGGCAAATCACGTAATATCCCCGTGCCTATAAAAAAACAAGCATTTGCAATGCAATAGGTCTCACATTTATAAGAGTTTGAGCTATTGGCATTGTAAAATTACAATGCCTTTTATTTATGTTTTGGTTTTAAAACAAATAAAAGGCATTGTCATTTACAATGTCAGTAGCATAAACTCCCATAAAAGCAGTGTGTGGAGTGCAGCAGTGTACGGCGTGCAGCAGTGTGTGGCGTGCAGCAGTGTGAGGCATGCAGCAATGTGCGGCGTGCAGCAGTGTGTGGCATGCAGCAGTGTGTGGCATGCAGCAGTGTGTGGCGTGCAGCAGTGTGCGGTGTGCAGTAGTGTGTGGCGTGCAGCAGTGTTTCGTGGAGCAGTGTGAGGCATGCAGCATTGTGTAGCGTGCAGCGGCGTGCAGCAGTGTGCTGCGTGCAGCAGTGTCGTGCAGCATGCAGCAGTGAGTAATGCAGCAGTGTGCAGCAGTGTGTGGCATTCAGCAGTGTGCGGCGTGCAGCAGTGTGTGGCGTGCAGCAGTGTTTCGAGTAGCATTGTGTGGCGTGCAGCAGTGTGTGGCATGCAGCAGTGTGTGGCATGCAGCAGTGTAAGGCATGCAGCAGTGTGCTGCGTGAAGCGGTGTGTGGCGTGCAGCAGCGAGTGGCGTGCAGCAGTGTGTGGCATGCAGCGGCATGCAGCAGTGTGTGGCGTTCAGCAGTGTGTGTCGTGCAGCAGTGTGTGGCGTGTAGCAGTGTGTGGCGTGTAGCAGTGTGCGGCGTGCAGCATTGTGAGGCGTGCAGCATAGTGAGGCGTGCAGCAGTGTGTGGCATGCAGCAGTGTGCGGCGTGCAGCAGTGTGACGTGCAGCAGTGTTTCGTGTAGCAGTGTGAGGCATGCAGCACTGTGGCGTGCAGCGGCGTGCAGCAGTGTGCGGCGTTCAGCAGTGTGCAGCGTGCAGCAGTGTGCTGCGGGCAGCAGTGTCGTGCAGCATGCAGCAGTGAGTAATGCAGCAGTGTGCAGCAGTGTGTGGCGTGCAGCAGTGTGCGGCATGCAGCAGTGTGTGTCGTGCAGCAGTGTGTGCCGTGCAGCAGTGTTTCGTGTAGCAGTGTGCGGCGTGCAGCAGTGTGTGGCGTGCAGCAGTGTGTGGCACGCAGCAGCATGCAGCAGTGTGTGGCGTGCAGCAGTGTGTGGCGTGCAGCAGTGTGCGGCATGCAGGAGTGTGCAGCATGCAGCAGTGTGAGGCGTGCAGCAGTGTGCGGCATGCAGCAGTGTGTGGCATGCAGCAATGAGTGGCGTGCAGCAGTGTGTGGCGTGCAGGAGTGTTTCGTGTAGCAGTGTGCGGCGTGCAGCAGTGTGCGGCGTGCAGCAGTGTGTGGCGTGCAGCAGTGTGTGGCACGCAGCAGCATGCAGCAGTGTGTGGCGTGCAGCAGTGTGTGGCGTGCAGCAGTGTGCGGCATGCAGCAGTGTGCAGCATGCAGCACTGTGAGGCGTGCAGCAGTGTGCGGCATGCAGCAGTGTGAGGTGTGCAGCAGTGTGCGGCATGCAGCAGTGTGAGGCGTGCAGCAGTGTGCTGCGTGAAGCGGTGTGTGGCGTGCAGCAGCGTGTGGCGTGCAGCAGTGTGTGGCATGCAGCGGCATGCAGCAGTGTGTGGGGTGTGCGGCGTGCAGCATTGTGAGGCGTGCAGCAGTATGAGGCGTGCAGCAGTGTTTTGTGTAGCAGTGTGAGGTGTGCAGCAGTGTGAGGCGTGCAGCAGTATGTAATGCAGCAGTCTGTAATGCAGCAGTGTGCGCAGCAGTGTGTGGCGTGTGGTAGTGTACGGCATGCAGCAGTGTGAGGCGTGCAGCAGTATGAGGCGTGCAGCAGTGTGTGGCATGCAGCAGTGTGTAGCGTGCAGCAGTGTGCGGTGTGCAGCAGTGTGCGGCGTGCAGCAGTGTGTGGCGTGCAGCAGTGTGTGGCGTGCAGCAGTGTGTGGCGTGCAGCAGTGTGCGGCGTGCAGCAGTGTGCAGCATGCAGCAGTGTGCGGCGTGCAGCAGGGTGTGGTGTGCAGCAGTGTGTGGCGTGCAGCGGCATGCAGCAGTGTGTGGCGTGCAGCAGTGTGTGGCGTGCAGCAGTGTGTGGCGTGTAGCAGTGTGCGGCGTGCAGCAGTGTGTGGCATGCAGCAGTGTGTGGCATGCAGCAGTGTGAGGCATGCAGCAGTGTACGGCGTGCAGCAGTGTGTGACGTGCAGCAGTGTGAGGCATGCAGTGTGAGGCATGCAGTACTGTGGCGTGCAGCAGTGTGCGGCGTTCAGCAGTGTGCAGCGTGCAGCAGTGTGCTGCGTGCAGCAGTGTCGTGCAGCATGCAGCAGTGAGTAATGCAGCAGTGTGCAGCAGTGTGTGGCGTGTAGCAGTGTGCGGCATGCAGCAGTGTGTGCCGTGCAGCAGTGTATGCCGTGCAGCAGTGTGTGGCGTGCAACAGTGTTTCGTGTAGCAGTGTGAGGCATGCAGCACTGTGTGGCGTGCAGCGGCGTGCAGTAGTTTGCGGCATGTAGCAGTATGCTGCGTGCAGCAGTGTCGTGCAGCATGCAGCAGTGAGTAATGCAGCAGTGTGCAGCAGTGTGTGGCATGCAGCAGTGTGCGGCGTGTAGCAGTGTGTGCCGTGCAGCAGTGTGTGGCCTGCAGCAGTGTTTCGTGTAGCATTGTGCGGCGTGCAGCAGTGTGTGGCATGCAGCAGTGTGTGGCATGCAGCAGTGTGAGGCGTGCAGCAGTGTGAGGCGTGCAGCAGTGTGTGGCATGCAGCAGTGTGTGGCATGCAGCAGTGTGTGGCGTGCAGCAGTGTGTGGCGTGCAGCAGAGTGAGGCGTGCAGCAGTGTGCAATGCAGCAAGTGTAATGCAGCAGTGTGCGCAGCAGTGTGTGGCATGCGGTAGTGTGCGGCGTGCAGCAGTGTGCGGCGTGCAGCAGTGTGTGGCGTGCAACAGTGTTTCGTGTAGCAGTGTGAGGCATGCAGCACTGTGTGGCGTGCAGCGGCGTGCAGCAGTGTGTGGCGTGCAGCAGTTTGCGGCATGTAGCAGTATGCTGCGTGCAGCAGTGTCGTGCAGCATGCAGCAGTGAGTAATGCAGCAGTGTGCAGCAGTGTGTGGCATGCAGCAGTGTGCGGCGTGCAGCAGTGTGTGCCGTGCAGCAGTGTGTGGCCTGCAGCAGTGTTTCGTGTAGCATTGTGCGGCGTGCAGCAGTGTGTGGCGTGCAGCAGTGTGAGGCGTGCAGCAGTGTGCGGTGTGCAGCAGTGTGAGGTGTGCAGCAGTGTGAGGCATGCAGCAGTGTGAGGTGTGCAGCAGTGTGTGGCGTGCAGCAGTGTGTGGCGTGCAGCAGTGTGAGGCGTGCAGCAGTGTTTCGTGTAGCAGTGTGAGGCGTGCAGCAGTGTGCGGTGTGCAGCAGTGTGTAATGCAGCAGTGTGTAATGCAGCAGTGTGCGCAACAGTGTGTGGCGTGCAGCAGTGTGTGGCATGCAGCAGTGTGTGGCGTGGGTGGTAAACAACAAGAAAAGCGGACATCAAAGGAAGGGTGGGAGGGAATGAGCATATGGGGTGTGAGTTATAACGAAAGTTCTGGCGAAAGCAGTGTGTAGCGTGCAGCAGTGTGTGGCGTGCAGCAGTGTGCGGCGTGCAGCAGTGTGCGGCGTGCAGCAGTGTGTGGCGTGCAGCAGTGTCGTGCAGCATGCAGCAGTGAGTAATGCAGCAGTGTGCAGCAGTGTGCGGCGTGCAGCAGTGTGTGCCATGCAGCAGTGTGTGGCGTGCAGCAGTGTTTCGTGTAGCATTGTGCGGCATGTAGCATTGTGCGGCATGCAGCAGTGTGCGGCATGCAGCAGTGTGCGGCGTGCAGCAGTGTGCGGCATGCAGCAGTGTGTGGCGTGCAGCAGTGTGCGGCGTGCAGCAGTGTGCAGCGTGCAGCAGTGTGCGGCGTGCAGCAGGGTGTGGTGTGCAGCAGTGTGTGGCGTGCAGCGCCATGCAGCAGTGTGTGGCGTGCAGCAGTGTGTGGCGTGCAGCAGTGTGTGGCGTGTAGCAGTGTGCGGCGTGCAGCAGTGTGTGGCATGCAGCAGTGTGTGGCATGCAGCAGTGTGAGGCGTGCAGCAGTGTGAGGCGTGCAGCAGTGTGTGGCATGCAGCAGTGTGTGGCATGCAGCAGTGTGTGGCGTGCAGCAGTGTGTGGCGTGCAGCAGAGTGAGGCGTGCAGCAGTGTGCAATGCAGCAAGTGTAATGCAGCAGTGTGCGCAGCAGTGTGTGGCATGCGGTAGTGTGCGGCGTGCAGCAGTGTGCGGCATGCAGCAGTGTGCGGCGTGCAGCAGTGTGTGGCGTGCAACAGTGTTTCGTGTAGCAGTGTGAGGCATGCAGCACTGTGTGGCGTGCAGCGGCGTGCAGCAGTGTGTGGCGTGCAGCAGTTTGCGGCATGTAGCAGTATGCTGCGTGCAGCAGTGTCGTGCAGCATGCAGCAGTGAGTAATGCAGCAGTGTGCAGCAGTGTGCGGCGTGCAGCAGTGTGTGCCGTGCAGCAGTGTGTGGCCTGCAGCAGTGTTTCGTGTAGCATTGTGCGGCGTGCAGCAGTGTGTGGCGTGCAGCAGTGTGAGGCGTGCAGCAGTGTGCGGTGTGCAGCAGTGTGAGGTGTGCAGCAGTGTGAGGCATGCAGCAGTGTGAGGTGTGCAGCAGTGTGTGGCGTGCAGCAGTGTGAGGCGTGCAGCAGTGTTTCGTGTAGCAGTGTGAGGCGTGCAGCAGTGTGCGGTGTGCAGCAGTGTGTAATGCAGCAGTGTGTAATGCAGCAGTGTGCGCAACAGTGTGTGGCGTGCAGCAGTGTGTGGCGTGGGTGGTAAACAACAAGAAAAGCGGACATCAAAGGAAGGGTGGGAGGGAACGAGCATATGGGGTGTGAGTTATAACGAAAGTTCTGGCGAAAGCAGTGTGTAGCGTGCAGCAGTGTGTGGCGTGCAGCAGTTTGCGGCGTGCAGCAGTGTGTGGCGTGCAGCAGTGTGTGGCCCATCTGTAAGTGGTCTTGTATATATTCCATTCCTTAACTGGGCAAATCACGTAATATCCCCGTGCCTATAAAAAAACAAGCATTTGCAATGCAATAGGTCTCACATTTATAAGAGTTTGAGCTATTGGCATTGTAAAATTACAATGCCTTTTATTTATGTTTTGGTTTTAAAACAAATAAAAGGCATTGTCATTTACAATGTCAGTAGCATAAACTCCCATAAAAGCAGTGTGTGGAGTGCAGCAGTGTACGGCGTGCAGCAGTGTGTGGCATGCAGCAGTGTGAGGCATGCAGCAATGTGCGGCGTGCAGCAGTGTGTGGCATGCAGCAGTGTGTGGCATGCAGCAGTGTGTGGCGTGCAGCAGTGTGCGGCATGCAGCAGTGTGTGGCGTGCAGCAGTGTGCGGCGTGCAGCAGTGTGCAGCGTGCAGCAGTGTGCGGCGTGCAGCAGGGTGTGGTGTGCAGCAGTGTGTGGCGTGCAGCGCCATGCAGCAGTGTGTGGCGTGCAGCAGTGTGTGGCGTGCAGCAGTGTGTGGCGTGTAGCAGTGTGCGGCGTGCAGCAGTGTGTGGCATGCAGCAGTGTGTGGCATGCAGCAGTGTGAGGCGTGCAGCAGTGTGAGGCGTGCAGCAGTGTGTGGCATGCAGCAGTGTGTGGCATGCAGCAGTGTGTGGCGTGCAGCAGTGTGTGGCGTGCAGCAGAGTGAGGCGTGCAGCAGTGTGCAATGCAGCAAGTGTAATGCAGCAGTGTGCGCAGCAGTGTGTGGCATGCGGTAGTGTGCGGCGTGCAGCAGTGTGCGGCATGCAGCAGTGTGCGGCGTGCAGCAGTGTGTGGCGTGCAACAGTGTTTCGTGTAGCAGTGTGAGGCATGCAGCACTGTGTGGCGTGCAGCGGCGTGCAGCAGTGTGTGGCGTGCAGCAGTTTGCGGCATGTAGCAGTATGCTGCGTGCAGCAGTGTCGTGCAGCATGCAGCAGTGAGTAATGCAGCAGTGTGCAGCAGTGTGCGGCGTGCAGCAGTGTGTGCCGTGCAGCAGTGTGTGGCCTGCAGCAGTGTTTCGTGTAGCATTGTGCGGCGTGCAGCAGTGTGTGGCGTGCAGCAGTGTGAGGCGTGCAGCAGTGTGCGGTGTGCAGCAGTGTGAGGTGTGCAGCAGTGTGAGGCATGCAGCAGTGTGAGGTGTGCAGCAGTGTGTGGCGTGCAGCAGTGTGAGGCGTGCAGCAGTGTTTCGTGTAGCAGTGTGAGGCGTGCAGCAGTGTGCGGTGTGCAGCAGTGTGTAATGCAGCAGTGTGTAATGCAGCAGTGTGCGCAACAGTGTGTGGCGTGCAGCAGTGTGCGGCGTGCAGTGTGGTGTGCAGCAGTGTGTGGCATGCAGCAGTGTGTGGCGTGGGTGGTAAACAACAAGAAAAGCGGACATCAAAGCAAGGGTGGGAGGGAACGAGCATATGGGGTGTGAGTTATAACGAAAGTTCTGGCGAAAGCAGTCTGATGCTAGATGCCAGCTTCGCGCTTGAATGCCTCATATGCCTGGCCATAAACCGCATTCCTAAGGTCTTGTGCCCCTTACTAAATCTCTCTGAATGCGTGGGCGGCGCACGCGCAGGAAGTAGCTGGTGGCAAATGGAATGCGCGTGGTTGTGCGCGTAACCGCCACCCGATCCGCCTGGGAAGCCTTTGGGAGCATTTTCGGAAGCCCCTACATAAGTCTCGCTGAGCGATCGCTTACGCGATAGCCAGGCAAGACCTAATGAATGTATCCTTGTTTAGCGTAACTGGTGCTCATGTAAAGCACTGCAATACCTTAGGTTCGAGTTCGCGCCATATAAAATAAAAAATAAAACTGGAAAAAAAAGGTTTCTTGTACTTACTGTGTGCCAGACAGGCTAGTAGCCTTTGAGTAAAATATGGCCACTCTCTGCTTGGCCCCACTTCAAAGGCATTTATACTCTGCCTTCCCCTGAACTCTACCAGTGTGTACACTTCAAAGAGCTTGCACTTCCTTACTTCTGTTAATGAAGCAAAGCTTCAGTGTCCTATGTTGCCCTTTTATCTTACAAACATTCATTACCGGGATTTAAATGACCTTGTTAGACGAGTGACTCGTGCCTTTTGACATCAAAATTACTCCTAAAGGCTTAAACTGAGCAGCTCTTCCCGCTATCGAAGACATCGAAGCCACTACTTTATAGCTGTGGAGAATGTGGCTATGTTCACAGGCTGATTAATTTCTTACTTACACTGATGCCTGAAGTGCATGTGGCAAGGGGGAAGTTCTCCCTCTCAACTGGTGCCGTGAGATGAGAGACCGCCTGTGCTTTGCCGCCACTGCTGTGTTATCTGCTGCACTGCAGTGTCTCTGCAAGTGTATGACTTCTATGCGTGTGGCCTCGTTGGATGAGCAGACGATTGAGCGATTTTCCTTGTCCTGGAATTCAGAGTATGTTTGCCAGCTCCAGGCACCCAGTCCTTTCCTGTGGTCTTATTATGAGTTTTAAGTTGCTGCCATCTCAGAACTGTTGGTGCGCCATTTCATTTCAGTCATGCACGCGCCTCAATATCCCCTTCAAAGCACTAAATTCCCATTAGTGCTCGCGGCGCCCCAGGCTAGTTTTTATGGCGCACCAGGGTGCCGCGGCGCACAGTTTGGGAACCACAGGTTTAGGGTGATTTTGAGACAACCAGCGTTGAATTTCTTTTAGAGTGTTGTTTAGTCTGAGGATGTTGTTTGGGGAGGAGGTTTCTAGATAGATCTGGGTGTCATCGGCGTATAGGTGGAAGGGGATATTTTCATTTTTATGTATGGTGGCGAGGGGTTCCATGTATATGTTGAACAGTTGTGGTGAGAGCACTGAGCCTTGCTGATGGGGTGAAGGTAGGAGGTAAAGATTTTTATTTTTATCCTTTGCGACCGGTTCTGGAGGAAGGAGGTGAACCAGCGGAGGACCATCTCATTAGCACCTACCCTTTCTTGTAGGGCCTTGATGAGAAGTTGGTGATCTACCGTGTCAAAGGCTGCCGATAGGTCGAGGAGAATGAGAAGGCAGCAGTGATCGGAGTCTAGTGACTTATGGATATCATCTGTGATATTGAGGATCACCGTCTAAGTGCTGTAACCTTTTCTGAATCCCGATTGGTGGGGGTCAAGTAGGTTGATGTTGTCCATTTGCTGAGTCAGTTGTGAAAGGACACATTTCTCAAGGATTTTGGATAGGGGGGGAGATTGGAGACGGGTCTGAAATTGTTCAGGTCCATGCAGTCAAGGCCTGGTTTTTTTTAGTAGTGGCGTTACTTGGCCGACTTTAAGGCAGTCAGGTATGATGCCGGATCTCAGGGAACTGTTGATGATTCTGCACCAGAACGGGGCTATGGAGAGTTTGAGTTTTTTGGTCAATTGAGTGGGTATAGGGTCCAGGACGTGAGAAGCGGGTTTGGAGGTGGAGATTAGCTTGATAATCTTGGTTTCCGTGATGGGATTGAAGGACTTCCATGTATTTGTGTGGTGCAGGCATGTGCTTTCTATTGGAAATGGGGGCAGGCTTTCGCAGGCGGGATTGGTGCTGGTGTCTAGTGAGAGCTCAATCTTGGAGATTTTTTCCTCGAAGAAAATGGCGAAGTTTTCACACAGTTCCTTGGAGGCCTGGGTGGAGGGTACGGGGGGCTTGGTGATTTGTTGCTTGATGATTTTAAACAGTTCATTGGGCCTGTTTTCTGCATTATCCAGAGAGGAGCAGAAAAAGTTGTTTTTTTCATTACGGATGTGTTTTTTGTATTTTCTCCGAGCTGCTTTGAGTTCGAGTAGGCTTGCGGAGGGGTTGTTTCTCCAGAGTCTTTCTATGGCTCTGAGTTGTCTCCTTTCGTTGTTGGTTGTCCGTATTTAACCAGGATCTGGATTGGATATTCCTGTTCTTTTTTAGTTTAAAAGGGGCTATCCGGTCTAGAATGAATGTCAGGGATGTGTTGTAGTGGTCAGTGAGTTCTGTCATGGATAAATCATCCCAGGAGGTAGTGAGGAGGGAGTTGACTTTTTCCTCCAGGTCAATCATGTTGATCTGAGTGAGATTTCTGGTCCATTTGGGCGGTTCTTGAGTGGGGGGTTGTATAGTGGCTGGCTGAGTGAGGTGGAAAAGGATTAAGTGGTGATCGGACCAATCTACAGGCAGGGTGTGGTTTATCGTCACTGTGTCACGTTTGGCGATGATGGCATCTAGGGTTGCTCCTTTGTTGTGAGTTTCTGCTGTGCAGTGTTGCGTAAGGTTGTTATTGTATAGCAACTCACTCAGGTTTTGGATTAGCGGGTTGATACCTTCATTCCAGTGTAGGTTGAGGTCATCCAGAATAAGGTTATTCGCATCTTGTAGTGAGCAGTGGGCAATCAGGTCAGACAGGTGTTCAGTGAGAGTGGTGGAGTTGCCTGGGGGGTGGTAGATAAGGTGGCAGGTTAGTGCTTTTTTGTTGCAAGTGTTGATGTTGACAGTTAGGCACTCAAAGGTGTTGTAGTTGAAGGAGTCTGTTTCCGTCACGGAAATATTGTCTCAGTGGATGATTGCTAAGCCTCCTCCTCTTTGGTCTTTTCTGTCTTTGTTCGTGATTATAAAGCCTGGGGGATGAGAGTGTCCAGGAGTGGTAGGGAGGAATCATTAAGCCAGGTTTCGGTGATGAATGCTGTGCCTATGTAGTGAGTGAGGATGGATTCTGCTAGTTCTGTGGCATGTTTGGTGGCTGATCTGCAGTTTATGAGCATGCAGTTTGTGGGGGTCGTCTCTGTTTTGGGTTTCTTCGTTAGGGAGGCCGTGGGGATGTTGGTGCAGGTGGTTGGTGGTCTGGGTGATTTTGGGGGGGCTTGGTCTCTTCCTAGTCCGGTGATCACCTGGATTTTGGATTGGAGGGTGACAGCAATAGGATTGTCGTACGAGGAGTCGAGATCCGCCTCATCACTGTCAGACAAGCGTCTCTAGTTCTTTTCGGTCTCTTTGTCAGATTGGGGAGGGGGTTAGCTATCCATCTCTGAGGGGACAATGGACGGTCTTTATTGTGTGTGGGTGGTGGAGGAGTGGGTGTGATGCGGTTACTGGGGCTCTGCGAGGTTGGCTAGGCTTTCACTAAAGCCCCGGATTATAGTTGTTATCCGGGTTTCCAGCAGGGAGAGTCGCTGCTCTGTCTCTAATTCGTTGAGGTATCGGGACTGGTCCTGTGCGGGTGTGTTGGGCCTGGGGGGAGAGTCTCAGGGTGTTGGGTAGCTTAGTGGTGGCTGTGTTGTCCGTGTCGGGTCTGGGGGGAGAGGATCTCAGGGAGTTGGGTAGCCTTGTTTTGGTTGTGTTATCTGTGTGGGGTCTGGGCGGGCCGTGAGTGCAGGGTGGCGGGGGTCTTGTTGGGGTGTAGGTGCTATATTGCCTGTGGGTTCGGGGGGGTGGGTGTTCAGGTTGTTCGGAGTGAGTTGGATTGAGTGGAGGGCAGGTGGCGGGTGGGGGTGAGAGCCGGCAGGTGAGGGATGGGGATGAGAGCCAATGGTGGGCAGTAGGGGGGTCCTGTTCTCCCAGGGGGAGGACCAGGGGGTGTCACGAGGAAGTGGGCATGTGGGGTTGCTAGGGAGTACCGGAAAGGTGGGTGTCAGGTTGGGGTGAGAGCCAGACAGGGGTAGTGGAGGAGACATGCTCTCCCTGGGGGTGGTGGGGGGGATGCTGCGTAGTGAGGGGCATGTGCTGTTGTTAGTGAGTGCCGAAGCGGTGGGTGAGTTCAGATGCCGGGTCCGGTTCTTCTGGGGGGGAGTAGGGGTGGGAGGGGAAGGAGAGCGTGAGAGGATGCATTCCGGAGAGAGGGGAAGAGGGCGTCAAAGGACTCTAGATTGTCGTTGTTGGCTTGTATCAGGACTGTGCCGTTGGAGTAGATGGTCCCCGTGGTATTTCCAGTATGCCTTGAGCGGTAAGGGAGTGATATTGTTAGTTTGCAGCTATGTGAGGTGTTGGTGGTTTTTGAAATGTTGAGCTGCGATCTGAAGATGGATTTCCATGCTTCATGTCTCCTAGAGTGGAAAATAAGGTCCATTTTTACCTTTCCTTTGGAGGAGCAGTGGTAGATGTCTGCGAAAAGTGACTCGAGATGCTATCTGATCAGTTTCTGTTTAAAGTTCTTCTTCGCTTTGGGCGAGAGGTCAGGTGGGAAACTGATTGCGAAGGAGTTGGGTCGTGCGGAATTACGTGGTTCGTAGACGAGGGGGCTGTGTGGGCTGTCATGTCGGGGGACATTGTGTGTGGATGGGACAGGGGGCAGGATCCATACTGGAGGATGGAAAATTGTTTCCAGAGAGTCCTCGGAAGGTAGTAGGAGAGTGATGGAGAGATTCAGGTAGTTATTACGTGGGCTAGTTGAAGAGGGCAGAAATGGGAAGAAGGTTTCTGCAGGATAGCATTGGACGTGTGCTCCTTGTACACTTGTATTAACCAAATCCAAGGGGTGGAAGCCTGTATGCACTATTTGCGAGGAAGGCACATCTCCTTATGGGAACACACAGCCATGCTAGAACAAATGAGGCTTTACTGCCCGAACTAAAATATCTTTATCTATGGTGAACAACTCTACCGTCAGAAGTCTGGTACAGCGATGGGCACCTGCTTTGCCCCAGCCTAGCGAACCTTTTTCTGGGCTGGTGGGAGAAGCAGTTGGTCTGGGTCGACGAAAATGATCAATATACCGAACACATCCCAATCTGGATCAGGTATATTGATGAACTGTTCCTTATTTGGGATGGGCCACAAGATCAGGCACATCAATTCATAGAAAAACTGTCCAACAATAACTTGAATTTATCTTTCACATAAAATATCAGTAGTGAACATTGTGAATTCCTTGATGTCGCGATCAATATAATCGACAATCAAATGAAAAAAGACCGCTGGAAATACACTTCTCCATGCTGCAAGTAACCATTCCATTCCCCTCATTAATAGCATCCCCTGCTGGGAATTCCTGACGTAACTGCAGCTCTGAGGAAGGATGAACGTAAAACAATGGAACTAACGTTTGCCCAGCGCAGCTACAACATTAAAACGTTGTCGCAAGCAGCGAAAAAAGTGGAGAAACTAACTCGGAATGATGTGTTATTCCAAAGGAAATCATGTGTCCAAGCCACAACTAAAAAAGTGGTTCCCCGTATGATCGCCACTTTTAATACCGGGTCAAATGATATTAGATGCATTATGAAAAAACATTAGAGTCTATTAGAATCTGACCCAGTGATAGGAAAATGTATTGGCAAAGCTCCATAAATAACCTTCAGAAAATCAGGATCGCTTAAGGACTGGCTGGTCCAGAGTTATCCTAAGGAGTCTAAACATGAAAGTTGGCTAAGGACCCCAAAAGGGTTAATTAGGTGTGGCTTCTACAAAGCCTGTAAAAATAGCAGGAGCAGAGATCACTACGCAACTAGAGGCTCTAACATTAAAACGATCACCAAACTAATTTCCTGTACCAGTGACTTTGTTATATACATCTTACAATGCCCCTGTGGCCTCAGGTGTATGTGGAGCACTAAGTTACAGTTGAAAACTGGAATTTTGCAGCATATGAGGGCAGTGACTAATCGAGACTCAAGCTACCCCGTGGCTAGACATTTCTCCGAAAAGCATCAGAGCAAGAGTTCCCTTTTGGAATTTTGGGGAATTGATCGCATCATGCCACATCCTAGAGGAGGGGATCGCGAGAAACAATTAAGGGTGGCAGAATCCAGGTACATAATTGAGCTCGACACTAAGATGCCAGGAGGGCTGAATACTGGGAGGAGCTAGCCACCCATATCGGTGTAACATAATCTGCTATACACCTAATTGATACTCACTGCCTTTCCTTAGCTGATAGATCATTTTCACAATTAGGTGTTTTTTTCTGACTTCCAGCAGTGCATTAGGTTATCTTGAGCACAGCAGTGGCTGCGCAATAATTAATTATTCTCACCTTTTAATAAGGGGTCCTGAGGCAGTAAGAGCAGGGATAAGATATCTTGGACATCATTAATATGATGATCCTTTACCATTGGACTGTTTGTGTCCAAGTGGATGAAGTTTATATCCCTTTCTTGAATATTAGTTTATTTAAATGTATCCCTTGACAATGTAATGATTTGATCTTTGTCGTACTCATTACCCCTACATCTACTCACTGTAAATACCTTTATTGTACCCTTTACACCTGCATTTTAATATACACTTGTCATTGATACCATCTGCATGCATGCTTAGTAACACGTTCTACCCTAGTTATGTATAGTAATTTTTAAGGAAAGACATTATACTCCATTCTACCGGTTGATGCTGGTGCTCTTTGCTTGGCTGGCTTTAAAGTGTGGAGGGTACATTACTCGGGATTGACCAAGTAATATGCTTTAATATGTCAAGGGTACATTACCCTAGATTGAAGAATTACCGTACTATTGATTCTTGAATGCGTATTTTAACATACTTGAATAGGTTAAGGGTACATTACCCGAGATTGATAAATTAACATGCTATTGATTCCTTAGGTACAAAACCTTGGATATGCGTTGTAAATATCATTGGGACATTGAAAATCCACCTTGTTGAATTGTAGTATCGCTCCCATATTGGCTGTTTAGTATGTAATTTAGGAGATTATAATATCCCGATGAATTATTCAGTGGTAATCATTTTTCTGTGTGGTCGATGCAACGCATATGGCTGTGTTGACAAATGTATTCTTTCCATGTCTATGATCAAATTCTAGCTATAATGACAATTTGCGGGCCAAACAGAATATTAATATGTATTTAACCGGCACAACTCTACTGTTTTTTTTATCCATTGTGATATAATTTGCGTTATTTATTTTTCATTACTGATTTGGAGCGTAGTATGTCTTCCATTGCCATGAACTTGTTTCAGTATTTCTATGGGAATGTAAACGTGCAGAATTAACTTGATGAAGGCATCGCTGAAACGCGTTGTTTGTGTGCACAATAAAATTGTGTATCATCCTCTGGTATGCCGATTGGTCTTTGCTGGAGTTCCTGCATCGTTCCCTTATTTTGATTTATAGACGGCTGCTGCCGCCGTCGCAGGCATCGGCATTGCTAGGCTGTGGATTGGCGTCTGTGCAGTGAAATCCCAGAATTAAAAAAGAAAAAAATATATATATATATCTATATCTATATATATATTCACTGAAAAAACCATAGGTTTCACACACGTTATAGTTAGGAATTAGCATTTAAAAAACCTTGCAAATTCACTTAAAAAACCATAGGTTTCACACATGTTATAGTTAGCTGGACATTTCACTCGTGAAAAACCATTGAAATTCCCCCGTTATAGTTAGTGCAGGCAACTATAACTCACGCGACCGCAATCCTCTGCTGATGACGTCAGATATTACATCACTGTATTTAGACACTTATTTACCCATGTCTTCTTCCATTAATTTTTAGCTATCCATATATTACAAATATTTTTTTTTCAGAAAGACACATATGTCATCAGTGATGTAATATCTGACGTCATCAGCAGAGGATTGCGGTCGCGTGAGTTATAGTTGCCTGCACTAACTATAATGGGGGAATTTCAATGGTTTTTCACGAGTGAAATGTCCAGCTAACTATAACATGTGTGAAACCTATGGTTTTTTAAGTGAATTTGCAAGGTTTTTTAAATGCTAATTCCTAACTATAACGTGTGTGAAACCTATGGTTTTTTCAGTGAATTTGTACGGTTTTTTAAATGCTAAGTTATGTATTTTATTTTTTAAGGTTTTTCACCGTGCGCGTACCGTATGCGCCCGGTGCGCTTCACGCACCGTGCGCGCGGTGTGCTTTGCGCACCACGCGCCCACGTTACGCAGTTCGCGGAATTTTTACGTTTCTACCGTACGCGCACGCTACGCGTACTCCGCGATTTTTTGCAAAAAAATTAAAGGAAATTTTGGCCCTTGGGGGTCCTTCTGGGACCCCCTGACAAAGGCTAGGGGGTCAGGAACTGTCCACCCTGCCCCCTTTTCACGTTCTCCACCTTTGTTTTTCAAACCCCCTCAGACTCCAAGAGACAAAATGGCGCCCGACACTTCCTGGTTTCGACCGATTCGAATGTTTACTAAGATCTAACAACCAATCAGAATCGCGCTCGCGCACAGCAGCGTGCGCGTACGGTAAGTTTTACCGTACGCGCACGGTGCGCGCTTATAGATATATATATATATGCTTTTAAATGCTATTTTCTCAGGAAATACTGAACAGATTTACACCAGACCTGCAAAAGGCACATCCCTGACCTGAGGACTACCTCTCTGCCAAATTTCAAGTAATTCTGTTCAGCCGTTCGGGCTGTAGCTTGGACTAAAGGTCCTATGGAAAAATGCATGGGGAAAACGCGTTTTGGGACCCCCCCCCTTTTTCTCAGCCCCCGCTTGATGAATCCCCCCGAGACTGTCAGGGAAGGAGCGGAGCGGAGCGCCCCACCTATTTTGAAAATTTTGCGAGCATTCGTCAATCGGCGCCAAAGTTATTCCAAATAGAATGTTGCGGATTTCCTATGGAAACACGATCCTAACTATAACTATCTACTGGCGACCGCCAGTAGATAATATATATGTATATATATATATATTCACTGAAAAAACCATAGGTTTCACACACGTTATAGTTAGGAATTAGCATTTAAAAAAACCTTGCAAATTCACTGAAAAAACCATAGGTTTCACACATGTTATAGTTAGCGGAAATTTTACTGATAAAAAAACCAGTGAAATTCCCCCGTTATAGTTAGTGCTGGCAACTATAACTCACGCGACCGCAATCCTCTGCTGATGCTAATACTGTATTTAGACACTTATTTGCCCATGTCTTCTTCCATACATTTTTAGCTATACATATATTACAAATATTTTTTTTTCATAAAGACACATATGTCATCAGCAGAAGATTGCGGTCGCGTGAGTTATAGTTGCCAGCACTAACTATAACGGGGGAATTTCACTGGTTTTTTTATCAGTAAAATTTCCGCTAACTATAACATGTGTGAAACCTATGGTTTTTTCAGTGAATTTGCAAGGTTTTTTTAAATGCTAATTCCTAACTATAACGTGTGTGAAACCTATGGTTTTTTTCAGTGAATTTGTACGGTTTTTTAAATGCTAAGTTACTTTACGCCATTCGTGGAGTGCACGCCCACTTAACGCAGTTCGTTCCGTGCACGGTAATATTTTAATTTTTCGGGCACCATTTGCACACGGGGTGGAGAGAGTGTGGATAATTTTTTCTTTTATTATTTTTGTTTAAAATATTTAGTTTTTGACGCAACTAATAAGCCCTGTACATTTGGTGGCCTTCGGCGACCAAAAGCACAGGGGGTGGGGTGAGTGTGGATAGTGTTTTTTTTATTTCCATTTTATTTCCGTACGCGTACGGTAAGCGTAATCGGCAAAATTAGCGAAAAAATAAAAATTGCATTTTTGCCCATGGGGGGTCTTTGGGGACTCCCTCAACATGGCTATGTGTGTCGGAGTTGTCTAAACAGCCCCTTTATATGATTTTTGACTTTATTTTACAATCTAACTCTCAGTGCGAGAGAGAAAATGGCGGCCGCCGCTTCCGGGTTTCGGTCGATTCGAATGTTTACTAAGATCGAAGAGCCAATCAGAATCGCGCTCGCGCACGCCACCGTACGCATACGGTAAGCGTACCGTAAGCGCACCGTAAGCTGGCTCAGATATATATATTGATTTAAAGGCTATTTTCTCAGAATCTACCGAACAGATTTACACCAAACCTACAAAAGGCACTTCCTTGACCTGAGGACTACCTCTCTGCCAAATTTCAAGTAAATCTGTTCAGCCGTTCGGGCTGTAGCCCTGTCTAAAGGTCCTATGGAAAAATGCATGGGAAAAACGCGTTTTGGGACCCCCCTTTTATCTCAGCCCCCGCTTGACGAATCCCCCCGAGACTTTCAGGGTAGGAGCGGAGCGTAGCGCCCCACCTATTTTGAAAAATTCGCGAGGATTCGTCGACCGGCGCCAAAGTTATTCAAAATAGAATGTTGCGGATTTCCTATGGAAAAGGGGTCCTAACTATAACTACCTACTGGCGACCGCCAGTAGGTAATATATATGTATATATATATATATATATATTTGTTATATAAAAACATATTAAATTATCATATACATGAAAATTATTAGTTTAATAATAATTTAAAATTAAATATATAAATAAAATATATTAATATATGCCTGTAATTGTTTTTCAAAGAATTCTTAAATTCTTAAAATACATATAATGTTTATTATATTTCTGTTACTTTTAAATATTTTTTGTGGTTATTGTTTATGTATTTATATATATAAAAAAAAAACTATATTCTTTCAGCGAACCCCAGCACTGGCCTGCTGGACCACTCCGACCACTATGTGACTATGGCCCTGGTAAAGAAAAAAGTTCCTCATATATTTCAACAAACCTGGTCCAGGTGGGAGACTCCCAATTTTTAAAGCCAACATGATCTTTCATTTAGTTTTCACCCACTTGAAACTGCCCACATTTCAATCCAACTCCCCTCCGTGCTTAAATTTATAACAAAAACAAAGTGCCAGGACCTTCGCCAAGAAGCCACTGCAGCTTGCACCACCCATTGCCCCTGCCAGTGCTGCCGATGACAGTACCAACACAACTACTAACCATCACAGTCCTACAAGTGTAACATTTTAGAGTATTCCAGGGCCTAAAAGCTATAAAAAGGGCTTTAGTGGCAGGTATTAGTAATTTTTTATGTATATTGAACTAATATTCAACTGTTGTGCTCATGTCTAAATTAGATAGGCAGCGTCACCAAGTGGCAGACTGTCATAAGTGCTGATGTTGGCAATTAAGTGCCAGTGCACTGGAAACCACCGGCTCAATTTAAGCACTGCCCCCACCCCAATTATTTTTCTAAAAGCACCCTCCTTTTGCTTTCCAAATCTTGGCTTGTATGGTTTCTGTACATGCAAAATAGTACTTTATTATCAAAATGGATTCATTATCTCTTCTGCTTTAAGACCACCATGTAATTAATATGCATTTGGGAAAACAAGTGACTGCCTTGGGAATGTTCATCATCTGATTTTAAAGGATGCAGTATATTTACCTTCCTTGGAGCTTTTGCAGGAATTCCTGTGCGGCCTCTGGGTCCTCCAAGAAGTAGCTTTGGTACAAGCAAAGCGATTCCACGAACCCCTTCAATGCAGCAATGGATATCTGGCGCTTGTGTAAAATGTCAGTAACTCTGCAGGGAGGGTAGAGATTACAGTTGGTTATGTTTGATTATTGACCTAGGCTTCAATATCTCTATTCAATTTGAAGACTCTGGTTGCTGAGACCTGGAGAAACCATAATGCTAGAGACTAGGGTATAGCTTCATTAAACTATTGCAAGTGCGTAATTTTTTCAGTGAGTACTGTAACCAAAAAAGCTAGATCAGAAAACATTTGCTCATAAGAAAATGGGGCCCGATTACCATCAGGCCATCGGTGGGGGTTCCATAGCCATAGGCTCTTGCAGGACCGCCCGCCACATTAGGATGGTGGGCCAATGGTGGGCATGCATAGAGACCGTCTGCCAGGCATCCGAGAGGCTCAAGTAGCCCGTCGGTCAGTCTGCAATCCCTACAATGGTGGTGGTACCTGCTCAGGCACCGCTGTAAGGATTACAATGTCCCTTTCTGCCGGCTGTTTTATGACGGTTAACACGCCATGGAAAGGCTGACGGAAAGTGACTTTGGGGGCCACCAGCCAGCACCCCTTCCCCTGTGGACCTCCTCCATGCGCCCTGAGGGGCACATATGGTACCAGCCCTAAACATCCCTGCACCATGTGGCAGGCAGCATATGGTGCCTGCCACATAGGGCAGGGTTGTTTACAAACATGACTCGTAGCATTGAGGCTTGTGCTGCAGCCCTTTTTAAGGCCGCAGCACAACCCTGAATGCTACAAGGCATGTTTCCGACCTCCTCCACAGGCAGTCGGATTGTAAACTGTCTGGCTGGACCGCCGACTCCCTGTTGGCCGGTCCCGTTCCCAACAGGTTGGCAGTTGGAACTCATCCGTCCGCCATCATAATCGGGACCATGGTTTCCAGGCAGCTATAAGATGCATGATGTTCGATATATTTACACAAGGTGGCCTATTCACATAGATCACATTGTAAAGATTAACAGAGTCAAACATGTTCTGTCACCTCATTTAGAGGTATGGAAACTGCCAGGTTTTTCAAGGTCGGCCTTATACACAATTCTTCAATATGAAAAAAGAATTTCTGCACATTCACTGTGGTGTAAGCAAATGTATAATCTTTCCATCAAATTAGGGCACATGAAAAATAAACGTCACATTGCTTTGGCACGTAAACCCCAACCCACTACATGAATAATAATTCTGTACCCTCTAAGCTACTATTATTGGGAGATGTTCGAACAAAACAAGATCCATTAATGATGATATTTTATGTGAATGAATACGTCCAAGTGAACAAGCAGAAGACATGGCAACATGCTGCAAGGTACAGCTGAACTGCAGAAAGTTCGTCTTGAGCAAAACAATAATATAAGTGGAAATAAACTATTACGTCTTCAGCTTGACTATGTGCAGGGGAGTTTGTGGGGCCAGGATGCGTGCAAGGGGGAACACAGGATGAGTGACAGAGACGACTCCCATCTTATTCGAGATAAACTTTACATTAAAATGTGTCCTAATTAATATTACATTAGGAAACCACACTTAAACATATCATTGGAAATTCGAATTTAAAAACAATTGCATTATGACACTCTACATATGTAAATCCTAATGTTAAATTGCAATTTGTTCATTGTTACTAATGCACACAAAATAAATTCATAAAAAACTCTTACACTGGCAGCTATTAAAATCTATGGATCACTGGCATCTTGCACATCTTCTGCATGCTAGGTATGGCCGGTTTGTAACGGCCACACTTACATAAACATGACTGAATATAAACATAATTTAAACATAAGCACATTCTTGGAAAACTAAAGATGATCTAAACTTAGGCTAAATCGTGTCTGGACATAACAATATTTTAAACCAAAACCAAGTAGAAACATAAAAATTACCAGTAACCGAACGAGAATGAAACATAAGTGTAAGCAACACATAAACTAAACCTCAATATAAACATTCATGAAACGCATATAACAATAAACTAATCAGGAGCTCTGAATAAACTAAAAGTGAAAATACATAAACTAATAATAAATTAAGCAACCGCATTATAAAATCAACTAAATAGCTTTAAATAAATATCAAGGAACAAATAAACAATCGATACAAAATCTGGAATTCTACTGGTTAGGTGTTTCTTTGTGTGATTTGCATAGTTACAAGTGTTTGTGGCCGTTGATAAAAGCCCCTCAGTTGTACTCTATGTACCTGTATAGAGTTACCCATGTAAATCCATACAAGTTGTATATTTTCATGATTAGTCATGCTGCTTTACACTTACTTGTGCACTGTTTGCAATATAGACAATCAAGCAGAGTAAGTGGACAGAAATGTGCATTATCAGATCAAACATCTTTTTAATTCACCATGAAAATCATTTACTTGTAGGGTGAATTTCTTTCTTCTAGACCCTCATGAAATATGGGGTGCTTTTGTATTTTTCAAAGCCAATTTACACACTTATAGAGATTGGCATCAGATTCAGCACCAGGGGCCTTATTACGATGTCGGGCGGACTTACCATTCGGTCCCGACACCTGGGGGCTTATTACGATGCATTAGGAAATGGCTCCAACCGTTGGTCGGAGTTGTTCCTACCGCATCGTAATCAGCCGGTCGGATTCCTTTCTGACCGACCCATTAGGCTGGTGTCGGTCGGAAAGGAATCCGACCGGTCATTTCGACTGGCTTCTGACGGGCTCATAGAGCCCGTCGGCTAGTCGGAATGAGTTCAGTAATCCCAAGGTGGCTCTTTCCACCTGAGGTATTACGATGTCAGATTTCGACAGCCTTTTTGTGCTAGCCTTTCCAACAGAGAAAGGCTGTCGGAAGTCGACTTTGGGTGCCCCAGCAGGGCCCTCATGGGTGCAAGGCCTCCACCTGTTGATTCTTGCACCATGTGGCAGCACGGGGTGCAGGGATGAACTGCAACTCGCTGTTTTACAATGAAAGAATTGGAGTGCGACGAACAGTGTTCAGTGACATCCTAATTGGTCGGTCAGGACCGCCGACAGGAGGTCCGTCAGTCCCAGTAATAAGACGGTGTCTGGTGACCATGAAGAGAATTCACAAATGGCTTTCCTCTGCTTAAGCCCCGTTTTTTGAGTGTTTTTTAATTATGGGTAAAATCAGGTTTTTTGACATTTTTAACACTTTGACACTTTTTGCACTGTTTTGCACATGTTTTAAAGAAATATCGATGATATATATACCCTCAAAATATTATTATAGTATGATATTTTATGATGACTATCACATTTTTAGTATGTTTTTAGATATTTATTGGGATCATGAATTATATTGATTATTGCAATATGGTTCAAAGCACGGTTGGAGCACACCTTGTACATTATGACAAGACGTGTGATATGAACCAACGGGTACTGGCCCTCAATTTTCACCGTTGGTTAATTAAGAATCCATTACTTTCCATTTGATATCATCAATAATCTAGTTATTTATCCTTGATCTTAAATGTACTATCTTCCATTATTTATTTATTGATCAATCAATCAATCACTGCATTTGTAAAGCACGCTACATACCCGAGAGGGTCTCAAGGCGCTGGGGAGGGGGGTGTGCTACTGATCGAAGAGCCAGGTCTTGAGGAGTCTTCTGAAGGCCAGCAGGTCCTGGGTCTGTCGTAGGATGGTGGGGAGAGTGTTCCAGGTCTTGGCGGCGAGGTAGGAGAAGGATCTGCCGCCGATGGTGGTTTTCCGGATGCGGGGGACTGTGGCGAGGGCGAGGTTGGCTGAGCGAAGGCTTCGGGTGGGGGTGTGGAAGCTGAGTCGGTTGTTGAGGTAAGTGGGTCCGGTGTTGTGTAGTGCTTTGTGAGCGTGGATGAGGATTCTGAAGGTGATCCTTTTGTTGACGGGGAGCCAGTGCAGGCCTCTCAGGTAGGGTGTGATGTGGCTGCGGCGGGGGATGTCGAGGACGAGTCGGGCCGAGGCGTTCTGGATGCGTTGGAGTCGTCTCAGGAGCTTGTTTGTTGTTCCTGAGTAGAGGGCGTTCCCGTAGTCGAGTCTGTTGGTGATGAGGGCCTGGGTGACGGTTTTTCTCGTGTCGAAGGGGATCCATTTGAAGATCCTGTGGAGCATACGGAGGGTGTTGAAGCAGGACGCGGAGACGGCGTTGACTTGCCTGGTCATGGAGAGAGTGGAGTCGAGGATGACCCCCAGGGTGCGTGCGTGGTCCGTGGGTTCCGGGGCTGTGCCTAGCGATGTGGGCCACCAAGAGTCGTCCCAGGCTGATGGCGTGGGTCCGAGAATGAGGACCTCCGTCTTGTCTGAGTTCAGCTTCAGTCTGCTGTCCTTCATCCAGTCGGCTACGGCCTTCATTCCTCTGTGGAGGTTAGCTTTGGCGGTGTGGGTACTTCGGTGAGGGATATGATCAGCTGGGTGTCGTCGGCGTAGGAGATGATGTTGAGGTTGTGTTGCTGTGCGACGTGGGCGAGAGGTGCCATGTAGATATTGAACAGCGTCGGGCTGAGGGAGGATCCCTGTGGGACGCCGCAGATGATCTCGGTGGTTTTGGAGCGGAAGGGTGGGAGTCGGACGCTCTGGGTTCTGCCGGAGAGGAAGGATGTGGTCCATGCCAGGTCCTTCTCTTGGATACTGGCGTCATGGAGGCGTGATGACAGGGTGCGGTGGCAGACCGTGTCAAAGGCTGCTGATGGGTCCAGGATAGCTATAAAATTTTGGAGTTACCAACTTGGGCTATTTTTTTCACAAATCGTGAATGCTCAGATATTTCGATCATGCTGTTTCTAATCAGGTGCACATGTCTCTTTAAATGTATGTTTTTAGTCTCTATGTTTGTCATTCCACAAACCTTGTAATGTGATTAGTTGCACTGTATTAAAAAATGGGAACCCGTTACCGGCGCGTCAGGTGATCAAGATCGCGCAAGCGATCGAAACGTGTCCGGGGCGGACACTTGTCTGCACTATTATGATGACATATAATAAGAAGATGAAGCTATAACTTCACGTCCTTGGAATCTATTTTAACAAGAAGTGGTGGTCTGTATCTGTTCTGCTCTCCTCTGGAACAATATCTCGAATAACAGGAAATACTTTATATATATATATATATATAAAGAATGCCGTGGTAATGCAATTGAGCAACTAAAGTATTTTGTGATAGATTCTGTAATGTCCCTCAGAAGAGGTGGTAATCATGAAGCAATGCTACGCAAACTTGAAATCCGCTATATTCTTGAATTAAATACTAAATCACCGAATGGTTTAAATGCCAGTGAAGATTATTACACCTGCTAGAATCAATGTTATAAACTGTTAGCCTTGCATGTGTTACAATTCAAGTAAATACAAGAATACAAATGACAGACGTTTTTTAGTAGTATCATTTTAGCCTCATCTCAGAATCTATTTTATGATTTTTTAGGAAATTATTTTAGCACATACATTTTTTTAGCATCCGGTAGCACTTTTTTGCACAAGCACTTTAACTTGAAACAACTCAACATGCCCATTTGGGCTTAATGTCTAAGCAGCAGCACTTTATGTATGACAATACACTTCTTCAGCATTATATTATCTGATCATATCTCTAATTGATATTTGATCGTAGGGATCAAGCATACATAATTATGACATCAACCCTCACAAGAAAGCAGTAAATTATAATTGAGGGACATTTATGCAAACAAGTTTCATGAATTATTTATCATGCTTTTTCTATTTCTAATATATACAATATTTTAAGAAATGAATTTCAGAATATACCCACTGGGGTTTTATTCTTTTAGCATTTTTAGATATGAATATTTATATTTATACTTATGCGTATATTTATATTCTGAAACTTAATACATCTCAATTTTGTATAACATGATTTTACTGACTTGTTTTTACAATGACAACTTGTTTCCGCAATGCATTTTTGATTGATATAAATTGGTAAACAAATATGAAACAGACCTTTTCATTATGCTATATGCTGGCTCAGTAATGACTATTTGCATGAAATCAAAGAACAATGCAAATTTGTACTAAAAGTAACCAGATGCCGAGGAAGTTTTCTATGTCTATGGTGCTTTTTTTCATTTAACACGTGTTCATGCACTGGCACTTTAAAAATGTGGGTCTCCTCTTTACACGTCATGTGATCAAGGCCTCTGGAAGGCCGAAACGCATAATGGCGGCAGTACTGGGTGATAAATAAACAGAAATACTTGCACTGACATCTGGGTCTGTGTCGTCTGTTCCCGAGCAACGTGGAAGCTGGTGATGAAGTATACAGTATATATATATATATATATATATATATATATGATGCTTCGTTCCACCAACTGCCGCTGAACCGCTTCTGCTATTAAAATAAACGCATTGGGGACTCCGTGAGTGCCTAGAAGTGACTTCTTTGATCTGAAATATATATGTATGTATATATATATATATATATATATATATATATATATATATATATATATATATATATATATTCAGTGAAAAAAACATAGGTTTCAGGGACATTATAGTTAGGAATTAGCATTTAAAAAAACCTTACAAATTAACTGAAAAAAAACATAGGTTTCAGGGACTTTATAGTTAGTTGGACATTTGACTCATATAAAACCAGAGAAATTCACATGTTATAGTTAGTTGAGCTAACTATAACTCGCGCCCCCGCAATGCACTGCTGATGACGTCACATATTACATCATTCATGACTGAGTGTGCAGGGCGGACAGACACCTCTGGGCGACGGGAGTGTGCAGGGGCGAAACAGAGAATTATGCGTGTGCAGTTGTATGTGCTCTGCCATTACTGATTCTATACTATGTTTCAGATGACTAAACTTGAGGGCTGCACTATGTCCCGGCACATGGTTAGACACACCAGTGGCAGAAAGGTGAGCTGTGAGGATTTTCTCCACAGTGTCAACACTCACTCTCCCTCTCCATCTCTTCCTTTCTGACACTCTCACTCTTTCTCTCTCTTACTCTCTATCATGTCCTTTTTCTCTCACACACTCTTTCTCTGTCTCTTCCTCTCTCTCTCATTCTTTCTTTCTCTCTATTCCTCTCTCTCACTCTTTCTCTCTCTTGCACTGTTTCTTTCTCTGTATCTTCCTTGCATGTCATTCTTTCTCTCTTTCTTTCTCTCTTCTTCTATCTCTCACTCTTTCTCTCTTTCTCTGTCTTCCTCTCTCTCTCTCACTCTTTCTCTCTCTCTCTCTTCCTCTCTCTCACCCTTTCTCTCTCTCTCTCCTTTGATGGACGCATGATGAACAATCTAATCTTTCTTTTTGTCTTGCAGGCTGTGATTCACAAATTGTCGCGGGATAACACACCATGCCTGTACCTACTTTCATTTTGTTGTTTTGTTTAAATAAAATGTTTTCTATGTAAAACCATAGATGACTGAGATTCTTATTTGTCCAACCTCACATGCATTGTCTTAATTATAATTGAGCCACATCAGCCAATTTGTTACGTTCCCGATTTTCTAAGGTTGCTGTCACATTTGTTTGTGGGGGGTGGGGGTGAAGGGGGGATGGCGGATATTAAAAAATGCTTTTTTTGGCCCTGGGGTCCTTCTGGGACCCCCTGAGCAGGCCTAGGGTGTCAGGGTGTTACTACCCTGCCCCCTTCTCTTGTTTTATATCTTTGTTACTCTGTTTTCTGGTGACTCGCTTCTACCGAGTCACAAGATGGCTGCCAACACTTCCTGGTTTGGAGTGTTGACGGCTAATTAGAATGAAGCTCGTGGTTGTGGCAGCCAATTAGAATGAAGCTCGTGGTTGGGAGTGGTCACGACTCCACCGCTGCCCTAAATATCGAAACTTTTATTTTTTGAATTTCTCAGCAACTACTGAACGGATTTACATCATTTAAAAAAAAAAGGTCGCTTTCTGAACCAAGCTCTACCTTTTTGCCAAATTTGGGGTAATTCCGTTCAGCAGTTTCGTTTGTAGCCTTGGCCAAAGTTTCCTATGGGAAATTGATTTTTTGACTCTTATTTTTTGAATTTGTCAAAAACTACTGAATGGATTTATACCATTTAAAAAAAGGTCACTTTGTGAACCAAGCTCTACCTTTTTGCCAAATTTGGGGTAATTCCGTTCAGCAGTTCGGGCTGTACCCTGTCTCAAAATTTCCTATGGAAATGAACATGGAGAAAATGCATTTTGGGACCCCTCTTTTTTCTCAGCCCCCGCTTGATGAATCACCCCCAAACTTTCAGGATAGGGACTGACCTGGATAGACTTTTTTTTTTTAGAGTTTCGCGAAGATTCGTCAAACGACGCCAAAGTTATTAGCAAATCAAAAAATGCTTTTCCTATGGAAACTAGGTTCTAACTATAACTACCTACTGGCGACCGCCAGTAGGTAATATATATATATATGAAAAAGCCACAGTCCTTAATTGCCATATCCACAGCAACAAGCAGGTACGGACCACAGCATAGAGTTCTAGTGCAGTGCTTTTATTGCAGAAATATATGCATCCAAAAAATAAAACAGCAAGTGCCCAGCCTAACGCGTTGCTACCGCGTTTCCAGGGTCTTGATCACATCATATATATATATATATATTTACTGAAAAAAACATAGGTTTCTGGGACGTTATAGTTAGAAATTAGCATTTAAAAAACCTTTGAAATTCACTGAAAAAACATAGGTTTCAGGAACGTTATAGTTAGAAATTTACATTTAAAAAACCATACAAATTCATTGAAGAAAACACAGGTTTCAGGGACGTTATAGTTAGTCGAACATTTCACTCTTACAAAACAAGGAAAATTCGGCCGTTATAGTTAGTTGAGCTAACTATAACTCGCGTCCCCGCAATGCACTGATGATATAATCACATATTACATCACTCATGACATGGTCAGTAACATCACTTATGACATCTCAAATGACATCAATGATGACATCATCCAGCGACTGAGTGTTTCTAAAAAGTTTAAATATGTTTTATATATATATATATATATATATATATATATATATATATATATATACCTACTGGCGGTCGCCAGTAGGTAGTTATAGTTAGGACCACGTTTCCATAGGAAATCCTCAACATTCTATTTTGAATAACTTTTGCGCCGGTCGACGAATCCTCGCGAATTTTTCAAAATAGGTGGGGCGCTACGCTCCGCTCCTACCCTGAAAGTCTCGGGGGGATTCGTCAAGCGGGGGCTGAGATAAAAGGGGGGTCCCAAAACGCGTTTTTCCCATGCATTTTTCCATAGGACCTTTAGACAGGGCTACAGCCCGAACGGCTGAACAGAATTACTAGAAATTTGGCAGAGAGGTAGTCCTCAGGTCAAGGAAGTGCCTTTTGTAGGTTTGGTGTAAATCTGTTCAGTAGATTCTGAGAAAATAGCCTTTAAATCAATATATATATCTGAGCCAGCTTACGGTGCGCTTACGGTACGCTTACCGTACGCGTACGGTGGCGTGCGCGATTCTGATTGGCTCTTAGATCTTAGTAAACATTCGAATCGGCCGAAACCAGGAAGCGGCGGTCGCCATTTTCTCTCTCGCACTGAGAGTTAGGTTTTAAAATAAAGCCAAAAAACATGTAAAGGGGCTGTTTAGACAGCTCCCACACACATAGCCATGTTGAGGGAGTCCCCAAAGATCCCCCAAGGCCAAAAATGCAATTTTTATTTTTTCGCTAATTTCGCAGATCACGCTTACCGTACGCGTACGGTACAAAATTATATTAAAAAAAAACTATCCACACTTTCCCCACCCCGTGTGCAATTGGTGGCCGCAGGCCACCAATTGTGCATGGCTTATCAGAGGTGTGATAAACTATAATATTTTAAACCAAAATAATAAAAGAAAAAATTATCCACACTCTCTCCACCCCGTGTGCAAATGGTGCCCGAAGGGCACCATTTGTGCATGGCTTATAAAAATTACGAAAAATTAAAATATTACCTTTCAAAACGAAGTGCATCATATGTCCTCCATGTGCGCACGGTGCGCGAAGCGCATCGTGCGTACATGGCCCATCTAGCGTAACGTGAGCACGCGGTGCGCGAAGCGCACCACGTGCTTTCTGTGCGCGCACGGTGCGCGAAGCGCACCGTGCGCGCACGGAACGAACTGCGTTAAGTGGGCGCGCACGCCACGAATGGCGTAAAGTAACTTAGCATTTAAAAAACCGTACAAATTCACTGAAAAAACCATAGGTTTCACACACGTTATAGTTAGGAATTAGCATTTAAAAAACCTTGCAAATTCACTGAAAAAACCATAGGTTTCACACATGTTATAGTTAGCGGAAATTTTACTGATAAAAAACCAGTGAAATTCCCCCGTTATAGTTAGTGCAGGCAACTATAACTCACGCGACCGCAATCTTCTGCTGATGACATATGTGTCTTTATGAAAAAAAAATATTTGTAATATATGTATAGCTAAAAATGTATGGAAGAAGACATGGGCAAATAAGTGTCTAAATACAGTATTAGCATCAGCAGAGGATTGCGGTCGCGTGAGTTATAGTTGCCTGCACTAACTATAACGGGGGAATTTCACTGGTTTTTTATCAGTAAAATTTCCGCTAACTATAACATGTGTGAAACCTATGGTTTTTTCAGTGAATATATATATATATATATATATATATATATATTCACTGAAAAAACCATAGGTTTCACACACGTTATAGTTAGGAATTAGCATTTAAAAAACCTTGCAAATTCACTTAAAAAACCATAGGTTTCAGACATGTTATAGTTAGATGGATATTTCACTCGTAAAAAACCAATGAAATTCCCCCGTTATAGTTAGTTCAGATAACTATAACTCGCGCGCCCGCAATCCACTGCTCATGACGTCACATATTACATCACTCATGACATGGTCAGTGGCATCACTTATGACATCATCCTTGTGATAGAGTGGCGGTCGCGCGAGTTATAGTTATCTGAACTAACTATAACGGGGGAATTTCATTGGTTTTTTACGAGTGAAATATCCACCTAACTATAACATGTGTGAAACCTATGGTTTTTTAAGTGAATTTGCAAGATTTTTTAAATGCTAATTCCTAACTATAACGTGTGTGAAACCTATGGTTTTTTCAGTGAATTTGTACGGTTTTTTAAATGCTAATTGATTTATGTATTATTATTTTTTTATATATTTATTTTACAATAAACTACGTATTAAATTTGTCTTTTTTTTTCACCGTGCACGCACGGTGCACGCACCCCTGCGATTTTTTTTTTTGGGGGTATTTCACCGTGCGCGCACGGTGCGCGCACCCCCGCGATTTAAAAAAAAATAAAAAAATGTTTCTGCCTTCGGGGTCCTTCAGGGACCCCCTGACAAAGGCTAGGGGGTCAGGAACTCTCTACCCTGCCCCCTTTTCACGATCGCCACCTTCCTTTTTCACTCTCGCACTGAAAACAAACAAAATGGCGGCCGACACTTCCTGATTTCGACCGATTCGAACGTTGACTAACATGTAACCACCAATCAGAATTACGCTCGCGCACGTTAGGGTGCTCGCACGGTGCGCGCACCCTGCGCGCGTATAGATATTGATATGCTTTTAAATGCTATTTTCTCAGGAAATACTGAACAGATTTACACCAGACCTGCAAAAGGCACTTCCTTGACCTTATGGCTACCTCTCTGCCAAATTTCAAGTAATTCTGTTCAGCCGTTCGGGCTGTAGCTGTGTCTAAAGGTCCTATGGAAAAATGCATGGGGAAAACGCGTTTTGGGACCCCCCTTTTTTCTCGGCCCCCGCTTGACGAATCACCCCGAGACTTTCAGGGTAGGAGCTGAACGGAGCGCCCCATTAGTTTTGAAAATTTCGCGAGGATTCGTCAACCGGCGCCAAAGTTATTCAAAATAGAATTTTGAGATTTCCTATGGAAACACAGTCCTAACTATAACTATCTACTGGCGACCGCCAATAGATAATATATATATATATATATATATATATATATATGTGGATGATTTAGTAGGCGCATGACTGACTATAGAAATGAATGATTAAACGTGTCTTATTAATGCATGGGTTAGTGACTAATGTGTGGGAATATCTGTATCAGTCTGTCAGTTGGTGAGTAAGTGGCTGCATGTGTTGGTGAGTAGCTACCTCAGTGTCTATGTGGGTTATTGATTGGTCGTCTGAGTACCTGTATGGGTGCCGGAGTGTCTGTGTGGGTGGGTGCGGTGTATGTAACTCTTTCCATGGAAGTGTGAGTAGGTGATTCACTGGGTGTATCTGTTCAAAAGTGCATCTGTGAGGGGCTGTGTGGGTGGGTGAACATGTGTATGGCTGTGTTGGTGAGTGAATGGATGTCTCAGTGGTACATGTGTGAATAACTACATATGTGAAAGGCAGTATATGTGAGTGTTGAAGTATATAAAGGGGTGAGTGATTGTGAGAGTGGCTGTATGAATGAGTGTGTGCTTGTGACAGTGATTGTATAAGAGAGTAAGTATGTGTTAGTATCTGTATGAATAAGTGAGGTGGTGTGTGTATAACTGTATAGGTGAGTAAATGTGAGTGTGATTGATTCTTTGCATGACTGTGTGTAAGTGTCTGTATGGGTGTATGAGTGCATATGATAGTGGCTGTATTGATGAGTGACTGCAGGTATGAGTGACTGTATAGGTGAGTGAGTGGATGTGTGTAGACCTAGGAATCAGTGAGTAGGTATGTAGTAACTGGTATTGGTGTGTCTATGGTTTCAATAATGGCATTCTGTATTTTAGAGTGGGTGTATCAAAGGTTATATTAGGGTGTGAGGAGGTGCATCAGATTATCACATGGATGATGTCATCAGTGATGTCATTTGAGATGTCATCAGTAATGCCATCAGTGATGTCACTGACCATGTCATGAGTGATGTAATATGTACTATCATTAGCAGTGCATTCCAGGGGCGTGAGTTATAGTTAGCTCAACTAACTATAACGGCTGAATTTCTCTGGCTTTGTACGAGTTAAATGACTAACTAACTATAACGTCCCTAAAACCTGTGTTTTTTTCAGTGAATTTCTATGGTTTTTTAAATGCAATTTTGAACTATAATGTCTCTGAAACCTATGGTTTTTCAGTGAACTTCAAAGGTTTTTTAAATGCTAATTTCTAACTATAATGTCCCTGAAACCTATGGTTTTTTCAGTGAATTTCAAAGGTTTTTTAAATGCTAATTTCTAACTATAATGTCACTGAAATCTATTTTTTTTCAGTGAATTTCAAAGGTTTTTTGAATGCTAATTCCTAACTCTAATGTCCAGAAAAAGCTTTTTCTAAGTTGTTAAACTTTTATAAAAAGAATGTGATGTTATATACTTTTTAAAATATGCATGTTTTAACTGAGATCCGTGTACCGATCGTGTACCGGTCACGGTATGTGCACGAATCCAAGAATTTTGCCGCCATATTGGTTGCTCACGGGCATAAATGTGGCATCCCAGTACCCTCCTCAGAACACTGCTGGACTGTAGGAGGATTTAGAAGAGGACTGCCCTGCTTTTTGAAGAGGTGAGTAAACTGGACCTGCTTCCCTTGTACAAAGGACCCCAGAAGTGACTCCAATGGTCATAAGCCTGACCTCCTATTTGAGCTACAGGAACACAGCATTCTTCAAGAGACCTTTCCTTGCATTCCCAGCTGACCAATTTCAACCGGATCTGCACTGGACCCTACTCTGCTGGAGGGAGTCCTAATCCTTAAGTGCTGTCCTTAATGTCCTGAACCCTTGGCTGTTTTCAGAGTGTACTTCTCCCACCTAATTCTAATACCTAGGAATTAGAAATTGTTTGCCAACTTTTACCTGCAGGACTGTTGAGGGACGTGGTATAAGGTATATCGCCTCTGGGCGAGTTTTCCATAGTCCTCGATACATTCTTCTTCGCAGCAGAAAATGTAGTTCAGCAGGATCGCTGTTAACCAGCAACTGATGACGTTGAACCCTTTTCATCTACAGCATGCAGCCTTGTCTGCTGAAGGGATTTGACTTCCAGAAAAGTTTCTAAGTCCGAATGAAGAATGATTCACCAATGCCAATGACGAAGGAGGTCCAATCAAAGAGGAGGCTTTCACTTGGGTACGAAATTCTAACATTTGCTGCTCCGAGCTTTTCCCGCCTAACCCAACGGCTTCACAGAGACTCCATCTTCCAGCAATCCATCGTTGACACGCCCTTCCTCGACTACAGCCTGGTTCCTGTAAAGTCTTTTGACTTCCATAAAGGTTTCTAAGTGTGTAAGTAACTTTGTGGACTGTGACCAACCTGGTCCTAGTGTCTGTCCCACGCTCAATTGTGGTCTGCCTTTAAACTTAACTTTGTCCAAGTCCTGTGAAAATAGATGATCACAGTTAGAGCTCAACATTTATTGGCGCTATATTTTTATTTTAAACTTTAAAAATGCATAACCCTAGTTCTACTGATTGGATTTTTGTCATTTTGTTGTCATTTTAATTAATAAACTTTCAAATTACTTTGGGATTTTTCCTGTGTTGTGTTTTGACTGTATTACTGTTTGAGTGCTGCATAAATACTTCACACATTGCTTCTAAGTTAAGACTCAAGATAATATAGTGACTTTAGTGGTTCACCTTGACAAGGATTACGTTTACTAATTGAGCTGGGTTCTCATCCCTCGCTTTCAATATCTCAATTTCTTACCCCTATGTTATCATTCTGATTATAGAGTAAACATATTTCTGGCGTATGATAAAATAGATAAAGCACTGTTTAAACGCAAACCTTGGCTAGACGCGTCCTTTTCTTAGACGTTGGTTACCAGATGACCCTTATTCTACTTCATTCGATACACGACACCCTTCTTGATCTGCTGGACATCATCCTAACCAAAATCTACCTTGGCCACACCAACCGAACCAGTTAGTCAGCACCCCCTACAACAGATGGACAGGATGTCTCTGGTACAGCTGGACAGTGCCTGCCTCTACTTGCTCGGCATTCAAAAATAGAAAATGCTACTCAAAATATTTTCAGTTTGTGTACAGCCTGTGAAGGTGCACACATAGGGACTAGTCAGCTAGTAAGTGCATAGCTGAGCCAATGAAAAGGGGGCACCACACAGTTTCTCCAATGTGCATCATAGTGAATGCAGTGCATGGTAACAGTCTTTAGTTTACTCACAAGTAGTCACCATTATTGTATAGACTGTGCTGTGCAAGATGGAAGCCTCGGCCCATATAGGTGAGGCCACGTAACTACCAAGTGCTCGGTAGAACCAACGGTCTCTATGAGCAAAACCATAGGTCTGCGGAATGTTCTAATGTGGTGGGGGCGAGACAAAGAAGTAGGAGTAGAGCATTACGCTTGGGTTGGCGCAGGAACGAAACCATGGTATGTGGAAAGTGGGGGGTGCAAATTAGCTGACGGAAACCAGGGTTTTACAAACCGCTCGTCTCACGAACGAAGCGTGTCCTCTCTGTGTGAAAGCACCTGGTGAGCAATGCTCAGAGCTGCCACGTGCTGATTGGCTGTGCACAACACCCTGGTCGCGAAAGTCCCCGGGGCCAGCAGTGTGAGTACTCTGGCCAGTAGCGGCTCCTGGAGGGAGTGCTGCAAGGTGGTGGGGCAGGGGAGGGACAGCGTGGGGGGTAGTAAACTCCAGCATACGGCCGAAGGGAGGTAAGTACATAAATAACTAAATAAAACAAATTACATTGCGCACGCTGCATCGCCATTTGGATGTCACTGACCATGTCATAAGTGATATAATATGTGAAGTCATCAGCATTGCATTGCGGGGCACAGGTTATAGTTAGCTCAGCTAACTATAAAGGCTGAATTTCTCTGGTTTTGTACAAATGAAATGTCAGTCTAACTATAACGTTCCTGTAACCTTTGTTTTTTTCCGTGAATTTGTAAGGTTTTTTAAATTCTAATTACTTACTATAACGTCCCTGAAACCTGTGTTTTTTCATTGAAAAAAATAATATATATATCGCATTTGTTGACAGTGCTGCTGAAAACATGGAATGGATTAAGGCGAGGGAGGCGGATGCTGAAAGGCTTTTTTATGATACTGAGGCGAAGGATGTTCAAAATGAAGGGGATACAGAGGTTGATGTAAACAAATTAAAGGGGAGCAAAGAACTATTAAGGGCATTGGAGAAATTGATTTAAAGGGAGACATAAAAGTGGTGGGAGAGTAAATCCCTAACCCGCTACCTAGAAGTAGGATGGGTCCCACGTGGCCTAAGAATTCTAATTCCTCCCACTTATGAAAACCCCCACCCTGACATGCTGAGGGAATGGGCTGAAAACAATGCCGAGTCATCAAAGAGAATGTTGGCGATTCTAATTAAATATGCGGACATTGACAGGTCAGCCCTTTTGAAGGAAATTGACACTCTGAGTGAGGAACTCAGCAAGCAACTCGACCAGGAAGTAGTAAAAAAATTACAGGCTGAGATGCAAGAGAGGGTAAAGAAATATGAACAGGTCATCAAGGACAGAAAAGAGTTCAAGTTTAGACGTGATAAGCTTGACTACCAATGTGGTCAAATCTTTACCTTCTCTAAGCGATTTGAAAACATCTGCCGCCAAAAGCTATCAGAAAGTCTAAAACCCAGTACATCACAAGGAAGAGAAGAGTCTGGCTCTGAAATGAGCTTGGAATTTGATACAGACAACGAAGATATTAGGCCAATGCAGAGAATACCATCTGTAGTAGATGAACTTGGTTTTTTACGATGGGACCAAAACACTAATCTCAGACCACTGAGAAGCCAAGAAAGGGTGTTTCGGGGCGGAGGAAGAGGAAAAGCAGGAGGACAAGGCGAACAATTTGGCAATCATGAAGCCAACAAGGCACCACAGAAGACAACCAAGTAAATGACAGTGTGCTGGACATGAGCGTAATGAATTTAACAAATTTGTAATTAAATCCAGCTGAAATCAAAATACTGTCCCGTGGTCTATCATTTTGCACCATAGAGAATATGGACTATGCTCAAACTAGGATAGACTGCTTTAAATTCACCCGTAACTTGAGATTGGCAACATACTATGCTAACCAAACTGTATCTGGAACTGGGCAAGAAAGCAATAGAGGCATTGATGATGAATTGTTGGTCTCAGATTTGAATCTCTTGAGGGACTTGGATAGTCTCTCCAGAGGAGAACATGTAGATGTCAGTGATGACATATTGGCAAGAGAATAGGCTTTGAGTTTACATGAGAAACCTAAGACACCGTTTAAACCTAGGTCAATATTTTGTCCCATGGTTCCAAGGGACTCAATAGATATCTTTCTAGCCTGGGTAACATATGACATTAAAGAACTGTACAACAGTGTAGAATGTAATCCTGAACAAAATCAATCGTCAATGGGTTACAAAAGTCTGATGACCAAACTGCGATTGCGTCCAGATATAGTGGTGAGATAGGCTGATAAGGGAGGCAATCTCATGCTCTAGCCGCTCAACATGTATCAGGACGAGGCCCTAAAACAACTTAATGACAACTCCTGTTACTTGAAAATCGGCAAGATGAACTTGGAACAAGTAACAAGGGATTTTCATCAGGATCTGCAGCAATGGTATTCAGCAGGTCTATTGTCACAAGCAGAATATAAGTTCCTCAAGGTAGATGCTCCTGTCACTCCCATACTATACCTTATACCCAAGATTCATAAGGATATTAATACACCACCTGGCCATCCGATCATTTTGGCTATATGGAGTCTATTTGAAAATACTTCAAAATACTTGGACTATTTCCTCCAAGATTACGTAAGGCACTTAAGCTCATACACTAAAGATACGGGAGATTTCCTTAGAAAGATTTATGATTTTAAGTGGGAGCAGGAATTCGTAATGATCACACTAGACGTGTCATCTTTATACATGAGTATTTCACATACAGATGGTATGAATGCAACACAATATTACCTGAACTCACGACCTTTGTCACTATATAGACACACTGAGATGCTGATGTGCATGTTAGGATGGTGTATGAGAAATAACATCTTTTTGTTCGGTTCTGACTTATACCAACAACTGTGCGGTACTGCGATGGGCACCTGCTTCCCCCCCAGCTGTGCTAATTTGCATATCGGCTGGTGGGAGGAGGAGGTGCTCAGCAGTAAATACGCCAAAGAGATGTCGGAGAATGTGGTACTTTGGTCGAGATACATAGACGATCTATTTGTCTTGTGGCATGGCAGTAAGGATTCAGCTGAGAAGTTTATTGAAAATATAATGAGCTGAATCTTAAATTTACTGCGTACCTCAGTGAGTATGAGGTACAGTTTCTTGACTTAACAGTATACATGGCAGATGGAAATATTCAAACCAAGAGCAAAAAGAACTATTGATGGACAGAATGCAGAACAATATCATACATTCACCCCAGTACAGAGATCTGGGCTAAATCCATCGTTTTTTTACTCACCATGCCATTCCAGTTTGGACCCAGCCATATGCAAATCAGTCTTGACCCTGTGCCCAATGGGAACAGTCCAGCCCGAACTGCCAGGCCAGGTCCTCCCTTGACTGGAAACAAGCATCCTAGGACCAGTTTCGGGGTTTCACCCCTCTTCAGCCAGGATAGCTTGATTCCAGTGGCATGTAGAGCACGGGACTCATGTCTGAGCATACCCGTCCCACTTGGGGTGACAAATGCAAAAAGAGCTATTGATGGACAGAATGCAGAACAATGTCATACATTCACCCTAGTACAGAGATCTGGGCCTAAATCCATCATTTTTTTGCTCACCATGCCAATCCAGTTTGGACCCAGCCATATGCAAATCAGTCTTGACCCTGTGCCCAATGGGAACAATCCAGCCCGAACTGCCAGGCCAGGTCCTCCCTGGACTGGAAACAAGCATCCTAGCACCAGTTTCGGGGTTTCGCCCCTCTTCAGCCAGGATAGCTTGATTCCAGAGGTCAAGACTGATTTGCATATGGCTGGGTAAAAACTGGGGTGGCGTAGTGGGCAAAAGAACAATGGATTTAACCCAGATCTTTTGACTGGGGTAAAATGTTTGCATTGCCAGCATTCCGTCCATCATTTGTTTGCTGTAACAATATACAAACCAAGACCTTTAGAAAAAGCACAGCTTGTAACACCGTGCTCCATGCACAAAGTTTCCATCCCACAAAATTGAAGAATAGCATACCATATGCAGAAAATCTCAGAATTTTGAGGAACTGTAGCAAGCCAGAGCAGCTCGCTGAAGCCCAGTCAGCTCTGACACAAAGGTTCATAGAAAGAGGTTACAATTCCACAATTCTGGAAGAAGCTAAGCGCAAGGCTAATCTTAACCCCTTTGATGCTCATGACGGAGTGGTTCCGTCATGAGCATCGGTTGGGCTGTGCTTATGACGGAACCGCTCTGTCATGAGCACAGACCCTGGGAGAAGCGCTAGCGCTTCCCCCCTGGGACATCGATCTTGCCCCCACAGAGGGGGATGGCAGCGAAAGAGTTTCCGCTGCCACCCCCGACCCCCCGTGCTTTCCCATGATGTCAGCGCGTACAGCTCGTGCCGACGTCAACAGGAAGCACTGGGATGCCTGGAAGCCATTTGCTTCCAGGCGTCCGGAGGAGCGAGGTGAGTTTTCTCTGCTCCGGTGGGGCGGGGGGGGGGGGGGGGGGGCATTTGGGGACGCATTGAGGCATCGGGGGAGAGGAAAGAGTATTTCCTCTCCCCTGATGTCTCAATGCAGGGCATTTCTGCTTCACGATCACGCACAGTGTCGCAATCGTGCAGCAGGAATGCCGTACTAGACACCAGGGATGTCCTTTTTTGTTAAAAGGATGCGAGGGTCGCTTCCAGGGGGCCAATTTGGTTAGTTTGGGAATTCTGCCCCCCCGGGGGCAGATCGCCCCTTTTTTTGGCCTTTTTTTTGTTAAATTGTAATGGAAGTGACCCCTTGGGCAAGGGTCACGTCCTGGGGGCTATTTTGTTTTGTAATAGGAATTCTGCCTCCCCGTTTTTTGGCCTTTCTGCCACTAGACACCAGGGAATTATTTTAAATAAAAATGGAAGTGACCCCTTGGGCAAGGATCGCTTCCAGGGGGCATTTTTTTAAAAAATGTGTATTCTGCCCCCCGTGGGGGCAGATTGTCATTTTTATTGGGCCTTTCTGCCCCCCGGGGGGGGGGGGGGCAGAAAACCCCACTAGGCACCAGGGATTTTGTTTTGGGAGTACTGGAAGCGACATGGTTGCTTCCTGGGGACATATCTGCTCCTTTGTTTGGCCTTTCTGCCCTAGGCGGGAGGCAGAAAACCCTACTAGGCACTAGGGATTTATAACTTTTGCAAGGGGGGCAAATTTCTGTCTGCTGTTTTCTGCCCCATCTGGGGGACAAATTGACCTGGCAGACAACCTCACCCGATCCCTTGGGCAAGATCATCCCCTATTTTTCTCATCCCTATTTGAAGGCCCATCTGGCCGATTGACCATTTGGGTAGTAACTTAGCGTGTTATAATGTCAATTGTTTTATTTTTTGTGAATTGCATTTGTAATGCTTTATTTCTCCTTTTTTGTTCTACCTGAAGCCTTTTGCTCTTTAGACTGTTCCAGGTTGCAGTTTCGTTACTGGTGGTTCTGCTGTTTGTGTAGTTTCATGTGTTTGGTAAGAGACTTTTTTTGTTCAATGTAGTAGTTTAATTTCTCTGCATGAATGTGTTATTTGCAAATGGTGTAATAATAGCAGTATGTTTGGCTTCTGTTTTTTGAGTGTCCAAAACCTTTTGCATTTGTGCACGATGTGTATTTTGTCTTGTGAGTAATTGGTTTTGTTTTTTTCTTTCTAGTGGGATATCATTGGTTTTTGCTGTGTCTCTGCAGAGTAGGTGCTGGTGAGTGTAGCTGTCTCTTGTAAGTGAATTGTATTGTTTTTGAGTATATAGATCTTTGTGATAAAGGCACACATTTTTTTACTTACTTATTTTGCACACTGTTGGTTGTTGTTGACTTGTTTGTGCAGTCTCCTTTCTTAGTAAGGATAATGGCTAGCCGCAGGATTACTGCTCAGCAGGTTGTTGGTATGGTTTTTGAGTCTTCCTCTGACCATGGTTCAGAGACTGATTCTGCATCTGAGGCAGAGGAGGCAGGGGAAGATTCAGGCAGTGAGTTTTCTCTCCACATGGAATCGTCGGATGATGAAGCTACTCTCAGTGCGGATGAAGTGCCTGTGAGAAGGTGGCCTGATATATGCTTTCCACTAGTTCTAGTGGGCACTTTGTATCAGTCCAAACAACCCCTTATGGTGATAAGTTAAAGACAACCTTTATTGAAAGCTATCCTAGTGGTAGCTATGGCGAGCAGCCTTCAGGCTAAGTCTTGAAGGAATGTAAAGCAGCTTGTTTTACCAGTCTATAATCTCTTGAATGAACAAATGAAAAGACAACCACACCAGGTATATATTCAAAATATATGTATTTAAGATTAAACACACCCCTCTAGTCTTTTTATGAGACTGGAGTTCGAAGTACTTTGTTTACAAGTCAGCAATTATCAGTAATAGCACCAATACACGTTTAGGCCCTAGGGGAGTACCAAACCATATACCAAAAAAGGGGTATAAGAACCACGACTGGAATAGACACTAGGCCTATAGCTTGTAGAATCACTGGGACCCCAAGGAACCACCCAAGGTAGTGACACATGGGACCCACGGGGACTGTATGCAGTGTGTAAAGATTAGGGACACTTCTAATCGAGTCAGGACCAAACCCTTTTGGGCTTAAGAAGTTCTAGGGCTAGCATCCACGAGAGCACCAGAGTACTCGAGTTACCTCACCCAGGGAAGCCGGGTGCATAGGTGTCTTTTGGTGTCGGGTCGCGTCGTCGATTTCAATGGGAGCCTGCAAAGAACTGCTGCTGCCGTGAAGAGGAGAAGTGTCTGAAGAGATCAAAGCCTGGATCTGGGATGGAAGGAACCTGAAAGCAGAGGGGACAGAGTCTGGGTCACTTGCCAGTGACCGAGGGCAGGATGGACCAATGCGCACAGATGTTGGGTGCTTCAGGTGAGTTGATCGGTGTCTTGACTCTTCTGCCACGAGGTCCAGGAGGTGTCAACGAAGTCCACGAGCCGGATTCGAGCTGTCCCACGAAGTCTGTCGAGTGCTGCAGTGTAGGCGACCAGAATGGACCCAACAAGCCTTGGCAACGGCAAGTCACTGGAATTTAGAGAAAGGACTGCGGTGCAGACCAGCAAGGTCTGAGGGACTCACCCAGCGAGGGTAAGTCAGGGCACGTCTGGAGCAACCAGGAAAGCCCAGGCAGAAAAGGAGTTGCCTTCATGGGGACATGCTAGCCAACGGGCTAGTGATCACGAAGGAGCCTCAAGCGGTCGCACTTGAAGCTGGCCCATGGATCACTCGTGGAGTGGAGGCCAACAATCTTCGGTGCAGGAGGTGCTCAAGGCTGGGGCTACTCGGAGCCCAAAGCACAAGTTCGAGGAGGACCAGGAAGATAGTATTGCTGCAAAAGTTCACGGTGTCCAGGGGTCACGGTTCCACGTCACCCATGATAACCACGGGCCTCAGCGTTGCTGTGGACTCAGGGTAGCCTCGGGGATGCAAAGACTTTGGCGTCCGGCGGGAGCTTCAGCGATGCAGACCGGTCAGTTGCTTCTTTGGTGCCTGCCAAGCAGGGGAGTCACTCCTTGACCCCAAGGGAGATTTCTTCAGTCTTCTAGTCAGGATGGAACGTTGAAGGTCCAGGATATATGTAGCAGAGTTTCGTCCAAGGTAATCTCAAGTCCTAGGGACTGGATTCCTATACTTAAAGTAAGTTTAGGGGATGGACTAACTCTAAGGCCCCACCTGTGGGTGGGCCTGGAAAGAGGGGTGGTTACACCAATTTCCTTTGTCCAGTTTCACGCCAGAGCAGGGGCAGGTAGCCCCTGCAACCGGTTTGAACTGGGCTATGCACGGGGACAGCAAATGTGCTCCCAGTGCAGGACGTCAAAGCACCAGAGAGTGCTCCCGCCCATCCCCAATACACATCTGCCTGTCTGGGGAGGTGGTCACACCTCCCCTCAACAGGAAACCTATTGTCCAGGCCTCGCCTGCCAGAGTTTCGGTCAGCAGCAGGAGGCCAGACCCGGGTCTGTGGCAGAGGCATCCATTTTGTGATGCCAGGGCTCAGGAAAGTCCTACCGACATTGACCAGTGTGAAAAAGTCTTTCCCTCTAGAAGGGAGGAATGCTACCCCCGCCGCCAGAACTGGCAGGGGGGGTAGTATTCCAAAGCGTTTGACACGAAACACGACATGTTTCCGTGCAGCCATTCCAAAGTTAGCATTTACCGCAAGGTTATAATGCACTTAAGAGTGTATGGTATGCCTGTATCACAGAACAGCCATAAGGAAGTATTTTCGAAAGCTGCAGAGGGGCTCAGCTCATGCTTGGGCACCCTCTCACACAAAACCAAGCACTCTGCCTTCAGGATTGTCAAGGCCTGCCATAGGAGTGGCTTATAGGTTTATATGTGTCTGTATATATATATATATATATATGGATATAGGTAGCCTATACCACTGTAAGGGGTGCAAGCACACCCTTACCCAGGCTGCAGTAGCAGACCTGTGGTGCCATTTTGGAGTGCTTCCCAGGGGTGGCATAATACGTGCTGCAGCCTCTGGTAGGCCTCCGAGGTACATAGTATACCATATACTAGGGGTTTATAAGGCACTCCAGAATCCAATTAGATATGTACCTAAGGTACATGCAAACCATTTTAGAGAGGAAGCAGCTAGGCTGTGGTCCTAATTAGCAGGGCCACAGCCAGACTATGGTCGAAAAACAGTGAAACACCAGCAAAAAGTGGGGGTACCCATGTGAAGCAGATCCTACTCTCCTACACAACCCCCCACAAACGCCGGGACATTAAACTAACCTTGACCAGTTGAGTCTTCATGTTCTAAGTGGAAATACCTAGAGAGTCCATCTGCATTGGCATGGTAACTCCCAGGTCTATGTTCCACTGTAAAGTCCATCCCATGTAGGGAAATGGACCACCTAAGCAGTTTGGGATTTTCACCCTTCATTTGTTTTAGCCATAAGAGGGGCTTATGGTCTGTCTGAACAACGAAGTGAGTACCAAACAAGTATGGCCTCAACTTCTTCAGAGCCCAAACCACAGCAAAGGCCTCCCTCTCAATGGCTGACCAACGTTTCTCTCTAGGGGTCAGCCTTCTGATTATGATCCTGACCTTCTTCATTCACTTGTGACAGTACAGTCCCTACCCCCAATTCAGATGCATCTGTTTGAACAATGAACTTCTTGGAGTAGTCAGGACTCTGCAGAATGGGAGCAGTACACATGGCCTGCTTCAGGTCATCAAATGCCTTTTGACAGCTAGCTGTCCACCGAACCTTTTTGGCATTTTCTTAGAAGTTAAGTCATTGAAGGGTGTCACTATTGATCCATACCCTTTGACAAATCTCATATAGTACCCAGTCAGGCCTAAGAAGGCTCTCATCTGAGTCTGGGTAGTGGGAGCAACCCAGTCCATTATGATCTGGATTTTGCTCTGTAAAGGTTTAACCTGGCCTCTACCTACAAGGTGGCCCAGGTACACAACCTGACTGTGCCCTATCTGGCACTTAGTAGCCTTGATAGTTAGGCCTGCTTTTTGCAGGGCCTCCAAAACATTCCTTAGGTGGACCAGGTGATCCTCCCAGGTGGAGCTAAAGACAGCAATATCATCTAGATATGCTGCACTAAAGGCTTCCAGACCTGTGAGAACTGTATTCACCAACCTTTGGAAAGTGGCAGGTGCATTTTTCAGACCAAAGGGCATTACCACAAATTGATAGTGCCCACTAGGGGTTGAAAATGCTGTCTTTGGCTTTGCATCATCAGCTAGTCTGATCTGCCAGTAGCCAGCTGTCAAGTCAAATGTGCTAAGGTATTTGGCTGAGGCCAAAGTTTCTATAAGCCCATCTGCCCTTGGTATTGGATTGGCATCAGTCCTAGTGACTGCATTGAGACCCCTGTAGTCCACACAAAACCTCATCTCTCTTTTTCCACCACTGGTGTGAGGTTTTGGTACAAGGACCACTGGACTAGCCCAAGGGCTAGCTGAGGGTTCAATAACACCCAAATCCAACATTTTCTGGACTTCTGTCCTGATACAGTCCCTGACATGGTCAGGTTGCCTATAAATCTTATTTTTAATGGGCAGACTGTCCCCAGTGTCCACTTCATGAGTACACCAGGTAGTCTGACTTGGAGTCAGTGAGAACATGTGTCTGAACTGATTGAGCACCTGTCTGCAATCAGCTTGTTGCTGGGCAGTGAGGCTACCTGCCAAGGCTACACCATCAACTGACCCATCATCAGGGTTCTGTGAGAGGAGGTCAGGGAGTGGGTCGTCACTCTCTTCCTCCTGTCCCTCATCAGTAGCCATGAGCAAGCCCATGTCAGCCCTGTCCACATATGGCTTTAGCCTGTTGACATGGAGAACCCTGTGGGGACTCCTGGGAGTTACTAGGTCTACTAAATGAGTAACCGCTCCCTTCTGTCCAACAATAGTGTGGGGTCCACTCCACTTGTCCTGGAGAGCTGCTGGGGCCACAGGCTCCAACACCCACACTTTCTGTCCTGGCTGGTAAACAGTCAGTACAGCCTTTTGGTCATGCCAGGCTTTTTGCAGTTCCTGGCTAGCCTCAAGGTTTTTGTTTGCCTTTTTCATGTACTCAGCCATCCTGGAGCGGAGACCAAGTACATAGTACACTATGTCTTGCTTTGGGGGCTTGAGAGGTAACTCCCATCCTTCCTTCACCAAACACAATGGACCCCTGACAGGGTGACCAAACAGAAGTTCAAATGGGCTGTAGCCAACCCCCTTCTGAGGCACCTACCTGTATGCAAATAAAAGGCAGGGCAAGAGCAGGTCCCATTTTCACCTAAGCTTCTCTGGGAGTCCTTTGATCAAGCCCTTTAAGGTTTTGTTGAATCTCTCGACTAAACCATTGCATTGGGGTGATAGGGTGTGGTGAACTTGTAGTTCACTCCACACTTCTTCCACATAGCAGTCAAGTCATGAAGTTTCCCCCCCTGTCAGATACTACCTCCTTAGGAAAGCCTACACTTGAGAACACACTCAAGAGAACTCTTGCCACTACAGGTGCTGTAGTGGTCCTTAGGGAAATTGCTTCTGGATACCTGGTGGCATGGTCCACTACCACCAGTATACATCTGTGCCCAGATGCTGTTTGGGGATCCATGGGGCCAACAATGTCAATCCCTACCCTTTCAAAGGGCACCCCCACCACAGGTAGTGGTATCAGGGGGGCCTTTGTAGTGCCACCTGCTTTGCCACTGGCTTGGCAGGTTACACAGGAGCGACAAAACTCCTTTGTATCTTCAGACATGTGAGGCCAGTGAAAGTGAGGAACAATTCTGTCCCAAGTCTTGTTCTGGCCTAGGTGACCTGCTAGGGGAATATAATGAGCTAGTGTCAATAGGAAACCCCTAAACGTCAGAGGTATAACCAACCTCCTGGATGCACCAGGCTTAGGGTCTCTACTCTCTGAATATAGGAGTCCATCATCCCAATAAACGTTATGGGTGCATCCGCAATGGAGCGCACACCGCTAGCTCCTCCTCCGGGTTGCCCCATGGGAAGCTGGTACATGAAGTTCTTGAGTGGTTCACCCCAGTGGGTTCAAGTAAGTACTTGTTAAACAGATAATCTCTAGACCCGATACATGTCCCGGGTTTTAAAATATCGCCCGAGACATGGCTCGGGTTTCGGGATAACTTCCCTCCTCAGTACAGACAAAAAAGATCTAAGACTAGTACAACTGCAATATAAAACCCTCATTCTGAGATCTAAGGCAGATTTTTACGCTAACTCCATTACACATGCTTCCAACGGGTCCAAAGCCCTCTTTAAGATCGTCCGAGACCTTTCTAACCCAGAATGCATGAATAACAGAGTCGCCCCCTCGCAAACTCTGTGTAGCGAAATCGCCCCCTTTTTTCAGGAGAAGATCTCTGACATTGTGAACAATTTGCAGGACAACATCCAGGACAGTGCTGAGGAAACAATCAGCCCGGCTGACGGCGATCAAAAACTGACTGCTGTCCTGGACAGTTTTCAACCTCTCTCTCAGGAAGTTTTTGACAATCTGACTGAAAGTGTGTCGTCTGGTTCTCCCCTAGATCCTCTTCCCCATAAGATATGGAAGCTTCACGGACGCAACACTTTCCCCTGGTTAAGGATGATCTGCAATCAATCCCTGATGGCTGGATCTGTTCCAGGCTGTTGGAAATTAGCAGTGGTAACCCCACTGATAAAAAAGCCGAACCTGGACCCTCTGGTGCCAGCTAACTTCATGCCCATTTCTCTTTTGCCTTACCTGGTGAAAATACTGGAAAAGTCTGTAAGCAAGACTCTGTCTCAGTTTCTGGAGGAGAACTCTCTGCTAGACAGGGACCAGTTCGGTTTCCGTCCTGGCCACGGAACCGAAACAGCGTTAACCACCATGCTGGACCACCTTCGAATGCGTGCCGACAACGGGAATGCTATGATCCTGGTGCTTCTCGATATGTCGGCAGCTTTCGATACGGTGAGCCACCCAGTCCTGTTAGAGAGGCTGAGGCAGATAGGTGTAAAGGGTAGAGCGCTGCAATGGTTTAATTCTTATCTAGAAGACAGACAGCAGGTTGTTACCCTGCCACCGTTCTCCTCTAGCAGGTCTCCAGTTGTGTACGGGGTGCCGCAGGGGTCCGCAATTAGTCCCATCCTTTTTAACATCTACCTGCGGCCCCTGTTCCCGTTAATAAAATCTTTCGGAGTCAGCTTGGTGAACTACGCTGACGATACGCAACTGGCCTTCTCTTTAGAAGGGGATGATGCACTATCCATGGACCGCTTCCATCAGTGCATGAACCAGACTACGAATTGGCTCAGAAGAAACTCTCTTCAGTTTAATAGCGGTAAAACTGAGGTGGTCTTCTGCTCGCCATTTAGGATCCCCAAACACCTCCCTCCTGATTTCCGTCTCACACCGGAGGAAGGACCCCTCATACCAGTCAGGAAGGTTCGCGACCTTGGGGTGATCATCGATGACGACCTCCAGATGGTGTCCCAGGCAAGCAAGACTGCCAATGTCTGCTTTGCCTTGCTGCGGCTACTTCGGAGTATTCTTCCTCTGCTCCCCAGGGAGTCGCGAGCTACAGTGGTACGCAGCACGGTATTAAGCAGACTTGACTACTGCAGCTCCCTTTATCTGGGGGCTCCGCAGTATATCCTACAAGGATTGCTGAGGATTCAGTTAGCCGCAGCCAAGCTAGTGCTTGATAGGCGAAGCTGCTCCTCGTCGGCCAGAGCACTAAGGGACTTACATTGGCTCCCTGTGGGGGAAAGGGTCGTTTTTAAGTCCTTGTGCCTAACTTTCAGAGCAGTACATGGACTGGGCCCAGCCCCTCTACAGGATAAGTTTGCTCGCTACCTACCAAGCAGGCAACTTCGCTCTTCTACAGCTGGTCTTCTGGTGATTCCGAGATTTAAGCGCACTAGGGTAGGCGGAAGATCCTTCAGCATAGTAGCATCCGGCTTGTGGAACAAGCTCCCTGTGAACCTGCGACAGTGTAACTCCCTACTTGAATTTCGCAAGGGACTTAAGACCTGGTTATATCCTAAAGCTTAATCTAGGCAGGTTTTTTCCTGACTCTCCCTCTGTCATCTTCTGATGCTGTCTTTAAGTCAAAAGCGCCAGGATGCCCGTAGGGCGGTAGTTGCGCTATATAAGCTCCACATCAATCAATCAATCAATCAGTAGAGAAAATAGTTAGGGGTGGAAGAGAGGGCCGCCAAGCAACCGTCAAGGGCCTCAGTGCCCGCACAGGCACGCAGGTGCGTCGTCCAGGAGCTCGTCAGCTCAAAGCTCAAGGGAGCCATTTATATAAACATCCGCAATGGAGCGCACACCGCTAGCTCCTCCTCCGGCTTGCCCCATGGGAAGCTGGTACATGAAGTTCTTACTTGCACCCACTGGGGTGAACCACTCAAGAACTCCGTGTCAGAGATCATCAGTTCTACAAGTACTTACTTGCATCCATTGGGGTGAACCACTCCAGAACTCCATGTACCAGCTTCCCCAGGGGCGACCCGGAGGAGGGGATAGCGGAGTGCGGTCCATTGCGATTGGTCTACAAATATGGCTCCCTCGAGCTTTGAGCTGACGAGCTCCTGGACGACGCACCTGCGTGCCTGTGCGGGCAACAAGGCCTTTGACGGTTGTTTGGCGGCCCTCTTTTCCACCCCTAACTATTTTCTCTACTGAGGAGGGAAGTTATCCCGAAACCCGAGCCATGTCTCGGGTGATATTCTAAAACCCGGGCCATGTATCGGGTCTAGAGATCATCAATTCAACAAGTACTTACTTGCACCCACTGGGGTGAACCACTCAAGAACTCCGTGTCAGAGATCATCAGTTCTACAAGTACTTACTTGCACCCTTTGGGGTGAACCACTCCAGAACTCCATGTACCAGCTTCCCCAGGGGCGACCCGGAGGAGGGGCTAGCGGAGTGCGGTCCATTGCGATTGGTCTACAAATATGGCTCCCTTGAGCTTTGAGCTGACGAGCTCCTGGACGACGCACCTGCATGCCTGTGCGGGCAACAAGGCCTTTGACGGTTGTTTGGCGGCCCTCTTTTCCACCCCTAACTATTTTCTCTACTGAGGAGGGAAGTTATCCCGAAACCCGAGCCATGTCTCGGGTGATATTCTAAAACCCGGGACATGTATCGGGTCTAGAGATCATCAATTCAACAAGTACTTACTTGCACCCACTGGGTTGAACCACTCAAGAACTCCGTGTCAGAGATCATCAGTTCTACAAGTACTTACTTGCATCCATTGGGGTGAACCACTCCAGAACTCCATGTACCAGCTTCCCCAGGGGCGACCCGGAGGAGGGGCTAGCGGAGTGCGGTCCATTGCGATTGGTCTACAAATATGCCTCCCTCGAGCTTTGAGCTGACGAGCTCCTGGACGACGCACCTGTGTGCCTGTGCGGGCAACAAGGCCTTTGACAGTTGTTTGGCGGCCCTCTTTTCCACCCCTAACTATTTTCTCTACTGAGGAGGGAAGTTATCCCGAAACCCGAGCCATGTCTCGGGTGATATTCTAAAACCCGGGACATGTATCGGGTCTAGAGATCATCAATTCAACAAGTACTTACTTGCACCCACTGGGGTGAACCACTCAAGAACTCCGTGTCAGAGATCATCAGTTCTACAAGTACTTACTTGCACCCATTGGGGTGAACCACTCCAGGTCTCCATGTACCAGCTTCCCCAGGGGCGACCCGGAGGAGGGACTAGCGGAGTGCGGTCCATTGCGATTGGTCTACAAACGTTATGGGTGCCACTAGCATTCCCAGCAGCCTCATCAGCAGCTTGCTGTCTGAGGGTTTCAAGAGAGGGGCAGGTTTTCTGCTACTGGCTCAGATCAGACCTGGAAGGGCCCCATATCCCCAAGAACTCAACCTGGTCAGGTTCAAGCTCCTCTGGGACAGTTCCTTCTTCAGGCTCAAGATCATCTCCCTGAGGAGACTGATCAGCATTCTGAGTCAGGTGGGAAGGCTCTGCCTTAACCTTACTGCTCCTCCTCTTGTGAGGCACCTGGTCCATTATTCCAGAATCCAGGGCATGTCCAGTTTTATACATTTTAGCCTGTGACCTGGTCACAGCAAAGACATGTGCAGGGATGCCTAAAATTTCTGCATGTGTCCTGAGCTCTACTTCAGCCCAAGCCGAAGTCTCTAGATCATTGCCAAGCAAGCACTGTACTGGTAGGTCTGCACTTACCACAACCTTCATAAGGCCAGTTACCCCTCCCCAGGAGAAGTTAACAACTGCCAGAGAATGGTCTGTTCTGACATTGCTAGCATTGGTCACTTGTTACATTTCACCAAGTATAATCTGCCCAGGATCCACAAGATCTTTTGTCATCATTGTGACACTTGCTCCTGTGTCCCTGAATGCCCAAGCTTCTACTCCATTAATTAAAGGCTGCTGTCTGTATTTGCCCAAGTTACTGGGACTCACAAAGGGGCACATATCCATGCCTCCATCACTGACAAGCACAGCCTGAGTTGGAACTCTGACTATGCCAGAGTCCATCTCAGAATCCAGGGTCAACCCTACTACATCCTTATTCTGTGTATTCCCACCACCTTAGGGGCATTGGTGGGGGCTGGAGTATTTCCTTTGGCCTTGGTGCAGTCACTAGTCCAGTGAGTTTTCTGTTTACAGATTTTGCACCAAGGTTTATTTTGGCCTTTACCCTTTCCTGACTGTGAATCCCCACCTGAAGAAGATTTTTGTGGCCCTTGAGAAGACTTCTGGTCTTTACCCTTGTCCCCACCCTTATCTGAGCTTTTGGAATTTTGCTTCTTTGGGTCACCACCTTGGTGCTGTACCTTCTGCCTCACCCTGGTTCTGACCCATTTGTCTGCCTTCTTTCCCAATTCTTGGGGAGAAGTCAGATCAGAGTCTACCAGGTACTGGTGCAACAGCTGATTTTGACAGTTATTAAGAATCTGCTCCCTCATTATCAGATTGTACAATCCTTTGAAGTCACACATTTTACTGCCCAATAACAAACCTTCCAGAGCCTTAGCAGCTCAGTCAACAAAGTCAACCCAGTCCTGATTTTGTGCCTTTTGGGTGTCTCTGAACATTAACCTGTATTGTTCAGTGGTTAGGCCAAACCCATCTATCAGTGCACTTTACAAGACTTTGTAGTCATCAGCATCCTCTTCTCTTACAGTGAGGAGCTTGTCTCTACCATTGTCTGCAAAGGAGAGCCATAAGATGGCTGCCCACTGACCTTGAGGGACCTTCTGTACTTTACAGGCCCTCTCCAAGGCAGTTATCCATTTGTGGATGTCATCCCTACTCTGGTAGGGAGGGTCAATCTTACTTAGGTTTCTAAGGTCATAAGACCTCTCCCTAACTCTAGGGAAATTGCTGCCATCAAGGGTCTCTAGTCCCTCCTTTTTACTAGCTCTGTAGAGCTCCAGGGCTTCCCTATCTAAGGCCATCGGCTGCTTTCTGAGGTTGAACTTGTCTTGCTCATACTTCAGCAGTCTCTCTCTCCTCTCCTGGGAGGTTTCCCTCCCTCTGTGAGAAGAAACAGAGGTTCCTATAGAGGAGTTAGACTGGATGGATCCCCTTGACAGAGAGCTATCCCTTCTAGCCCTGTTGTCAGGCCTACCTGGAGGAATAAAGGAAGTGGCATTATTTTTCATCCTCCTCATCCTCATCCAGGAGGTCTGTGCTCACCAGAGTCTGGTCATTGTCACCAGTCTGGTCAGCATTAGAGGTAGGGTCAGGGGAGTTTCCACCCTTAGACCCACCCTCAGGTGCTGCCCCACCCACACTGTCTACATCATCAAGCCCACTAGGCCCTGTGATATGATCCAGTTTCAGTATCTTTATGAGATGCTGGGTGGATGGACTTTTGCCTGTCTTCAGCTTCCTAATGGAACATAACGCCCTAAGAGGAGCAAAGGAGAGATCCTCATATTTATAGGGAAGGAGCTCACTGGTTCCTGGTAGGGACCCACTGGTTCCTGGCTGGTTAGACATTACTAATGTGGTGTGGTGTATTGCACTACCTACACTAGTGTGGCCTACTAAACTCTCTTGGGTTGTAGAAAGGGTGTGCTATCCCTTAACACACAACTCTAAGTTCAGTAGAACTTACTGTAGCTAAACTTGATATTATATGTACCTTAGGTACCTTTAGTGGTTTTCAGTTGATCAATTCAATTTAGATTATCTGGTAAAAAAATAGCAAGCTGGAATCCCACACGCTGCACACAAATGTGAGAAGGTGGCCTGATATATGCTGTCCACCAGTTCTAGTGGGCACCTTGTATCAGTCCAAACAGCCCCTTATGGTTATAGGTTAAAGACAACCTTTATTGAAAGCTATCCTAGTGGTAGCTATGGAGAGCAGCCTTCAGGCTAAGTCTTGAAGGAATGTAAAGCAGCTTGTTTTACCAGTCTATAATCTCTTGAATGATCAAATGAAAAGACAACCACACCAGGTATATATTCAAAATATATGTATTAAAGATAAAACACACCCCTCTATTCTCTTTATGAGACTGGAGTTCGAAGTACTTTGTTTACAAGTCAGCAATTATCAGTAATAGCACCAATACACGTTTGAGCCATAGGGGCCTACCAAACCATATACCAAAAAAGTGGCATAAGAACCAAGACTGGAATAGACACTAGGCCTATAGCCTGTAGAATCGCTGTGACCCCAAGGAACCACCCAAGGTAGTGACACAGGGGACCCACGGGGACTGTATGCAGTGTGTAAACACAACCGCGGGTTCCCGTTATCTTCTATGGGCAATGTCGCGGTTGGAAATTTAAAGATTAGGGACACTTCTAATCGAGTCAGGACCAAACCCTTTTGGACTTAAGAAGTTCTAGGGCTAGCACCCACAAGAGCACCGGAGTACTCGAGTTACCTCACATAGGGAATCCGGGTGCATAGGTGTCTTTTGGTGTTGGGTCGCGTCGTCGATTTCAATGGGAGCCTGCAAAGAACTGCTGCTGCCGTGAAGAGGAGAAGTGTCCGAAGAGATCCAAGCCTGAATCTGGGATGGAAGGAACCTGAAAGCAGAGGGGACAGAGTCTGGGTCACTTGCCAGTGAACGAGGGCAGGATGGACCAATGCCCACAGATGTCTGGTGCTTCAGGAGAGTTGATGGGTGTCGTGACTCTTCAGCCACGAGGTCCAGGAGGTGTTGACGAAGTCCACAAGCCGGATTCAAGCTGTCCCACAAAGTCTGTCAAGTGCTGCGGTGTCAGCGACCAGAATGGACCCAACAAGCCTTGGCAACGGCATGTCACTGGAATTTAGAGAAAGGACTGCGGTGCAGACCAGCAAGGTCTGAGGGACTCACCCAGTGAGGGTAAGTCAGGGCACGTCTGGAGCAACCAGGAAAGCCCAAGCAGAAAAGGAGTTGCCTTCGTGGGGACATGCTAGCCAATGGGCTAGTGATCGCGAAGGAGCCTCGAGCAGTCGCACTTGAAGCTGGCCCACGGGTCACTCGTGGAGTGGAGGCCAACAATCTTCAGTGCAGGAGGTGCTCAAGGCTGGGACTACTGGAAGCCCAAAACATAACTTCGAGGAGGACCAGGAAGATTGTGTTGCTGAAAACGTTCACGGTGTCCAGTGTCATGGTTCCACGTCACCCACGATAGCCACGGGCCTCAGCTTTGCTGTGGGCTCAGGGCAGCCTTGGGGAAGTCTGGAAATCCACCTCTGGTGATGCAAAGACTTCTGCGTCCGACGGGAGCTTCAGCAATGCAGACCGGTCAGTTGCTTCTTTGGTGCCTGCCAAGCAGGGCAGTCACTCCTTGACCCCAAGGGAGATTTCTTCAGTCATCTAGTCAGGATAGAACGTCGAAGGTCCAGGATATATGTAGCAGAGTTTCGTCCAAGGTAATCTCAAGTCCTAGGGACTGGATTCCTATACTTATAGTAAGTTTAGGGGATGGACTAACTCTAAGGCCCCACCTATGATTGGGCCTGGAAAGAGGGGTGGTTACACCCATTTCCTTTGTCCAGTTTCACGCCAGAGCAGGGGCAGGTAGCCCCTGCAACCGGTTTGAACTGGGCTATGCACAGGGACAGCAAACGTGTCCCCAGTGCAGGACATCGAAGCACCAGAGGGTGCTCCCGCCCAGCCCCAATACACATCTGCCTGTCTGGGGAGGTGGTCACACCTCCCTTCGACGGGAAACCTATTGTCCAGGCCTCCCCCGCCGGAGTTACGGTGAGCAGCAGGAGGCCTGACCCGTGTCTGTGGCAGAGGCATCCATTTTGTGATGCCAGGGCTCAGGAAAGTCCTACTGGGTTTGACCAGTGTGAACATGTCTTTCCCTCTAGAAGGGTGGAATGCTACCCCCGCCGCCAGAACTGGCGGGGGGGGGGGAGTGTTCCAAAGCGTTTGACACCAAACATGACATGTTTTGATGCAGCCATTCCAAAGTTAGCGTTTATCGCAAGGTTATAATGCACTTAAGAGTATATGGTGTGGCTGTATCACAGAACAAAAGAAGAAGCAGGTGAACTATCACCTGTATACCGGATGCACAGCGGTGAACGGAATTATTACTAATAAACACTCTCCTCAGTAAAGAAAAACAATCGTATCAACCATAATGCAAATAAACAATATTTAAATTCCTTTGATTATGTAGTAATCAAGAAATCAAACATTGTTGCAAAGAATGTTGCACATTAAAATAATGCTTGTGTACATCAGCGAAAATACAAGACATTAATGAGTTTTATATGAAAAAGCAAAAACATCAGCAATAAACATGAATCGCAGAGATTGTTGACGCTGTTTTGATTGATGCCCAATGCATTTCGGGATTACCAAACATCCCTTCTTCAGGGGCCTCTGTGGGAAAAATAAGAAAAAACAACAGCACATAGGTGTACTACATATGATCTCTGATATAAAATGTTCAATAACAGATGCAGCGTACATGGCCAGAGTGGTGAGATCAAACCTGTACGTGTTCAACTCCAAACAATTTTCTTCCCGTGTAAAGAAACGAAGAAAACAGTGCACAAAAATTATGAACAATAGTATTGTGTCTTGTGACAAAAGCAGGAGAAAGATTTACAAGTTGTGCCCCAAACCAAAGTGAAAAGAATACGACATCCTACTAGTGAAAAATGTATGGGTGCTGATAAAACAGCACTTACTTGTAGCCAAAATAATCTGCTGTACTATTGCTGATCAGAAAATGTCTATCCACTCCAATTCTAAAAACAAACAATAGTTTGGACAGTCGATTTTTTGCTGAACCAAGCCCATATTTCTTACGGCTCCACATCACCTTCAGGTATTGACTTGACACACGGGGTACCTTTTGCTTTTTCTTTTTCTACCACACATCAATTCATTTTCTTAGTTCTGCGCTTTCGCTTTTGTATTATCAGATTAGCAGAAGTTACCATACATTTAGCATTGCAACGAGAAGGTGCGTTCATTATAGTTAGTACATTACGCACATCTTGTTGGCATGTTTTTTCATAACAAGGAGCTAGCGTTTGAACATGGTTTCTCTAGTACAACTATGTGCTGTTGTTTTTTCTTATTTTTCCCACAGAGGCCCCTGAAGAAGGGATTTTTGGTAATCCCGAAATGCATTGGGCATCAATCAAAACAGCGTCAACAATCTCTGCGATTCATGTTTATTGCTGATGGTTTTGCTTTTTCATATAAAACTCATTAATGTCTTGTATTTTCGCTGATGTATACAAGCATTATTTTCATGTGCAACATTCTTTGCAACAATTTTTGATTTCTTGATAACTACATAATCAAAGGAATATAAATATTGCTCTTTTGCATTATGGTTGATACGATTGTTTTTCTTTACTGAGGAAAGTGTTGAGTGATAATAATTCCGTTCACCGCTGTGCATCCGGTATACAGGTAATAGTTCACCTGCTTTTTCTTTTGTTGCTTAGGTTGGCTACCTTATCTGGTTTGCACGCAAAAAATTATTTTACAATGTATTGAGTTTTGATTCTAACACTTAAACCATTGATTCTTTTTGTATTAAGTTAGAGTGCGCTGACTATTTCAACTTTTAGTGTATCACAGAACGGCCATAAGGAAGTATTTCCGAAAGCTGCAGAGGGGCTCAGCTCATGCTTGGGCACCCTCTCACACAAAACCAAGCACTCTGCCTTCAGGATTGTCAAGGCCTGCCATAGGAGTGGCTTATAGGTTTATATGTGTCTGTATATATATGTGGATATAGGTAGCCTATACCACTGTAAGGCGTGCAAGCACACCCTTACGCAGGATGCAGTAGCAGACCTGTGGTGCCATTTTGGAGTGCTTCCCAGGGGTGGCATAATACATGCTGCAGCCCCTGGTAGACCTCTGAGGTACCTATGCCCTAGGTACATAGTATACCGTATACTAGTGGCTTATAAGGCACTCCAGAAACCAATTAGATATGTACCTAAGGTACATGCAAACCATTTTAGAGAGGAAGCAGCTAGGCTGTGGTCCTGATTAGCAGGGCCACAGCCAGCATAAGGGCGAAAAACAAGTGAAACACCAGCAAAAAGTGGGGGTACCCATGTGAAGCAGATCCTACTCTCCTACAGTGCCTGTGTTAGAGGAGGACATTGTTGTGCCGATAGTGCGGCAAGAGGTATCTGGGCTGCAGCCTGGGGCTGCAAGGCTTCCCGTTGGTATAGTGCAGCAAGAGGCATCTGGGCTGCAGCCTGGGGTTGCAAGGCTTCCCGTTGAAAGTGCTGACCTCTGGGTTGCCCAAGGCATGGTGCAGCCGGCATTGCCAGACTTTACTGGTGTTCCAGGGTGTAGAGTGAATACTGAAAACTCTTTGCCGATACATTTTTTTCAGTTGTTTATGGACGATGTATTTTTGGCAGAGATTGTTGAGCAGACTAATTTGTATGCCAAACAGTTTTTGACGGACAACATTGCTAGCCTTAAGCCCCACTCTAGAGCTACCCGGTGGACTCCCTAAAATCTGGAAGAGATCTAGAAGTCCTTGGGTTTAACTTTTTTGATGGGCTTGCTAAGGAAGCCATCAATGTCTTCATATTGGTCTACTAGTCCCTTGATGGCAACTGCTATATTTCCGGCAGTCATGAGTCGTGATGGGTATTTGCTTCTGCTTCGGATTATGCATTTTGTCGATAATGCTTTAGTGTTGCCACGAGATCACCCTGATTGTGACCGTCTTTTTAAGATTCGGCATGTCATTGATCGCTTTGTTGATCGATTTTCTGAGATCTATGCTCCAAGGAAAGAAATTGCAGTGGATGAGTCTTTGGTGTTGTTCAAGGGCCGCTTGGTTTTTAGGCAATACATTCCTAGTAAGAGGGCACGCTATGAAATGAAGCTGTATATGCTGTGTGACAGTAGGACTTGATAAGCGTCTACATTCAGGGTGTACACCGGTAAGGAATCCAGAATTAACCTCCCTGGTTGTCCGTCCACTTTTAGATTGACTGAGAAAATTGTGTGGGAACTTGGTAGAGGATTTTTTAACAAAGGCCACAATTTATATGTAGATAACTTCTACACTGGTGTGCGGTTGTTCAGGGAATTGGCCAAAGTGGACACTGTTGCTTGTGGCACAATCTGCTCTAATCGTAAAGGATTCCCAAAAGAACTTGTTTGTCAAAATCTTGTGCGAGGACAGTGCAGTGCGTTGCGTTGCATTGCGAGGAGCTTCTAGCTGTGAAGTTGTCAGACAGGAGAGATGTCTACATTCTGACTATCATCCAAGATGAAAGCACTGCACCTGTGACTGTTTGGGGTCAGGTTGCTGAAGCGCGCAAATCTTTGTGCATTTTAGACTATAATAGGCACATGGGTGATGTTGACAGAGTAGATCAGAGGTTGGAACCTTACGCTGCTCTTCATAAGGCTTACATTTGGTATAAGAAGTTGGCTATCCATCTTTTCCACTTGGCAACCTTTAATGCTTTTGTTGTGTTCCAGGATTCTTGTCCTGAGTCAAAGAAGTCTTTTGCTAAGTTTCAGGAGTCTGTAATAGGCAGTCTGTTTTAGTGGAACAGGCAAATGTGGAGTGGTGGAGGATGTTGCTAGATTGAAAGATCGCCACTTTCCTGTTCATATTCCTCCCACACCCTCAAAAGACTTTCCCAGTAGGAGATGTAGAGTCTGTTGGTGAAGAGGTATGCGGAAGAAGACTTGTATGTACTGCCCGAGTGTCCTTCTAACCCTGGGCTGTGTGTGCCTGCTTGTTTTAGAATGTACCACACGCAAAAAAGAATTTTCAGGAACATCCATGAGTGGTAAAGTGACCTGCCTGGCCTTTATTGTTTAATATTTTTTGTTCAGTTTCAAGGTTGGCATTTGTGTAGTGTATTTAGTTTCAGATTTTGTGTTAGTAGATTTGTATCTATTTGCAATTTGTTTGTGTTTTCTTATTTATATAAAAAAATTCCTAAATGTGATGGCGGTGTGCGTGGTCTGGCGCTTGGCTGGGGGTGTGTTTGGATTGGTGCCTGGCTGGCGGTGTGCGTGGGCTGGCGCTTGGCTGGCAGTGTGCATGGACTGGTGCTTGGCTGGCAGTGTGCGTGGACAGGCGCTTGGCTGGCGGTGTGTTCGGACTGGCGTTTGGCTGGTGGTGTGCGTGGACTGGCGCTTGGCTGGTGGTGTGCGTGGACTGGCGCTTGGCTGGCGGTGTGTTTGTACTGGCGCTTGGCTGGCGGTGTGTTTGCACTTGCGCTTGGCTGGCGGTGTGCGTGGTCTGGTGCTCGGCTGGCTGTGTACGTGGACTGGTGCTTGGCTGGTGGTGTGTGAGTAGTGACTAGCTGCTGGTCAATACACATACTGCTAGCCAAACGCCACTCAATGCAATCCGTGAGCTGGTGTGGTTGCTGTGTTAGGAATGTGGGCGTGTGAAAGTGATGGGCCCTTGAATGGCGCTGTCTGCTGGTGTGAGTGTTGTAATGTGCTGGGCCCACAGCTGGCGTTGTGAATGGTTTTGTATGTGTCACACGTATGAAAGGTGTATGAATGGCCTGTAAAGAGGTTGGTGCCTTGTTGTGGCTTTACAGCTCATGAGCTGTGAGTCAATGGTTCAGTTTCTTGTCCTTTCAATTAAGAGTGCATTTCATTTTTGTGAAATCTCTGGTTAATACAACTGCATATACTGAACCATCACTCACACTCGTGCCAAATCCCACCAGTATGTATGTGTGTTTGAGGAATAGGTGGTTGTGCATAAAAATGTGTCTTTTATGTTTTTCTCAAGCAGGCTGTACCTTATCCTTTTTTGTGAATGTTGTAATGTGTTGGTTTTGTGCCTGGTGGTGTGAATGGTCTTGTGTGTATCATGTATGAAAGGTGTGTGAATGGCCTGTAAAGCGGTTGGTGCCTTGAAGTGGCTTTGAAGCTGACGAGCTGCGAGTCACTGATTCAGTTTTTTGTCCTTTCAATTATTGACAGTGCATTTCATTTTTGTGAAATCTCTTGTTAATAAAATTATATATATATATTATTATATATTTATATACTGAACCATCACTCGCCAGCGTACCAAATCCAACCAGTATGTGTGTGTGCTTGAGGAATAGATGGCTGTGCAGTAATCTTTATCTGTTTTGTCTCTCTGCCAAGCTGTACATTTCATCTAAGAATAACCTAACAACTGTAGTTATTGTCGTAAACTAAACACCCATGGGAGTGCATGGTGATGTCTCTCTTGTGGATCCCAACAAGTTATCTTACCCACAATGTCCTGCAAATCTCAAAATGTGACATTTTCCTTGCAATTATTGTTCACACTGCAGAAAGTAACAACAAATTGCCAACCCCCCAGCATTTCCCCAGGTATCCCAATAGAAATGGTACCTCACTTGTATGGGTGGGCCAAGTACCCGCGGCAGGGAAGGGCCCAAAACCTATTGATGCAACATCAAAATTACATGTCAAAACCAACCTGGTTTTGCATGGGGTGTCCCATGAGTTTTTGGCCCGGGGCTCGCCGGCCATCTAGGGAAACCTACCTAACCACACATTTCTGGAAACTAGACACCCGGGAGAGTCCAGCGGGGTATGGCTTGCGTGGGTCCCCCATCATTCTCCTACCCAGAATCCCCTGCAAACCTCAAATTTTGCCCCAAAATTTACTTTTTTCTCACATTTCTGTGATGGAAAGTTCTGGAATATGCGTGAATCCACAAATTTCCTCCCACCCAGCGTTCCCCCAGGTCTCCTGATAAAAATGGTACCTCACTTGCGTGGGTGGGTCAAGGACCCGCGACAGGCAAGGGCCCCAAACCTATTGAGGTGACATCAAAATTACCTATCACAAACCAACCTGGTTTTGCATGGGGGTCCCATGAGTTTTTGGCCCTGGGATCGGCAGCCATCTAGGGAAACCTACCTAACACACACATTTCTGGAATCTAGACACCTGGGGGAGTCCAGCGGGGTATGGCTTGCGTGGGTCCCCCATCATTCGCCTACCCAGAATCCCCTGCAAACCTCAAATTTCACCGAAGAATTCACTTTTTTCTCAAATTTCTGTGTGGGAAAGTTCTGGAATCTGCGTGGATCCACAACTTTTCTCCCACCCAGCGTTCCCCCAAGTCTCCCGATAAAAATGGTACCTCACTTGTGTCGGTAGGCCTAGTAGATGCAACAGGAAATGGCCCAAATTGTACTGTGGAGACTTCAAAATTACCTATAGCAAAACTACCTGGTTTGGGGAGGGGGCACATGAGATTTTGGCCCCGGGCTCAGCGGCCATCTTGGGAAAGTATCAAACCCAAACATTTCTCAAAACTAGACACCTGTGGGAGTCGAATGAGGTATGGCTTGTGTGGATCCCCCAACGTTTTCCCACCCAGAATGCCGTGGAAACCTCAAATGTAGCTGAAAAAACACATTTTCCACATATTTTTGTGTGGAATCACCGTGCCGGCACAAATGTCCAACCCCACAGCGTTCCCCTTAGTGTCCTGAGTAAAATGATGCCTCACTTGTGTGGGTGTCCAAAGCAGAACTGGCTAAAACATATTTTTTCACAAATTGTAGCGCTTAGAACTCTCGGTGCTATACTCTAAATCCCTATGTTTTGGGTTCTTCCTAGCCACAGACCTTTGGCCCACCTACACAAATGTATAGGGTTGCTAGGTTTCCCTAGGTGCCGGCAGAGCTAGGGCTAAAAAACTACAGCTAGGCACTTTGCCAAAAAAGGGTCATTTTTCACTGCAAAATTGAGGTGTGTCCACGCTGCGTTTTGCACCGTTTCCTGTCGCGGGCACTAGGCCGACCCACACAAGTGAGGTACCATTTTTCTCGGAAGACTTTGGTGAATGCCAGGTGGGTGGAACTTTGTTGATCCATGCAGATTCCAGAACTTTCCACCACAGAAATGTGAGGAAAATGTGTTTTTTTGACAATTTTTTAGGTTTGCAAGGGATTCTGGGTAACAGAACCTGGTGGGAGCCAGTCAAGTCACCCCATCCTGGATTTCCCTGGATGTCTAGTTTCCAAAAATGTATAGGTTTGCTAGGTTTCACCTGGTGCCGGCAGAGCTAGAGTTAAAAAACTACAGCTAGGCACTTTGCCAAAAAATGGTCATTTTTCACTTTGAAATTGGGGTGTGTCCACGTTGCTTTTTGCGCCATTTCCTGTTACGGGCACTAGGCCTACCCACACAAGTGAGGTACATTTTTTTGGGAAGACTTTGGGGAACGCATGTTGAGTGGAAATTTGTGGATCCATGGAGATTCCAGAACGTTCCAACACAGAAATGTGGGGAAAATGTGTATTTTTTGACACATTTTTAGGTTTGCAAGGGATTCTGGGAAACAGAACCTGGTGAGAGGCAGTCATGTCACCCCATCCTGGATTCCCCTGGTTGTCTAGTTTAACAAAATGTACAGGTTTGCTAGGTTTCACTAGGTGCCGGCAGAGCTAGGGTTCAAAAACTACAGCTAGGCACTTTGTAAAAATAGGGTCATTTTTCACTGTGAAAATGTGGTGTGTTCACATTGGGTTTTGAGCCATTTCCTGTCGTGGGCACTATGCCTACCCACACAAGTGAGGTACCATTTTTATCGGGAGACTTAGGGTAATTCAGATTTGTAAAGCAACTGTTATTACCTATTGACTTTCGATGCATTTCTGCCTTCCAAATGAAAGACATTGTGTAAAAAAGAAGTCATTTTGAAAAATGACCGATAATTCTCATACTAGTATGAGTATTCCAAATTTCAGAAATGTGCAAACATCTACTGTTTCTAAACTCTGTATTTTGTTCCCATTTCAGAAATACATACGTGTCTTTCATAACGATTTTCCATGTATACATTTTCCCACAATAATTGCTATATACCCGGTACATAATAAAAAAAACATTGCAAATTGCTGCTCGGTTTTTGACTCGGTTAGTCGGGTTCTTGGTGAACCTACAAGTCCTATATATCCTCACAACCAGTAAGATCCAGCGGATGTAACGGTATATTGCTTTCAAAGAGCTGTCATAATTAGAAGAAGTTACAGGTGAAAACTTTGACACAAAAGGCTGTTTTTTTCAACTAATTTTCAATTTGTCCTATATTTAACTGTTAGTTTCTATAAAGAAACCTTGATAGATCTACACAAATGACCCCTTGATGAATTCAGAATTTGTTCTACTTTTCTAAAATGTATAGCTTTCCAGGATCCATTATTGCTATCATACCCATTTCTACCATTAACTGGAAGGAGGTTGAAAGCACAAAAAATAGCAAAAATAGGCTATGTCCCAGAAAAATGCCAAAACTGTGTAAAAAATGTTGGTTTTCTGACAAAAGACTGTCATTCCCTAAAATCTGGGATAATTGTGATTTCAGCCCCACAAACCCTTTCTTGATACCATTTGCAGGGAAAACCCCAGAGGCTTTCATTTGCAGCCCTTTTTCCCATTTTTCCCCAAAAACCAAAATTTAGCTGTATTTTGGCTAATTTCTGAGTTCTCTCTTGGGGAATCCACAAACCCTGGGTACCTTTAGAATCCCCATGATGTTGGAAGAAAAGGACACAAATTTGGCGCGCTTAGGCCCCTGTAACTTTTTGACCACATAAGAATGTGGTCAAAAAGTTACAGGGGCCTAAGCGCGCACTACCCCAAATAGCCAAAAAACGGCTTAGCACGGGGGGTGGTGGAGGGGAAGGCCTAGCAATGAAGGGGTTAAATCTAGGGAGAAGCTCATTTTCTCAGAAAGAAAGAACGATAAGATCTCATGTGCACCAGAACAGAATTTTCGCTTCATAACCGAATTCAATGCACAACACCAGAAAATAAGATCTATTTTTAGACAACATTGGCATTTGCTGTGCAGCGATCCCATCTTACGACCAAGTTTACATAAGAAACCCCTCATGACATTCCGCAAGGCTAGGTCGATGAGACAAGACTTAGTGGTTACTTGTCCAGGTATGAATAAACAGGAGACCTGGCTCAGTGCCACAAAGGGATTTAGAAGGTGCAACAAATGCAAAGCGTGCACGTAGAAGTGAATACTCCATTTACGTACTAATATGCAGTTGCCAAAAATTGTATATTGGCAGCACCATCCTTTGTGCACATCAGAGAGTGTTGTAACACATCAGAGCTATCAGGAACAAAGACCAAACTTAGCCAGTGGCGAGACACTTTGAATTGAAACCCAATAGCAACCTTAACGAGTTAGAATATTTTGTATTGGATCAGGTGCCTGTGAGACTTCGAGGAGGAAATAGAGAATGATATTTGAGGCAATTAGAATCCAAATACATTATACGATTCAACTCCATGGTGCCCAATGGTGTCAACACTGAGAGGACCTGTATTTACATCTGTAGGGTGAGTTTCAGCTCTGTATAAAGGGATATTATATTTGCATTTTATCTACTTCAGCAATATCTATATTCGCATTATCCCCAACAAATCCATATGATGAATATTTCTATTAGTGATTTTTATCCTGATGTCATTGTATTAGTTTTTGCACATGCACTTTAAGTGACCAAGTTGCTGAGACAAATTGATTGTGGCTTTGTACACCTCTGCACTAGTACGTTGATGTGATTTTGTACATTTTTTACTATTATATTACAGTCGTGGTCACATTGGGGAGGGGAATTGATATATTAACAACATGAAATACAGGCACTTGCCAGGAAATATCTGACATTTTATGGAGAAATGTTATGGTACGTTTTAGTCTTTTAAAATTATTTAAATCGTCTAAACAATGGTTGTGTCCCCCAACCAAACGTATATATTGTGATCCCATGTGACCACTGGATTCACAGACATATAAGAGATTGTGATAGTTTCAAGCATAATTGATTTTATGTGAATAGATCTGCATATCTATATGAAACATTGAGTATTGCAGTAGGACATTGATGGTTTTAACTAATCATTCTATGTACCGGCACTTGTCACTTTATTTATCTGTACTGTATCTGTGTTTTGGCTGCTATAACTAATTATATGACAGCCTGGATTGATGTGCAGCATGCCACAAGCCCCAATTGCAGTTTGCACAATGTGTTGATAAAGCACTGTCACTTTGAATGGGTATGAAGTACTGGTGCAGTAAAAATGCAATAACGTGCTGATGTCAGGATTAGGTTTGAATTAACGTGGCAATGAAAAAAATGACTGTTTGACGAAAATCGCGGCTGCGATCGAAAACGCGTTACCTGTGCAACAAATAAACCATTTCCAAAAGTGATCCCGAGCGTCCTGGTGCTTATTCTGTGTGTGGACAGGCGTGCTGAAGATGTGTGTGTATATATAGCTCACGATTAGAGCAAAGGATAAAATATTTCCCAAAAAAAAGAGAAGCTAGCGTGCACCAGTCCTCTAAAGGTACCCAACTCTTGTCCACTAAAGCACATGCAAACCAGGATCCACACAAAGGTTTAAAAACGTAACAAGTTTTGCCATGAATGGCACGCAAACACTAAGGCACACATGTTTCCCCGGCCAAAGTAGTAACCTTCAACACTAACATAATCAGACACACGAGAACACACATACAGACCAAAAATGCAGGAGAGAGACGTGGGGCATCTTAGAGGAGTACCCAGACCGATAATCCTATCCCACTGACAATCAGCAAGGATTCTGCACCTCCCCCACCATATACAGACATGGAGGTGCTCTATCTGATGCCTTCTTTCCCCGCATCAGGAAACACCAACCCACCATGTGAGGGAGCTGAAGGGTCTCCTACCTAACAACAAACTGTTAGATCCAGACATGAGAGCCTAACAGACCCAGACAATCTCAGCAACGCCACAGTCCAGTTCATGGGCTCCCCGAAGTTTGACCTCCCGTACGTCGTGTTCAGCCCATTGTACCCCAGTGGTGAGATGAACACCCATTTCCACCGGTGCAGACGAGTTCACTCGAGTAACAGGGAGATTCATAGCGGTTCTGGACAGTATTACAACCAGCAGGGCTTAAGACAAGGGTCCCAGTCCTCCACGATCTGATGATGAGGGTGGAACTACAGGGTTTGCGCATTTAGTTGAAGAAACAACAGAAAGAGAATTTGAGGGCAAACTCCGAACAAAAAGAACAGCGCATAGCTTAGAGCGAAGGAGGCAACTTTCATGGGATTTAGAGGAAAAGAGTGAACTAAGGGGAGAGAGAGAGAGAGAGTTAGCTTGGACCATGGAAGTACAGAAAGAACACAAACAGCACACCCACCACTTGAGGAGGGCGGAGATAGCTACTTTTTCGATCAGGCATCCTCAATAGAATTTGCCATCCAGGGCACCTGTGGGAACTTAGGCCCCACTCTACTGCTGATTCCCTAGGGCAGGGCTTGCTGACCACACTCCAGGGGGGCAGTCTAACAAGAAGGGCAGGGCAGCTCTTCGTTCAGTCCTTTAAGGCAGGCATCAAGGTCCCCGTAGCCAAGTCCAATTGGGGCGGGTTCTTATGACCAAGTCAAAAGGTCCACATTCTCAGGCATTCAGCCCGAGACCAAGGTTCCTTCATGGCTTACAGCCTCAACAGTGTCCCCAGAAACCAAAAGCCTCCAGCCAAATTGAGGCTCCCTTTAAGTTAGAAAACGAAACTGTCCTCCAGTTTCAGCATAACCTCACCCCCATAACATCCATTGAACAAGATCTGTCAGGTTGTGAGGTGCTGCATGGCACCGAGGCAGTTGGGAGGGAAGGTCCACCTAAATACCCAACTGTCCCGGTCCATCACCTTCATTAGAAGAAATGTATTGAGGTTCTTGACCACAGACTCCAGATTGTCCATGAAGCAATGTTATTCCTTCCTTTCAATCAATTTTTCAAATGTCCAAAAACAGTTCACCTGGTCATGCCCCTCCAAAATAATGACAGAAGTGTGCCACCGGTTCGTAGTCCCTTGCCACAGTTAAGAGCCGCAGGTCCAAACACCTATGAAAAGACATGGTCCGAGGGCAAGTGGGGTGCCTGAAGTATGGGGGTCCGCCAAATCCATCATAGCTCCGAGCAACAGTAGAACGCAGAATGTGCTCATCCCAGTACCAGGGCTAGCAATCAGTCAACACCAACATTCCAGGCCTTACATACATCATCTTGAGCAATCAGTAAGCCGAACCTTGGACCCCACAAAATAACATAAGCAGGGGTGCACAGCTTTCTGACCACTTCCATTTTTTCATGATAAATGAGATAGCTGATCACGTGAGACTTTGGGAAGCGTCCAACATACCAACTAAAAGAGGCCAAACTAGCCCAAAAAGAAGTATCTAGCATGGTGAACGCCACATGCCAGGGACTAGAGGGGTACACACGTTACCTCGGGGCACATTGCAACCACCAACAGCACTCAAACAGTGAAACGCACCCTCATTGCACATTGTCACATGTAGGTCAAAACAAAAAAAAACACTGCCCGCACCAATAGCACTCCCATGCACACACCTCAAGAGAAGGGCTGGTGACACCATGGAATCCAAGCTAAAATTGATTCCATCCTATGTTCATGAGATTACTCAGTAAAAACCTTTCACCAGCCTAACTCGGTATGGTATAGGTATGGAGAGAGGGTAGGCCTAACAACTTATAAAATACTGAGGCGTTCCCACTCTGTAACGTAACCCATCAAAAATAAATACGACGGCTGTGGCCACCTTCTGGTGCCTCCCTAAAAAATTGAGTGAATGGAGTATGGAGAGCACACCCTCACGAAAAAAGCACAGGAACCCCGAAGGAAAATCACTGACGATGGAATATGCAATAATGCACTGTTTTTCTGAACTAACCAAAGAATGTTGCTCTTATCCAACAAGTCGGCAACCGAATGTCCAAGTGTACCACCTTTTCAACTGACACATCAACATCCCAGTGAGATCTACAGTGTGTGGATTGAGAACTATGAACTGTATCTTCAACTTTTAGTTTTGAACATTTAAGTCAGCAGGCCTCCAATCATCAGAGGACTACAGACACCTCCCCTGGATTCAGCCCATGACCTGCAATGTTCAATAAGTTATGTATTTTTGCACTTCTATGTACCTTCTGCCTGCTATGGGTGTTGCCACATCCATTCATCACCAAAGAACTGCCTAGTCAAATGGAGTCCACCCCTCTTTCCCTTATCACTTATAATTACACTGAAACCTGAATTATTACATATTACAAACCAACAACACAACAGGGAAGAAGGGAGGTGGGTTGCAGCAATCATTAAGAAAGAGCTTTGATTCACTAAGATGACCTCACTAATCCTTCCCTCTGTGGAGAATTTAGTAATTCATCTGGAGTCCACGACCTCATCCCTAATGTGTGTCCTGTTATACAGACCTCTGAACTACATGCAGGAAATTCTCTCATGCCCTAGCAGAATCTATTGCTTCTCTTATCATAGATCATACCAATGTTCTACTTATAGGAGGTTTATATTATGGGATAATGAGGAAATAGGTGGGCAGCAAGCCACTGATCTCACCGATGCCTTCAGTAATTTAAATCTGGAATAACAAGTAAACCTCCCAACCCATATTAAAGGCCATATTCTGGATCAGATATGGACCCCCACATTCCCTTTGAGGAATCTGAGTATAGCTACTCATGGATGGTCAGATCATCATCTGATTTCCTTCTCCTTATTCTTGCCTAACTCTCATAGTGCCTCAACTGGACCCGCCACTGTCTCTAGAAATTGGGCTCGTGTTAACCTGACTTCCTTCTACGATGAATTAGGAAAGTCTCTACCCCGCTCCACAGGAAGACATAGAAGCTTTAGAGAAAGGAATCACTAGTAGGCATACTGAGGTCAGCAATGTTTATGCCCCCCTCCATAGAACCAGTTCGATAAGACACCATGAGGCTAATAAGTGGTTCTCGGGTGATCTGAAAATAGCCAAATTAAACCTTCGGCAATCAGAAAGGAAATGACGGGCCAAGTACTCGCACAACCTCAAAATATTGTATCTTCAACAACTTAAAATATATAAATCCCTAATAAGGCAAGCTAAAGTGAACTTCTTCACAGTTAAAATCCTGAACGCCCCCAATAAATCTATAGAGATATTTAAAATGTTTACAGACCTCTCCAACTGAAACAGTGCCACTATCCCGGTCATACCAACTCAAACCTTATGTAATTCTTGTAATGCTTTTTTTTGGGAATAAGATTGAAGCTATCAAAAATAGCATCCCTCCCTGCTCAACACACAATAATCAATCACTAGACAATATAAATAATCACACGTTCACCTGCTTTCCCAATATAAATCAAGGGGACCTAGTTAATCTACTGATAAAATTCAAGCCAGGATCACCAAATGACATCTGTCCCTGAAGGTCCGAAGAGTAGTATATACCCTCTTTTCAAACCAAATATTGCCACTTCTCAATCAATCCATCAATACTGAGTCTGTCCCTAGATCCTTCAAAAGGGCAAATATTGTATCAATTCTAAAGAAAGCAGGGGCAGATCTGCTGGACATGAAAAACTATTGTCCCGTTTCCCTGCTGCCATATTTAGCAAAATTACTTGAGGCACATGTAGCCCGCCATCTTTGAGGACTCAGGATTCCTTGACCCTTGTCAAGCGGGATTCCGGCCTGCACACTTCACAGAAGCAGTGATCATGTCAGTAGTGGATGATATGTGAAAGGGAGTAGTCAATGTCAATACCCAAGCTTTGGTGCTACTTGATCTCTCTGCACCATTTGAAGTGGTCAACCATATATTTTTGGCTGACCGGGTCAGGGCTGCAGGCCTACGGGATTCAGCCTTTAACTGGATCATTTCTTTTCTGAGAGATAGATCGCAATCGGTTAGATTACCCCATTTTAATTCGGTAGAGGTACAATTAAATTGTGGGGTACCACAGGGCTCCTCTCTTTTTCCCCACCTCTTCAATATCTATATACGCCCCATGGTCAACTCTCTTAAAAACAAGAAAGTCAACATCTTCGACTATGCCAACTACATGCAATTGTTATTCACTATCAATGATTGCCCCATGTCCAGACAGCAGTTTCAAGACACTATGCTGTTCATCCAGGACTGGATGAACAGTAACCACCTGAAGCTAAACTCTGATAGTTATCACAAAAAATAATGGATTCCCTCCTTCTGGCCAGTGAGATGGGTCCTCCTCCTCTGCCCAAATAGTATGTAAAAAGCCTCGGAATCATCATTGATGAGGAGTTATCATTCAAGCAGCAGGTCGGCGCTGTGACATCTGTTAGCTTCTGTGAACTCCAACACCTAAAGAAGATAAAATAATTCCTTACTAGTGATGCCTTGACCCAAGCATAATAGTTTTAGTCATGTCTAGAATTGACTACGCCAACTGTCTCTATTTGGGTCTTCCCAAATTCCTACTGTGTGGGCTCCAGCTAAATCAAAACCAGGCTGCCCCGCTGATATACCATCTGCCCAAATAAGGTCAGATCTCTCAGGTGACTAAGGACCTTCACTGGTTGCCAGTCATACAGAGAACAATGTTCAAGGTGTGCTGTAAAGTCTTTAAGGCCTTGTATATGACCTGTCCCACCTTTGTTAAATCTCAAGTTATTAAATACTGCCCTACCAGAGAACTGAGATCCAGTCACCTACACTATCTGGTTAGCCTCTCATGCAACAAAAAAGGACAAGAGGGTGTAGGTTCTCCATCATTGCTCCTCGAGCATGGAATACATTGCCACTGAAACTTAGGACCACTACTAACTATGCTAGATTTAGACAGCTACTGATGACATGGCTCTTTAAACAGGCCTACCAATAACTGTGAATCAATGTCAAATTAGCTACCTAGTGCCAAGAGACCGTTTGGTGAATGTGCGCTCTAGAAATTCGCAGTAACACAACATAACATAACCCAATACAAGCACACCACATGCTGTAGAATTATAATACAGGGCCTTAACTCCCTGCACAAAACCCGGGCCAAAGTTTCTCACGTGCATAGCCTGCCATAGGAACTGACAAGAGGACCCTATCAAATGCTTCCTCCGCATCTAGCAAAATCAGAGCCATAGGGTCTCCTGACACCTCCACTGCATCAAAAAGTGAAATCACACGCCAAATATGATCAGTGGTGTCCCTGCCACTAATGAAGCCATGCTGTTGCTGAATTACCAATCTTTTAAAAACCTGAGCTAATTGAGCTGCTAAAACCTTAGAGTAAATATTGGAATTGCCAATTTATTAGTGTGCTTGGCCTGTAAGAGCCAAGCTTGGACGGTGGCTTATCCTTCTTCAAAAAAAAAACACTATTTTAGCCAGTGACCAGGAATCAGGTGGCGCGGAGCCATGAAATATATCTTTAAACAGGGTCTGCATCTGAACTTTAAACTAGGGGGCAAAGATTTTATAAAATTCAGAATATGTCTAGAGATTGCAAAAAATATCCCCTCCCATGTTAGCTCTTCTTCTAGGGCTTCTCGCTCTTCTACCAATAATTTACTTAAAGACACAGCTTCCAAAAACTCATTAATTAGTCTGGGGCAGACCCAATTACCCACTGTATACAGGTTCTGATAAAACACTTGAAAAGCCTCTCTAATTTTTTTATCATCGGTGATGACCCCAAAAGCAGGACACGTATTTCCCTAATCTCGTTATTAGTACACCTCTGTCTTGCTCTTACTGCCAGATGGTGCCCTACCTGATCGCTACACTCATAAGATCTTTCTTTGCAAGCAATATTCTTCGCTGCTGCCCTATTTGCAAATATCGACTCTATGTCTCCCCTTGCAAGTGTAACCTTTACATCCCCTGCTTGCTGTATAGCCTTCACTAGATTTTCCTCAGCTGTTGCTAAATTATCTTGCTTAGCTTTATTCATCTGCCTGTCTTGTTTTCCTTTGTTCAGTGAGAATTTTAATGTCTCTCCCCTTAAGCAGGCCTTAAACGTATCCCACACCGTACTTACGGAGGCACTGCTGGTATTCTCTTCAAAGAAAATTGGGATCCACTTGCTGATGTGCTTGCAATACTCCTCATTGGTGAGGAGTGCATGTTCGAAACTCCATGCGCTTACTGGCTTCCCCCCTTTTCCCTGTAGCTCTAAAACAAGAGGATTATGGTCCGAAAGGAACCAGGGGTATCAATCAATTTGACAAGTTGTGGTTAACTTGTTGGACGCAAAAAAGTAATCAAGGCGGCCATGTGTATCATATGGGGTGGAATAATATGTGCACCCATCCGCCATCTGATTATTTTCACATCGACCAAACTGTGATCTTTACATATCCCTTTAAGGGTTGGATATACCTTAGGCTTTCTCCCAGAGTACGGTGCCTGTCCACATATATCAAAGCTTCCAGGGAAATTAAGATTAAAATCCCCACACAAAACTAGAGGTAGGGGACGATATGTTAACTCCTTAGAAACCTGACTTAAAATTGTGGGATCATCGAGTAGACTGCCATAAACCTAGCACAGCGTGAATTATCCCCCACAGGAAGAATGACAGACTACTGCTACCCATCTCCCCTTAGGATCGATCCCTATTTGTGAAAATTTTAACGAGTTTCCTCGGGCCAGGATCGCCACACCCGCAGTGCGTACACCTTGTCAGGTACCGGCTACTAGTCTATAGCCAAGAGGATTAAGGGTATCCTTCTGTGAGGCTTCAATGTGTGTCTCCTATAGGCAGACAATATCCTCTCTCAGGAGTCTTAAGCCTAAGGAAGTTCTGGATATTTTCTTAGGGTCATTAAGACCACATATATTAATAGATGCAATACGGATCATTTGCCTGTCATTCATTGGCTACTTTTACCCTGCATCCTACACACCATCTCCTCACCCACCCTACACCACTGAGCAACCAGGCCTAGCCTGAATGACGCCATCTGACACAACATACCCCACTCCCTGGGCTCCCTCCATCTCCCCCTTGAAGGCAACAACATGTTCATATTCTTACAACTTTTTTTTTAAACCTTTTCACTCACTTTCCGTAATTCTCAGATTTTTACCCAGCATTGATAGATGTGTTTTGACTTATCACCCACTAAATCAGACTCGTCCTGTTGCTCTGACTGAAATTCTTGGGCCTGATTCTCCGAAAAAAAGGTATGGGTGCGACCCTTCCAAACTACCTTCAATTTTGCAGGATTTTGTAGGTACACTTCGGCACCTAATTTCTGGAGGGGGCAAACATCTGCCTTAGCCGCCATCTCTGCTCTACCGTTGCATGGGCAAAGTCTGGCCGTGCAAAGAAGGTGACTCCCTCAAATTCTCTTCTAGCATTAGGGCGAGCCAAATCAAAAATACTTTGTCTCAAAAGAAAATTTCCGAAATAAATCAACATAGCCGTAGGGTATGCGTTACTGTCTGCCTGCTGTTTTTTGGGAGTAAGGGGGAATTGGTGCACCCTCTGGATTTCCTTTTCCCAATCGCATCCCGTAAGTACTGGGAATGCACCCTTTAAGAGTTAAATACCATAACCTCTAAAGTCCCCTCCCTTTTTCCTTCTGGGATACCCGATAGCTTCAAATTGTTCCTTCTTTGCCTGTTCTCATAGTCCTCCATCTTCCACATCATCTCTGTGAGCATGGGGTCTTGGAAGGAGCTTGTTGTCTTTAACTCAGTGAACTCCTGTTCAAGTGTATTGATTCGAACCTCTAAGTTGGACATCCGGTTGGAGATTTCAGTACAGGTTTTACTTATTTTCCTGACCACTCCTTGTATTTTCTTAGAGGCTTACTTTGCCCGTCAGTTATCAAACCGAATTTCTGCTTGCATCGGTTTAATTGTAGCGAGGATTAAAGAAGGTGGTGGTTTTTGAGCTGTTATAGTTCCAGCGGTGGTTTCCTTCAAGTTCTGAGCCGGATTGTCCAAGAGTTGGACTGCGGAGTAATCCCAACTGAGCCTGGGGGTCCTTTTCTTCGAGTACTCCTTCTGGGCCTTACCAGCCTTGCTTTCACCTGCTGGCTGTCTCTTATCTATGCTGGAGGCCTTTTTTTACTTTTTGATCCCCCTGATCTTTTTTTCCATCCTGTAGAGACAATAGATCCACCTAGATGACATGGAAAGCGACAAAGTTGATCCACCTAGATCCATCATTGAAGAATCTGATTCCTTGTTTAAGGAGAAGAATTTCTCCCACCCTCCTGTCTGGTCAGGGGAGGCCATCATAACAGGGATCCTGAGGGAGTCAAAGCCAGAAGAGATGGGATCAGCTTCAGTTGGTTGTAAGAGAGCAGGGATCAGGGGCCCCCCACGATCGCCAGGGCCGTCCTCACTAATGTCCTCAGAAATGTGCTTCCCACTGAGAATCTGATCAGCCTGCCCTTTCCCCCCTGCATCCTCATTGGGGCTGACTGCGCGACTCTACACTTCACCTGTTTTAATTTTTCTTACAGCATCCGAAGATGGTCTTGGGCAACAACACCTGCTCTTGAGTAGTGGGGGGTGCAGAAACAGAAGCAAGCGCTGCGGGGAGAGACGCGGTAACAGAGTCCTGGTTTTCACACGAAAAAGATCCGAAATCACAGGTTGATTTTCCCCTGCCACCAGCTAATTATGCCCACGGGTGGTTCTCTTGCTTGAGATGTCATTAAACACATCCCCCTTTTTTTTGTTCTTGGATTCTGCCCCAATCTACTTGAGGCTCCCTTGGTGCATGCTGGACTTTATAGTCCCCTCAGGGATCGAGCTGGCAGTACCGGCTGCCAAACTTGTAAGTTTCTTGGCGGTCATAGAGAACCTACCGGCCATCAAGCACCACCTCGGGCTACACGCTGGGACGTCGCGGGAGCCGCCGCATGGCGTCTCCTGACAGTGCCCCTCTTCGAAGCCAAGCAGCTGTGCCGGGTTACAGAGGTCCCATAAACGACCCATCCGTAAGAGGAAGGCAGGGAGCCCACCAGTTAGTGGGCCGCTGGCCAGACGCCATCTTGCTCAGGCCCTGGATCACATTTCTACAGCAAGAGTTTGTATCTCGGGAAGCATGACCGAAGTAGTAACGATCATCCGGGAAATGCAACAGGGGTGTCCTTACTCCCCACTCCTGTTCGCCCTGTATATCGACCCATTTTTAAGAAGAATAGAGCAAAGCACTGGTATCCCATTAATAATCATGCATGGCCACGAAACAAAGATCTTGGCTTATTCAGATGACGTGGCAGTTGTCACACATAGCTCTGTAGGTGCTATCAAGGCAATTGAGAAAGAAGCGGCTGCCTTTGGGGGTATATCTGGCTTCTCTCTAAATAAGGATAAAACGCAGTTTGTTATCAATGAGAAGATTGCTGTGGTGGATGAAAGAGTAGTTGAAAAAGCTTTATATTTAGGTGTTTACATCTTTTCGAAAGTGGAATCTATTGTTAACATAAATTTAGATCCTTTGGCAGACAGAACTAAGAAAGGGTTGGCAAGCTTAAACAATTTGCACCTTACCATGATGGGCGTTGTAATTTGAGGCAATATTTACTAGATATGGGCCTACTCCAAGCCAAGAAGAGCGTTGATGTATCTTTCACTCCCAAGAGAAAGGGGGGGGGAGTGGGCCCTCCCCAATCTTAGACTGTATTGCAATATAGCTGTATTCTGTTGATGGAACCTCCACAAGAGGCTTCACTGGACATTACACCTTCCATATATGTATTATTGCTGGGGAGAGAGGCCTGGGGGTGTTTGTTAAGACAAGTGGAGTATAGTTACTATAAAAAGGTTAGGTTCAAGTGCCTTTTGGGCAATGGTAAGGCTTGGATTGCAATACGGAAACTCCTCGGTCTGGGGAGACTGAACTTTTATACTCCAACTCTGAACAACCCAAATTTACCTGGAATCTTTAATGACGGTTAGATGCATCTATGGCATTTGGCTTGTACAGAGAAATTGGGTACTTTGTTTTCTTGGGTGGGTCGGTGTCTCGTTCGACGAGCTAAAGGCAAAATTCGGTATCAACAATAGAGAGTTCTTTAAATACCTGCAAATTAGAGATTATCTTCAGAGAATTGGGGGGGCCCAAGTGGCTTTGATAAGAATTTACTGGTGTATAGGTTAACAACAGAGAACTCAATCTGTATCTGGTCAATCTATCAGCTGCTGAATAGCGAAATGAAAGATGATCTTGAGAAACACTGTGTAAAATGGCAGGGTAAGCTGATAATTACTGAAAACGAATTTGCAAAAGCTCTTAGCCTATCTCAAACTGTGTTAATGTCGGCCAATTTGCAAGTGCAGTTTTTCAAAACTTGTTTTATGCTCTATTACACGCCTGAGAGAATTGCTAAGTGGAGCTCGGGCATGGTACTAAGTGCCCGTGTTGCTCCATGTTTGGTGCTGACATTATTCATATGTTTGCAACATGTCCATCGTTAAATCAGCTTAAGAATGATATACAAACATTTTTTCTCACTAAATTAGATATTAATGTTAAACCGAGCCCAAAGGCAATTTTACTAGGGGTTGTTAGCGAGAGGTCATTTCCTGAGATAGATTATTTTTTGGTTGCTGATATGACGATTTTTAGACTGACAGCATGTCTAGATCCACAACCTCCGCAATTTCAACATTGGCTGGCCCGTTTGCTAGCCATCTCAAGTTTGGAGAAAGCAATCTTTACAAGGAAGGGAGTTAAACCAAAGAAAAAAGGTCAGCTAATATGAACACCCTTAACTAGATTAGAAAACTGAGGAGGTTTGAGCATACAGGAGGGATCGCCCAATCGTCTTTTAGATCTGCATTTTGCACTTTAAATCACAGCCCGATGGTGATTTTTTAATGTTTCCGGGATTTAGTTTTAATTGTGACATTATTGCGCTGAAGGGATTTGTATGTTTAAAGGCGGGAAGCCTGGTAAATATTTATTACCGCCAGCCCTGTCATTATATTTATTCTGCAAGTCGCACTTTATAAAAGGCGCAAAAGCTGGAAGCTTGGTTAATATTTATTACTGTTAGCCCTGTCATCATATTTATTCCGTACGTTGCACTTTAAATAATGGTCTGTTTTTTACATCTGTTTCGTATTACTGCCGTTCTTACTCCATTTGCCTATCAAATTATATTTTCAAAGATAATTTTGTATGACTTGATCTGTTTTTTCCTGACCCGGGGGGTGGGGTGAGCAGGTTGGGTGTTTATTTAAAAAAAAAAAAATAGCACCCCACATGCACTACACAGTGTTGGAATGGGTGACTACGATGTCAATGAATGCCATGAAATGTGTAGGCCCGACTATGACAATATCAGTAAATGCAATGTGAACGTATGCCATAGCCTGTGCCTGGACAATAACGACGATGGCCATCAATGCAATGTCAACCTATACTGTAACTTGCGCCCGCCCAGCAGCACTGACATCAGCAATAATGATACCAGTGTATGTCATAATCCGTGCTCATATGATACTATTATTGTTGACAATAAGTTCAATGTCAATGGGCTTTCAGACCAAAGTGAACCTAACTTTTTAAATCCCATTAAGAATGATGTCAATGTCCAAGATGACAACTGTATGCACAATGTTGATAATGATACTAGTGTCTGCCATATTATTCTTAGGAGTTCCAATGAACTCACATCATTGCTGCTGGATTCACCCAAGGTGACCTACCCATCAACCCTGAGCCAGAGATACGTGGTCAGGCAGATCCTGTGATCCACGCCCACGCTGAAACACAGGCCACAGGTGGGTTTCCCTATACACTAAAGGCAAACACGCACCCATTTAAAACACTGATTGATTCCACAGATTAAGAGTTGCATCACAAACAAGTCCGGGGTAACTGGCCCCAATAAAAAACATTAGGCCAAAGGCTCGCATTCCCCAGAAATACCACAAAGCTAGATACCACATGTAGATGGGTACACACAACCAATCACAACATGATATGCACACCATATGTAGTTATTACGCACTTCTCATGCCAGACATCTGAACACATAGACAAAGGCCCACATTAGCTCTCTTCGAGGTTGAGAGCCATCTGTGTCCTTCTCATATGCACACATTTGATTGATTTATGACTAAGATACTCCTTACGAATGTAGAAATAATTTTATTGTACCTCATGAACTATATAAGTTGATGGCCAATACTTCGTTCATTGAGAGATTTTGAGCAGACGCACTCTGCCCAAGCTCTCCCGGCCACAGCATTTAATTAAACCAACTTGTTCCTGGTTTGCCAAACGCCTCTAGTCTTTTCATTTATTTAAGGTAAATTCATATCAGAGCAACATTTTGGTCAGCCAGCCAGCCAGGAGAGATTGGTTCATTGAGCCTGACTGCAGTCAAAGGAAGGACCCCAACCCAAACAGATTCATCTGCGCAAAACAATTGGTGAGCAGAAGCCATTATTGATTAGAAGTTCTGCTGAATCTACGGGGCAGAGGTACATCCAGAGGCAACCGTCATAGGGTAAGAGACTACATGTGATCCTTAGCCCCAACCTGTGGCATATGGCAAACAAGGACAAGCTCAAAGAATGGTTTTGTTTTTCCCTTAGTAAGCACGCTAGAAGAAGGCAAAGGTTAGACTGACTGTAGGCGTGGAACAGGGTTTGCTTAGTCCCCGGGTGTCAGCAGGGGAAAGCCTTGACCGCTGGGCTTGGTGGCAAGTTGATTCGCATAGGCTCTGGGTGTGATATAGAGCTAACATCTCAAACTTGATTTTTTGGTTACATAGATTCTTAGGACTTAGGACTATCGAAAGAAGTGAGAGGTGCTCCCTTTTTTCTCCCTGCTTAAATTGCTAGGCATTAGGCAGTGATATGCACAGCCCCGGGGGTGTGATATAGGGTGTCATTCGGATATTAGGGAAAATCTGGACATGGGTGAATCAGGTGTAGGTTGTGTCAGGGCACTGAGGGCCCATAGTTATAAGGTTATTCCTTTTTCTCTGCTTAAATCGGTGCTAATTTGTGTCCACCGAGCCGATATTGACAGACTATCGGGCTCACCTAGTTTTGCGTACTGCACAGAGCATTATAGCGCCGTGATATCCTACTTAGGATGATTGTAGGATAATTGTTTGCGCTTTATTAGTACTATTAACATTAACATTACAAAATCGCATTCTACGCCCCATCCAGGAATTTACGCTCCCTAACAACAGCAAGAGCAAGAATTACCCGTGTGAAATCAGCAAGGATGGCCGGACGGGCCTTCTCCCACCTGGCGGCGACCAGTTGGAATGAGCTGCCTGTGAATCTTAGATTAACGGACAACCACCTGTCCTTCAGGAAGCAACTGAAAACATTTCTCTTCCCCAAGCTTGATTAAAATAATGACCCTGTTATCTGCCTACTACTCACTATTGACATTATAGCGCCGTGATATCCTACTTAGGATGATTTTTTGCGCTTTATAAGTACTATTAACATTAACATCTCCTTTCCACGGGCTATAGGCACTAGGAGAGAGCTCAGTGTTTTGGACAAAATAACTGTTTTTTCTGTCAACATTTTTACTCTCTATTAGATGTTTTCAATGTTTATGCATTTATTGATGTTGTGGTCTTGTTGAAATTTTTCAAATCATGCTGCGTATTGAAATGTTATGTCATACTAGTAAGTCTATGCTTTAGGTAATGATAACCCCTTTTTTCCAAATCGAAGGTTCATGATTTCTAATTTACTGCTACAAACCAACTCTGAACTAACAATTGCACATTTGTTATAGGTTGAGTAGAATTATGATTATTCAAAAACGCTTTAGGCAATCAAATTTCACATAAAACCAAAAACAAACAAACTTCCCAATCCATCATGGGGACTCCACTAGACCACATGCGAGGGAAGTTTCCCAACCAGACTTGGAGATTAGAGAGAGATACTGCTGTGAGTGGCATATCCATACCAGGAGACACGCATTCACCTGGCCTGAGGGGGTAGTGTTTGACACCAACATCATAGAACTCACCAAAACTTTCATTCAGACCAGACAAAAGGGCCTAGAGAGTTACATGCAAATGACCCTGTTAAGAATGTGGGCCGACAGAGGGGTGGCCCCAACATGCACCATACACGTCCACAGAGCTAGCAACAGTGAAGAGGAAGGCTCTAGTTCCTCTGAGGCCGACAGCGACGGCGAAAGCCTAGAATGGGGCCTGCCAAAACAGGGGGAAGATAGGGAGCTCTTGCCAAAGGCCACCCAGGGGCTTAAGAACATGATCAACCCCCTGGCCACCCCGGACAGACTTGAGGAGGGCCCCATAGTCACAATGCTCATATGCAAAATACTAGATCACTTCCTCCTGGATACATGGGCAGCTAGGTTATGCCTATGGAAAGGAGCAGCCCCTATATCAAAGACCACTGCCACGATACAGAGAATTACGGCATCCATGGCCAGAGTCCCTCTCACTGAACCCCTCGATCTAAAAATAGGTGGAAGCAAGACCAGGGAACAGGTATTGTACTAACTGTCCTCCCCGATCAACATATTGAGATGGGACATATTGACAAAATTGAGAATGTCCATCCAGTTCACCTAGAATGGGACTATAGCCTGCTCCTCTCCCTGACTCTCCCCCCTCAAATGTGTACCAACAATATCCGCCCACTCTTCAGGGAGGCTAGCCAGAGCAATCCCGGACCATTGTGTGCTCCTCAGAGGAGCTTTCCAGGGTTATATGGACATTCTCTTAGAATTGTACGGCCTAGCATGACAGCCTTGTAGAAAACAGACAAAGCAGCCAGGAACTCGGGTAACCGGGGTTCCCCTGATCAGGACACACACAGGACTATCACATCCCCTGAGGCTAGGTGGGAAGCCAGCTTGTGGCTAACCGGCTCAGTCTCCGCCACCAACCTGGGTCCTGCTCGAAGAAGGAGGCAGCCCAGGTGAAGAGACACCTGGGCCAGGGGGTGCTTTTCCTGCATTAGGAGCCCCCTCTTGGCTACCTGATACCGGGCCGAGACAAATGACTGTGGCAGGGAAGGTGCCATGTCCGAGCATCAGGACACTGCCTCAAGGAATTGTCCCTGCCTGTTGCTTGGGACAAATCCCTGGGCCTAGAATGGACAGGTTACCTCTGACATTCCTCACCCCAGGGGTCAGCTGGAGTGACCAAGAAACTGGCGAAAGCACCCCAAAAGGGGTCAGGAGGACCACAAATGTACAGGTGGCATCTGATTGGGTGAGAACTCAGCCACTGGATCCCAAGGGAATCCAACTGAGTGCTTGCACCAGAGAATCAAAAGGTGGGAGGTCTCAAATTATCATAGAGTGTAACTACTCTCGCCAAAGAAACAACAAAGCTGCCTATTGTCGCCTAAAAGAATACCGCAAATGGAATAGACTGTAATCAGTAGGGGTGGGCAGAATTTGCGAAATTCACTTTCGCAAATTATCGGGAAAATGTTTAAAAATCTCCACAAACACGCGAAAATATCGCGAAGATGCGGAAGTTTTTTTCCCGCCCGTTCGCGGTATTTTCTGCGTGGTTGCGGCTCGCCAACTTACCCATGCGGTTGCTCGCGGGCGCGGCCATCTTGTTTTCACTTGTCTCGCAGTGCATGATCGCGAGAAGAAAGACGTGATCGCGCGACGAATGACGTTACTGCGGGCGCGAACTGTCGCGAGACAGCGCAAATGGCTACCAACAATCCAACATCTCGTGGAGAACGCGACCGGATCGGGAAAACTTGTCGGCGAACGCGGGGATTCAGGTAAGGCGATTGCGCGCACGTGAGAATGTATTATTTTACAGCGCGAGCAAGCAAAACATTTCCGGTAAAATGCGGATTGCGGAAATTGTGACATTTTCGCGCTCTCCGCGGAATACGAAAATGTCAAATTATCACAATTTCCGCGAGCGGAACGGAATTTTAGCCCAGGCCTAGTAATCAGGACTACCCCCACAGATTCCCCTACACATAGAACCCCCAAACATACAGTTAACACAGAATCTCAGTACAAGTATACCTCTCACACTCGCTGCAGGAAGCTCCCCCCCAAAAGTAAAAAGGAAACATCTCAACAGTAGGGATAAGTCAAAACCTTTATTTTAACAACAGTAGGGATAACTCAAAATCTTTAATTTAACCCCAAACAGCCAGGATAATTCAAAACCTTTAAGTTCATACAGTAAAACCTCAGGGCGGCCGTACTATGCAGACTGGGAATCCACGCTAGAGTTTTCCATCCAGATGCCCACAGGAAGCCCAGAGCCCCCACGGCTGTTGATCAACTGCGGCTGGTTGGATGACCGCACAGCCGGAGGTAAGGCAGTCTGACAAGGGAGCAGGACACCTCCCACCAGTGCAAGAAAGCAGGCACCCAGATCCTTTTGCCGATACCACAAGGGCATGCTGCAGATCAAAAGGACCTCCCTCTCTAATGTTTTTCAAGCCTTATTCAAATGGAGGCCCCTGTATAGTTCCAAAGCTAAACAAATTGTATGGTGGTGGAAGCGGACCTTCCAGGCGTTTTGGGAAGGGGGTTGAAAGAATCCTGGAGCTACACGGGCCCCACACTAATCCAGCACTGAGTCAGTAGATAAATCCAACAGCAAGCAGATTTTTCAGTTAGCTTACTTACCACTCAACAAGCCCCCAACTGCACACCTGGGGGCAGAGCCTTTGGTTCCATCCTCCTCCCCCCAAAAGGCTTCTAAAATCTTCTAAGTTCGACCCATTGGATCACACCTCACCAAAAGTGATAAATCTGTATCGTCCAGGGTCTGGGAAGAAGGGGCAGCTCACGGGCCCAAATCCATTAGAAAGTCCCACCAAGTTCATGTACGCCACCTCCATCAGGCCGGACACCTAAAGTTCCAATGGGACCCTTGACTGTTGCTGAGAAAACGCTGCAAACATAGTCCCAGACATATTTTCCCACTGCAGGCCTCCAACAAGGGGTCCACAGATTTACCTTCCAATCACATCCTGTATCATTTAGAAGTGAAACACCGAAGAGCAGGAAATAGCCCGCTGGGACTCACACAAAAGAGCCCAAAGGTTCTCGACCCATCAAGAGGAAGGGCAGGACCCGAACATTTACCCTAAATTAGAGAAACCTAATTTCCAGACACGTGCAAAGACCCAAGGGACATACATGTGTCAACAGAAACTTAAACCCACCTCTCCTCACAATTGCAAGCAGCCTAAATGGGTCAAAAGGACACGCGCTCCGAACAGAATAACCTGAAGAGAAAATACTGTCCAGCTGTAGCTAGCAAGGAGAGGGGGCAAAACCCATAATATGAATTGCATTAAAATTAGTTTAAAAATCCCTGGTCGTCCCCAAAATTGTAACACTCACTGAAATTAATTTAAAAACCTCACCAATGCCATAAAAAAGTCCATCCCCTCTGTCTGTTCCCGATAGAAAAATTAACTCCCAGTAAAACAATATAGCCTTCAGTAAAACCATATAGCAGGATTGTTTTACAGATGAAACAGGAATGTTCCAATTAATTGCCTAACAAATGCGTTTTTTCCAAGTTGACCTACAATCCACAGCTCTTACCCGACAGGTCAGTGATCGAACTGTAAGTGCACCAACGTTGCTGTAGCCCGCCATTCCTATAATCAGGACTCTCAAAAGACTTTCAAAAGACCAGTCACTCAAGTACTTCATAATTCAACTCACTTTGTAACTTTGGGCCAGATGTAGGAAAATCTGAAATTCCGATTTCTTAATAGCGTAGTTTACCGATTCGCTATTAAGAAATCTGTATATCCTATGTAGGTAAAGATTCGGTAAAAAATACCGAATCCTTAATATTCCTTATTACCGAATCGGTAATTGAGATTCGGTAATAAGGAATACCTACCCATTCATTTCTATGGGCTTGGAGGCCCATAGGAATGAATGTGAAGACATTCACTATTAGCGATTCGGTATTACCGAATCGCTAATAGTGGGAGCACTTTCAAGGGTGCCAGGGTGTCAAAAGGACACCCTGTTGCACCCCTGAAATGTGCATGTGTGCACATGTGGCGCACATACATGCCCTAAGGGCATGAATGTGTGCCACATGGCACTTAACAAAAAACAAAAAAGTGATTTTTTAAAGGAAATCAGTAATTACCACCAACTTGAAGTTGGTGGTAATTACCGATTTCTTAAGACTCAAAAGCACTCTTTAATGTGCTTCCTACATTGCATTTAAGGAATCAGTATTACCGATTCCTTAAATGCAAGAGCAATAAGGAATCGGTATTTACCGATTCCTTATTTACCGATTCCTTACCTACATTAGGAATGGCTAAATACCGGTCGGTAACGCTGAAATTTACAGAATTTCGGTGTTACCAGCTGGTATTTAGCCACCTACATCTTGCCCCAAGTTTTTAAGACACTTTCTCTTTGCACCGCACTAAGACAAAAACACCCCTGGATGCACAGACAACAGCCACCAGACACCGGAGCCCAGACAACAGCCACCCGACACCGGACCACAGACAACGAACAACAAAAGACAGGTCGAGATGACAGACATCTCTCCCAAAGATGTTCCTACATTTTGCAAAAGCTTTCTAAGTTATGTACCCTTATATATTTGTACCCTTAGCCAGGGTGCTTTCAAGCTCCTCTAGAAACAAAAATGTACATGATTTTGTAAGCTCTACTTCCACATTCTTGGGACGCATGCACAGAGAATTCTCCCACCCCACATATACCTAAACTGAACCAAACATTAGTATTCCTCAAGCGCTACACAGCGTGCTCCTACACAACACCTGGTACCAACATATGTCCGATGTAGCACACAAACACCAAACAAATCATGTTACATCTGTTCATGGATACCTCATGGTGTAGGTGCAGACAGACTTTATGTAGCTCAGGAGATAGCTCCTGAAAAAGCAAAATTCCTCTTCCAGCTGTAACTATGTAGGATCTAGGCAAAAATCCAATCCATTATAGTGGAACCTCGTAGGATACTAGTAAACATCACCCCGTATGAGACCAACCCCACTGCACTATATCTCTTAACTGAGCTGAGTGACATCCAATCTGAGGTAGACAGGATGAGCAGACAGGGTACCATAGGAGAGGACACTGTTTGGTTGGGGCTTTGTAGAAACAAGGTTCTTGGAGGTGCCTCAACCACCACACAGGTGCACAAATATGTCTGCTCCTGCCTGCGGTCCCAGGGCAGCACTTATCATCTTTGGGGTCACCTTCTTTAACAATCAGTGGACCCTGTAAATGGAATTCCAGTGCAGGGCTGCTCATCTCAATCACACAGGGGAAATTAGTGCCATGGGACGGGGTTCAATGCCAGCATAGACATCCCGTGCCAGGAAATCTGGGATAGTGAGATCAATAGGTATCCCTGATTGTATGGAAACGTACGTACGTCCTATGTTGCAGAAGCAAAGGAACCATGCTGTCGGGCAGCAACGAGAATTGTGGCATGAAACCGCTCGTACCACACCTGCAATGGGGCACCTCCACATTAATGGATTTCTACTGGCATTGCGAGGACCTGGCCTACACCCAGTTCATGACTGGATGGCAGGGCGTCTGCGCCCTCATGACCATACACACCCCAACCCTGGTCATCCCTCAAAAAGATCTGTCTAAGTTGTCTCAACAACCCTTACAGAAGAAAACAATTCTGTTGCATCAGGCTCGAAGGAGAAGAACTGCTGAATATTTTGGCTGCGCTCAATAACAAGGACATTCCAGGAGAATTCAGACTGTTCACAGAATCTCAAGTAAGCGCCAGAGGGTCAATACCCTTTTTTACCATGCAAACAAAAGCTAACGCCTGCTGGTTACAAGTAACTAGATGAGAGCGGAAGCGAATGAGTACAATTACTGAGCTCAGCCTAAATGCTATCAAAGAAAAACTGCAAGCCATCTGCATTATGATGATGTAACATCAGTACTTGTTGGACTTGATGACCGCGATGGAGGGTGGGCTGTGTGACAAAATTGGCGCTTCCTGTTGTACTTTCATTCCCGGAGATGACATGAACAATGGGACATTATCCCATGCAATCCAAGATCTGCATAATCTACAAGCTGATATGAAGTAGGGAGGTGCCCTGGAGCAGGACTGGTTGCATAGTATCTTGTTGTGCATCCCCTTATGGGTGTCTAAGTTACTGACACCCCTAATGCCAATTTACCTTGCTGTACTTCTGATATGTGGTTTCTTACAAGTGGGGGATTCTTGCTTTAAAAAAGCAATCCTCAAATCAGGTAGTATCTTCTGAGTTTTCGCCACAAGCTCAAAACTTGGCTGTTTGATCGGCGGCCTCGAGGCTCCACAGATGTGTTCTTGTCACTGGTCTTTCTTTTCCTTAGCGCCGGGAAACTCCGGGGAGTAGCCGTGCGCTCTACAAATACCCAGTAACATTGACATTAACATTAACAGTATGCACATAACTAGGGAAAAAGCAACCAACACTACATAAACACACACACTTTCAAACAACATACCTGTCATGACATATGAGGAGGATAGAGTAGTTGATGAATCAACTGCAGGGGGGAATGTTGGAATGGGTGAATACGATGTCAATGAATCTCATGATATGTGCAGCCCTGACAATGTCAATATCAATAAATGCAATGTGAACGTATGTCATAGCCTGTGCCTGCACAGCACCAAAAATGCCCGTCAATGCATACCATAACTTGTGCCTGCCTAGCAGTGCCAACATCAGCAATAATGATACCAATGTATGTTGTATTCTATGCTTGTACGATAATATAATTGTTGCCAATAAGAACAAAGTCAATGTAAGTTCAGACCAAAGCAAACATAACTTTGTTAATACCAGTAAGAACGATGTCAATGTACAAGGTGACAACTGTATGTGCAATGTTGATAATGTTGATAAAAATGAACTAGTGGTACCATATTATTCTTAGCAGTTCCAATGAACTCACACCATTACTGTCGGATTAACCCATGGTGACCTCTCCATCAACCCTGAGCCAGACATACGTGGTCAGGCAGGTCCTGCGACCCATGCCCATAACAGGCTCCAGGCGGTATTCCCCATAAACTAAAGGCAAACACGCACCCAGGGAGAACCAAGATTGAGGTTCCCCATAAACTAAAGTCAAACATGCACTCAGGGAGAACCCAGATCGATTCCACAGATTGATAGGTGCATCACAAACAAGCCAGAGGTAACTGGCCCCAATAAAACACATTTGGCCAAAGGCTTACCACAAAGCTAGATGCCACATGTAGATCGGTACGCTCAACCAATCAGGGCACAGCATGCACACTGCACATAGTGATCATGAGCTACTCATGCTGAATATCTGGACACATACACACTGGCCCACATTAGCTCTCCTCTAGGTCGAGAGCCATCTGTGTCCTTATTAGATGCACACATTTAATTGATTTACAACTAAGATGCTCTTTAGGAATGTAGAGATCATCGTATTGTACCTCATGAACTGTATAAATTGTTGGCCAAATCTTTATACATTGAGAGATTTTGAGCAGACACACTCTGTCCAGGCTCTCCTGGATGCAGCGTTTAATTATACCAACTTGTTACTGTTTTGCCAAATGTCTCTTGTCTTTTCCTTTATTTAAGGTAATCTCATATCCGAGCAACAACAGTGCCCACATGCACTAGGCGCAGACAGACTTTACTTATCCCAATGTGTTGCTCCTGAAAAAGCAAAATGCCTTCTCCACCTATACCTAAGTAGGATTAGGGCCAAAATACAACCCAACAAGGTAGAACCCCACAGAGTAGTAATGAAACTGACACATTATGAGACCAATCCAACAACACTGTACCATTTCACTGAGCCTAGTGACATTCAAAATGAGCTAGATAGAATGCGTAGGCGGGCCACCATATGAGAGGATACTGTTTGGTCCAGAGACTTTCCAGAGAAGAGGTTCTTAGAGGTAGCAAAGCCACCAAACCTGTGGACTAACATGTCAGCCCTGCTTCCATCTACGGTCCTAGGGTGGCCCTAAGCATATCTGGGGCAGTCGTCTTTAATAACAAGTTGACCCCAGACATGGAATGCCAGCGTAGGGCCATCCATCTTAATGATTTGAAGGGAAAGGAGGGTTGAAGATCAGCTTAGATACCCCATGTCAGGAAATCTGAGATACCAAGGTGGGTGGATATACATGGCTAGAAGGAAGGGGACAACCCTTAATTGTACAGAAACTTACACTGTGTTTCTTGTGTTTCAGATGTAAAGGAACAATTCCACTGGGCACAAATGAAAACTGGGGCACAATTCTGCACATTCCAGACATGCAATGGGGCACCTCCATGTTGATGGATACCTTTGGGCAGTGCGACAAATTTGCCTACACTCAGTTAGCCCCTAGATGTCGTGGCGTCTACTCCCTCATTACCATACACACCCCGACGCTTGTCATTCTCAGAGGAGAACTGTTGCATTTGTACCAACACCTGTTAAGGAATAAGACATCTCTGTTGTATCAGGGTAGTGAAAAAAGAACTACTGATTATTTTAGCTGAGCTCAGTACAAGGGACAAGTGTGGGCTGTGCACACCTCTATTAAACTATACTCCGTGAATAAACTAGGTAGATCAGTGTGCTGCACTTGACAGTGTGTACCTATTCACACAAAATATAAATCAGAAAAAAGGCCAGTGGGCCAACCTGACCCCTGGACTCAGCTGCGTACAACTTTAAATGTATTTACTTTCACTTATCAGCAGAATAATACTCAAAACATGTATTGATTTTAAAACAATCACTTAGGAACTTTTTTGAAAATGTGGTTCCCGCACAAGATCCTTCAGATGTCAGAGAAAGTGAATTTAAGCCTAAGAGTACTTTTGAGGCTCCTGTGTCTCATAAAACCTTGGATATGTTCGAATCACTAGTCAGTAAAGACTTGAGAAAATTAAACTACAAACCAAAGGCAAAATCATCTATCAACTTAAGTCGAGCGGAGAAAAGTATTCTTGCACAACCGGCCAGAAGACAGGACATTACTTTCCAAAAAGCGGATAAGGGTGGCGCCCTCGTACTGATGGATACCGCATTTTATGAAAAAAAGTAGGAGAACATGTGCAAGACACTAACACATACATACAAATGGATAAAGATCCAACCTTGGAAATTTCTAATTTGCTTAAACTCATCATAGATAAAGCCTTGGATATGAATTGGATAGACAAAAACACTTCTAAATACTTGATGAATCAATTTCCGCGGAGACCCAAACGTTATATGCTACCAAAGGTGCATGAAAATCTGCACGACCCACCGTTCCGACCTATTGTGTCGGATGTGGGTCAGTGTTTGAACCTGCCGGCAGATTCATTGACAAATGTTTGCAACCCTTTATGCAATCATGGCACACTTATATCCAGGACACGTCAGATTTCATCCTGAAGCTAGAAAACGTGACTCTGTTGCCTTCAGATGAGTGTATATTATGTACGATCGACGTTGTTGCATTATATACTTCTATTGCACACTCTGAAGGATTGGAAGCCATTGAGTGGGCATTATTGCGCCAGGATACTATTGGTACCAACAAAATATTTTTGTTAGAATTAATACACTTCTGCCTTCATCACAGTTATTTTGTATGGTCTGACAAGTTTTATTTGCAACTCAGTGGAACTTCAATGGGGTTCGCAGGAGCCCCAACGTATGAAAATACGTTTATGGAAAAATTGGAGTGAGAGTATATTTTTGAGAATAAAGATATGACAAAGCATTTATGCTTCTTTTGTCGATACATCAATGACATTTTTCTAATTTGGACTGGTCCAGACCCACACTTATTGAGAATATTCAGAAGCTTAACTTGAGGAACCCCAGGATTGAATTTACTTACACAACTAGTAGAACAGGGGTTTCATTTCTTTTTTTTATATATAACTTTTTATTTTTCACACCAACCAAAGACCGGTACATACAATATATAGTCACTGTGATTGATACCCCATACCATGCAGACATGCCTGCAACATAATGCCGTTCACCCCTTGACAAAACGGGGGTCCATACGAAAAATAATACATTATACATTGCCTGGAAATAAGGAAAGGTCAAGTCAAGTATCAGGTGCAAACCAACAATGTACAGGGATCAGGGGGTGGAGAGACCCAGACTATTACTCCTAAGGGGGAGAAGCCAGCACCTCCGCCGTCAACTGGGCCATCAGTGCCCATCTGTCCCTCCCGAGCTCCACCTTTGGTGAGATGCAGATGTCCCCTCTGTATCTATTCCATTTCCCCCACTTCTGGTCCCACTTTTTGGGGCAGCCTCTATTCTTGAATACTGATTTTTCAGCCACCATGGCAGTATCCATGTATTTCGCCCAGTCGGCCAGGCGCGGAACCACGGCCACCCCCCAATGCCGTGCAATGTTCTGCTTCGCTATAATAAACCACTTAGAGGCATATGTCCATTCAGCCTGCGTGAGATCGGATGCCCCCCATATGTTAAGTAGGCACAGTTGGGGTGACAGTGCAAGGGATTTACCTCCTGCCCTCCCAAGTTGGCGGGCAATTTTCACCCAGTAGTCGTGCATGTGTGGGCAGTCCCATAGAATATGGAAAAAAGTACCCTCCTGGTTGCAATGTCGGAGACAAAGTGGATCGGGGCGCCTACCCAGTCGTGAACAGGAGTTTGGCATAGAAATATGCCCAATGAAGGATCTTGAGTTGGAGCAGGCGTAAGCGCATAGGGATAGCTATTTCTCGGGGTGAGGCCAGAGCATCCCGCCACATGTCATCCTCTATCTCACCCAGATCTTTCTCCCATCCCTCCCTAAGTTTCAACATCGGGCCGGGGCGATTGTTGACCAGCTTCTTGTAGGTGAGCAGGGCCGGACTGGCTGTAGTGGGCACTGGGCAATCCCCCGGTGGGCTGCACAGGTGGGGGCCGGTTTTGGGCACCTGGGGCCGTTTTTGTTACAGGGCCGTTTTTGTAGCATAGCTGCAAAATCTGCCCTGTAACAAAATCGGCCGAAAACCGGCCCTGGCACAGAGCTCGGCGGCAACCCCAACCTCGCGGGGGTGGGGGGTCGGGGCGGCCGAACACTTTGCCAGGGCCGGTTTTGGTTCCCAGTCTGGCCCTGTAGGTGCGTGAGATGGCCTTACGGTCCATAGGTTCCAGAAGCAGGCGGTCCTTCAGGGGGGACGAATCGGGGAGAGGACCATCTTGAGGCAGGGCTGAGGACACCGCTTGAGTGATCTGCAAGTATCTGAATGTCTCCGACAGAGCAAGTTGATATTTAACTTGGAGCTCCGGGAACGATGCCAGCCTCCCCTGAACCCAGATATCTCTGACCGTGGAAATTCCGATCAGGTCCCATTTGTCGAACCCCAGACAGGTGCTGAGATTGCCTAAAATATCGGGCTCCCACAGGGGAGTAGCCTTCGTCAAGCGCCCGCGCCATCCCAATTTTCTTGTAACTGCATGCCAAACCTCAACCTTGCTTGCCATGGGACCTGTCAATTTGAGTTTACGGGAATTGGTGTATAGTGCTCTGTTATAACCGCCCCGTCCCAGGAGCCAGTGATCTGTGTGGAAGTTAGGTTCGTCACGGGACTCAAACACCCAGTGATTAACCACCACCAATTGGGACGCCTGGTAATATAGTCTAAGATCTGGTAGAGCTATGTCCCCATCGTACCAACCCATAGTAAGTTTAGTCATAGCGATGCGTGGTGCGCGGCCCTCCCAGAGCAGTACCCTCAATATTTCATCGATATGAGAGAAATAAGAATCCAGGCAAGGGATAGGCGTGTTCTGCAGAGCATAAAGAAAGTGCGGGAGCGCTAGCATTTTGAAGAGGGACACGCGGCCGAGAAGAGTTCATGTGAGAGAGCGCCAATGCACAACGTCAGATTTGAAGCGCTGAAGAGGTTCGAATAGGTTGAGTTCGAGAAAAAGATCAGGGTCAGGAGTAACAAAAATGCCCTGGTACCGAAAACCCCGAAGTGCCACTGGGATGTTAAATCCCCAAGGACTCATCGGGGGAGAACCCCACAGCGCATACATCTGGGACTTAGACCAGTTTATTTGGTATCCAGAGTGAGCGGCGAATATGTGAAAAATGTGAAGCATTCGTCACAGTGACCGTGCAGTGGAAGCCAGGTATAAGAGGATATCATCTGCATATAGGGAGATACGGTCTTGGTGAGATTCCGTCCACTTAAGTCCCCGTATCTCCGGATCACCTTGGACCCAAACCGCAGGCGGCTCCAAGACAAGGGCAAAAAGTAGTGGTGATAGGGGGCAGCCTTGTCTCGTACCCCGGTGTAGCGTGAAAGTGGCGGAGCGATGATTGTTGACAACAACGTGAGCCGTAGGGCATGTATATAGTAGGCAAATCCAACGGATGAATTTGGGTCCGAGCCCCAAACGGGCCAGAATGGCGAAAAGAAAATCCCACTCGATGGTATCAAATGCCATCGAGGCGTCCAGCGATAAAAGAATCGCGTCTTCCTCAATGGTGGGAAGCCTGCCGAGGACCCCATGCACCCGGCATAAATTCCGAGCCGTGTTCCTTCCTGGCATAAATCCGGACTGATCAGGATGGACCAAGTCGGCGAAAAAGTGGAGAAGACGGTTCGCGAGATGTTTGGCCAGAATCTTAGCCTCAACTGTCAACAGGGATATGGGGCAATACAATGTGCACTCCTCCAGGGGTTTATTCGGCTTATGAATGACCACTATAGCAGCAGTGCGGATCTCTTCGGGCAGCATACCTAACTCAAAACATTCGGTGTATAGATTAAGCAGATGGGGAGCCAATAGTGTTGACAAGGGCTTAAATAGCTCAATAGGGAGCACGTTGGGTCCCATGGCCTTCTCGGAGCGAACGTCCAGTATGGCCTTCTGAACCTCCGTCACTGTAATGTCAGCCTCTAAGGTCTCCCTGTCCAGCGGTGAAATTGTGGGGATATCTAGTGTAGCCAGAAGATCAGGAGACAGGGAGGCCTGAGAGTTGGGGGAGCTAGTGTATACCTCCTCGTAATGACTAGCAAATATGTTGGCTATGCTTTGGGGGTCAGTAAATAGGGTACCCTCCGAGGTTGCAATCGCGCTGACCCATCTGGCGGCTTGTTCCCTCCGCTCCAGCCACGCCAGAAGTTTACCCGTCCATTCCCCTTGCTCATAGATCCGGTGTCGAGAGGTTAGCAAACGCGCCGCCCCCTCCTTGAAGAGGAGCTGACGGTAGTCTTGTCTCTTGAGTGTCAAGCTATGGCGTAGAGCGGGGTCCGGGTCTCGGGAGAACGACTCCTCCAAACTCGAGACCTCTTCCTCTAACTCCAATACCCTCCTAGTCTGCTCCGCCCTGTGTCCCACCATGAGTGATAGAGCCCTGCCTTTGATGACCGCCCCGAAAGCCCCCCACAACATCCCTGCGGATTCAACTGAACCAACATTTTCTGCGAAATAAAATTCAGCGTCCTTGCGGGGGGCGTCTCTGATGTGTGGAATTTTCAGCGCCCAGAGGTGTATGGAAATAGAGCCGGGGCGTCCCCCCGTGTGGGAGCCCAAAGTCACCAGAACGGGGGAGTGGTCAGAGACACCTAGAGCCAGGCAACCGGACCCAGTGAAAAGCCGAATATCCTGGGCATGAGTAAATAGGTAGTCTATCCTCGACTGACTACCGTGCACCCCGGATTGGAACGTGAAGTGAGTGTATGATGGGTTGAACCACCGCCAGATATCCACCATCCCCAGAGCATTAGCGAATTCAGACAATTGTGAACCTCTTGGCGGGTCATCTCGGGGAGGGAGGCGGTCCAAAGAACCATCCATCGTGAGATTGAAGTCCCCACCCAAAACTAAGACTCCGAGTGGCATGTCCAGCAGCAGGGCCCCTACATCATGCAGCGTCGAACACTGCAGTCCGGTGGGGGCGTAAACAGAGACAGCATTGACTACACGCCCTTCCCAGGTGCCCAAGACCGCTGCATATCTGCCCAGGGGGTCAGTCCAGGAGTCATGAATGAAGTAGGGGCAGCCCATCCGTAGTAGGATCCCCACCCCCCTGGAGCCCGAAGTGAAGCCAGAGTGAGCCACCATTTTGTACCCTTTCCTATTCAGGGCGCCACAGGAGTTACCAATCAGGTGTGTCTCCTGCAGCAACACCAGGTCAATCCCGTAACGCTTAGAGTATGAATGAATGAATGAAAGGAGACTTATAAACGCGCTACTTAGCCCGCAGGCATCAAGGCGCCTAACCAGAAACAATTCAAAGGAAAGGCAGAAATCAAGTCTAAGCGTAGGCATTGGCGAATAACCATGTCTTGAGGGCCTTCCTAAAAGCCTGAACGGAGGAAAGAGATTTGATCTCCAAAGGCAGAGTGTTCCACAGCTTAGGGGCGAGAGTTGAAAAGGCTCTGCCTCCCCACTTAGCTTTGCGTATCCGGGGAACTGCAAGCAAGAACTTGTTGGACGACCGGAGGGTTCTAGAAGGTATATAAGGGACCAACAAATCCTTCAAGCCTCCAGACCGATTGGTGGCCAGAGCGCTGTAAATCAGAGTCAAGGACTTAAAGGATATCCTGGCCTCAATTGGCAACCAGTGTAGGGTCCTTCTGGCTGTGTGAGCGGAGGCCCGTTTGGGCAAATCCAGAACCAGTTTAGCAGCAGCATTCTGCACCATTTGGAGACGGGTTACCAGGCCATTGTTAATGCCTAAATAAAGAGCGTTGCAGTAGTCAAGTCTGGAACCTATCAGGGCCAAGACTATTTGTTTCCTGGCCTGGAAAGACAAATAGGGCCTAATCTTCCGTAGGATGTTTATAAGGCCCCAACAGGTGGAGATGGTCCTCTTTACCTGATGGTCCATCCTCAGGAGGGGGTCGATCAAGACCCCTAAGTTTTTGGCCAGAGTCGTCGGTAAGGGGCACACCCCCATAGTGGAAGGCCACCAGTCAGCCGACCAAAAATCCTCCTTTCCCCCAAACACCAGAATCTCTGTCTTTTCTCCATTAAGCTTCAATGAATTGCAAACCCTCCATTGAGCGACTGCCTTCATACAGTTTTTAAAATTAGAGGCAGCCAAGATGACAGGTTGGGCAAAAGACAGCAGTATCTGTGTATCATCGGCATAAGAGATTACCTCCATCCCAAAGGATCTAATAAGCCTGGCAAGTGGGGTAACATAGATGTTAAAAAGGGTCGGACTTAATGCCGACCCTTGAGGGACCCCACAATGCACAGGGAGGGATGGAGACAAAAACTCCCCCAGCTTTACTCTCTGTTCCCTCTGATTCAGGAAAGATGCCAGCAGACTAAGTGCCGTTCCTTCCACCCCTATCTCTCTCAGCCTTGATGTTAGAACTAAGGGAGACAGGGTATCGAACGCAGCCGAGAGGTCCAACAGGATAAGGAGAGTGGTCAGTCCCTTGTCAACCCTAGTGCGAATGGTATCAAGCACAATAGTGAGGGCAGATTCGGTGCTGTGTTCTCTCCTAAATCCATGCTGCGAATGATCTAACCGATCATGGGTTTCCAGAAAGTCGACAAGATGCTTATTTAGATGAGATTCCAGCATCTTGGCGGGGGCTGGGAGCAACGAGATGGGGCGAAAGTTTTTGAGCACGCCCGGATCAAGTGTGGATTTTTTTAAAAGAGGTTTGACCACCGCTTTCTTCCACTGAGGGGGAAAGGTCCCTTCCTTCATTGCCCCGTTCATCACACCCAGTAAGGGCGGGAGAAGACAGTCCTTACACTGTTTAAGAAGTTTCAGAGGGCAGGGGTCTAAAGGGGACCCCGACCTAACCTTAGACAAAAGGGCTTCAAGATCCAATAAGGAAAGAGATGGAAAACTGGATAAACATCCAAGGGGCACCTCCTCAGGGAAGGGTAACGGGGTGACGGGAGAGCCTGTAGAGGTGGATAGAGTCGCCTTTTGTAGCTCTAACGCTGAGTGAATATCCACAATCTTGGTATTGAAGAATTGTGCAATATCATTACATAGCTGTTGTGAGCTGACCACCGGGTCTGGCATCTTTAGTGAGATGAGCGTGTCAACGATTTTAAAGAGGTCTTTGGGTGAAGAAAGAGAGGAGGTAAGAGAGGTGAAATATTCTTGTTTAGTTCTTATTACCTCCTTCTTATATGTCTTCAGAAGAATTTTGTGTCTATCCCTCTCACGCAAGTCCCAACTAGACCGCCAAAGACGTTCCTGTCTCCGTAATCCCTGCCTAAGCAGTCTTAATGATTCAGAGAACCAGGGGGCCGAGGGGGTTCTTCTAGCAGAATAGCACAGAGTGACTGGTGCAAGTTCATCAAGAGCTAATGTAAAGCCCTTCTCCAGCCTCTCCACTGCCGAGGTTACGTCCTCCCCAGGGGTAATCAATAGCCCTGTAAGTTTAGGGGCGAGTACGTTGTTAGTTAGATTTTTTAAATTGCGTCTCCGTTCAAACTTACTGGACTTATTTCCCCTATTGCTGGACGAGGAAGTCGTTAAAACCAGGGGGATCGCATAGTGGTCGGACCATGAGAGAGGAAAAGGCATTTCAGTGGCCAACCGAGTGTCGTTGGAAAATACCCCATCGAGCGTATGGCCAGCCGTGTGGGTGGGGCCTTTAACTAATTGTATCAGCCCACACCCAGAAAAGGTATCCAGAAGAGATTGAACTTCAAGTGAATCCAATTTCTCCAGATGAAAGTTTACATCCCCCAGGACGGTGAAATGGTCACAACCAAAATGTGACTCTAAGATCTTAAGCATTTGTCTGCAAAAATCAACTTTGGTCCCTGGGGGTCTGTAAATAAGAAGGCCCTTAAACGGCACTCCGTATGCTCCATTAATGGAGAATTGGAGAGCCTGAAAGGACTCCTGGAGATCCTCTAAAGGAATAATATGGCAGGACAAATGGTCCCTATGAAGAATGCCAATCCCTCCTCCCATCCGACCCACTCTGTCCATTCTCACTAAATTGTAACCTTCCGGGACTGCCTCCACAAGATCGGGACCTGAAGAATCCTTTGCCCAGGTTTCAGTAATAAAAACCCAGTACGGGACTCTAGTCAGTACAAAATCCTTGAAAGCGAGATTATTTTTAATTAAGGACCTCGCATTTAAAAGGAAACCCGTATTGCTCCTCACCTTAGGGTCGAATTTAGGCCTTGGAACAACAGCAGCTGGGGTCGATCCCCGGACAGAGGAGCGAAAACAATGACAGTTGGGGGAAGTCAAAAAGCCCTCTGGGACAAACACATGATGACATGGGAGTATGGGCGGTTTTAAGGCGATGAAATCATGCCTCGTATATACTATCCTGGTGTTCTCCCGAACGATGTGATCTGTCCTAGCGCCATCCAGCCCGTCCTTAGCGCGGACGGGCTCAGACGGGCTGGACTCTGGCGTGACTCCGGCGTGAGTACGGCTCCCACGCTGCGCGAACACGCTGCGCGTCAGCATGATAGAAATATATAGGACTCTAAACAGGAACCACCTGCCAGCTGGAACGCTACGTCGCGAGAGTTCCTGGCAGCCTCCCCTATCCAAAATGGCGCCGAGAATACAGTAACGGGCGCCTAACGCGCTGGGGATGACCCGCTAAGCAGCGGTGAGGGCCCAGTTTAAAGTGCAGGTAAGGGTGACAATTAAAAGCAGGGAAGAATAAACAAACAAATCATGAACACAAATAGAGAACGGGTGTTTTAAAAATATAGTCCGCAACTATATAAGCGAACGCTACGCTTAGAAATAAGCAGCCTTAAAAAATGTAGAGTACTGCAATACAATGGCTCTCTTAATTTTATCGCCCAATCCATTAACTTTCAAAGTGGACAAATTGAGTGTCAGACCACGTGCCATCACGTCCAACCAGCGGGAACTAAGAAGTGTCGGATATCAAGGCATGGGAAGTCGAGGTGGGAGTCCCTTGTGCCAATGGCAAGTGTATGGAGTAGGATAATGGAGAAGTAGACAATATCGTGTACCGGTGTAAAACAAAACAAAGACAAAAACAACTGGCATACCTGCAAGAAAAGCAATACCAAGAATACTGCGACCAGCAGGGTTAAATCAAGGATCCAGTCCGTCATCATTTGCGTACGAGACCCCTTAGAGGAAACATGCCTAAACACAAACAATACTAAAAGGAACGCCCGAAAACTCCCCCCGCCCGCCCTACATTCCCGTTTTAAAGCCCCAAAACCCCCCACCCTGCCTCCCTGCTCAGCAGTAACACATCCACCCGCCCCCCAAACTATCAGAGTGCCTATCGCCCACCCTTCCAAGAACTTCAGGACTGTGAGACCGAGCCAAGCACACAACCCCCAGGAGTCAAAATGTATCCCAAAAACGAATCAGAGCATCCAGCATGTCTCTAATACGAACAGTAAGAAGGGCTAGACCCACATCCCACTGCCACATACCGGGTCCGCAGGGGAACAGGCTGGGCGAGCTGAGATCAGGCCAACTAGGACAGTCACAACAGTCTATCAGCGGTTGACGAGTACCATCCCATGCGTCACCGAGGCAGACCCCAGTGCGAAATGTTCATTTAGAGTCATTGTGCCTTCTCAAAGAAGAAAAACATATACAGACCAATTAGTCGGCCCCACTCGCAGCTCCCAGCAAGTCCGTCTGTGGCGACCCACCACCGGCCAGGGTATCATCGTTCGTCCTCACACCCCATGCGCGGCATTAGCAGTGACCTGCCGCTCGCCATTCCTCCAGCCAGTCCCAGGCCTCTTCCGGAGTGGTGAAAAACCAGGATTTCCCCTCTGCTTCCACCCTCAGCTTGAGGGCGGTTAAATTCAATAAAGATGACTTGAATGCCGAGGTGAGTCGTTGATGCTTCTGTCAGAGAGCCCATGAGGAAGAGGCGTATTGGCCTTGAAACGCGTCGAGCATGGCTGTGAATAAATGGGTAACAGGTTGTTGAGCTGCTGAGAGGCCAGTAACTGGATGGGAGGAACATCGTCGAGTGACCTCTTAAGCTCAAGGGCGTTTTGGTGATTATATATATATATATATATATATATATATATATATATATATATATATATATATATTACCAACTGGCGGTCGCCAGTAGGTAGTTATAGTTAGGACCACGTTTCCATAGGAAATCCGGAACATTCTATTTTGAATAACTTTTGCGCCGGTCGACGAATCCTCGCGAATTTTTCAAAATAGGTGGGGCGCTACGCTCCGCTCCTACCCTGAAAGTCTCGGGGGGATTCGTCAAGCGGGGGCCGAGATAAAAGGGGGGGTCCCAAAACGCGTTTTTCCCATGCATTTTTCCATAGGACCTTTAGACAGGGCTACAGCCCGAACGGCTGAACAGAATTACTAGAAATTTGGCAGAGAGGTAGTCCTCAGGTCAAGGAAGTGACTTTTGTAGGTTTGGTGTAAATCTGTTCAGTAGATTCTGAGAAAATAGCCTTTAAATCAATATATATATCTGAGCCAGCTTACGGTGCGCTTACGGTACGCTTACCGTACGCGTACGGTGGCGTGCGCGAGTGCGATTCTGATTGGCTCTTAGATCTTAGTAAACATTCGAATCGGCCGAAACCAGGAAGCGGCGGCCGCCATTTTCTCTCTCGCACTGAGAGTGATTTTTAAAATTTAAAGCCCAAAAACATGTAAAGGGGCTGTTTAGACAGCTCCCACACACATAGGCATGTTGAGGGAGTCCCCAAAGATACCCCAAGGCCAAAAACGGAATTTTTATTTTTTCGGTAATTTCGCCGATTACGCTTACCGTACGCGTACGGTAAAAAATTATAAAAAAAAAAAAATCATCCACACTCTCTCCACCCCGTGTGCAATTGGTGGCGGAAGGCCACCAATTGTGCATGGCTTATCACACGTGAGGTAAACTAAAATATTAAAAAAAAAAATATAAAAAAAAAATTATCCACACTCTCTCCACCCCGTGTGCAAATGGTGCCCGAAGGACACCATTTGTGCATGGCTTATAAAATATACGAAAAATTAAAATATTACCTTTCAAAACGAAGTGCATCATATGTCCTCCATGTGCGCACGGTGCGCGAAGCGCATCGTGCGTACATGGCCCATCTTGCGTAACGTGGGCACGCGGTGCGCGTAGCGCACCGCGTGCCCACTGTGCGTGCATGGCACTAACTGCGTAAAGTGGGCACGCGGTGCGCGAAGCGCACTGCGTGCTCACTGTGCGCGCACGGTGCGCGAAGCGCACCGTGCGCGCACAGAACGAACTGCGTTAAGTGGGCGCGCACGCCACGAATGGCGTAAAGTAACTTAGCATTTAAAAAACCGTACAAATTCACTGAAAAAACCATAGGTTTCACACACGTTATAGTTAGGAATTAGCATTTAAAAAACCTTGCAAATTCACTGAAAAAACCATAGGTTTCACACATGTTATAGTTAGCGGAAATTTTACTGATAAAAAACCAATGAAATTCCCCCGTTATAGTTACTGCAGGCAACTATAACTCACGCGACCGCAATCTTCTGCTGATGACATATGTGTCTTTATGAAAAAAAAATATTTGTAATATATGTATAGCTAAAAATGTATGGAAGAAGACATGGGCAAATAAGTGTCTAAATACAGTATTAGCATCAGCAGAGGATTGCGGTCGCGTGAGTTATAGTTGCCTGCAGTAACTATAACGGGGGAATTTCATTGGTTTTTTATCAGTAAAATTTCCGCTAACTATAACATGTGTGAAACCTATGGTTTTTTCAGTGAATATATATATATATATATATATATATATATATATATATATATATATATATATATATATATATATATATATATATTCATGTTGCAGAAATTCGCATTGGCACATTGCATTGGGTTTACTCTGTATACCCATAGCAGCAAGACGAAGGTATGATTTTGAATTTGCTTCTTGTATTAATAGGCACTTCAGTATTTTCACTGTTTTTAAGCTCATTTAGGCAGTTCATGGAGGGCGTCTTCTGTTTTTTGTAGTACATGAGAGCTTTGTGTCTCTTGATTTAATTTCATTCTACTTTGTGGAACTCTATTTACATTCATACATCTTGTGAGTATAATGCATCATTAGAGTTTTACATGTCCTCAGTCTAAGGTTTTTTCTTCAGCTGCAATGGGTCATTTGATTAATACTGTGTTTTTGCCTTTTCTTATTTCCAGTTTTGCTTTTTCATCTTCACGTTGATTGTCATGGGACGTTTGTTTAACGCTAATCTAAACCCTTTTTTCCATGTAAATCTGATAGCGTCTACTTCTTAGGTGCCCTCAGCACCATAGGTAGATATAGTTTTATACTTCATTGATGAAAGATAGGCTTTTTGATCTGCAATGTACATTTATTATCATTCTAATTTCTTGCTGAATTTATGTTTTGCAGCAAATCCCCTGAAGAAGGGACAATTTTGGTCCCGGAATGCATTGGGCTTTCAACATCAGTTTTGTTGAACACATTGCGATGTGATGTAATGCAATTATCAGTAGGCTTGTTAATCATATATTTTTTCTGAAAAGAGCTTGTTATGCATCAGGTTCTTTAACATGTTTTCTTGTGATAACTATTTCTAAGTTTATCATATAATAGATAAAGTGATTTTTTCAAGTCAATACATGTTTTGAGTATTATTCTGCTTATAAGTGAAAGTAAATCAATTTATAGTTGTGCGCAGCTGAATCCAGGGGTCCGGTTGGCCCACTGACCTTTTTTCTGAGTTCAGTACAAGGACATTTTGGAGGAATTCAGACTATTCTATGAATCACAAGTATCAGCGGGAGGGTCCATACTCTTCTTTACCTTACAAACAAAAGTGAACGCCCCCTGGTTACAGATAACCAGGTGGGAAATGCTCAAGATGTTGAACAGCACTTAGCTTGACCTTTATGTGATCAAGGAAATACTGAAAACCATCCGCCTCATAGTGATGTAACATCGATGTGTGTTAGACTTATTGACCAAAATGGATGGAGGAGTGTGTGCCAAGATCAGTGTGTCCTGCTGCACGTTTATACCAGGCAAAGACATGGACAATGGGAATCTGACGTTTGCTACCTAAGCACTGCATCTCTTACAAAGAGACATGTGTGCGGAGGGAGGTGCCCCTAAGCAGGGATGGTTTTATAATTGATTTTACTGGCTCCCAGGGTGGCTGTCCAGACTGTGCATGTCTTGCTGCCCATTTTCGTATTGATGTTGCTTTTGTGTGGTTTCCTGCAATTCAGGGTTTCCTGCTGTAAAAACGCAAATTGGGTAGGATGCAAGTAGCTAGAAAATAGTAATAGTCAAAACTGAAGAACAACAGGTCCCTAATAATGTGACTGTCATGAAGCATGGGTCAATGTAGTTGAACATTCAAATAAATGGGGGAATGTTAATATTGATAAAATCAATGCCAATGTTTATAATGATGCATTCACATGTAAGAATGAAACCGCAGATTTATTATCAAATTCATCCGTCATGAACTCTCCAACACTGACTGAAATACATGGTCAGGCAGGCTTGAGACATAGGCCTCAGGTTACTGATTGGCAGTTCACAGGTGGGATGGCACGTTGCCGGCAAGCATGTGAATATGAAACTCAGATCAATCCCCCACATTTTTTACTTTGAGACCATCCTCAGTCCCGCTTCTGTAACTGTGCTTCCGGCCAAAATGTTTAATTAAACCATCTCTTATTTTTTTGCAAAATGCCTCTTGTTTTTTGTTTTCTAAAAGGAAATTCATATTTGAGCAACAAAGGAGCTATGCTGTTGTTCCTCTTTTCAGACGTGCGCTGAACTAAGGATCAAGTCCAAACTCATCTGGTACTAAATGCATGCTGTAAGAAATTGGGTTATTGGTTGACAGGTGTGGAAGCCCCACTCAAGGAGCAACCACAGTCCTTGTCAGGTTGAACCACGAAAGTCATTAAGGTTAGTGCCACTGAAGAGTTACCCTTGAAGGAGGCTTTCGGCATGAAGAGCAGGTCAAATGTCTCAAACAGCCATTACTGTAGCAGGAGGTGCCGGATGTTGCTGGAGCTTCACGTTGGTTGATCATATTGGATGGTCACTGTCAGTGTGAAGTGCAGGTCTTGTGTTGCTAGTTGTGGTGCATGGTTGCTATCGATAACAAGTATTTGCAATACAATAGAACTCGCATTTGCGAGAGTTTAAGCTTTTGGCATTGCAAATGACAATGCCTTTTATTTATCTGTTTTGATAGTTAACATAAATAAAAGACAGTGGGCCTTATGTAGGTGGGCTGGCATTTACCACTTCATAAATACCGAATCATACCGATTCGGTATTTATGAAGTGGTAAATGCAATGTAGGTAATGAGTCGGTAAATATTACCGAATCGGAAAAATTCGGTAATTACCGAATCGGTATTTACCGATTCGGTAATGAGGCATACCTTCCCATTGATGGGAAGGTATGCCTCATTACCGAATCGGTAAACACCGATTCGGTAATGGGGGAGCACATGCAAGGGTGGCAGGGTGTCACATTGACACCCTGTTGCACCCCTGATTCGGCCATGTGTGCACATGTGGCGCACATACATGCCCTAAGGGCATGTATGTCTGCCACATTGCACATTTAAATGTGCACAAAAATGCTTTTTGTCACCTATTCGTCATTTACCACCAACCTTTAGTTGGTGGTACATAACGAATCCCCACACCCACCACACACTCCCCCTACATCTCATTTCATGATTCGGTATTTACCGAATCGGTAATATTACCGAATCGGTAATTTTACCGATTTGGTAAATACCGAATCATGAAATTCTCCCCCTACATCTCAAAAGCCAAAATACCGGTCGGTAACGGTATAATTACCGAAAATCGTCCGTTACCGACCGGTATTTGGCTTCCTACATGAGGCCCATTGTCATTTACAATGCCAATAGCTCACACTCATGTAAATGGGAAACCTAGGCCGCCGTTGCCACGGGCTTCTTGGAAAGTAGAAGCATGCATGGTGCGCTGAAAGTTGCAGGAAAGTATGTCATGCCTGCAGTAGGAGAAATGTATTAAATAAAATAGTATTTACAGACTAAATAAGACATACTGTGTAACAACTGAAGTAAAAGTGTCAGTCCTGATGAGAGGTTACAAATGAATACAAGGCGGTACTAAGGCGGAACTAACAAGGCTATTAACGATTCAGAAGACAGCATTTACAAAGGACAATGACACAAGCAAATGTAAAATATGGGCAGAGAGTGGGGGGGGGCTTCAAGTCCATACTCGAATACAGCATACCTCGCAGAGCAGCGCTTGCGCTGTCCAGGCTCAACCTAAAAAGAGTGGTTTGCACTGGAGGTCGTGTTGGTGGTCGTTGCAGGTGGCAGAGTTTTGGCATGTACTGGCCTGTTCCTACTAGCAAAAAGGATAGCCTGGTATCAAGAGAAGCAGGTTAAATCTTTGATCTTCAGACAGCAAGGCAGTCCTTCAAGCAGCAGGGCAGTCCTTCTGAGAATCGGCCAGTCCTTCCTATGAATTTTCCACAGGTCCAGGAGTGTTCTGATGGGTGGTTCTAAGGGTCCTATCCTTATATCTGGTGCCAGCCTTTGTGTGGGGAATTCCCTGGTATACCCCCAAAACTGGTTCTAGACAGTTCTTTCCTTTTCCCTGGTTTTAAATTGTCTAGGGTGACAAAGACAAAGGCTGGTCTGGTGTCAGTTTCCTTTGTGTGTGCTGTGGACAAGGTCGTTTGAAATGTAATCAGGGCAGGACTCAGCTCCTCCCTAGCCATCCTGCCCGCAAGACCCTCTCCCAGCTACACCTAGGTCCCATTTTTCACTGTCTGGGCCCATTAAACATTCCCGATGGGGAACCCATTAATAGGCCCAGGCAGCTGGATACTCATAGAAAGACCTCAGAAACATTGAGCAGGAAAATGACATCTTTCTAAATGTGGCATTTTCAAAATTATAATCTAAAATTAGACTATATCATTAAGGAGAATTTTAAAAATACAGTTCATTTGAGTGTAAACATAATTTCTCCATCTTCTCACAATCTGAAGTTAGCTCTTATTAACTGAAATAACGTAATCCTGTGTTTGCCTATGGGAGAAATAGGCCTTACAACAGTGTGAAACAACTTTAGGAGTTTTTCACTATTAGGACATGTAAAACTTAAACATACATCTCCTACCTTTAATAACAAGCATCCTTCCCAAGAGCCTTTAGGACCTACCTTAGGGGTGACTGGCAAAATCTTTATTTAGTAGGGTTGAAATGGCAGTTTAAAACTGCTCTATCAGCTGTAGTAGCAGGCCTGAGACATGTTTTAAAAGGCTAATTTAGTAGGTGACAGTTAGAAATGGGATTTCTGGTTGGCTAGGGCATGCGCCCAAGCCAGGCAAAAACCACCACTTCAGTCAGGGCAAGGGAGTTACACGCTAAAGATAACACCTGCTCACCCCCTTGGTAGCTAAGCACGAGCAGTCAGGCTTCTCCCAGAGGCAATGTGTAAAGCGTTTGCGCAACACACACACACACACATCAGCGACACACTAGCCACACCAAAAAAGAAACTCCACACAAGGTTATATAAAAAATAGCCTTTGCATTACTCATAAAACACATTAGAGCATAATCACATATATAGACTGTGCCACCTGGCACTAGGTATTACTTTATAGGGGATTACATACATGACAGGGCCAATCGGGCCACTGTCATAACCATTAGCACACATAAGTAGTGAAAAATAAACAAAACCAGTAACTACTGGTATAGGCAGGTAGCATAAACGCATTATGTATCACATCTGAGGCATTCATCCTAAATTACCAGCGCACCACAGTAACACTCCTGGGGTGCACACATCATCTTAGAGACTTATGCCCCTCCAGAACACAAGGTAATCTCCAGGCCAACTGGCCTCCTTTGGGGGCCCGTCTGGGGCTTTCCTGTAATGCCCTCTGTTCAAACATCTGGGATCTCTGAGCATGTGGCTTTGTCTGAGCCACCAGGCTGCCGATGCAGCAGGGTACTGGCCCCAATGGGCCATTACACAAATGGGGGCAAGGTTGCAACTCACCCGGGTCTCTCAGTGACACCAAACAAAATGCACTCCCACCCACGTTGCAGCTGCCCACAATCTGGCGGTGCAGCTGGGAACAAGCAGGCACCGACCATGTGCCTTGTGAGCCCCCCTCACTGGGACTCCTCCTTGTGGGCACGGCAAGCGGGAACTAACAGTGTGCCCTCCCAGCCCCACTCACTGGGGCTTCTCATGTGCGACTGGCGCCAGCAGGCACCAACAGGGTGCCTTGGGAACCCCCACTCACTGGGGCTCCTCCTCGTAGTAGAATCGGCACCGGCAGTGTTCCTCTCCAAGCCCCACTTACCGGGGCATCTCTGTAGGGACGCTGCAGACTCCAACAGGGAGCCTGCGAGGCTCTGCCATCTCCTTTGCAATGCAGAGGTTGTCCAGCCCAGAGTGAAGTATCCGCCAACCCCGTCTCCCTCGTTGCACCACACGTGGGGCTCTCTCCGGGACACGGGAGCCTCGCCCTCTTCCAGGCACGAGCTTGCCTGACTTCCAGCGGCTACGTCCGCGATTGACTTCTCCTCTGGGTCAGCCCCTGGTCAGGCAACGAGAGCCTGATTTCCAGATCCACATTCGCTCTGATTGGTTTGCCGTGCGTGGCGCGGCCCCACCCACAAACAGGCAACCCGCCTGGCTTCCTGGACACCGTGGTTTCACAGAGTGAAGAGTCTCCGTCGATTTTGCCATTTTCGGGCCAAGGTGCCCTTTGCGCTGTGCAGATAGAGCCCACTCCTTGGGCTCAAAACCTCAGGCCCATGCTACCCTGCACTGGTTAGGCCACTAGCTCTGCCTCACACAGGAGTGCTCAGGCAAGGTTGGAGCACCTGTCCTTGGGCTCAGGAAATGAAGATGGAGTGCTCACGAGGCGCTCAGTCTAACGTTCCCTAGGGCAGAGCTGAGCACAGGCAGGCCAGCAGGTAGGGACCCCCTGGAGACAGCAGCTGGGTCCCACGGCAGTTCCTCCTGATGCCCAGCAGTCCTTCAGCTCTAAGCAGGTACCACTTTCATGGGGTCACAGCCCCAATACTTATACCAGCTAGGTCTTCGTTTTCACCCTGGCACAGGGCTCTGTGCCTGGTCCAAACCAGTTCTGGGGGCACTCAAACATTTGTTTACAGTGCACACCAGTCCCCATTGACAGAGTAGGTCCTGGCCCCAGACACACCACAGGGGAGCGGAGCAAGCATTGTACAAGGCAGGCACAGACCTATTCAGGGTCAGAGGCTACTTCTCCCACTACACCAAATGCAGATCAGGCCCATTCAGCCTAGCGCTGACTCACCCATCCCCTCTGGAGCCACTGCACCTCCCCAGTCTTTGTCACTCCAGAGCCAGACATGCAATACACAACAGGCAGGCACAAAGACACATAGCACACAGAAATGCCAACTTCTAAAAGTGCCATTTCTGAAATAGTGATAATAAATCTGCGCACACCACCACGCAGCATTTATCTCCACTATTCCAAACATACCAAACTTGATGACACTACTCCTCTTATATCAGGAATTATCACTGACACACATATCAGGGAATCCCCAATGCATTCCTATGAAAGCGTAGCCTCACAGTAGTGAGAAACCAAAATGGCTGTTTGTCACTACCAGGACATGCCACACAGTTAAGGCACATGTCCTACCTTTTACCTACAGCGCACCCTGCCCATAGGGCTAGCTAGGGCTTACCTTAGGGGTTACTGATATGCAGTAAAAGCGAAGTCACAGACGTGGCACCCACGTTATGTGCCACATCACAGCGGCAGTAAACTGCGCACGCAGGCCCTGCAATGGCAGAGGCCTGAGACAGGTTTGAAAGGCTACATTGGTGGGTGGCGCAAGCAGCGCTGCAAGCCCACAAGTAGCATTTAATTTACTGGTCCTGGGTATCTGAGATATCACTTTACAAGGGACTGATAGGCAAATTAAATATGCCAAACAGGTGTAGTCCAATCTTACCACGTTTACCATAGAGAGCACATGCACTTTACACTGGACATCCGTGATAAAGTGCCCAGAGTGCCCAAAGTTCAGGGATGACCCTGCAAAAAGGGCCAAGTCCAACAGTGACACAATGAGGGCTGCTCCCACCGGTAGAATTTAATTTAATTTAAATGGTACATATAGAACCATTTACTAGGGACTTGCAAGTCTAATTTTACCATGTTTTAAGGAGAGAGAACAAGCACTGGTTAGCAGGAGTAAAAGTCATTCTTCTCATGAAGGGCATAGCTTGAAATTTGATATGTATTTAGAAACGTTTTATCATGAAAATTAATTACATTTTTACGTGCAAGAAATTCTCCCAGCAATTTGCTGAATTATCAAATACATTGTTCATGGAGAAGTGTATACAAGATTGAGCAATCATTTCCAATCAGGAAAGCATGCGGTTAACAACAGCTCTTCTGAGAACACTTACCTCACACTTGAGTGGAAATTGAGAGGCTAACAAAAGGTTAACCTTTACCTTCAAATCCCTTATATATGACCAACAGTTTCTTGAATTATTCTGTTGTAACACCCAAGAGGATTCTGTTTCTGAGTGTATACACATGCCCATAGGAGGTTTCTGTGGGATTCTGAAAGCATGCTTTTGCTCTGTTTTCTTACCTTGTCTTGTCTTCAAAAGGCAAAGTATCAAATATCTTTTTATACCGAGAGTACATGATTGCACATCTTTCATTCTCGTATTCATTTGAGAGGAAATAAATAGCCTGTAAAGATAAACCAACATGCTTGATTTACAAACTATAACAGCTATGTAGTGTCACACCTTTACATGGAAGCAACAGCATCATGGAGACACTGGATTAGTCTAATAATATTTTTTTTGCTGCTCCCAACAACAGGCTGTATGTCATAAAACCGTGTACAGAAATATCATCAGACAAATATTGTGTAATAAATATGTGTTATATTGTACTGTCCCATTGAGTGTAGATTTTATATTATTAACTCCAATGTGGTGACATTCTTGTATATTAATTCCAGCTTGTCTTTATCTATCCAAAGCTGTAATACTGTGCCTGGAATGGTATAAGGTTTTTGTCTTTTTATAGCTCCGCATGGATGGCACTTTCTAATCCTATGCTTAAAGACTTTGCTTTGTAAATTGCAAAAGGCTTTGTCACGTTCTATCTCGACGTGGATGGGACTGTACTAATTATTTGCTTAAAAATGTTGCTAGAAAACAGACATTTGAGGTGGGCAGATGTGGAGTGTTATTGTGTTGTAGGGTGTTCCATATAAAGGTGCTGCACTCCACCTAACACTTGAGAACTGGCCAGGGTTCCCTTGTTCTTTTTTTCATGTATATATATATATTTTTTTTCCACTAAAAAACTCAGTTAAAAGCTGAGTTATGGTTTAGACTTAAATGCACACAACCACTGAAATTCACCATATATTGCATGCAATGCACACAACACATGCTCTAACTCACGCCACCCTCTGTGTTTTGTTCTTGGTAGTCAGTCTTTTTTTCCTGCACCATTTTGAAATGAGGTGTTTTGTGTTTTGCCCTGTTTTTTCTACATGGTGGGCAGCATGAGTTATGTATGTAGAGCATAACTGGCAAATATCAGTGCTTTATTGTGCTTTTGGCCGAGAACCATAATTAGTTTTTTAAATGCATTTTTCAGTGAATTTCATGCTCTTTTAATGACACACTTAATTTTCAACCACGGATGCATAGGCCTTTAGCCTTTGACCTGCCATGGGCAACCATCCCACTCTACACCGCCTTTACTACACGTAGGAGATGACACACAGAGTTGGGCTTTGGCTAGGACCCCACTTCTTATTTGGGATTTGTGTATACCCAATTTAGTAAGACAAATCCAGGGCCAGCTTAGTGGCTGTATACTATGAATCCAGGGCAAGCTTCTTAGACCATGCTTAATTTTCACAGTTCTAAATCCATGATCGTAAACCTACAAATGGTGCTGCATAGGTTGGTGAAGCATGCCCTGGGTTTGTGGTACTCAGGCACGAAGATAGATTGCCCTACCTGCAGATCCTTTTGAGGATTCTTGGTACTGACATCCACAATGATGCCTGTGGTCCTCTGAACCAAGACCGGTACTGCGGATCCCAGGCACCACTTTAGGTGTTGGTACCATGACTCAAAAAGGACTGACAGTGCAGACTGTTTCTCTCCTTCATAAAGAAACATGGAGCAGCTTTTAAACAGCTGCCCTGTATTTCTCTTGAATGCGCTGCCCCAAGGGCGAGTTTGCGGCTGCCCTGAGGACAGTGCATGCTTCATAATAGGGCGCACTTTCCCTGTTTGCACCCGGCATACCTGCTTAAAAGTGCACCGTGGTGCAAACAGGGAAAGTGCGCCCTTTCAGTAATATTGGCCGGGGCCCGAAAGGGGCTCAAGGAAAAAAGACTCACGTCCATTAGAATTCCTTTATTTTCTTTGAATTTTCTGTTCATGGATCGGCGGGGAAATCAGAAATCCTTGTAGTTTACAACTCTAAGAAATACAGGTGTGTTAACCCTTTAAAACACAATTGGCAACCTTTAAAAAAAGATTTTTACCTCAAAAACTACTGAATGAATTTACAGCAAACCAACAAATCCATTCTTTCGAAGTTAAAGCTCTGTTTAATGCCACATTTGGAGTCAAAGCTCTGATGTCAACCTCGCTGTAAACAGCTGAAGGCAATGAGCTGTGAGTGTTGGCCAACACAGAAAGATAGGTGGATTGGCTAGACGGAGGCAAGGCTTTGCAGCTGACTAGCCACCCACAGTCAATATCTGTGGGCACTAGACCGTCCCAGTCTGCACAGAACCTGAATAGAGGCCAGCAAATGCAGCAAACCTCTGCTGCGCTCAGGCAAAGGCCATGTGCTGCGGGTGTTGGCTGACAAAGGAGGGTACGGTGCAGGGCCTGACTGCAGTCAGGCCCTGTGGACAATGCATCACTGTGTACACCTGAAGACCATGCACAGCTGGGTTAACAATGCACAGAGCATTGGGTGCAGGATCTAACCAGAAGTTGTCCACCTGCGTCAGATTGGACACAGTGCACAGAACCTGACTGGAAGCCAGGCACAGTCTTTAGCCACATGCAGCAGGGGTTGTCCTCCTGCTTCAGGTTGGACCAGTGGCTAAGCCAGCTTAGCTATCCATGGTGGATTGGGGCCCTGAAGTCAATCTATACTACACATAGAGGATGGTTGTGCAAAGCAGGGGTTGGCTGCAAACTGAGGATAAGCCCTTCATCCAAGTCTGTTTCCAGACCATACCTCAACTCCTGCTGTACACGGCGGATGGCCACTCATAGCGGGGGTAGGCTGTCTAAGGCAATTATGAAAAAGGGAACTTTACATGTGGTATATGAACAAAATGCTCCAAAAATTCAATAAAAAAAAAAATCAAAAGTTAAAGTGGAGTTATAGTTAGCTTTGGTTTAAACACCTTAATGTACATTTGAAAACACACTAGAAAGTCATTTAAAAAGCAGAGTTAGAGTAGAAGCCTGCATACAACACCATGTGGGTTGCCAACGCCACCCTTTAAGTACAGCCTTCAGCCCTGCCTTTTTTCATACATTTTGAAAGAGTTTGTTGACATTGCACATGGATTTAGCGCTATGCTTGGACCCATACAGGACCTGGTTCTGGAGTCTCAGCAGAAGGTCCATCATGAGTACAAAACTCCTGTCACTTAGCCATGGTTTGCGGCCTCCATAAATCCAGCTCTGGAGGCCCACAAGCCACACAAAAAAAACAATTATTTTTGAGCTATCGGGGGAGGGGGGTCTTTGAGTCCCCCTAAGGAGCAGGAGGATCAATGGATGCTACCTCTACCATCTTCTGGACATTTTAATTTCTTTTTTTCAGGACATGGGGATCGAATCTCAACATCCCTTAATTTGACTGAAACATTTTTCTTAAAGTTGCTGTCAGTCAATCAAGGACTTTGGTTCCATGAAACCAGCTTTGATCTTACGGTCCTATATTGGCCAAAAATTAAAAAAGCTCCCTTGAACAATTCAATTAAAATATGTATTTTCACATTTTAGGTTTGCAGAGGTCTGCGAACTGGGGTTTGAGTACTTCCAAGGATTAATAGTATAGATAGATCTATAACTTAACGCTTTCGAATGTACCAAATACAAAATGTAAATGCTAAAGTAAATAAAAAAGTAAAAAATACTGAACGGATTTTCACCATATCAATGTAAGGTCGTTTGTTTTGGTAAAGTTTTCATAACAAATTTGGGGTGATTCAGCTGAGCATAAATCTGTACCTGAAAACAAATGAATTCCATGGGATTTAAATTTTTACATTTTTTGCCCACCTTTTTTATGCGCCTTCCCCTAGCTCGATGAATCTGCACGCATCTTGCCGTGCCAAACCTAAATCGAATTACGTTTTTCATTGCAAATGTTTGTGTAGATTTATTGAAAGTGGCAAAATGTATTCAGAAGACAAAAACGCATTTTCAATGGAACGTTTGGACTAACCATACCTACTTGGTTAATACCAGTGTGTAATATATATTTTTGGCAAGTAACATTCAACACACAAGAACAAAATTCACAAAATGGTCAGGTGTTGGGACTAGGAAATACTTATAAACGTTTGTGTAGTAATTCACTAGAAGTAAGCATAACTTGTAGAGCAAATCTCTGCATAGAGTAGAAAGTACACGATACTGTAAGGCAGGCACTTATCATAACAAGTGTTGCTTTTTAGTTGACACTTTTAGGTATTTTGCTTACAACTTCTAATAGTTTGTAATTTTTAAAAATCTTTATTAAATGTTGTTTTTCATGAATGTACCATTATTAATATCTACAAGTTAGCTATATAATGTCTTACATCTGCATGGAAGTGCAGATTGATGCAAGTGCAGATTTAACATTTTTGGGTATTCAGAAACATTCCCAATAGGACATCTGGAAAGTTGTACCCGGCGTAGCTTTCCAGGAGTAAAAAAGGGCAGGTCAGGCGACTTTTTTGTGAGAACCTGTTCCTACTGTACAGAGTTATCCATAGAGAGAACTCAGCACAGGGGAAATAGTATCCGAGAGGCAAATTAACTATTTTTCACACTTTCTTTTTCAATTGGGAGAATATCCACTGTATCTGCCGCAAATATGGGGATCATCCATTTTTCCCATTAAGTAGTCCCTGCACCTGCAGCAAATCTCGGGGTGATCCATTGTTCTTCCCATCCTGGAAGGGGAGCTACAATCAGTAGTGGGTTCTAACGGTCCCGAGTGGTGAGGCGGGGGTAGGGGGCGGAGGCCGAAGGACGGGAGGAAAAATCTATATATTTTTTTTAAAAAACACTTACCTGGAACGGCCTGCCCGCCTCCCGTCCGGCTGCTGCCTCTCCTTCATCCTCCGTCAAATTCCTGCAGGCTCCTGGCAACATAAAGCACCTGGCAGACAGGTTCCCCTGAGCCAATCACAACACTGCAATGCAGCGTTGTGATATCAGACTGCAACAGGGAGCCTGTGCTTGTTCCTAACCAGGCTGTGTAATGTAGCCTGATCGGAACATGCAAAGTGAGCATAAACTGTTTGGTCGGCCTCTGTTTATGCACACTTTGCGAGTGCACAGCACTCCTCTACTGCTCTTGCCAGCCCTACCCCGCCCGAGAGCCACTGACAGCTATAGGAAAAATAACATGATGATAACCATAGTTACAATATTATTTTTCCATTTGTTCAGGAGGAGCTGCCACTGGGTACAATAGTCCAGTGCAGGAGTAATCGCCGACCCCTTCCCTTCCAGGGAGGAAATGAATCATAGAGGTGTTTGTGAATGGCCACAAACATCTATGTTGTGGGTGTTGGCAAACACATGTCAAACCACATTTTAGAATGCCCCCTTCTCCCCCCTTCAGGGGGAATTATTGACTGTGGAGATGCACTTGTGGCAAAGATCTCTGCTAGCATAAGTGGCCTTACGTTTGCTAGGATTTCCTTTACGAATTCTAGGCAGGCGTAACAGGGGTCATTTTAGCTGTAAACTTATGTTTATAAATTCACATTTGCGATTATGGTTCATTAATACTTTTCTAATTATCTCCACGACAGGGGCATCATTACAAGTGGTCTGTTATTTCAGATAGAGATTGTAACTGAAATTACTGGCTTCATGAGGAATCACAAGATGTGTGGTAATGACGGGCTCCAACGCAGCTTATGAATATTTGGGAGAAATTCCAGCCAAAAATGGAAAGAAACATGCAGGAAATGGTGCCGAAACAGTAATTCCTGTATGTTAACCCCTATTGTAACTGGAGCTAATATTGCCTCCTGAAATTAATTATGTCCCAGGTATGTTTTGTTATGTTATGTGAAGTTGTAGAGAGAGGCTAACCCTACATGAAGACATCCATAATTCTGATGGGGGAATACCGGTGTGGGTCTCTAAAAGGTAAATATAGATATAAACTTTGGAGAAAGAAGTTGGCTGAAATTCAGAAATGGCACAGGATATGCAGTGGTCTCAATTATGAATGGGCAATAACCGGATTTCAGATTTTAAGATTCTGACTCCTTGGATTTTTTCCTCATTGCTGCCTGGATTTTCCCCAGATATTTCAAGTGCTTCGGGCAGCCAAAGTCCCCAGGAATAATTGTGTGAACCTACAGTGTTTCTGCATTACTCATAATCAACTTCTGTTATCCATCCCATCAGTGATCACAAAATGCAGGTAATGAGAGTTGTAGACCTTAATTAGAGTTTGGCAGACAGAGTACAAAATGTGCTGCCCAGATTTACAGTGACATTTACTAGTATGGGCTTGTAATATGGTGGATGGGACATCCACATGTTTTTGATAAAGTTCCATCCCCGCCAACTCTCTAAAACATCCTTAGGCCCTCGTTACAAGTTGCATTACGAGTGGCCCGGTATTATAACTGAAAATTTGTGGATTGGGTGAAAGGGAACATCACAAACAATGGAGTCAATTCCACGAGCATAACTTTCTATTTCTTTGTTTTAGCCAGGTTTAACTTTTGGTTGACACCCCCCAATGTTCCAACTCACCAATGGCAACAGACAATAACCTTGCTCTAGAATCATGCCAACTTGACGACCCACCACCACTCAGTAATGCCCTTATGATTAGTTCAACGCCTTATCTAAGAATTTCAACATCTGTATGAGGTGCAATTCCATCACGATGCGAGACAAAGGCACCCCATCCCTGCAAATAAACTCAACCTTGTCGTGTCTCAGCTCTGGGTGTTCCACCCTGGCGAAGCCTTCTTCCCTGAAAAATGAATGCACCTATTTGTTTATCTTCCTCCTAGCCTTGTCAGTTGCTGAGGGATGCTTAGCACCCCTTCAGTCCATCCACGGAATGAACTCCCTCAAGATGACATGACACCCTAGCTACTGGTGCTTTATGTCCTTCAGGTCCCTTTTTATCTCTTTGAGTAATGCTAACCCCTTGCACTCCACCAGTTAATTCTACCCGAGGTGAAGCTGTGGTAAATAATTTAATTACCGGGACTTAATTTGATACAGAAACATAATAAAAATAGCTCAGTAAATAAGAGGCAGAATCCGTGGTATTAGAGGTTCGGAATGGGCTTTATTCCAATGGACGATTCGAATCGGCGACTCCAAGTTCCATCACCACGGAGGTTCAGGAAGTGAAGTACATACTTTATTGATAATTAATCACTTTTATACAATAGGCATTACAGTGAAGCAAATGCAAGAGGCGTAACAATTGATAGTGTAGATAAAACATTCATGCGTAGCAAAAAGTAGGCGTAACTGGGTGTGACTAAAGAACGTCATCAGGTGTGATGTCATAATAGGGTGGTTCCATGAAAGAATTTCGCAATGTCAGCAGAAATACTTGGCAGAAATGCGCGCGCAGCAGCATGACGTGTGATTGACGTGCAACTAGGGGGTGAAGGGGACTTGACATTTAGCTCTACATGTGGCGACAGAAGTCTGGAGGGTCAAGTCAACCTAATCCCAAATCATATCTAACATCCTATGTTTAAAGAACTATGTTATCCAAAAGAGAGGTCTTCTTAGAGTAGAATCTTATTCTATACTGACTATACTGACTGTTAGTGCGTGTACAAGCGTCTAAGTGTCTACACTAGATGCGAGGGCAGAAGTCTTCCATAATAATAGGGCTATGAATTACTTGCATAAAGACAGAGAAGCCGGGCCTTTGCTCGGTAGCTGGAAGAATGTTTACCTAAACTACTAGACAGGAATGCATTGGGCAGGGAGCGGAGCAGATAATTTCGAAGGTGAAATACAGTTTTTGGCAGGCAGCAGGCTGATGTCAGGCTTCGTGAGCCGCGCAAGGAATGAGACAAAGTTCATGGTCACAGATGCAGGCTCAGACTGGAGCTTTCAGAGGCAGAAGGCAAGAAAAGCTTGATGACAGAATCAGGGCCTACTTGCCTGGACTGTAAAATGGCATGAGTGAACCATATAAAGCCGGTGGCCTTTCATACTTAGGAATGGAATATCCGGCCTATTCATGGCGGATCTGAAAGAGGACATGTTGACGGTGGACGCACATGTGTTTGCGTCTTCATAACTGGAACTGGAGGGAACATACATGTACTTGTGATTTATACATGAAACCGTTGGGGTCCAAGATAGGGGACATAACTGATCGGAAAAATCCATATTTCCACATTCCCTCCTTGTCCCCTACTTGCCCGTTAAGAGATATCAATCTTCATCAATCCGTTGATCTGTTCATATAGCATCATTTGTTCTTCTTTTTTCTTCTGGGATGAATGAAATCTTGGTGGTGGAATACACGATGTGGCACACAGACCACAAATCGCTGGTCCACATTGTAGACATAGACAGCAACTGAATAGTATGAGAAGGCCAATACCTAGGAAGGATAGGACCTTCCATCCAAAGGTAGATAATACACTCCAAAACCAACCGGACCAAGTCCAGGTGCCTGGATCCTGGTGTATCTGGCTTACAATCTTATGAAGGCGAGTTATGGCTTTATATACAGATGGCGAATTTTCTGGTATGAAAATGCAACAACTTGATCCGATGACCCTACAAGCTCCGCCCCTATCGGCCAGGATGACGTCAAGGACAAGACGATTTTGAAGCACAACAATCCGCATAGCAGACTGCTCTTCTGTTAAATTGCCTAAGGCGGAAATAGTTTCGTTCACTACTGCTTCAAGGGTTCTAGTTAATCTACGTATCAGCTTACTATTAGTAATGGTACCTATATAGGGAAAAAGACCTTTATTGAAATCTGTGTATTTTTCCCATGCTGTTTCAGTGTAATCGACTATTGGGAGATCTCTCCTTTCTCTATTGTGTACTAAATGAGTATTTCTGTGATAATCAGGAGGAGCTAGGAAAACAGGTGGCAAAAGGAATCCAATGTAGCAGGTACCATCCCAATCTAGAGGCAAACGTACATATGCCGTCTGACCACATATGAAATAGGAATGGCGGGAAGCTCTAAATGTAGACTTGCCTTGATCACTAAATTCTACTACAGTGGTGCATCTACTATGGCCCATATGTATGGAACCATTCTTTCTTACACATAATTCACCTTTTACTGGAAATATTGACATAGCGGGCAAAATTGGTGTAGCTTCGGATTCGACATTTAGGATCATAAGATTAAGCGTAAAATTACCTAATCCATATACTTCATTTTCTAGATCAGTTCCTGTTCTCTTGGGATGTCCCTCCTTGTTAGGGTAGCAGACTTTAAGTAAAACTGAGTTCAAATTTCCCCATACCCAGTTGTCTTGATAAACTGCAGAATTCGAATCTAGGGAATTAATTAAACTAAACCATGCTCCACAGGAGCCGTTGTGTGTGAACGGGTATGGAAAGAGAGGTAGAATTCCTTTATAATTCTGATAGGGAGGGAGTCGGCCACATATCCAACAATTTGTAGCATTGCTAACCTGATGGGAATGATGTAACATACTAATAAACGTGTTATTGCGCAGCGCAAATCTATAAGACAACTCATGCGGAGGTAATTCACTAAAAGAATGTTCAGCAGTAACATTATAAACATGTCTAGAAATAGGATAATATATGTGCAACAATATACTTGCAGTAATTATTAAAAGACTTAAGAAAAACAAAATTAATAACGTCACTGTGCAATGACTACGCAGTGATTTACAGTACGCATGTCGTTTCAACATTTTTCGGGTTTGTTCTCTATTCAGGTCTAAGGGATACATGTCAGAGACAAATTCAACCGCTTCACCTTGGAGAGGACTTAAACAATCAAATTGCCTGACTGGTTAGACCTGAGTTTTAGTTTATATTGTTCGTGATTACTCATTTCAACCAAAGGAAGTTTTGAGTCAATGGGTGAAGACACACAAGGTGTGGTATTTACATCCGATGGTAGTCCATGAAATTTCTTGATATGACTTGAATGTATCCAGCCTTTCCTGCCTTCGATCTTCACGGCTGTCCTTGTGGTGAGCAAGACCAGTTGCGGCGACTTCCACCTAGGATCCAGCTGAGTCTTTCGATCAAAGTTCCTCACTAAGACCAGGTCCCCCGGAACTACGTCATGGGGTTTCACCTCAGTGTTGTCAGGAAAAGCTGCAGCTACCTGTGAACGACAAGATTGTAGTGCAGACATCAAGGAAGCCAAGTAATCTGTCAGCATATTACAGTCAATATCAGTTATTTTGCGTGGTATAGGCGTCCCCCACATATTTGGTGGTCTGCCAAAGATCACCTCATACGGGGATAGCCCTGTTCGAGAGTGTGCTACCATTCTCATGTAAAAGAGTGCAACTGGTAACGCTACTACCCAGTCGACACCTTTCTCTCTGCATATTTTGGACAATCTGATTTTCAGGATCTGATTATGTCTTTCTACGAGACCTGCTGCCTCGGGGTGTCGGACACAGTGGAATTTCCACTGATAGCCTAACAAAAGTGAAACGTGTTTCATTAGTTCGGATGAGAACGGCTGGCCGTTATCTGAGTAGACAACACGTGGTAAACCGTATCGTGGGAAGAATTCTCGAACCAACTGTTTGGCAGTAGTCGGGGCAGTGTAATCTGAAACCGGGTATGCCTCTGTCCAACGGGAAAGAGCACAGACAACTACGAGAACATATTTGAATCCTCGACATCGTTCCATCTGGATATAATCCATCTGGAGGACTTCAAAAGGGTGATCAGGAGGCTGAAATCCACCCTGTTCTACGGGAACGCTTTTTCCTGGGTTGAACTGACAACAGATCATACAGGTACGAACTTTTTGTTTAGCTGCTGCTCGTAAATGTTTATTAAACCAAATGTGTTGAATGCTGTCTAGCATAGCTTTTTCTCCTAGATGCGCTGGACTATGTATAGTGTTAATAATGACTTGGACCATTGAATCAGGAAGGAACCACACAGATTTTTCCTTCGTCATCCATCCTTGATCCGTTTGAATCCCTCCTAATTCAGTCCATTTCCTTATTTCATCTGGTGTAGCATGTGTCTGTATGTCAATTACGTCAAGAGTAGGATCTTTAATCGTCATACAATGTGTTGGCGTCGGGCCTATTGTCTTTGTCATGTCGGATGTTTGAGTTTGAGCAGTCTGTTTAGCTGTTCTGTCAGCTAGATCATTGCCTTGAGAAATGATATCAGTAACTTTCGTATGAGCTTTACATTTCATAATTGATATTGCAGTGGGTAGATGTATTGCCTCTAATAAGGCATGAATGAGGGGTCCGTGCTGAATGTGGGCACCGTGAGAAGTTAAATAACCTCTCTCTCGCCACAGCACGCCGAAGTCATGTACAACTCCGAATGCGTAACGTGAATCAGTATATATGTTGACTTTTTTATTTGTGGCTTGAATACAGGCTTGTGTCAGAGCGATGAGCTCTGCGGCTTGAGCTGACAAGGTATTTATGCAATATGTTTCGATGACTTCAGTGTCTGTTGTGACTGCGTAAGCGGCCACTAACTCTCCTGTACTTGTTCTCATACATGAACCATCTACATACAACGTCAGGTCTGGGTCTGACAATGGGACATCTGTCAAGTCTTGTCTGGGTTTCGTCGTGATTGTAATAACTTCAATACAGTCATGAGCTAGTGGGTCTGTTCCGATTACAGGTAAAAGTGTGGCAGGATTCAATGTGTTACAACGTCTGATTTCTATATGTGGCTGAAACAATGTTAATTCATACCCTGTAAGTCGCGCTATAGTCAAGTGTTGTGTTTGCGTTCTATTCACGAGAACCTCTACTGCATGTGGTACTTGAACTGTCAATGGATGTCCTAACACTATGGCATCGCTTTGTCTGATTGCTAAAGCTGTTGCTGCCACTGATTTTAGGCATGCAGGCAAAGCCTGAGCTACGGGATCTAATGTACTAGAAAAATAAGCACATGGTTTGTGTGATCCTGCTTGTTCCTGTGTGAGTACTGACAAGGCAGTACCTTCGCGCTCTGTAACAAAGAGTGTAAACTGTTTATTGTAACATGGTGTTGCTAAAACAGGTGCTTGGCATAAGGCTTTCTTTAGGCTTTCAAAAGCTTGTGTGTGTTCCTGAGTCCAAGGGAGAACAGTCGATGTGGCTGCCTCCTGTGTTGTCAATTGAATGAGTGGTTTTGCTAGAAATGCATACTGAGGGATCCACTGCCTACAATATGAAGTGAGGCCTATAAAAGCCCGCACCTCCTTTTGTGTCTTGGGTATTGGCATGTTAGCTATTAACTGAATGCGGTCGGGTGTAAGCTGCCTTCCCTCCTTGGACAGCGAGTGTCCAAGATAAACAACTCGCTGGACACAGAATTGCAGCTTAGAAGGGGACACCTTGTGCCCCTTTTCGGCTAGAAACTGTAAAACTGTCAGTGATGCTTTCTCACATTCAGGTTCGCTTCTGGCGGTGATCAGCAGATCATCAACATATTGAAGCAGGGCAGTGTTAACTGGCATGTGGATACTGTCGAGTTCTCTTTTCAGTGCTTGGCTATAGATGCTGGGGCTTTCTGTAAATCCTTGAGGTGCGCGTGTGAATTTAAAGCTACGTCCATTTAAACTAAATCCGAACAAGTATTGGCTTTCCGGATCTATAGGGACGCTGAAAAAGGCATTCTTGAGATCAATTACAGTAAAGAATGTTGCTTCGGAATCAATAGCTGTCAGTAATGACGAGATATCTGGGACCACAGGGAATTGTGGCACAATGCATTTGTTTAATTCGCGCAGATCAATAACCAATCGATATACTGGCGGGGCCTTCGGATCTGTTCGTTTAAGAATCGGAATTATCGGTGAATTACATACATTGGAGTCTGTTTCCACAACCACTCCTTGGGCAATGAGCTCGTCAATGATTTGCAGTAACGCCAGTACAGCATCTGGTGGTAACTTGTATTGTCGCATTCGTGGTAGTACCACTCCTGCCTTTAGTGTAACTCGATATGGTGTAATATTCATGCAACCAACATCAGTAGGGCCTTGTGCCCATAAATGTGTAGGTAAAGTCTGCAATCGGGGATCCATGTCTCTAGACACATAGTGACCTTTAAAATCACGTAAAAACAATCTTACTCCTTCCGGAGAACAACATATTATAGCTCCTAGAGCTTTCAGTGTTTTTATACCTAACAAGTTTTCTGGACATGATTTAGTAAGCAATAAATCTGTAGTTCGGGTCAAAGGTCCTATCGTAAGTGAGAGAGGCTGTGATACTTCATTAACAATAGGTTTTCCTGAAAAACCAAGGGAAATATTCTGTGAGCCTGAGAGGGGTGCCCCTGGAACTTCACTACGTTTTATGGTTGTTCGACTTGCCCCTGTATCAAGTAAAAATTTTCTATCTTGGCCTAATAATTCACTATGTACATAAGGTCCTTCTTGGTCTACAGGGACCTCGATAAGGGGTAAGTCAACTTCCCTCTCTAGGCTGGTTCATGCGTATCGCTGATAATCAGGATAGTCGTACTGTGCGGTCTGGTACAGCTGTCGCGTCGTGGTTTGTGTGGCAGCAACAGGCAGCGCTGGTGCAGCTGGCACAAACTGTATAGACTGTTGTGGAGCTGGCATGGACTGTGCATGCTGCGGGGCTCCTTGTTCATTCTGATCCTGTCTAGGTGGCCGTGGTCTTTCTTTTGTAATACCTGTGGCGATATTACGCTTCAGGACCGGGCAATCGTGTATGTAATGTCCTGGCTGTTTACAATAGTTGCATGTCCCTTTTACAGGTCCTGCTGAATCACCGGAATGTGTCGTACCCTTTTTATGTCCTTCAGCTGGAACTGTCTGGGAGACTAGCATTTTCATTTTTGTGTCTTTCATGCGTCTTTGTTCATGTTCTTGCTCCTCTCTAATTCTATTGTGATGATACTGTAACATTTGTAACATTTGTGATGGGGTGTTACCTTGCCAGGTACTCTCGAATTTTAATACTCTATTCTTCACTTGGGGTAAGGAGTTTTCAACTAATTTTGTCACAAACAGATGTGGGTATGATTCGCTACTTGCTTTTATGCCACTATTTATACCAAAACATTTTTCAAATCGAGCATAGAAATCACTAGTGTCTTCATCTTGCTTTTGTTTACAGGCTGAAATTGTACCCCAGTCTTCCTTTTTCGTAGTTAATAAACGTGGCAGTACCTGTACTAGTAAACCTGGTAGTGCTTTAGTTTTATCCCCAAGCCCTGCTCCTGCAGTTCGGGCCTTTTCTTCTGTTTCTAATGCTGACCAGTCTATCTTTTGGTCTCCCACCTCCCACTCTTTTTCCTTGAGTTTTTCATAAATGCCAGCAGGCATCAATACCTTTAATATTGTCATAATGTCGGGATAGGTATACTCCCCCATGAGTAACATGTCTTTAATTTCTCGGTGGAAACCCGCTGGGTCTTTGTCATGACTGGGTACCACTTTCTTCATTTGTAACAATTCTATTTTAGATATGGGTGTGTATACAAACACACGTTTAAACTCATTGTCCTCGCCCTTTATTGGGTGTACTTCTCGTAAGGGATTCTGTCTGTCCATGTAATACGTCGTTCTTTCCTTGATGGGCAGTGAGACATGTTCTGGGCATACAAAGAGAATGTACTGCTTTCTTGATTCTAGTATTTCTCTAATTAACTTAGTACCTGAACCTCTCCATCTATTCGTGAGTAGTTCAGTCAATATATCAGGTAAGGGACCAGGATCTGAATGCTGACTTTTATATAGTATAAGGAGTTGTTGAATCATATAAATCCCAGCTAAACGCTGTTCATCTGGGGTGAGGTTCAAAAATGTGTGTGCTACTGTATCATCACCATACTTTCCGGGACTGTCAACCCAATGAACGGCTGACCTGGCTAATTCTTGTTCATCCATACAATCGAGAAAATGATAACCCCTTCGTTCTCGGAGTAATTTGTCAGCGGCTTGGAACGAATGCTCGGGGGACCTTATATTTATTATAGGTGTTTGGAAATTCCTGTTATTATCTGGACATATCGGACGTATCGGGTCAATAAAACATCTAGTACTATTACAAGATCTTCCTCTACCTACATAGGCTATGGTGTCTGACTGTCCTGTGGGCAGTCCTGATCCTTCCTCCTCGCTTTGTTCGAACTGGTCTACCGCTAATCTCTCTTCGTGTAGGCGTTCTATTTCTTTACGGATCTTTCGGCACATGGCTATTATACAATTTTGCTTATCATGTCTCCCTTCTGATATATTCTGGCTCCATCTGGTAAGAGTTTGCATTGCTTCCGGGTCTACCCCCGGTCGGTCTTGATTTCTGATCACACAATTTATGAGGAAACGTAACAGTTCCCCCTGTATCTCCACTTTCTGGTATTCCATAGCTCTGTTAATACATTCAGAATCTCGCCCTGTTTGGACAAAATGGTATATATTATCTAGATGCACAGTCATTCCTGGTAACTTCCCTAGATACACCGCGGCTCGTCTGATACGTAATGATGCCATGATCATTTCGTCCTCTTTGCCGGGCACAGGGTCATATCTACAATCTACTAGAAGTTCCTTAAGCGTGCGGGCATTTATGAGTTTGGGGGTACGTGGATGTGCTGACTCTTGAAAGGTAAGTTTATTTATTCTGGGTGGCGTAGAAAAAATGTTGGTAGCACCTCCGGTAGCCCCATCTGGGGTATCGGGCGTGGAAGGATTCGTTGAACGCGATACAGCAACTATAGGTGTGGACACAGCTATAGAAGTAGCTGTAGGAACAGATGTGGAAACAGATGTGCTTGCCGGAACTTGTGTCTGGATTTGTTGCTGTAGAGATACAGATACTGGATCTTGGCGTTGAACCTCCCTGGCAGGCGGTCTATGTGGGGCGGGATTAGCATACTCGGGAGCTGCGTCATCCAAATATGAGGAAAGAAAAACATCTTCTGCGGTTCTAGGATGCCCCTTAGGATGCATTTTTATTGGAAACAACGGGGGTGGCAAGTCTTTTGGTATTTCTGGAGTAGCCTTAGGTAATCCCTCGGCCAGGAGGGGATACATACCATTCATAAGGGCATTTCTTTGTCTGTCTATTTGTTCTGATTTCACTCGTGTACCTTCTTCAATTAATAGATTTTCTCGGACTTTATTTGAATTCTCTTTATTTTTCTCTTCCTGTCGGAGTGCTTTTTCTGTACGTCTATGAGATTCTTTACGCCATAACTCAACGGCGTCTTTCTGTGACTGTCTGACTTTCCTTTTCCATAACTCTTCCTCTACTTTCATGATGCACTCTGCATCCCAGGTCCCAGCTGCGGGCCACCTCTGACTTTCTGGTAATTCCTTGGTGTAGTCTACCCATAAATCAAGAAATAATATAGCATCTAAGCCGTGTTTATGATACATGAAGTACCCTGGAGTGTCCCTAGGAGGAATAGGAACAGCTTCTTCGAGTACCCCTTTTCTAGTTGTGATCTGTCTTAATTTCGAAAAGAGCGGCATATTGAGAACTGATCTGATACTTGATCTTGAACAAACTTAATAAAACACGATAATGAACAGTCATTCACACCACAATATGCAGAACGTATTTAAAACATTTAACATTTAACATTTAACTGAGCAACAATGATGATGACGATCTAAGGAAAACTTAATCACTAAACATAATACTCGGCATTAACTGAATTATTCTGAATTTATATGCTTGATATACTAGATATACTGCTAAACAGTACAGATACACTGCTAAAACAGTGCAGACCGGATTTGTGTACCCAAACCCGTCTTGACCGGCACAACCTATGTGCACGTCAGAACGCCTCCCCAGTAATGGTACTCACCGGGTAGCTCGGAACGGAAGGCCTCGGAACAGAACTGAACTGGACCGGACTGGACTCGACTCGAAAACTTCGGACACTTCGGAACTTGGTGGGCCTCTGTATACCTCGGATCTTGCTCTCTCAGCTAGGCTCTGGTCGGGATACTTCGCACTTCTCACCGCCTCGTCTGGGTGTTGATCGCAGCCTCAGTCGCCCCCGCTTGACCGGAGGGAGATACAGGAAATCCTGCTGGTACGCGTTGTTGTCCGTCCAGCTGTGGCAGGAGACCGGGCCTGCAACGCACCGCCGGCGCGTGAGATGAGAAAGTGTCCCTGTTCGGGCGCCATTCATGTGGTAAATAATTTAATTACCGGGACTTAATTTGATACAGAAACATAATAAAAATAGCTCAGTAAATAAGAGGCAGAATCCGTGGTATTAGAGGTTCGGAATGGGCTTTATTCCAATGGACGATTCGAATCGGCGACTCCAAGTTCCATCACCACGGAGGTTCAGGAAGTGAAGTACATACTTTATTGATAATTAATCACTTTTATACAATAGGCATTACAGTGAAGCAAATGCAAGAGGCGTAACAATTGATAGTGTAGATAAAACATTCATGCGTAGCAAAAAGTAGGCGTAACTGGGTGTGACTAAAGAACGTCATCAGGTGTGATGTCATAATAGGGTGGTTCCATGAAAGAATTTCGCAATGTCAGCAGAAATACTTGGCAGAAATGCGCGCGCAGCAGCATGACGTGTGATTGACGTGCAACTAGGGGGTGAAGGGGACTTGACATTTAGCTCTACATGTGGCGACAGAAGTCTGGAGGGTCAAGTCAACCTAATCCCAAATCATATCTAACATCCTATGTTTAAAGAACTATGTTATCCAAAAGAGAGGTCTTCTTAGAGTAGAATCTTATTCTATACTGACTATACTGACTGTTAGTGCGTGTACAAGCGTCTAAGTGTCTACACTAGATGCGAGGGCAGAAGTCTTCCATAATAATAGGGCTATGAATTACTTGCATAAAGACAGAGAAGCCGGGCCTTTGCTCGGTAGCTGGAAGAATGTTTACCTAAACTACTAGACAGGAATGCATTGGGCAGGGAGCGGAGCAGATAATTTCGAAGGTGAAATACAGTTTTTGGCAGGCAGCAGGCTGATGTCAGGCTTCGTGAGCCGCGCAAGGAATGAGACAAAGTTCATGGTCACAGATGCAGGCTCAGACTGGAGCTTTCAGAGGCAGAAGGCAAGAAAAGCTTGATGACAGAATCAGGGCCTACTTGCCTGGACTGTAAAATGGCATGAGTGAACCATATAAAGCCGGTGGCCTTTCATACTTAGGAATGGAATATCCGGCCTATTCATGGCGGATCTGAAAGAGGACATGTTGACGGTGGACGCACATGTGTTTGCGTCTTCATAACTGGAACTGGAGGGAACATACATGTACTTGTGATTTATACATGAAACCGTTGGGGTCCAAGATAGGGGACATAACTGATCGGAAAAATCCATATTTCCACAAAGCAACAAGAAACAAACCATTGCAGACATCTCTGCTTTTTCAACAAGCCATTTAAACATTTAAAAAAGAAAAATTCGATCTCATACCCCCTCCACAGTAAAAAGTCTGTGGTCAAGGCCCAAATTTGCTCCATGAGCTCTCTAAGGTTCATGCCTCTCCACCCATTTTATAAATGAGTGTCCCACAATCCAGATCAACAACTCCAGGCCTGCCATAGCACCTGAAAAAACAAGACATGTGAATGGCATGAAAAAGACCTCATGACAATCAACAATCCCCCACCCCTTGAAATGCACATAGCGGTGATAGCAATCCAAAGACCACTTCCCCAAACTCATGATCTTGTCCCTGCTCCACCCAGTCTTGCCGCCTTAGTGGCTAACCAATCCTGAAGGAGTGAGTTCCCAATGCCCTTGGATCCTCCCCAACATGCGCCAGGGCCATGGGCAATACTGCCAATAGCTGAAAATATGTCCCCACTAGCGTGGCAGAAACCCCCCGCCCGCCCATGTCCCCAAAATACCCCGCAATCACTCACCTCACAGAATGGGACACAGCCCTTGAACAGGGAACCCTTGTAGCACCACAATCTTCCCTTGGGATCTCTAATCAAACGTGGATGTGTGCAAATGGAATTCCACACACCCTTAAATGCTGGAGAACCCATCCCGCTGAATCCCACGGGCCCCCTTTCCACCCAACTGCAAAACATGAAAAACATCCTTGACATCAATGTGGAGAACAAGGTAGTCTCATTTGCCCCATTGCAAACAGCTGGCAAAGACTCCAAATCTTTCCCAAACAAACCCCTCTTTAATGGCTTCCTCCTCCTACCGCCATGCCCCTCTCCCTGTCCCAAAACTCCAGCTTCCCTGTGGCCCACTACCCTCGAGGAGGGTGCATAAGCCCGGCACAGCTTACTCATGAATGCGATCTCTGCCAGCTTTCCTCTGATTGTCACCCTAGATAGACCCTTTCCAATCATATGCAGTATGAACTGTATCATGTCTTCCTCCTACTGCAGCCTGCCGGCCTCCACAGAGCCCCACTGTGGATGAATTCTCTCCATGCCTGCGCATATAATGCCGGGTAGACTCTGTCAAAGACCGTACCACCAACTGGAGCATCGCTTTTCTCCTATCTTCCACAATTCCATGGTATAGGGCATCCTGAACCTATCAGTGTCCGTGGCCAGCCCATGGAACCTCTCCCACTGCAAATGAGACAAACCATCTGCAATGTCATTGTTCACACCTGGTACATGTCTCGCCTTAAACACTAGATCATGCTTCAGACAACCCAAAACGAACACCCGCAGGAGCTTAAGGACCTATGCGTTCCTGACAGATTGTCTGTTGACAGTGAACACCACGGCCATGTTATCGATCGAAAAGAGAACCTTGTGGTGGGCCAGGTCTTGGCACCACAGCATCACTGCCACCATCAGGGAAATGAATTCAAGAAAAGCAATGCTCTGCCGTCCGTGCTTCCAATGGCTTGCCATTCCTCCGCATACCACCTGCCCTGCCACTATAACCCAATACCCAGTCCACCTACTCTGTCAGAATAAATCTGCAAATCCCATTGGTTCGGAACCCCATTAGGATACCATTGAAGTCATCTAGGAACCTGTGTCACGTGCGCAAATCCTCTTTCGCACCCGCTGAAAGCGACACATGGTGATGAGTTTGAGACCGACCTGCTACTAACAGCCTGAGTTGTCTGCAAACTGTCCTGCCCGTCCTGACTACTCTGCAAGCAAAGTTCAGATGTCTGAGCAAGACCTATACCTCTTTAACAGTTATTTTGTCTCTGCCCAGCATAGTGTTCAGCAAAAGCAGCATATGGACATTATTGTTCACAGGCAACCATGCCTTCTTTGCCGTTGAATCCAATTCAATACTTAGAAACGATAGAGCCATGCTGGGCCCAACTATGTTTTCCGGTGCAAGGGGCACATCCAGGTCACCCATGAGGTCCTGGAACTGTATCAACTGGTGTTGGCAGTCCGTCAAACCAGGTTGACCCACAAAAACAAAGTCATCGAGGTAGTGAGTCTGTGTACACTGACCCGTGTGCTGTATGAAAGCTCATTGAAGAAAAGTGCTGAAGTGTTCAAACAGGGCACATGAAATGGAGCACCCCATGGGCAGGGCCTTGTTCACGTACCACTGTCCTTCAAACTGTATTGGAAGTATGGGAATTATAAACCTAACCATAGGAAGAACAGGGATTCCACTGAACATGTGTGAAAAACCCTCTTTCCAGAAAGAAAAATTATTTTCTAGAGTTCCCTCAGCCACCAGGGTTACCCGTAGTTGGCATGCTTCATCATTGGGGTCCTCTCAATCCGCTGCGGATTGAGGCTTGCTGCGACTTGCGAACTACGTAAAAGCACTTAGTTTTTCGAAAATATGTGTGGTGCAGTGATGTGGATTGGGAAAAAAAGATTAAAAATACCTAGCTAGTGAGCTAATATTTTATTCCTACTCCTAGTCGGTATGTTTTAAAATCAAGGGTTAATACTAGGGAAAGACCTAACTGTAATGAGTATGGAGGCTCTAGTACTGGGTCGACATGTTTCGAGCTTTCCCCTAAAGCTCTTCTTCAGGACCACATGAGGACCAGCCCAGTGCGTACCACTCCTAAAGAATCCTGTGAATAGAAAACAATGGGGTGCACACCTAATGTGTGTTCACCTGATACTTAATACACACAGTTGTACACTGGCACGCTTATCTGTAGGGAATAAAGCAAAAGGAAAATTAAAAAGGCCTGCCTACCAGCCAAGCTGGCAGGCCCTATATATATGCGGTGTCGTATCTCGATCAATGTACTCCTCTATAGTGGGTGTACTTAACAGCTATTTTTTGCAATTTTCTGTGGTGGAAGAAATCAATCACACACCATTGTGAACAAAAGTGGTTATGTACAAATTGCAGTTGGAAAGCACGCGTGAAAAAATACACCACATGACATACAGCATATAACAAAAAAGTAGCATTACATATCAATGACACATACTTTTGTTTAGGTAGAAATATGCCTCATGATCTGCAGGGGTGGAGGGGCTTGTAGTCACACCCTAAAATGGTAATGGGGACATAGAAATGGTGATTAGAGTTTCCTAAAGGTAAATGAGATAGGAACCGGGGAGAAAATTCCCAGTGCCTTATCTTATCCTGGAAGGAAACCTTATTATTTCCTTTAAAAATTGAGAAATAAGGTCAAAAACAGGTCTGCTGGACTTACTTCGTCAAAGCACTCCTCTCGGAAAATGACCTGATGGCACCCCTGGAGACCGCATTTTACCACGTCTGTCTCCCGATGGCCATTAAATAGACCCGGAACACCTTAGTCATGCTTACTTAAAAAAACTGTCTCTCACAAAATGGCCGCTGTGACTGGCAATGGAGTGTGGCTATATTGTGCGAATGAAATAGTCCCCAATCAGCCTAGTCATGCTTACTTCAAAAACTAGACCGTGTTTCTCACAAAATGACTTCTGTGACTAGCAATGGAGCGGGACCAAATTATTGTGTATTGTGGACAAAACGCTGAAAATGAAATGAAACTAACAGGGGAATAAATTTATAAAGGGGATACATTCAGACACTCAAGTACGATGTAGTGTAATGATTATGTTGCGAGTGCAACGGAAAATCTGATTGATGCGCAAGACCCTTAGACATAACAGTTCATCTGTTTTCAGAATAGCTTGTATGTACATCATGAAATTACTAAACCTCATGTCGTGTTAGGGGAAGTCATAAAAATTGCCAGATTCCTGGCTAATGCAGTACATCAGAATGATGCACAAGACCTTTAGACTTAATGGCTGGACTGCGTTCTTCTCAGAATAGCTTGTATGTACATCATGTAATGACTAAACCTCATGTCTTGTTAGGTGGAAGTCATAAATAATGCCCGATTACTGGATAATGTAAGATATCATGTATGAAATAGTAGACTCGTAGTTGTCAGATGGAGTCTGAATGCCACCGTTAGGCAGTCTGCTGTTCACAAAAGAGCCGCTGCTAGTGGAATGGCGATGGGGCCTTCCTGGGTAATTTGGCATTCTAGATGAAGTGGTACCCATGTGTTATTAGCGTTATGATTTACATTAGTGTGAGTATCACGTGCGGTATGGCCTTTACTTCTGTTATGTTTTGTTAATTTAACTTCTTAAGCGCAACGGTTACCCTAGGGTGTCCTGGCTCTGAGCACTGCCTAATTGGTTGCTGTGATATAGGGTGACTATAGGGTATAACCAAGTTTTCAACCCCTTCCTGAAAGAAAGGAGCTTGGTTGAATTTCTGAGGTGGAATGGTAGATTCTTCAGGCCTTAGAAGTACATGTAATAAAGCTCCTACCACCCCAGCTTGCTTTTTTGACTGAGGGAACTATCACTTTTTTTGCTCCCATGGACCGAAGGGTCCTTCCGGGAACATACCATTGAAATCTTTGTTTTAAGTAGTCAGGGCCTACTCCCTTGAGGGCCTTAAAGACCGTGCAGAGGGCTTTAAATTGTTTCCGTTGTTTGACTGGGAGCCACTGTAGTTGTTTTAGTTATTTCTTAACCCCAACAAACTTCGGTGTCCCCGTCAACAGTCTGGCCGCTGTGTTCTGCACAATTTGAACTCTGTTAAGGTGTTTTTTTTGGATGTTCAAGTAAAGACTATTGCAGTAGTCTAACCGTGACATGATGAGTGCCGTGACCACTGTCCTAAGACTGTCTTCAGGAAAAAAGAACTTTATTTTCCTTATAATTCGAAGGAGGAAGAAACTCGCTGAGACCACCCCACTTATGTGGCCCCCAAAAGTGAGCCTGTTGTCCAGTATAACCCCCAAGTTCTTTGCTTTCTTGGTCGGTACGGGGCAGGTTCCCAATTCTTATGGCCACCAGTCGGGCATCCAGAGGTGCAGATTGTTACCAAATATGATGACCTCTGTTTTGCCAGAGTTAAGTTTCAGGCAATTCAACCCCGAGATGGCTTTCATACAGTCATTAAATCTTTTTCCTGTTTCGGCCTCTTGCCCACGCCGGACAGCACTATTTGTGTGTCATCCTATGCGGAGGTCAATTGGAATCCAAATGATCTTATCAGAGCCACCAGCGTTGACATATAAACATTAAAAAGTGTTGGGCTGAGGGGTGAGCCCTGTGGCACCCCACATGGAAGGGAAAAAGGTTTGGAGCTATCTTTGTCTAAGCCCACAGTTTAGGTTCTGTCTGAGAGGAAAGATTTCAAGAGGTTCCATGCATTGCCTTGTACCCCGCCTTCTGATAAACGTTCCATCAAAACTTTATGATGGACCTTATCAAAGGCCGCTGAAAGATCCTGCAAGATCAGTACTGTGTTGTCTCCAAGGCCTCTCGCGGTAAGTTTAGTTATTGTCTTAAAGAGTTCTTTGGAGGAGGATTTTGCTAGAGAGATTTGCTCTGAGAAAAACATCCTTTTGGTGTTAAATAGTAATTTCTGGTATAGGGTGAGGCATAGCTTATACTTCTCTCTATCAGAAATGTTAAAGCTTCTTCTCCAGGCTCGCCCTTATCGTTTACACGTGTGTTTTTGCTTCCTTAATTCTTCTGAGTACCATGGGGCTGATGGCTGGGCCTGCTTAGGAGTCCATAGTTTGGCAGGGGCTAATTTATTGCAAGCAGCATCTATCCATTTTGTGTAGGCGGAGGTAGCATCGTCAACTCTTAAAGGATGAGGTCAAGCGGTTGCCTTGAATAGATCTCCTAACTCTACCCTATTGATATCTTTCCAGGCTCTTATTTCTATCTTCTTTTTGGGCTCTAGTTTGAATTGATGGCCATTAGAATACATCAATTCAAATTGGACAGCAATATGGTCTGTCTAAGGAAGTGGAAGTTGAGTAAATTCCGTCTAGAGTGTGTCCTGCCATCTGGGTGGGGCCTTCTACCAGTTGCCTAAGTTCCTCGGCGCTCATCACTTGTCCCAATCTAGTAGTGTCGGGGTTGGGGTTGGTGAGAGATTCAAGATGAAAGTTGAAGTCCCCCAGCACAGTGAAGGAGTCCGAGCATAGTCCCTCCTCTAATAGTGTTCCGACAGACTCCAGAAAGTCACCTCTGGGGCCAGGGGGTCGATAGAGGAGGACCCCCTTGAATGTATTATGATAAGAGGTGAGAAGACTAAACGAAAGTGCTTCACAAGTCGAGTTAGAAGCTGTATGGAAGGAAGGCTCCAGGGAATCATGGTATATAACCGCTAATCCTCCCCCCTACTGTGTGGTCTGTCTTGAGTATGGCAATGAATGCTTGGGAGGGTAGCTTTGGCTAAATCGGGTCCTGAGGCTTTATCAGACCAGGACTCCGTTATGAAAGCCAGCTTTATATTATGTTCCTCGATAAGCAGTGCACACTCCTTTCTGTGCTTATTCAAAGATCTTGCATTTAGTACTAAACATTTAGGGGGGGTAAATCAGCTTTGTTTTAATCCCTCCTATCTTGTTATCAGGATGACTAATGGAGTGATACAAGATATGGGGGAGATTCAGCTGGCAATTGGGACAAATACTTGCAAATTCCTTGGGAGTAGCCTTAAGTAGGATGCTTGGGCAACTCGATTTTCCCCTAGCTGGGTTCAACTCCAGAAGATCCTCTCTTGAGTAGGTCAAAAAGTCTGGTGTTAATAAACCAGCGGGACTGTCCCTGAGCCCGGTCCGATCGCGGATGGGCGCAGACGGGCTTGCCTTAAGCGCGCCTTTGTCACGCCTGCAGCACGCGGTCACGTCAGGGTGCCTCTTTTGTAGCTAGCGGCTAAGAAACAACCAGCCTGCTAACTTCAAGATGGCTGCCCCGCTTCTTGCCCCCGACTCCCTCCTGATCGGTGCAAAACATGGTAGGCGGCAACAATGAATATAATGGCCACGTGTATTCAGTAGATAAACTAATCAAAAATGAATCTGTTACATTGTGAGTAGAGCGGTATACTCAAACAATCTACTAAGTCTGGCAGAAGGTGTGTTCCTGATTTATTTAGCGAACTGCCCCCACGGGATATCATCATTCAATCCTTCAGTGTCCGTGTGAAATTTATACACCCACCGCTGCTCTTTCTCTAGCATTCTTTTGTCCAGATTGTCAATGTGTTTGAGATGTTCTAACACTGCCCAGTGTGGATCGTATGGGGTGAGTTTCACTTCATTGAAATATGACGCCATTTTTGTGGTGATCCGGTGGCACCTGATGTTGCTGCGATGTTCTCCTATCCTGGTGCTGACCTTTCTGGTAGTCATACCCACATAATGAGGGTTACATGTGCATGTGATCAAGTACACAACCTCTTTGGTATTGCAGTTAGTGACTTTGCATAACTCCCAACTCATCTTGTTGTTAAAAGTTACTTTTTTGTAGTGGAGGTCAAGCGACACACACTGCAGTTCCCGCAAAGATGGTGACCCATCGGTAGGGTACTCAGTACTTGTTGGGTCTTGTCATTTCTGGTTTGTGGTTTGGGGCGGGTGTGTCCCAAGATATCTCTTAGGTCTTTTCCTTTTCTGTGTGAGAACATGGGTGTGGGGAAGTTCAGTTATCCACTGTTAAGGGTGCGCCAGTGTTTTCTGACCATTGTAACATGGTCGGACACTATGTTGAAGGTTGTGATGAATATGGGTCTTTTTTCTTTCTCAGTGATTTATTTTTGATATGTCTCCAGGAGTGCTTCTCTGTTGTTGCTTTCAGCTCTCTTTTTGGATTTATACATCAGGTTTTTTGGGTATTTCCTTGTGAGAAGTTTCTCAGATAGTCCTTTGGCTTGTGCTTTGAAGTGCTTAGTCTCAGAGCAGTTTCTCCTAAGTCTGAGAAACTGTCCGAAAGGGAGGGTCTCCTTCATATGTCTCAGGTGGAAGCTGTCGTATAGGAGTAAACAGTTTTTTGCAGTGGGTTTTACATGTGTGGTTGTCTTTAGTAAGCAATCAACACCATAAATGTGAAGTTCCAGAAATACCAGTTGGGATCTACTCATGGTATGTGTGAACTTTAGGAAAGGGTCCTGTTGGTTCAGCCACTCGATGAACTCATTAGCGTTGGGTTTGTCACCCTCCCAAATCAGTAGAACATCGCCGATGTATCTCTTCCAAAGTTGAATATGTTGGCGGTGTGGGTTTCCTACCTGACAGGATTTTGTGCTTTCCAAGGTGGTGTACGTATATTCCCGCCACATTTGGGGCAAAATTACTGCCCATACTGGTCCCGTGCTGTTGTCGGAACAGGATATCTTCAAAACAGAAGAAGTTTTCCATCAGGGCCCACTTGCAGCACTCTAATACTCTAATGGGTCATCCAGGCGAGCCTTCTAATGACTTGTGTATCTTGGGTACAGTATAAAAATAGGGGGTAACCAGGTGGGTATTAGCCAAGAAATCGGCTTCTTTTTTGGTAATCAAGTCGAGTGCTGTGGCCTCTTCCACCATGCTGGTGATCTCTACCAATAGGCCTTCCGTTGGGCCATCTCTGATGCGGAGGTAGTTCCTCCTATCCGCCAGGAGTCTCATGCACTCTCTGTGGTAGGCCTCTGTGGTTTGAAGTACTATGGCTCCTCCTTTGTCTGCTGGTTTTACTGTGATTCTAGTGTCGTTGGCCAATTGTAGGATGGCTTCTTGTTTGATTTTACTGGTGTTGTGGAACACTCTCATTGACCTTGGTTGACTTCACCTACTTCCTTTTAGATGGCCTTCTCGAAGGCTAGGAGTTCCACCCGTAGGTTTGCAGATAGAGGGGTGAAGGTTGATTTCTGGTGTAAGCCTGTATCACCACTATGAGTGTCCATCATTGGTTTGTTCTAAACAAAATACTTGCAGTTTAATTTTCTGAATGAATTCATTCAACTCACAACTGAGTTTAAATGTATCCAAACTTGGTGTAGGTAGGAAGCCTAATCCTTTTTCCAGTACTGTCAGTTGGGTTGATGATAGTGTAATGCCTGACAGATTAACCACCAGACTGGGTGGCTGCTGGTGCTGGGGTTGTTTGCAGGGCCCATGCTCCCTCATGTTCATCCTCGTTGTTTCCAATGGGTGTGACCACGGTAGGATGAGGAACAGAGCAGGACAAGGATACGGATGGCCCACCTACCAAGGACCCCCACCCTTCCCTGCTCTGCCTTTCTACTATGGACCTCCACATTATCAACACCAACCCTACACCTACTGAGTATTGGCCCAACAACCAGAGCAGTCCGGACAATCGTTTCCTTGTTTAGGAGAGGCAAAGGAACACCAAGAGGGAGAACAAAAAGAGGACAACAAGTACAATGGTCACACCCATTGGAAACATCCAGGATGAACACGAGGAGCATGGGCCCTGCGAACAACCCCAGCACCAGCAGCCACCCAGTCTAGTCCGGATATGCAGCCCGTATTGGTGTTGGTGAAGGGCCTGCCATCCCACCAACCTATTGTGGTTTCCCCACTTCTGCCTCTGTCCTTTCCTACATTGTGCTCCTTGTCTTTTGTCCTGCTGAGGTGGCCTCCATCGGCCTGCGTACATCACCGTGGGATCGCTGGCACTGGGAACAGTGCTGCTGGCTCTCCCTTAGCTCCGGCCCTCCCTCTCCTCAACAAAAGCCAGTGCAGACTGTGGCACTACACTGCAAGTGGAGGGTGACCCACGCACAAAGCTGGGGCCACTCTCCGAGCAAGAAGCCCCTATCTCCACACTGTTTGCTCTCAATTTGTTACGAGGTGGCCAGCATGCCAGAACTGCTGCAGCAACCCCATCTGCCACACGCCAGGCTGGGTGCTCCATGCTGTGAGTACCCAATGCAACCAAGTCAAATCTCCTGGCCTCCTCTAACAACAACATGGTTGTGCGCACACGGTCGTCCTTCATCACGAGGCAGAGTAACTGTCTGCTACCCCTACAAAGTGTCGCAAAAGGAATAGGGAAAATTTTACTGTCTCTGACCAAGTACCGAAAGGGAAAGAGGGGGTAAGACAGAAAATGGCTCAATATATACTTGGGCTATAACAATCACACGATGTATCCCAAAAGGAGTCCACAAATAGCCCACCTGAGCCTGGTCTGAAGTCTCGGCCCATGCAGGTAAGAGCAGTGGGGTAAGAAGGATGGGGTGGGGGAAGTCGACAGACCACAATGAGGTAAACTTAAATAAAAAGACAAAAAACACTTACCTTGCACACGCCACATCGCTGAGTCGCCGATGCAGCGAGCGCAAGGTCAGTGGTTTTTGTTTTTTTATTTAAGTTTTTCTCAGCATCCTCTCACGCTGCCTCATCGCTCTTACCTGCAGGGGTTGCGCCTGCTGGGCTGTACCATTCCCCTGATCACCCCAGGGGGTAGACATCCCTCCCATCTGCTGCCCCAAAACCCAATATGGTAAAAACACATTTTGGTGCTTACTGCATCAATATCCTATAGACTGGGTTTTCCAAGGCCTTTTTCTCACTTTAAATTTCTTCTGGATTTCCCAGACACAATGTAATAAGGGATGCAGTTGTTATTGCACAAAGTATGTACCAAATGTGATAAAAACACACAAAACTCATAATTCTATGTGAAAACAGGAACAACTACACATATTGGAAATCATTGGGCCACTCGGAATGAGAGCCTTAGGTTTTAAAAGTCTGGTATATGGCATGCTGGAAATACATTATCCTCACCTCATTGAATACATCCGTCAGCCTTTCAGAGCAATCTTTATAGAAAAGACTGAATCGCAAGTCTAGACAGTACATTGCCAGGCAGCCACTTGGTTTGAGGACACGATTTACTTCCTTACAGAACTTGTCTAGGTCAAACCAATGGGCAGCTACTGAAGCAGTGACGAGGTCCAGAGATCTATCTTCAAATGGGAGTTCCTCCGCTTTGGCAATCCTACAAAGAAAGAAAAAAGTTACAATTACAATTGTGACTTGAGTCTGGATAGTCATATTGCCATTTGGTTGGTGACTTGAATCTGGATATTCTTATTACCATCTTGTTGGTAGAGAGTAGGTAAATATCAATGTGGTATTCAAGAAGCATGTTCTTTTGATGGTTGCCATGAATCTGTACTGTTCCCTCCAAAATGACACTGTTTAGTCAGTTCTAAACATGACTCCGCTAGTCACCAGTATGTAGTCCCTCTGACTACCAGGTGGATGTGCTACAAAGATTCAAAAGGCACCAGCCAGGTTCTCTGTTTACCTTTGATGGAAATACCATGGCTAATCCAACTCTACATTGTCCACATAGGATAGCTCTAAGGTCAAGAGTTTGTTTTTATACTGGGCTTTTTGGTTTTAATTGCTGCCCTAATCATCTACCATTGAGATGTTTGTTTGTTAAAGTTTTAATTAACTGTACAATAAAATTTATTGAAATTGGGTCATGTATGCCATCATAGGTTATCTAGGGGGTTATTGACTAAGGATGTGCTTGTATATATCAAAATCAGATGTGTTTGTATATATCAAAATCATACACCTTAAAATTAATCAATCAATCAGGTGTTTGTTATGCGCGACTACTCACCCGTAAGGATCTCAAGGCGCTGGGGGTTGGGGGGGGGGGGTCGCAGGTTCCAGTCTATCAAGGAGGGGGTCTGTCGAAGAGCCAGGTTTTGAGGTTTCTTGCGAAGATGGGGAGTAGGTGTAGGGTCCGAGAGGAAAGGGGGGAGTCTGACCCGCTGCGTTCTGCTGGAGAGGAAGGAGCGGATCCAGTTGAGGGCCTTGTCTTGGATTCCTGCATCGTGTAGTCTGCGTATTAGGGTGTGGTGAGAGAATGTGTCGAACGCCGCGGAGAGGTCAAGGAGGATGCTGTTTCTCCTTTGTCCAGGTAAGGTACGGATGTCTTCTGTAGCGGCGATGAGGGTGGTTTCCGTACTGTGTTTTTTTCTGAAGCCGGATTGGGAGGAGTTGAGGATGTTGTGCTCTTTGATGAATGTGGCGAGTTGACTGTTGATGGCTTTCTCGATGACTTTCGCTGGGAACGGGAGCAGAGAGATGGGTCTGTAGTTTTTGAGGTCGGTGGGGTCCGCCGAGGTTTCTTCAGGAGGGGGTTGATCTCAGCGTGTTTCCAGTCATCAGGGAATGAGGCAGTTGCCTGGGAGAGGTTCATGGTGTGGCAGTGCATGGATCCAATGGTGTTGGCGGCTCTGTTGAAAATGTGGTGGGGACAGGGGTCTGTGGGGGCCCCAGAGTCGATTGACTTCATCATCTTCAGTGTGTCTTCGGTGGTGAGGGCTGTCCAGTTGTTGATCAATGGCTTCAGGGTGTCAGGGGTGGTTGGTGAGGGTTCAGTCTGTTGGTTGTCTTCGTCAAAGTTGTCATAGATGCTCTTGATTTTGTGGTGGAAAAAGGTGCTGAGTTTGTCGCAGAGGTCTTGTGAGGGAGGGATGTCGGTGGACTCGCTGGTGGGTTACTGAAGACTGATTTATCAATTCTATCAATCAATCAATCATGGAATTGTAAGCGTGCTACTCACTCGTGAGGGTCTCAAGGCGCAGGGGGAGAGTTAGCAGTTCCGTTCAGCCGAAGAGCCAGGTCTTCAGAGCCTTCCTGAAGGTTTCAGGGAGGGGGCATGCTGGATGTTGTTCCAGATCTTGGCTGCGATGTGGGAGAAGACTCTACCCCCTGCTCTGGCTTTGTGGATGAGTGGGGTTTCGGCGAGGATGAGGTTGGCAGATAATAGGTTTCTATAGGGTATGTGGAGGGTGATTCTCTCGTTGAGGTATTGGGTCCGGTGTTGTGTAGGGATTTGTAGGTGTGTGTGAGTATCTTGAAAACGACTCCCTTCTTGATGGGGAACCAGTGGAGCTTCCATAGGTGTTAGCTGATGTGCTAGTGTCGGAGGATGCAGAGGATGAGTCTGGCGGCGGTGTTCTGTATTGTCTGGAGCTTGCGGAGTAGGGACTTGCTTATGCCGGTGTAGAGGGCGTTTCCGTAGTCCAGCCTGCTGGCAATGAGTGTGTGGGTGACTGTCTTCCTTGACTCGGGGGGTATCCATTTGAAAGTCTTACAGAGGGTGTTGAAACAGCTGGAAGTGACTGCGTTGACCTGTCGGATCATGGAGAGGGAGGAGTCGAGTACGATGACGAGGTTTCTGGTGTGGTCTGTGGGACTCGTGGGCTGCCTAGGGCGGTGGAACACCAGTTGTTGTTCCATGCCGATGGGGTGGTTCTGAGGACAGGAACTTCATTCTTCTTTGAGTTAAGCTTTAGGCAGCTGTTGCTCATTCAGGCTGCGTCGTCTTGCATTCCTTTCTGGAAGTTGAGTCTGATGGTGGTGGAGTCCTTCGTGAGGGAGAGGATGAGCTGGGTGTCATTGGTGTAGGATACTATGCTGAGGCCGTGCGGTCGGACGATGGCGCCGAGGGGGGCCATGTAGATGTTGAAGAGGGTTGGGCTGAGTGATGATGAAGTTGTCGTAGAGGTTTTTAATTTTCAGGTGGAAGTAGGATCCAAGCTTCTCGCAGAGGTCCTGGGAGGGGGTGATGTCCGTGGCTTCGCTGCGGGGCTTAGTGAATTTCTGGATGGCGCAGAAGAGTGCCTTTGAGTTGCTTGAGTGGACGAGGATTTTGTTGTGGATGAAAGACCTTTTGGTGGTTCTGATGCGTTGGTGGTAGCCTGTCATGGCGTTCTTGTACGTGGTGTAGTTTTCCAGGATCTTGTTGTTCCTCTAGTTCTTCTCCAGGCGTCTGCAGGTGCACCTGTCTTCTTGGAGGTCCACGGTGAACTAGAGTGCTGTTTGTCAGGGTTATGTAGCGGGGTGAAATTTTCTGCGCAGTTGGACACACAGGTGTGGAATTCTCTGGCTGCGTGGTTGGCGTTAGTTGCAGCGGTGGTGGTGTTGAGGTTGAGGGTGGAGTTGAGTGGGTTTGGGTGGCTCCGGTTTTCGATGAGGAAGTGTTCCCAGTGGTGGTCGGTCCAAGGGGGTTTCGTTTCGTGGCGAGGCTGAAGTGGATGCTGTTTCCACCTGCGAAGATGGGGTCGAGGGTGTGTCCTGCCTTGTCGGTTGGTGTAGTGATGAGTTGTTTTAGTCCGATTTTGGCGAGATTGTCGAGGAGGGCGGCGGAGTTTGGGTTGTTTGGGTTGTCAAGGTGGAAGTTTAGGTCTCCAATTAGTATGTAGTCCTTGGTGGCGATGGCGTGAGGTATGATGAGGTTGGTGATGGTGTCGGCGAAGAGAGACCGGGGGCCGAGAGGTCTGTAGGCGAGGGTGCCGTGGAGTGTGGAGTTGGGGGCTGGTCTGGACGTGGAAGTGCACATGTTCGGCAGCAGGGAACGTTTTGCTGGAGGTGTTGAGGCGGAGGGAGTTTTCGGGTGTGAAGGAAAGGCCTCCTCCCGGGTGGTTGGGGTGGTCCTTCCTCTGGATCTTGTATCCATCCAGGATGGCGATGTCGGGATGGAGGAGGTATTGATCTAGGTTTTTGTGAAGAAGGCAATGTCGGGTGAGAGGGAGCCCAGGAGGTTCCAGATCTCCATGGCGTGTCTGTGCATGGAGCGCACGTTGAGGAGGATGCATCTTGGGGCATCGGCGATGTTGGCTGCCGGGGCGGTGGTGAAGGTCTGGTGGCAGTGGTGGCAAGAGAACAGGCCGTGGGTCGTATTCGGCACAGCTTGTTGGCAGTTGTTGCTTCTTCCAGGTTTGAGTTTGAGGAAGGTGGGAGGGTTGTAGCGGTATGTGGTGGGAGATCCAGGGTCCCTGGCGCTGGTCACGGTCAGGTCGTGGATGGCTGCCATTAAATAGGGGAGGGACGAGAGGCAGTGAGGCGGGAGCGGGGGCTGTCCAGGGGGAGGGGCCGCGGGGGCAGCAGCGGCAGGAACAAGCACAGAAAAAATAAAAGGAAAAGAGTAAATTAAATTGAGATGAGATGAAGCGGGAGCAACAAGGAAGACAAATAAATAAAGGGCGGGACAGCAGGCGACGGCTGAGGGATCAAGGGAGGAATTAGAATGGTGGCTCAAGAATGCACAAGCTTGGAACGGGAGGGCAATCTTCCTGGAGGAACCCGAACTAGTGACAGATTCAGATGCAAGCCTAGAGGGCTTGAGAGCAAAATGCAGAAGTTCCTCCACAGGGGGACGTTGGTCAAACCAAAAGAAGACACTGCACATCAATTGTTTGGAACTCTTAGTGGGCTCCTTTGCAGTCCGTAGTTTCACACAAGAGAGGATGAAATGTTGTGTAATGCTTCGCATGGACAATGTTTCAGCAGTGCAATATGTCAGCAAGATCGGAGGACCAAACACCTAGCAAAAGACTTTTGGGGTTATTGTTTGAGCAAAGGAATTTCAGTTGTAGCACAACACATTCCTGGTTTGAGCAATGGAGTAGCAGACTGGTTCTTGAGGAACTTTAGAAACTCCAGCAATTGGAGACTGAACAGGGAGATATTCCTAAATATCCAACACATATGGGGTCCTTTCAACATAGATCTTTTTGCAGACAGATTGAATACTCAACTGACACAGTTTTTCAGCTGAAAAGCAGACCCTCAAGCTGCTGGGGTAGACACATTCCTAAAGGACTGGAGAGGTCTAAGACATATGCTTTCCCGCCTTTTGTCATGCTACCGAGATTCTTTCTACAAACACGCAGATTCAGGGAAACAGTAGTAGTATTAACCCCACTTTGGAGATCCCAAGCATGGTTCCCAATAATTCTGGAAATGTCTATAGACTTCCCCTTATTAATACCGAATTTCGAGACCCTAATTCTAGGCCCTTGAGGAGAAATTCATCCCCTAATGGAAGAAGGCTCCCTTACACTGATGGCATGGAAGATTTCCAGAGACAATTGGAAATCCCTGGCCTTTCGCCAGATGCTTTCAGACTCATATCTGAGTCGTGGGCGTCTGGCACAAGAAAAGCATATAGACTGGCGTGGAATAAATTGAATCATTTGTGTGTTCAATGGGGTTTCAATCCTATTTCAACTGATCTAGTTCATATAATGAATTATCTAACAGAACTATTTGAATCAGGTTTATCATACAGGACGGTAAATGTCTATAGATCAGCCATTTCTGCTGGTCATTGTTTTATAGATGAATTACCTGTTGGCCAAAATGCATTAACAAGGAAGATAATGAGAAGCATTAGGGTCCTGAAACCACCCATACCAAAGTACACCTCTCTTTGGGATGTTAAACTGATCCTACAAGTATTAGAGAACTGGGGTGATAACCAGTCTTTATCGCTAAAACAACTCTTACAAACTCACAACCCTCTTATGTCTGGTTTCATTTAGACGTACATCTGATGTTAGAGCCTTAGATGTCACCAGTAAAGCATATCAACCTGAGGGAGTATGTTTCTATATTAAAAGAAGAACTAAGACTCTTTCCTCAACATTTTCTACCCTTATTTCTTGGGAAACCCAAGACTGTGTGTGGTGCAATGCTTGAAAGAATATGAAAGGAGAACTCATAATCTGAGAAACGGTGTTGCTCAACTATTAATCTCTCACAAAAGGCCTCATAAAGCTGTTTCCTCCCCTACCTTAGCTAGATGGGTGAAAGATGTGATGAATGAAGGGGGTGTGGACATCTCTGTTTTTGGAGCACATTCACTTAGAGGTGCCTCATCCTCTAAAGCATTCATCTTGGGAAGAGGTTTACAAGACATTTTAAAAGTGGCCAATTGGTCCAACAAGAGCATGTTCAAAAGTTATTACTTTAAACCAATGTCTAATGTAATTGATAATGTATTGAATGCACTTTGAACTGGCATAATATTGGCCTCCGTGTCATGCCATAAAATGTAGATTTTCCACAGCCTGATGAGCAGAAAATCTGGATTTTATTAAGGACACGGAGGCTAAGATTATCCAACCACTGATAGCTGGCCAGATAAATTAACTTCTTTTTATACTGTCTTTCAGAGTAACACAGTTTGGATTTGGATTTCCGCTTACATTTATACTTCTGGATACATTCAACTGGAATGTCATTGTACTTAAAGTTTATCTTGTTCGCAGTGCAGAAAGAAGGAAGATGGCTGCTTGTTTCTGTGCCTTATAAATGATTAGAATGTTTTAAAAGTTCTAAATTCTTTCTAATTGTTGCTGCTGTGAGCTGGCAATAAAAGGAGATTGCCAGCTCACAAGTGGGCTGAGGCCGGCAGGCAGGATCGGGTAGCAGAGCAGGCACCAGGCGTGAACCTCACCAGGAGGAGGTGAAGAGACTGGGGCGCGGTGACGGCACAGAGGAGCTGCTGGGGAGAGAGGTGACCCAGACCAGAGGTCAAGGTCTTACTCACGCTCCCCTGCAGCGGCCACCATTAAATAGGGAAGGGGGGAGGGACGCGAGGCTGGGAGGTGGGAACGGGGGTGATCCAGCGGCACACCAACAACAGATACTCCAACACCATATACTCACCTGGGCCCATAAACATACACACCGTTGAATAACCGCTGGAGCCAAAGTTTATGTTTTCTAAACGAAGATTAGTTACCTTTATTCCTTAACTAACCTTTCACTGATCAAAAAGTCGATGGACCATTAGTTGGAGCTAGTTGATGGTGAAATGACATAGATTAACCTCTTTCTATTATAATGAAATAACCACAGACTCTGGACATTTTTTAATCTTTATCTAAATTAATTTCATGTGAACCACTTTCAAAGTACAGTACAGTTGTTGTCACTCACAGGAGAGAAGATTCCATTAATCAAACACATACTTAGCACCTTTGCAATGACTTAAGCTCAGAAAGGAGAGGACAGAGAGAAAAGGTCATCTGCACATTCACGGAAATAATAATTACCTAGGATGGTGTGAAAACCAACACCCTAGCAAAGGGCTGGTAAGGGTCCCCCGGGAAAGATCAGGTGACAAATGTTTCAGGAAAGGATTCACGACAGGATAGATGACCTCTCTAGCACCAACGCTTGCGTAGCACCCCTCTCTGACACTCTCTTCCTCCTCGAGATTCTTCCGCGATGTTCTTAATTAATTAATTTAAGATAGATGGTTCTGCATTCGATTCTTCATCAGCATCTCTCGTTACTCCGACAGCATCCTGAGCTCTGCAGCATTCAGCAAATCTCCGTTTGACTAACTAACTAAAACTACCTCAATTATACCCTTCTATATTCATGTACCACCCATTAATGTTTCAATATCATAAAAATACTACTTCTGATTGTACAGGCAAGGGGGGGAAGATCATCACACCATGCTTATATGTCATCTTAGTCTATCAACTTATTGTTCATAAATCCAACCCCTTAATTTTTATTCCAAAACTTTATTCCCACCCGTATTCACGTCTTATTAGAAACAATTGTTTTATTTTGTCGTGAACATCCATTCATCCAGAGGTCTTCAGTGCTTGTTCCCAGGGTATGTAACTTTTGTGTCCTTAGATCGCATTAAAGAGTATCGTCATTCTTCCGGCTCAGTCTCAACAGGCATGCGCGGAGGTCACATGTCTAACAAACTCTGGACTCACACGAGAGGCCCAAATGCGCACTAGTCAGAAAGTCAAATATTATTTTCAAGAATAAATGGTTTCCCTGTATACCACCCATTTCTACTCGAATCCCATGTATTTATTAATGCTTTCCCCACATTAGCAAAATAGCTTGGTTTAGTTTCAGCAAAGCAGCAGATGCCAGGCATGTGAACCTTCAAGCCGCCATATCAGTATCTTCTGCTCATGCGCAACCATTTCCTCCAAGCGACAGCTCGTCATACTGCGTAGATGCAGTTGACGCATGCACAATAAAGATTTCCCATTATCAGCAATTTTAGAACTTTGCTCGAGTTACTTACGTTAGTAAACACATATGCGCGCTTCTCTGACCTTTATTTGTGTGTGGTACGTATTAGTTTTACACAATACATAATTAATACAATGTTAGGGACTTAAATGAGAGGATTGCTTCCAAGCAAGTCTCTTTTCTACGAGTCCTTGCTCCATCAATCCCCTCTCTGATGGCATTTTGAGCCATCACAAAATTACCCATCCCAATCATATGCCAACTTTATCATTTCTCATCCTCTTCTCCTGCCTCTTTGTTCTTGTTCTCATCTTTGTTTTTCAAATCTTTCATTCTTTTGTATAACTCTCCTTTCATTTCTTCTAGTTGAATCTCTTCATACTTTCTTTTCCTTCCCTTTCCATTTACTTCATATTTTCTTCCTTGCCCTTTGTTTCTGCAACATTTACACCATATCATTATTGTTATACCAACTAATGGAAAGACTACTTGACTATAATATCTTTCCCAAGATTAGTAAACCAAGTCCCTATTGATTAAATACTCTTTGTTTCTCCCATACATTGTCAACCTCCAGTGGTTTCAATTCTTCTTGAAGTTTTGTAATATTCTTAATATATCCTCTGATTTCTTTGCTTTTATCCGGCATGTAAGTGCAACAATGTAGGACTTTCAAAATTTTACAGACTCCGCCTCCCTTTGCCAATAATATATCAAGCGCAAGTCGTTTTTGTAAAACCATAGACCTAATTGCGACCTAATTGCAACCATTTCTGCATTAATCATCAAGAAACCTCCAGCAGTATCAGTCGAAAGATGATTAAATACTGTTGATAATTGACAGATTCTATGTGAATTTAAAATGACTCCCACTGAAGGTATCAATGCACCAAAAAGGACACCTATTATTTCAGAAAAACTAGATCTCTTTCTTCGTGTTAGTTCATTAGTGTTTTCATTGCTTCCAGTGATTCTTTTTTTACGTGATAAATTTTCGGAAATACAATCTCAAAGTAGCAACTACCGTACCACTGTGCAGGCAGCTTATAATAAGCATTATTCCCATACACGTAGTAAACCCCAGGATATACTGGATCAGTTTACCCTTTCAGTCCCCAACCTCCCAAAATTAGGAAGTCTTTAATCTATGGAGGCAGGTCTTCCCTATCTTTACAAAGTCTAGGGACATCGCAGCATGAGCTTTGCCAGCAGTATAAATTCCCTCTTTCTCAGCCCATGGTGGTATATGGGTTTTCTGTTCAGCAGCTTTTCTTTGGAAATCCGGTCTCCTTTCTTCAACTAAATTCAAGAACACTTTCTCTTTTTCATGTAATGTACATGTTAGATTATTTTAATGTGCTTTTACTATATCTCTAGACATTGTTAAGAAAAATTCACCCATAAACTGTGTGTCTGGACTACTAAGCACAGGATTCATATTCTTTCGAATAGGAATTTCTGAAAATACTACATCTAGGTTTGAATAATAATCTGACGTTTTCCTGTTCTATAGAATAGACTTGTCAGTATACTACATGAAATACCATATGTTAAAGGTAAATGATGGTATGTAACTCCTTCTGCTACTAAGCTGGTAATTTCATACAAACATAACAATCCCTAATCTCCATTGTGTCTACATACTGAAACAACAACTTTGTGAATACATTTAAAGACGTGTCATTATCTGTTACTGTGTAATTAAAACTATCTCATCTGCTGCTTCTAATTCTACTCTATTTCCTTTCATGGTAGCTGTCTTTTCATTAGTATCTGTATCATTCTTCTTGATTGTTATCATGAGATAAGGAACTGCTACTGTTAGGAATAGCCATACTGTGACCACTAATAAAATGCTACATATGCAAACCCTAGAGCATTTTTGAGTACAACTTCGCTTTGTTCTTTCAGCAATCCTGTCTTTAGCCATTTTAGTCTAAGAAGATTCCTCTTCTTTTCTTTTCTTTACTTGTGAATTCAAATCTTTGGTACTTCAAGGAGGCCTCACTTGCCCTTAATCAATCTGTTCAGCATTAACGTCTTCTTAGTCTGTCTCTTCATTTAAATCCAAATTCTTATTCTTCTAATATCACGTAGGTCCACCCAGGACCCTTGAACTTATTGTTCAAGATTCTCAGTCTTGGACTTCTTCGAATGTTTTTCACGATTGACTGCGTTAACTGAGCTTGACTGGTAACTTCATTCACTTGTTCAGGTTTTTGACTTGTTTTTTCTCAAATGGTATTTTAACCTTTTGACTCCTCCTGGCCAGTTATCGCCTTTTCTGACCCTTTTAACTTGCACTGCACTTTCACCTTCTTTGTCTTTCTCAAGATCTCTTTTATTTTCGTTATGTTATGGCACAATCCGTTCTTCCTTTTCTTCAGAGTTACTCTCTATCTGTTCTTGTTCAGGTCTTGTTATTGTGGCTTCATCTGTCTGAACCTGTTCTTCTTCCTCTATCTGTTCCTGTACGGGTCTTTTTTCAAATTGATCTTCTTCCCGAACTTATTCTTCTTCTCCTAAATGGTCCTGTTCAGGTCTCACTACGATTTGTTCTTCTGCTGCCTGAACGTGTTCTTCTTTCCCTGTCTGGTCCTGCTCAAGGTCTCGAGTAGCTTTGTTCATTTCTTCCTGAGCGTGTTCTTCTACACCTATCTGGTCCTCACTAATTTCTCGTCTTTCTAATCTGGTTTTGCGCCTTGTTTGAATAACCTCCTCAGGTATGTCCACCACTGTTATCCAGCCCTCCTGACTTGTACTCGGTTGTTCTTTGTCAGTCACTTCAGAATCTGTCACTCTAGATTCTTCGACTTCACAACCTTCGTCAGTCTCAACTGTTTCAGTCAGTTGCGGTTTCTTCACAGTAGGGGCTGGAACCCTTTTTGTGTGACTTGTATGGATCCAATTGGGCAAACCTGCACACTTCACTGCTGTTGTAGTGACCAGTATGACTTGACGTGGATCATCCCACCTGCGTGCTAGGCACGACTTTCTGGTGTGCTTATTCACTACCACCCAGTCTCCAGGATTCAAACCATGCACCTGTGCTGGCTGCCTGGCAACTGCGTCTTCTCCAACCTGGTGAGAGACAGAACGCACTAGGTCAGCCAATCCTTTGCAATAGTCCAATACCAGTTATATTCAGCAATTTATGTCCTGGTATAAATGCTTGTCTCATTGCCCTTCCCATGAGTATCTCATGGGGACTCAATCCTGTTTTCGTGTCAGGAATACTTCGGAGTCCCATCAACACAAGAGGCAATGCATCTGGCCAACTCAGTGATGTGGATGCACACACCTTTACCAATCTTGACTTGAATGTGCCATTTAATTGCTCCACCACCCCAGAAGCCTCTGGGCGGTATGCACAGTGCAGTTTTTGTACAATTTTGAATGCTTCACAGATTAATCAAATTATTTCATTATTAAAATGAGGTCCTCTATCTGATTCCAAAGTTACTGGAAAATCAAAACGAGTAATCAACTCCCTCAACAACAATTTAGCAACTACCAGACTGTCATTTCTCCTAGTGGGGTATGCCTTCACCCATCGTGAAAACAAACACACTATGACAAGGATGTACTTAATTTCATTGCTTGGTAGTAACTCTATAAAATTGAGTTGTAGTCTGGTGAATGGTCCTTCTGCTTTTCCCATTTTTCCCCAACTGACCACTGTCTTCCTCCCTAGATTTATTTGCTGACAAATTAAGCATCTCTGTCAAAGATTCTCTGCGACTACCCTGAACTTTGGATTATACCAATTTTGTCTAAATAGTCTGATCATAGCATCCCTGCCTACATGAGTGTCTCCATGATACATTCTTACCATTTGAGAGAGTAAGCAGTCTGGCATGACAATTCTGCCATCAGGGTACACCTATACGTCATCTTCTGCCCTCCTTTCACAACCTGATTTGATCCAATTTTCCTTTTCACTTACCTCCACTTCATCCTGCAACTGTCTCACCTCATCCCATGTTTCTAAAGCTGAATAACATAAGTTGGCAGCTGACTCCACTTGTTTAAATTTTCTTATTCAATGCCACATTATTTCTCGCACAATATTGAGCAATCTGGTCAGCATATCGGTTACCGGCCGCCACATAGTAATTTCCTGACTGGTGAGCAGCACACTTGACCATTGCTATTTCTTTTGCCAATTGTATCGCTTCCAACAATTTTTTCACAAATTTCCCATTTTTTATGAGGGATCCTGAAGAAGTCAGAAATCCCCTCTGCATCCAAAGCTGGCCAAAGTCATGCACAACCCTGTAACCATATTGAATGTCCGTAAATATGGTTATTTCCAATTTTTCACAATTTTGCATGCCTTTATTAAGGCCACCAACTCGGCTACTGGTGCAGACTTGACTCCTGGTAAACAGGATGCTTCAATGGCCCCAGATATTTTACAGACAGCATAAACTGCACTCAGTCTTCCTCCTTCAATCCTTAGACAAGAGCCATCGACAAATAGTTTGTGATCTGGCTCTTTCAGTGGCTCCTCCTGTATATCAGGGCAGGGCTTAGTACACATCTCAGTCACATATAAGCAATCATGATCTACTTCATCTTTCACTTCTTCACAACGTGGATCTGGCAATAATGTAGCAGGGTTTACCATTGTAATCACTGTCACATTTTCTGCTCCCAGAATTACTCTTTCATACCTAGTCATCTGACTAGGGGTAAGATGCTGTGTTTGAGTTCTTGTTAAAAGAATCTCGACTGAATGTGGAACATAAACCTTAACTGGATGTCCCATCACGATTGACTCACTTTGCTCCAGACTCATACAGGTAGCAGCTACTGCTTTTAAGCAGCCAGGTGGAGCTGAAGCCACAGAATCCAAAGTAGCAGAAAAATATGCCACTGGACGTCGGCTTAATCCATGTCTTTGGGTCAAGACTGAAAGCGCACAACTCTTTCTCTCACAACAAAACAGTGCAAATTCTTTCGTATAATAAGGCATACCTAAAGCAGAGGCCTCGCACAGACGATTTTGCAATTTCACAAATGCTTCCACACTTTCATCATTCCAGACAATGGGCTCCTTCACTTTTTTTCATGTCATCTGAATCAATGGTTTTGCTAACAAAGAAAATCCTACAATCCACTGCCGACAGTACCCAACCACTCCGAGAAACATTCTTATCTCTCTTTGCGTCTATGGTAACTGCATTTGCTTGATTATTACAATTCTCTCAGTTGTCACTTTTCTCACTCCTCTTTCTATTTTGTGACCCAAGTATTTTACTCCTGTTCGACAAAATTGCAATATCTCTGGAGACACTTTGTGTCCTCCGTCAGCCAAATGGTTTAGCAATGCAATTGAATCAGTAACACAGTCTTCTCGGGATTTTGATGCCACTAGTAAGTCATCGATATATTGTACCAGGATTGAATTTATGGGCATAACTAACTTCTCTAGACACTATTCCAGTATTTGATACCCTTGATGAACCCGGCACCATGCCAAGATACGATCTTCAAATTTGGCTGTCGGGATGTAAAGGAATAGAGAAAAAGGCTTGGCACAAATCAATTACTGTAAACCAGCCTGCATTCCAGGGAATCTGATAAAGAATCACTGCTGGATTTGGCACCACAGGACAACAAGGCACTACAATTTTATAAATGTTTCTCAAATCCTGCACTATCCTGTATTTTCCACTAGGCTTTTTAAGTCCTATTATAGGCGAATTACAAGGAATACTCATTATTTCTTAAAAAATGCCCTGTTTAATCATCCGGTCAATTTCTGAAGCCACTCCGGCTTTCACTTCGGGACTCAGTTTGTATTGTCTGCTGTTGGGATAAACTGCACCTTCTTTCATGGTCACTTTCACTGGGTCTATATCACCATTAGCCCTATTTCTTTTCCATTGAAATCCCATACTTCTGGATTCACAGTTGTTTTTAGTTCTTCTGGTAAGTCATCTATTGTCATTAAAGAATACATTTCATGTACCTCTGTGCTTTGTTTAGCAAGCATTATCTTATATACAATATCTTCATCAGGGGTTTGAAAAGCAACACCATCCGGCGTGCAATAAATTGTGTGATTCATTTTGCACAATCGATCTCTTCCTAATAGATTTACTGGACTAGAATCGCAAACTACGAATCTATGCATGTCTTTAAAATTTCTGATGTGCACTTTCATTGGTTCTGTTATTGGGGTTCTAATCTGTTGATTTGAGACTCCGACAACTTGGATCGATTCCCCCGAGAGGGGTAGGTTTGGGATGTCTGCTGTTCTCACAGTAGAACGGGTAGCACCAGTATCCAACAGAAAAGTGATATCAGTGCCTTCTACTTTCCCATCAATAAATGGACCGCCAAGTACACACTCCTCTTCCTCCCCCCTCAGACACCATCATTGCATTTGACTAACTTCATCATCATTACTCTGTAAAAGGTACTGTGAAATCACAGAATTTTTCTTACAAATTCCTCCTTGAAATCCGGCGTCAGCACTGTAATTTTGCAGGTTCACAACATTTGGCATAGGGACAGGTGGCACCTGACACTGTTGTTTAACTACCTGCTGCGGCTGATTCATAAACACCTCGTTCTGCGTCTGTGGATTTAAATTTGGGTTTGGGCCATTATTATCCTGAATATTCTTACACTCGTTTTTCCAATGTCCAAGCTTTCCACACTCATTACAAGGAAACTTTTTCTTTGCATCCTCTCTATTCATTCGTCCTCTTAATTTACCACCATTTGCCACATGATCACTCTGATTATGTTCCTTCATCTGCCCATCAGTCTGACTATTCAACTTAAGTTCCTGTTGTTCTGGCAATTTCACTTGTGCCCACATCATTTTCTTTTTTAACTTTCTATGTCCCGCCTCAATATCATTGCCACAATTCTTTGCGTACTTCAGAATGTCATCTATGGATTTTCCATGCCAACACAACATGTGTTGTTGAATCATCTGACTAATCTCTGGTTTCAGACCGTATACAAACCGATGTACAAAATGTCCCATATCCTTATCTCCAATATTCTCAAAGCCACTATACTGCTTGAACACCTGTAGCAGTCGTTCATAGTACGCATGAACAGATTCATTCGGTTCTTGGGTTGTTCTACCTATCTTTACCCAATCTGTTTCTTTGGGAGGGATTTTTCCTTTCAAGAAAGTAATTACTTGTTGGTATGTCTTCATCACATCATCTGAGGGTGCTCCTGTTTTCGAATCTCTTGGATACTCCTCACTTGGCCAGTCAACTGTAATCTTACATTCTGTCCATAAATCAGCAGGTACCACTATATCAAACAGACCATCCAGATCTTTCAACAGAACTTTCGAAACTTTCGCAAACCTATCAACCTGTTTGTACCATTCAACTGGTTTCTCTCTTAATCTAGGGAAATCGTTTATAAATGATAGAATATCTTGCCGGCTCCATGGGACATGAACATATCCACCTCCAGTTACCCCTCTCATGGGACACATTCTTTCTACCTTTCCTGATTCTTTTAATAAATATGCAGAGGATGCTTCTTTCACCTGTGCTTCCTCCATCTTCCTTAACCACCTTATCCTCCACTTGTCAATGTCTCCCCATTTTTGAAAAATATTCATCAACTCCTTTCCCTTTAACTTCTTCCTGGACACATTCATATTTTCTGAATCTTTGTCAGTAAACTCCACTCGATATGGTTTCTGTAGCACATTTGATCTCCCTATATCTATTCCCATCTCTGAAGCAAGCTCTGCCAATTTCTCGTGAAACAATCTCGCATTTCTGGCTATACTTCTACATATAAACAACAACTCTTCCTCATTGTAAGTGTTCAATCTTTCTATTCCCACATTTCCAGTTATCATCTCTTCCAATTCTACTTTTAATTTGTAAATATCCCAAATCTTTGGAGGTGAGCTTTGTTTTTCTATTCCCTGTGCCCATCTCTCCAGATCTTCTAGAGTTACCGCTGTTGAACTTCTGATTCCTGAGGACACCACAGACCTTCCTTCTTTTGAACTGCTGAGTGTAACTCTTTTTGGGGTTTCACTTACTAATTCTCTTATCGGTAGATCCATTAATGCAATCACTGAATCGCACTCACTAGCTTAGTCTTCAGTTATTACAATTTCTTTTCTAGGATTATTCAAAGGAGTCGTTACAGCTTGTGGTTTGGGCAATTTATTTTGTCTCCATACAAAGGAACCACAGGACCTATAGTTACTGTTATTGTCGATGCTTCAGGGTTTACATTTAATTGGCCTATTTTCTGTATTAATTCCTCTCTATTTTTATTTAACACTTCTTTCTCCTTATCATGAAGTACCCTACTAACTGATGTGTCATGCAACATTTGTGGAATTAAGGGTGTTCCCATGACTGGTGTACTCAGGGTGACTCTACTGGGTCCTTGCTGATACGGTGGAGGATTTTTAGTTAAAATGTCTTCTAACACTTCATCATCTGATTCACCATATCCTGTCACTTTCAAGTGTTTTGTTTTCTCTTTGCTCTTACCCCCTGACTGTTCCTCAGCCATTAATACTGGATATAAACCTTCTGATACCATTGATCTTCTACATTGCTTCATCTGACCCTCACGTGACTCAAGTAAATATTGGGTAAAATGCCCCATATATCTTCCACTCCTGTTTTTCTCTCGTTCATATGACTCAGTCTCCCATTCTTCTAAAGCCTCATACTGCATTAGCATAGGTCTTGGATCTAAATCATTCATCCGCATTCTCAAATTCTGAAGAATTCTCCCATTAAACGTACCATGTTCAGGAAAAGCTAAAACACCATCACTCTTTGTGAATTCTATCCAATTCTCCATCCATACACACGTATGGTATCCTCTCTCCATCATCATAAACGAAGCAGGCGTTTTAGGTTGCGGAATAGGAATTCCCTCTCTAGCCAATACAGGCTTATCTTTCTTAAAGAAATTCTTAATTTTCTTTATTAATGACATTTTTCTCTTTTCTCCATACATTCTAGACACTCGATGCACAAAACAATAATCCGCAAACCCTTGAGCTTTTCTGTCAGGGCAACTCACACCAAAAGGCAAATGTGAATCAAACAAACAAATTTTCGTTGGCCAATCTTAAAGCAGCTTTTATTCAATCACTCAATCAACTTCCAGCTCACGCCCGTGGTCTAACCAATGCCAGCGCGGCCTTTTCGATGTCGTCAGTTCTGCTCCTTACTACTGACCCCTCCTTTATAATTTGCGTCAGCCACACGCCCGCTGTTTCAACGTATCCCAGCGCGGCTCTCTGTGACGTCAGTGCAACTCCGGCAACTGATCCTCCCTTCACAAGGTAATACGAAAAACGTATTTCTTTTACTTTTCTTAAATGAAATTTGTTAGACACAACATAAAAACATTTGCTACTCTGCCTGTTCCGCTAAACAAAGAATAGATTTTCGACTTGCTCTGGAGACTCAGAATTGCTCCTCTTCCACTGCAAGTAAAAACCTCTGTTTACCCTTCATTCAAGCTCAAGAGAACCTATTACTCCTTCAGTGTTAACCCTTGCTAGGTGATATAAGACCAAAGTTTCACCAGCCAACCCTTTTCGCTACCATTCACACTCATCTTTTATTCGAAATAGTCCCTAATTTAACGCTGCCAGCCCTGCGTAGCTTCTCAGTGCTATTCCAAGAGACGAGTAACCTCACTGCAGTATGGCTTCTATCACCAACCGCTATTCATTTTCCCCCGTGAATCTTCCGGACAACATAAAACAAGACGCTAACTCTTTTTGTTAAACATAAATCAATAATCAATACTTATCACTAAACTAGTCAATAATAACCATAGCTCTACTACCAGAAAACTGATCCAGCTGCACACCAACAACAGATACTCCAATACCATATACTCACCTGGGCCCATAAACACACACACCGTTGAGTAACCGCTGGAGTCAAAGGTTATGTTTTCTAAACCAAGATTACTTACCTTTATTCCTTAACTAACCTTTCACTGATCAAAAAGTTCTTTCCTCTGGTCAATGGACCATTAGTTGGAGCTAGTTGATGGTGAAATGACATAGATTAACCTCTTTCTATTATAATGAAATACCACAGACTCGGGTAAATTTTAAATCTTTATCTAAATTAATTTAATGTGAACCACTTTCAAAGTCCAGTACAGTCTTCGTCACTCATAGGAGAGAAGATTCCATTAATCAATCATCAAACACATACTAAGCACCTTTGCAACGACTTACGCTCAAAAAGGAGAGGACAGAGAGAAAAGGACATCTGCACATTCACGGAAATATTAATTACCTAGGATGGTGTGAAAACCAACCCCTTGGCCAAAGGGCTGGAACAGGATGGATGACCTCTCTAGCACCGACGCTTGCGTAGCACCCCTCTCTGACACTCTCTTCCTTCTTGAGATTCTTCTGCGATCTTCCTCTAAATTAATTTATTTAAGATAGATGGTTCTGCATTCGATTCTTCATCAGCATCTCTCGTTACTCCGACAGCATCCCGAGCTCTGCAGCATTCAGCAAATCTCTGTGTGACTAACTAAAACTACCTCAATTATACCCTTCTATATTCATGTACCACCCATTAATGTTTCAAATTCGTAAAAATACTACTTCTGATTGAACAGGCAAGGGGGGAAGATCATCACACCATGCTTATATGTCATCTCAGTCTATCAACTTATTGTTCATAAATCCAACCCCTTCATTTTTATTCCAAAACTTTATTCCCACCCGTATTCACATCTTATTAGAAACAATTGTTTTATTTTGTCGTGAACATCCATTTATCCAGAGGTCTTCAGTGCTTGTTCCCAGGGTATGTAACTTTTGTGTCCTTGGATCACATTCAAGAGTATCGTCATTCTTCCGGCTCAAACTCAACAGGCATGCGCGCAGGTCACATGTCTAACAAACTCTGGACTCACACGAGAGGCCCAAATGCGCACTAATAAGAAAGTCAGAAAGACAAATATTATTTTCAAGAATAAATGGTTTCACTGTATACCACCCATATCTACTCTAATCTCATTTATTTATTTATGCTTTCCCCGAATTAGCATTAGTAAAATAGCTTGGTTTAGTTTCAGCAAAGCAGATGCCAGGCATGTGAACCTTCAAGCCGCCTTATTAGTATCTTCTGCTCATGCGCAAGAATTTCCCTCCAAGCGACAGCTCGTCATGCTGCGTAGATGCAGTTGACGCATGCGCAATAAAGATTTTAGAACTTTGCTCGAGTTACTTACGTTAGTAAACACATATGCAAGCTTCTCTGACCCTTCTTTTTGTGTGGTACATATTAGTTTTACACAATACGTAATTAAAACAATGTTAGAGAGTTAAATGAGAGGATTGCCTCCGAGCAAGTCTCTTTTCTATGAGTCTTTGCTTCATCAGGGGCTGTCAGAGGGAGGGGCCGCAGGGGCAGCAGCAGCGGGAACAAGCACAGAAAAAATAAAAGGATAAGATTAATTTAAGGTAAGATTAGATAAAGCGGGAGAAACAAGGAGGACAAATAAATAAATAAAGCGCGGGACAGCAGGCGACGTCTGAAGGCAGCAGCAAGGGCAGGATATGGGCTGAGGCCGGCAGGCAGGATCGGGTAGTGGAGCAGGTACCAGGCGTGGACCTCATCAGAAGGAGGTGAAGAGACTGCGGTGCGGTGATGGCACAGCGGAGCTGCTGGGGAGAGAGTTGACCCAGACCAGTGGTCAAGGGTGGTAGATGCAGAGATATGCCCTGAAACATGAGAGCTTAGATGTCTGCACCGACTCAGACTACTTGGAGACGCATTCCACTCCATCTTTACTTGCTCATTCTAACACTCTTGACGGGGAGCAACCATATGTATATGAGTCTGTGCATTACTCAAATAGGAAAGGTCAAGGCCCAACTGACAGGCCATGCCCCTGCTGAATGGCAACACAAGTAATTCCAGATCTGTTACAGATTTGTTGGACCTCACCAGTGAGGTGAAGCTTAAAACCAAAGAGACAGTCAGCATGGGACCCACATCTGGGCTCCCCCTTCTTACTAAGAAGACACTACATTAAAGTACAATGGTGTTGAATGGGAAGCTTGCAAAAGTCTCAGCTACCTGCAATTGGCCTAGGCTACATTCTATGTTTTGCCCAGTTCAACCATATGCTGATCAATCTTGGTCTAGCTCCGAAACGAAACGGTCCAGCCCCAAATGCCAAGCTATGTCTATTCTTGAACGGAAGCACAAGTTATGTGCACCTTGAATCCCATTGCACAGTGAGAATGAAACTAATGACCAGGCATACACATGTGGTAGTTTGTTTGCACTCCTGAGGCCTGACCAGTCTTCCCAGCAACTTAGAAGACTGCACTCCCTCTCCAGCCAACTTGAACCACATACTTGTGCACTTTATCTGTTTGTCGTTGCCAAGGCTTGTTGACGCTCCTCACTGAAGATCTTCAAGCTTCAAGAAGACCCAGCCTCCACCATCACCCAGCCCCATGGACGACATCCTGTATGTCTGCCTGGCACCGTGGGCCCCCATAATCTATGGGCTGCTGAGGCTTCCCTGCGCCTCCCTGTGCGGCTGCCAGAGGGTCCGTGAGGGGGCTGGCATGATTCCTGCTGGCTCTACTGCATGCTGAGGGCCATCCCTGACTTACCTTTGCTGGGTTAGTTCCACAGAACTTGCTGGTCTGCAACCAAGCATCTTTTTCTTCAACCCAACTGTTGCGGTTGCCATGGGTTGTTGGTGGTCCTGTCGGCCACTGACCATCAAGCATTCTTCATCTGTCATGGGACAGCTCATGGATGGCTCCTGTGCTCCTGCATCGTTGCCTGGTCTCCACAGCTACTTCATCACCACCGTCATGCTGCAGCAAGTATCTGTGACAAGGGGTGCCATTGTGCTACTGATCTTCCTGGTTTGGCATCTGTCTTCTCTGCTCGGCTTTCAGGTGCTTCCCATCCAGAATCCATGTTTAGGTTCCACCGTCCTTTTCCACGAGCAGCTGTCGCGGCCAGACTTCCAAGATCCTTCATTGGCTTCTATGGGTGGTTCTGACACCACTTTGCACCTATGCACCCGGGCTCCCTGGTGTGGGTATCACACACCAATTGCAATACCAGCAATTGCGTGTACTTGATCACATGTCCCTGCGGACGCCAATACACTGGTATGACAACACGACCAGTAAAAATAAGAATTGGGGAACATAGGAGCAACATCAGGTGCAAAAAAACTAACACCAAGATGTGTGCTCACTATGCAGAAGCACTACACACACCAAATGACCTGAGTTGGACCTTCCTGGAATCATGTAAAAACATTACCAAAGAAGCGCTGTTCAGGAAAGAACAACGCTGGGTGTTCAGATTATCCTCCCACATCATGGGACTAAACAACGACATCCCATGGGCAGAACTAAATTGGTAACTGAATAGTAACTTCCTTACAGCCTCTTCCAGTACACCCAGGTGTACCTTATGGACCATGTGTACATTAGCAGGACATTAGCCTCCCAAATATTGACCGCCGGCAACACACTCTCTCTCCCATTTTAAGCTAGCTACCAACGTAGGGTGACTAATACATCACAGCAACTTACACACTTATTGAGGGCTACATTCACCCTTGAGTCACAGCAGTACCCAGGCCTAGCATGACTAACCAACCATTATTGCGACATTCAATAACGGACACTCACTAAATATTTCCATCACTGTATGTATATTTTCCACCACCATAGTGCCGTGGTCTCTGCTGCCACATTAATTTGAGCAAGACTCAGCGCCACCTATTACTTTCCAACTGCACACCGATTCCGGTTGTGCAATTTACAGCAGCACATCATGTGACTACACGCCCTCAGGTAGGCATGACTAGGTCCCCACCCCCGCATTACACTCACCTAGGACACTTCTACCACCAAGATGGCCACCACAGTTATCGCTCCAGTCTTCTAGGAGTGACCGTGCTCTTAAGATGCATACCCGGAAGTCTCTGATACAGGGCCCAAAGCGAGGGTAGGATTACAGCTAGTTGCTTCTTCCCTAACCGTGAGTATACCACGCCAGAACCACACTTGGATTCCTCCGGTAAGCCTCGAAACTCGACCCCATGTTTAAACTGGCATGCATATTCTCGTTTCCTTTTCAGCTGCAGAGCAACAATGTGCTTTGTTACCATCCCTGTCAGCCTATAGACCTTTTTCTATGGGTGAGTAGCCGTTACAAACGTTCCCTCAGCAAGGCACAGCGCGACACTCTCCTCTGCCGCACTCGAAAGTTTAGTTCACTAATTTTGAATGGTTTACCAAGCCGCACACGGGCACGGCCTTTCCAGCCATGACGCTTTTTGTATGTTTAATATGGAGAATCGGGGCCAATCTGAGCAGTAGTCAGTATGTTTGTTTGTATAATATCTTTACAGCAAACCTTTGTCGTCACCGTGGCAAGTGCTACACCTATAATGCACCCCCGTCACCAGGCTGCACCCGCACACGCTCTGCCGTACTCAACAGTATAACGCACTATTTTTAAATGTTTTACATAGCCGCATACGGGCGCAGTCCTTCCACCCACGATGTTTGTAGTTTTTACAAGATTGAGCATCGCGGACACCTCTCAGCGGTAGTCAGTGTGTTTGTGTGTTTAATGTTTTTACAAGAAATATATTTTTGTGGTCTACGTGGCAAGTGGTATACCTGTAATGTACTTCTGTTACCATGTTGCACTAAGACAAGCCCAACTTGATCTACCATGTTGTGTCCTCAGGCTATCACCCCCAATGCAACGGCTTGTGAATCTGCTACAGCCGCAAGTGTATGTGTACATGTGAAGCGGTATATCTATATTTTGGCAAATTTCCGCCGGTTCCGTGACACTTACTTACAATGCACTATTTCGATCTGGTCGCACCGGATCATGGCATTCCAGCTGTGGTCCACTGTAACTACCACCAAGAGAGTTTGAGATATTGCAATAGATAACCACTAGAGAAATCTCCCACACATCCTTGAACCACATGGTTTCACTGCTAGTACCACGGTGACGTGACACCAGGCACTGCTATCACAGTTATTTCAGAGACACGTCACCTGAACCTTGCAGGTTTTTAATTGATCACCTTCGTGATGTTAAAAATTGTTTTTCTTCCCCTTTGCCTTTCTTCTCCCCCTTCTTCCCCCCCCACAGGTCATATGCTACCGTCCAGTACAATCTACTAGGACTTCAAGCTATTTTTGCCTGGTTACCATTCAATAACATTAGGAGCCAGACATCTAGTAGTGCAACACATACCAGTCACTTAGGTCCTGATGAAGTGCCATTTGACTCGCTAGGAGCAACAGAGGCACAAAACATGTTGACCCTTCCCACAGAGATAGCCCTCTAGGAACATTACCTCCACATAGGGCATCATTACAATTTTTAATTAAGCTGGATCTACCTAAAACAATAAAATAGGTTTGATTAGGACTGATCCTGACCTATTTTAAACACTCACTATCCTTGCACTACCCTTGTCCTCATACCCGCACACACCTTACGGCTGCTTCACTAAAAGATCTCTGCCAAAGAGCCCCGTTCACGGTGAGCCCATCGGGCATTGCAGTGCCGGCCCGACAAGGAGCAAAGCTGTTCTGCTCGATTTTCCCGGCCTTCTTGTGTTGAAAAGTGATTGAATGTGACTTCAGTCTCTTACCATTCAAGTCTAAGGGTTAGAGTAGTGAATGGAGCCTATTTACTAGGCACTTCGACATGATCCTGTGCTCTTCCCCATAGATCAGGGCTTGCACACATAGCCTAGGGGATAGATTCGTTAGTATTAGGGATAACCTGTCCTGTAGTGAGGGTATTTCATGGAGCCGTGCTGAATTCAGGCCTGGTAGGCCTCAAACGGGAGAGACTCCATCTTTTTTTCTGCTCCGGCAGCTTGGGATGCTTCTAGGTCAAATGTAATGTTTTAGTTATGATGTGTTATTCGCTTGGAGAGAACCGGTTCAGGCCGGCCCTTATCGAAGGATTGTATTTTTCTTCATGCCGAAGACACTACATCAGGCCGGCCGGCTGGGAAAGTGTCCTTGGTACGCGGAGGTACAAGAATTTGGTGGGCGGCAGGTTACGGGCCGGAATTTTCCATGAGGAAACGCACCTCTATATTAGTGAAAGTCTGAGGCAGTTACATGTTCAGTCCGTAGGCGGCATCTAGCCGTTAGCAGTAAAGCTATTACTTATTCCAGGGAAGACAGACGCCATCTTGAAGGCGGAGAAGAACCGAGAGACAGATACTCTCCTAGCAGAATAGCCAGAGAGGAGAGAGTAGCCGATAAGGAAGAGGTCCCAGTGACTCGGAGAAGGGTGAAGAGAACAGCGCATAGTGGTGCAGACATGTATCCGTGACTGCGGAGGTGTGACTTCCAGGCGAGCCGAGGCACAGACGAGAAGGGAACCTAGATGACCACTGAGTGCAGGCTACACACTACTAAGGTGATGTCGACCCTTTCTTATTAGAGTGTACAACTTAATCTTTCACTTTTCTTTGCAGGTTATGTGTTATATTGTAATGTTATGTGATTGCGTATGTAATGAGTAATAAAGTACCCAGTTTGTAGTGAACCAACATGTGCTGCGTGTTCTTGTATGAGAGGGTAGCCTATTCTTCTAGTCAGCTGTGGCTACATGAACAGATGTTAACCCTGATCAGGTAAGTGGTAACTGAATAAGGGAAAGAGGAGCCCCTCGAACCAGAGAACAGGCTATGCTCGAACTGGCAGTCCTTGTGTGATCGGATGAATAGTGAGACTGATTCCCTTTTTGTATGTTATGGTGATCATAGGATGAACTGTTGTATGAGACTGCCGTCTGGGTAGAGAGGTCTGGATTCGTATGGGATCGCGAGGCCGCCACTTGTGATACTGTCGTATGGGCAGAGAGGTCTGGATTCGTATGGGATCGCGAGGCCGCCGATTGTGCTGAGACTGCCGTCTGGGTAGAGAGGTCTGGATTCGTATGGGATCGCGAGGCCGCCACTTGTGATACTGTCGTATGGGCAGAGAGGTCTGGATTCGTATGGGATCGCGAGGCCGCCGCTTGTGCTGAGACTGCCGTCTGGGTAGAGAGGTCTGGATTCGTATGGGATCGCGAGGCCGCCACTTGTGATACTGTCGTATGGGCAGAGAGGTCTGGATTTGTATGGGATCGCGAGGCCGCCGATTGTGCTGAGACTACCGTCTGGGTAGAGAGGTCTGGATTCGTATGGGATCGCGAGGCCGCCACTTGTGATACTGTCGTATGGGCAGAGAGGTCTGGATTCGTATGGGATCGCGAGGCCGCCGATTGTGCTGAGACTGCCGTCTGGGTAGAGAGGTCTGGATCCGTATGGGATCGCGAGGCCGCCGATTATAAGAGGTCGTGGTATGTATAGTAGGAATTCCCTGTCCTTAGGTGATAGATATATGTGGTTGCACTATTGTAAATAGGTTCTAGGGAGGGGGTAACGTTCTGGCTGGGTTAGTGAGGCTCTGTTGAGCGGGTTCTATCTGATCCGAAAACCCAAGCAGAACATTTGGCGTCACGAACCGTTTACGAAACCTGTGTGCGTTGTGGTTGTATCGTGTTTGCTTTCGGCGCGTGCGTGGTTTCGTTTGTATATTATTTGTATATAATTGTGTGTAGTTTTCTTTTCTCTTTCTTCTTTTCCTTTTTCTTTTTCTCTTTTTCTTTCTTTTCCGAGATGTTTTCTAGAAAGTCGAAATCTACTTTTAAGTTGCCCGTTGATATTCCCGGCTGGGATTCAACGCCTTATGAAGCCTTAGCCCGTGAGTGGGCTGATTCTACTGGTTTGAGTGAGAATTGGAATTCTTTTTTGGAGCTGGCGGAGCCGGCTAATGTGATTACTTGTTTACAGAAGGCGCCGGTATCTAAGGGTGATGAGCTTCCCGTTTTGGGGCGCAGAGGTTGGATTGTTCTGTCTGCGTACAGGATTCTGCATGAGAGGTTGTTGAAGTTACAGAACTTGCATAAGGATTTGGAAGCGAACTTTGTTGAGATTCAGAATGCTCATACTTTGTTGCGGTGTCAAAATAAGTTGCTTGCTGATAAACTTGAGACGTACCAAACTATTGCCGAGAGGGCGGCTGTGCGAATTGCTCATTATAAATACAAGAATCAGCGTGGTTGGGTTTCGACGCGAAAGGTGCGTCTGGTCGTGGCGAAAGCCGGACTGGATTGGAATCCTGATGAATGGGATGGTAATATCTGGAACTCGAGTGATTCTCCTTCCTCGGGTGAGGAGTCTGCCAAGCGCGAGTCCTCTCGCTCCGGCCGTGATTGTAAGTCTGCTTCTTGCGCCTCTGATGGTGCTCCCCGTGATTGCGCTCGTCCTTCGAGCGGGGTCGATGCTTCTTACACTGATTGTTCCTCTACGTGTACTGGTCGAGCTCCTTGTGATGCTCGTCCCGCGGTCTCGGTGCATCCAGTTTTTCGGCGGAAGTTGCAGCAGGCTCCCGGTGCTCCGAATGGTATTGCTTTAGACTCTTTGGAGGATTTTACTCAACAAGAAATTAGTGATATTTTGCAGCGATTTCGGCAGCGAGCTGGTGAGACCTTACTCACATGGATGGTGCGCCTTTATGAACTGGGCGCTGCTGGCATTATGTTGGATGCTGGCGATTGTTTGAAGTTTTGTTCCTTGAGTTCGGATTCTACTGTACAGGATCATTTTCGTAACTTTAATGTTGGTGGTCAAATTTCTTTGCTTCAATTGGCGACTGAGGGTTGTAATCAAAAATATCCTACTGAGTCTGACTGGACTGTGAATGACAAACCGTGGTATACTTTGCGCGATGCTGCGCAACGTCTCAAAGAGGAGGTGATGAAAACGGCAATTTTTCTAAATACTGCTGACAGGTTGCTTGATGGTTTCTTGACATCTTCTGTGCGGAATCGTATTATTCGTTCTTCCCCTGTTGCTTATAAGCAGGTCATGATGACGTTATTGATTAATCAGACTGGTAACATGTTATCTGTGGTGCTGGAATCGGTACGCCAACTCGGTGAGTTGGGTGAGTGGTTTAAACCTGAACGGCAGTCCCGGCCTGACACTCGTACTCCTGGTGACAATAAACTTACTAGACGTGATATGTTTTTTGGTCTTATGGCCGATGGTGTGCGGAAGGAGGACATTGATGGTGAGACTACTTCTCGTTTGTGGGAAATGTTTCGCAAACGTGGCTTGGATCGAAAGGAGGGTGCCCGGCGTGTTCGGACAACTGAGTGTGATCGTGGTTTTTCTGACGGTAGCGGTGATGACGACCGCCGTGGGCGCTCTGATCGTCGTGATGATCGACGTTATGTACGTGATTTGTCCCCCCGTCGTGAGAGAGAGGGGGAAAGAGAGAGGGGGAGAGATGATTATGTTAACAGCAGACGTAGAGATGATAGGGATCAATCCCCTGAGTTGAGAAGGAGAGAGGATCGACACATATTGGCCGATCGAAACCCGCAGTACAATGCAGAGAACAGGAATCCATTTCGTAATGGAGATGGATATGAACAGGAGGTATCGATACCTGGGAAACGTGAGAGTCTTTATCCTGATTTATCCTGGTACACAGAACGCAGTAAAAATGACTAGGAAATAGGTCAAGCTCCAGTACACAGATGGGCTCACAGAGATAATAGACCCTATGTAGATATTGATATTTATTGGAGACATCGTAATGTCCAAAGGGCCCGAGCATTGGTAGATACAGGAGCGGAGGCCACTCTTATTCATGGAAAATCAAAGAAGTTTAAAGGTCAGCCTTTTACAATTACCGGATTAGGTGGAAAGGAAACTCCCGCAGTCCAAACTTTACTTGAAATGAGAATAGGTAGAATTCCTAGAAAAGAATACTCTGTATTAGTGGTACCACTCTTAGAATTCATAATTGGAATTGATATTTTGAAAGGAATGACTTTGCACTTAGATGATGGATGTTACCAATTTGGAACTAAACATTATATATCGTCCAGGCCTGTACGGGTTGGTCGTTTAAGAATGCCCCCCATAAAAGTTCCCCAGGCGACAAAAGTGGTTCGTCAGAAGCAGTATCGTATTCCAGGTGGTCATGAAGAGATTAGTACCACTATTCAGGAGTTGGTGGATGCAGGAGTTATAACCCCAGTTACTTCTGCTGGGAATAATCCTGTTTGGCCTGTACGTAAGAGTGATAATTCTTGGCGCATGACTGTTGATTATCGAGAATTGAATAGACACACACCCTCTTTGACTGTTGCAGTACCGGATGTTATTACCCTAATTGAAAGAATCCAAAAACATCCAGGTACATGGTATGCGTCCATTGATATTGCTAATGCTTTCTTTTCGATTCCGATTGCCCCTGAGTGTCAGGAACAATTCAGTTTTACGTGGAACGGGCGTCAGATGACGTTTAGAAGTCTTCCCCAGGGCTATGTGCATAGTCCTACGATATGTCACCGGCTGGTGGCAGAGCATTTGGCTGAGGTACCGGTTCATCCGCAAATTCAGATATGTCACTATATTGATGATATTTTGATCCAAGGCGAAACACAAGAGGAAGTTCAGACCCAATTGGACAGAGTCATTGAGTGCCTGCGTGAGAAAGGTTGGGAAATCAACCCGGATAAATTACAAGGTCCGTCCCAGGCTGTGAAATTTTTGGGTATTAATTGGCATGAGGGGCACCGAGAAGTGATCCCTCAGGTTAAACAGAAAATTCTTGATTTTGCAGTTCCGAGGAATAGGAAAGAAGCCCAAAGCTTCATTGGTTTGTTTGGTTTTTGGCGCCAGCATATTCCTCATTTGAGTCAAATATTGGCCCCTTTGTACCAGGTCACTCGTAAAAAGAATGCATTTGAATGGGATAAACCACAGCAAGATGCGTTCAGTCTGGCAAAAGAAGCAATTCAGCATGCTCTGGATTTATGGCCTGTATGTGATGGTGATGTGGATTTGAATGTGTCTGTACAAGGCCTTTATGCGAATTGGAGTTTGTGGCAGAAACAAGGCAAGAGTAGAGTACCGTTAGGTTTCTGGACTAAAAAGTTACCTGATGCTGGTGAGCGTTATACACCTTTTGAGAAACAGTTACTTGCATGTTATTGGGCTCTGGTGGATACCGAGCAATTGACTTTGGGACATGATATAGTTTTGCGACCTGAAATTCCTATCATGCAGTGGGTTATGAGTTCGCCGAAAACTCACCGAATTGGACACGCTCAAGAGGCGAGTGTGATTAAATGGAAATGGTATATACAAGACAGGGCACGTGTGGGACAAAAAGGAGTTGCATCTTTGCATGAGCAGGTGGCGCGGGCGCCATCGACTGAGACTGAGAGTGAATGTTCCGTACCTTTAGTACAGGAGTCTCCTGTTAAGTGGGGTAGACCTTTTGATGATTTGTCGGCGGAGGACAGAAACCATGTCTGGTTTACGGATGGTTCAGCAAGGTTCATAGGGACGAAACGGCATTGGAAGGCGGTGTCCTATAATCCGATCACACAAAAATTGCTGAGCACAACTGGTGAGGGTAAGAGCAGTCAATTTGCTGAACTCTATGCTGTTTATCAAGTTCTGAAACAAGAGTTACCTGGCACATGTCATATTTTCACCGATTCTTGGTCTACTGCCAATGGACTGGCAGTTTGGTTACCGACTTGGCATTCCCATAGTTGGAAAATCCATTCAGAAGAACTGTGGGGAAAAGAATTATGGCAGGAGATTTGGGAAATGCTCCCACAGAGTACTGTTACAATCTTCCATGTGGATGCTCATACCCCGATAGACTCTCTTGACAAATTCTTTCATAATATTGCAGATGAGAAATCTAAAATTGCTGAGGCAGTGGTGGACAGGCAAGATTCTGATATTGCGGGATTGGCGAAATGGGCCCACCAGAAAGCAGGACACTTTGGAGAGAAAGCCACTAGCAGGTGGGCTGCTGATCGAGGAATTTATATTCCCCTAGATTTAATCAAAAATGTTATTTTACATTGTCCCATTTGTCAGCATATCAGGCAGCGCAAAGTGCCCCAAACTGTTAAAGGTCATTTACATCGCGGGAAATTGCCCGCTCAAATTTGGCAGATTGATTACATTGGTCCACTTCCTATGAGTAGGAATTGTCAATATGTTTGCACTATTGTTGATACATACAGTGGCCTGTTGGTGGCCCTTCCCTATAAGCAAGCTACCCAATTGAATACTATTAAAACATTGGAATTGATTATGATGTATTATGGTGTGCCATTCCAAATTCAATCTGATAATGCATCCCATTTTCGTGGAAGATTGGTACAGGAATTCTGTGTGGAAAACAATATTGAATGGGTGTTTCATATACCATATTATCCACAGGCCTCGGGTCTTGTGGAGAGGTTGAATGGACTGCTGAAAGATCAGTTACGTAAATTAACAGATGACAAGTATAAGAATTGGCGAGACTTTTTGCCTCAAGCGCTATTGATTTTGAATAACCGTCCTTTTCTAAATGCTGAATCCCCACTTATGCGTTTGTTTCCTCCGAATGTTGATGCTAAGCCCAATGAAATCAGAGAGACTGTGATGTACTGGGAGATTACTCCCGGAGCTTTGGCTCCATGTAGAGCGACCCCAGGGTCGGCAGGTTTAGACTTGCATGCCATGGATAACACCGTTATAAAAAGTAAGGATCGAGTCATCATTGAAACTGGTGTTGGTGTTCATATACCAACTGGGAATTTCGGATTAATAGCCCCTAGATCGGGGCTGGCTGTAAAAGGCATTCAGGTGCTTGGAGGAATCATTGATAGTGATTATCAGGGAGAGATTAAGGTGCTCCTGCTGAATAGCAGTGAGGTTGACTTACTGATACATCAGACTGACCGAGTGGCTCAATTGCTAATTATGCCTGTTTTCAGTGGTGAGATCACTAAAGGCACTGCCCCAACGTTGCTAACTGTACGAGGCCAGAAAGGTTTTGGCTCCACAGATAATCCTGGGGCCAGAGTTTGGGTGCAGTCGCCTAAGAATCCCCCATAACAAGCAGAAGTCATTGCAACCGGTCAAGACAACACCATTTTAGTTATGAGACCAGGGAAAGATAGCTGGGAAGCAGTCCCGGCTGACAAATGTTACTTACGAGAATGAATAATGCCTGTATTTGATTTTCTTTCAGATCATTCTTTGGACTGTTGCTGCAGGATGTGTCGGCGTTGGACTCCTTTTGGGCTGGTACGACGAGAGAGGAGGGATCCCATCAACCCGGGCTGAGTTGAGAACCCGAGTGTCGCGTTCCTTCGCTGCGTGGGATTCGTCGTCGAACTTTTGGACTACGTTAGCCAAACGAGTAACTAAAGCCCCTCATTTCTGCTTGACACCGATGAGATCGGTGACTGACATTCTAGCGACTTGTTTAGTTGCTGTCCCTGCTTCATTGGGGACTTTGACTCATATTTTTAATATATCGAATGCTCGCCCCAATGTTCTTCTGGGCGACTTCGCTACCCATGAGTATTGCCCCTTGTGTACTGTACTGTCAGACCCGATACCCCCCATCCAGTCCCAAATAGTTACCTATAATATCACACAGGGTGATTTGTGTTTTTTCCTTACTTGTGATCCTAGTGCGATTTGCGTTTAAGATTGAAAGGTGCCACTTCATTCACCGCTCATGAACGAACTTTGTGCCTTCAAAGGACACCGAAAACATGTACTTCTGTTCAGAATGACATGACTTGCAAGAGTATGGTAGTTACCCCCAGTCATTATCGCACGATGTTACTACCTGCCGGATGGCTTTTCTCATGTGGTAATACTTCCTGGCCATATATCCCCGCAAATATTTCTGGAGGCCCTTGTGCCATTACTAGACTGAGCTTGTTAATGTTTTCATCACATCCGAATGCCAACTCTCGTGTGATTCGAGATACAGTGAGGTTACAGGAGGATTGTGACTCATCTTTGCATTTATATTCCAAGTCTGAATACCTTAGCCTGGCTGTTTCAATTGTTGGTGTTCCTGCCTTGGCAGTTTATAATGCCAAATCTATTGGGAAAATGGCCTGCTGGATGGTAAAATCCATTAATCATACTTCTACAATCCTGTCTGACATGCTATTAGACGCCCAGGGTGAACGTAGAGCTATCTTGCAAAATCGAGCGGCCATTGATTATCTTTTGCTTAAACATGGACACGATTGTTCTGATTTTGAGGGTCTTTGTTGTTTTAACTTGTCGGATCATACAAAATCCATTCAAGCTCACATTGATAAACTACATGACTTGACAGAAGAAGTTAGAAAACACATTGACCAGGGCTGGTTTGACTGGCTCTTTAATTGGTTACCTGATTTGCATATGTTACGTCAGATATTAGGAGGTATTCTGATTACTATCGGCATTTTGATTTCTATCTGTTGCTTTATTCAGTGTATTCCTTCACTATTTCAATTCTGCACACCTGGTACTAGACATAGATCCGTTAGTCTTGTTTCATATTATTCTTCCACAGATATTAGTTCTGTTTAGTGAATGTATAATAGACTGAAGTCAAGGGTGAAATGTTCTGCTCGATTTTCCCGGCCTTCTTGTGTTGAAAAGTGATTGAATGTGACTTCAGTCTCTTACCATTCAAGTCTAAGGGTTAGAGTAGTGAATGGAGCCTATTTACTAGGCACTTCGACATGATCCTGTGCTCTTCCCCATAGATCAGGGCTTGCACACATAGCCTAGGGGATAGATTCGTTAGTATTAGGGATAACCTGTCCTGTAGTGAGGGTATTTCATGGAGCCGTGCTGAATTCAGGCCTGGTAGGCCTCAAACGGGAGAGACTCCATCTTTCTTTCTGCTCCGGCAGCTTGGGATGCTTCTAGGTCAAATGTAATGTTTTAGTTATGAGGTGTTATTCGCTTGGAGAGAACCGGTTCAGGCCGGCCCTTATCGAAGGATTGTATTTTTCTTCATGCCGAAGACACTACATCAGGCCGGCCGGCTGGGAAAGTGTCCTTGGTACGCGGAGGTACAAGAATTTGGTGGGCGGCAGGTTACGGGCCGGAATTTTCCATGAGGAAACGCACCTCTATATTAGTGAAAGTCTGAGGCAGTTACATGTTCAGTCCGTAGGCGGCATCTAGCCGTTAGCAGTAAAGCTATTACTTATTCCAGGGAAGACAGACGCCATCTTGAAGGCGGAGAAGAACCGAGAGACAGATACTCTCCTAGCAGAATAGCCAGAGAGGAGAGAGTAGCCGATAAGGAAGAGGTCCCAGTGACTCGGAGAAGGGTGAAGAGAACAGCGCATAGTGGTGCAGACATGTATCCGTGACTGCGGAGGTGTGACTTCCAGGCGAGCCGAGGCACAGACGAGAAGGGAACCTAGATGACCACTGAGTGCAGGCTACACACTACTAAGGTGATGTCGACCCTTTCTTATTAGAGTGTACAACTTAATCTTTCACTTTTCTTTGCAGGTTATGTGTTATATTGTAATGTTATGTGATTGCGTATGTAATGAGTAATAAAGTACCCAGTTTGTAGTGAACCAACATGTGCTGCGTGTTCTTGTATGAGAGGGTAGCCTATTCTTCTAGTCAGCTGCGGCTACATGAACAGATGTTAACCCTGATCAGGTAAGTGGTAACTGAATAAGGGAAAGAGGAGCCCCTCGAACCAGAGAACAGGCTATGCTCGAACTGGCAGTCCTTGTGTGATCGGATGAATAGTGAGACTGATTCCCTTTTTGTATGTTATGGTGATCATAGGATGAACTGTTGTATGAGACTGCCGTCTGGGTAGAGAGGTCTGGATTCGTATGGGATCGCGAGGCCGCCACTTGTGATACTGTCGTATGGGCAGAGAGGTCTGGATTCGTATGGGATCGCGAGGCCGCCGATTGTGCTGAGACTGCCGTCTGGGTAGAGAGGTCTGGATTCGTATGGGATCGCGAGGCCGCCACTTGTGATACTGTCGTATGGGCAGAGAGGTCTGGATTCGTATGGGATCGCGAGGCCGCCGATTGTGCTGAGACTGCCGTCTGGGTAGAGAGGTCTGGATTCGTATGGGATCGCGAGGCCGCCACTTGTGATACTGTCGTATGGGCAGAGAGGTCTGGATTCGTATGGGATCGCGAGGCCGCCGATTGTGCTGAGACTGCCGTCTGGGTAGAGAGGTCTGGATTCGTATGGGATCGCGAGGCCGCCACTTGTGATACTGTCGTATGGGCAGAGAGGTCTGGATTCGTATGGGATCGCGAGGCCGCCGATTGTGCTGAGACTACCGTCTGGGTAGAGAGGTCTGGATTCGTATGGGATCGCGAGGCCGCCACTTGTGATACTGTCGTATGGGCAGAGAGGTCTGGATTCGTATGGGATCGCGAGGCCGCCGATTGTGCTGAGACTGCCGTCTGGGTAGAGAGGTCTGGATCCGTATGGGAGCGCGAGGCCGCCGATTATAAGAGGTCGTGGTATGTATAGTAGGAATTCCCTGTCCTTAGGTGATAGATATATGTGGTTGCACTATTGTAAATAGGTTCTAGGGAGGGGGTAACGTTCTGGCTGGGTTAGTGAGGCTCTGATGAGCGGGTTCTATCTGATCCGAAAACCCAAGCAGAACAAAAGCCCAATGATGAAGCATGAAATCCTCCGGGGTGTGTGAGGGCATCACAAAGCAAGACCTGTCTTCCCCCCGAGGACCTGCATACCCCTTGTTGCACCTTGGGTATCCTGGTTCCCTGGGTATCCACGGGGGGAGTGGCTCTCCAACCTCCCTTGATCCAATTGATATCTTCAGGATCCTTGAGAAGGGTTCTGAAACAAGAAAATACCAGCTGCAACTTACCCTGTGTTATCTTATGGATGTTTGACTCAGTTCAACCACTCTGCACCCGGGTGCCTTGGGTTTCCTAGCTACTCACATTTGGTAGTTCCTTGCTTCCCCAGGGCTCGTCCATCCCTGGGTATCAGTCTCGTTTTGGTACTTACTTCACATACCACTTTCATAGTATATATAGGGCCCCGTGTGTTTTTCTACGCTACTTACTGGTTTTTAAAGTATTTCATATGTGTATTTGATATCTCCAGGTAGGACACATACCATGCTAGTTCTTAGTGTTGTGTGATCAATACTACAATATTTGTATAATCTCTTGTAAAGTTCTTTCTTGTGTGAAAGCTTGCTGACTGACTATCTGGAAATTGCACGCACTTTGCAACCTCTTTAATAAGCTTAGCTGATCTCCACAGCTACCCCTTTAGCGCTTTGGTTATCAGAGACCTAAACCCTATTACTAAGGGTTGCCTAGACTCAGTGCACAGTGCCTCACTATAGGTGGATACTATATACTAAATCAGCCTATTACAATATGTACCATACACACTGCATGCACTTATTCCACTCATGTGTACAAGTTCACACACGTAACATGCATGTCCCACATAGAAGGTTAATGTACTTGATTGTAGAGGGCTGGCAGACACATTTAAAAACATGACAGGCCAGTAAGACATTCTTTCTAGTAAGCAACATGTGAATAAGCTTCTACTGCAACAATAATCACGTCGCTGCCAAGATTGCCACTCCTCCACAGCCTAGAGCAGAGGTCTTCAAACTTTTGGATGCCGAGACCCCCCTGTCAACATTTTGAGGCGTAAGGACCCCCTCCTGACAAAAATGTCTAAACCTGTTGACTAAATTGCGTGGGATGAAAATGTAAATGAGGTTATGTGATGCCGCGTATTTTGGGATAGCATTGCTTCATTATTTTGATATTTGTTACACACAGTAACGCTGAGGAAAGATTTCACCCAATCAGTACCCATTTATAACCAAAATACAGCAATTATCATCAGAAAGATTTCAAGTCAACCTTTGTGAAGGGCCTTCCACTCTGCAGCAATACATGCTGCCACATTAGAAGCTCACCTGGCCCTGACCGGAAGAAGCAGGGGTCCCTTAAAACCCTGGCGGTTTTGTGTAGAGTTAAGCCGTTTACCCATGCAGCTTTCCTCTCACCCCCTCCCTTCCATCCCTCTCTCCTCTCCTAACCCCGGATCCCTCTCTCACTTTGCAGGTCATTTTCTTTCACCCCTTTTTACAACTTCTGAACTCTCCCCATTCAACCTCTCACTTCACCTTTAATCACCTCTTGCCATACTGTCCTTTCACTGCCCTCATCTCTAACAGTCTCTCACATTTATCTCATGGCCTCTCTGGCCCTGTCACCTCCCGTGCCCCTCAGCACTTCTCATTCACCTCGTCTCTTCATTCAAATTTTTGTCTATTTGTATCTTACACCTCTCCAGTCCCCCCATTCCTCTTTCACATCTCCCCTTTGTTCTAACAGAAGCCCTCACCTTTGGATCACACCCACTTCTTGCGTGTCCACACTTCTCTTCGGCAATTCACATTTCTCCTCATCCCTGACCTCTTCAATCAAATTCTCTCACTCCCTTGCTGTCCTCTCTCATTTTGGGTGCGGATGCAAGTTCAGAATGGGATGAATGAATGTATGATTACTGATGGGCTTGTTTGAGTGAGTTGCATATTGAGTAGTGAGGGGGACAGGTAAGTGAAGTGTCACATGAGTGCAGGATGAGTAGTGTACTCGTGTGACTGCAGGTTGAGGTATAGTGTGAGCAGGACAAGTGCATTTTGAGTGCAGAGTGATCACTGTGAGTGCAAGGTGAGCGGGTGAATGGTGCAAGTGCATGGTGATCAGTGTGAGTGCATTGTGATCACTGTGAGTGCAAGGTGAGCGTGACAATAAAGGGCGAGAATGAGGAATGAGTTGTCTGAATGCAGGGTGCATTCCCAGACCCATGAAGTAACTCAGCATGTTATTGACGGGGGCGTAGACTTTAAGATCCAAGTTAAACTATTGCGGCATTAATCGGGGATCGAGGGTGAAGGAAATAAATGTGCTGATCCTGCAACAAACTTCCAGTCCTATGGTTAGGGTTACCAGCAGATTATTTTGATGGCCCAGTCGGTACAAAAAAAAGCAGTCACCTAAAGCGGTATTTTCAGCACTTATCTGTGCATACTTCCCAGGGCCGGCTTTAGTGCTGGTGGTGCCCTGTGCGACAATGTTTGTTGGTGCCCCCCCAATGACCACCCCCACCACGGATTCTCTCACTAGCACCCTTTAACAGTGACCAAGTCTCCATAACCCCACACTCTCAGATGCATTGAATTAGTTATATAGTGCCACTCATACCAGTGTAGGGTGTCCGAGCACTTTGCATCACACACACATTACACAGAGACAATCAATCATAAGTGTGTAAATCAGTGTATAGGAAATGTTACATAAGCCAAAGGACCAAAAGTATAGGAGTCACATGTCATCCATACTGGTAGGCAGTATAGTTCAAGAGTGCTTGGTGTGGAGAAGCACAAACCCAGAGTCGAAAAAGAAACAGCATAGTTGGGAGTTTCCTTTAATAATAAGAATTGATTTCTAGCCAAATTAACCCTTTTTGCAACATTAATCAATGGTCTAATAATGTATTCTTTGTAGTGTGCATGCTGTTCTAGGATGAAAGTTAATAGCTCACTATTCTATATTAGGACTTTAAGTTATAAATTGCAAGTAACAAAAGGATGTCTCTTTTGAAAGCAGTAACCTGCTGATCTCTTCACATCATACACACTCTGTAATCTACTTGGTACACGTTCTTTGCAGCAGGCATATTAACCCTCTGCACTAACTTCACCTAAGTCAAAACCTCAACTATACAAAATTCTATTCTCTCTCCAGGAAGATAATTAATCAGACAAGTTATCTTGACATTTATGTGAGGCCTGGTAATTGCTGGGGAAAGAAACGCTGCAGCAGGTGCTTCAAAAGCACAATAAACTTTCACACACGGCGCCCCCAGGAAGCCAACTTTGTATTCCTTTCCATGAAATGCATTTTCACACTACGGCAGTGAATGTAAAATCCAAATGTAAGGAATAGGCACAGTGGGGACCCAGGGGGTACTGGAACCAGCAAAAAAACCTAAGCCTTTGTAACCAGTTTACAAAGGCATGTTAAAATGCAAATGGTCTTTAAAGACCTGTGAAAAAACACGGGGGTGCCGGAGATAGGAATCCAGACACTGCCCAGCTGAGCCCCCAGCAGCTCAAGTTTCACTGCAGCAGCCCGGGCTGAGACACAGGACGGGGGAAGTGTGGGGGGGGGGGCTGAAGCCCTTAGGCCTGGGCAGAAGTGTGACTGGGAAGGCGCGACCCCCTTTGCATCACTCCACGGCCCCCCTGGGGGTCGCGCCCCACAGTTTGAAGACCCCTGGCCTAGAGGGATGACAGCAGTAATTATATTTAAAAGGACAGTGCACATAGTGTGCCCCTTGGGTCATACAATCTTGTTCTTCATCTAATTCTGTATCAGGGAAGGGCCTCAGCCCACATGCATGATAGTCATGTGTTCTGAGGTTGTGGGGGGGTGGGGGTTTAAAAACATCATTATATTGCTATGGGACAGTAGCGGCAAGGGCTTGCTCTTTCCAGACTCATGAAGGGGACCTTTCTCCATCTCAACATATTTGAAGAGTAGCAGCTCATCCATAGGTGTGCCGTGGCATGGCTCCATGAGTAACTTGACCATTCTGCTGTGTATGACCTCACCAAGGAGCTCACTGATGTCTGTTTGCATGTAATCGCCGCTATATCAAGTCTACAGCAGAGGGAGCTCTTCTCACTGACTCCATTTGTATTGTATATGTGTGAGGGGTTTGTCTCTTCAGCTTAGCTGTTGTAAGGTTCAACAGGGCCCGAGGACAAATTTCCATTCTATTTACACACTTGAACGTGACAACTTTTATGACTGGTGATTGTTATCATACTTTCCACGTACATGACGTACATGATACCATACTTTTCTTACCAAACTTTACATTTCTTAGTAGGCACATTATCAAATTGTCCTAGTACATTCTACCGACAGATAGGAGCATTGAGCAAGATACTCTTGTTTTCAGCTGTCCGGTTTGAGTCACAGAGACAAAAAAAAACATCAGTGCTACTTCTCTGACAGTGTGATTGCAGGAGTGGTTTTATTATACACACCACCTTTGAGCTTTATGCACCAGAGGAGCACTACTATGGATTATCCTGGACGTTGTGACTGAAATGCAGCCCTGATGATTCCAATCTCAATCATGTAAAGGACGAAGGCCTGTTCTACACCAGAATAGCTTCCTGATACATCCTACACAGGTATGGAGAGTTTGGTTGTCTCAAGAGATCTGGCAGAGGGTATTCTCACTATGCTCCCAATAGTGTAGTAGGATTAGGGTAGGAGTATTTATACATACATTCACATATAATCATATAATCACACAATATTGTCACAATGGTTGAACTGTTTATCTTTTTCACCATTTAGTGAATAAGGGTGAGAATGCTTTGCTTCCTTTTGCTAATAATTGCAGCTCATGTATTTTTACACAAGAATACAATTGCTTCAATAAATGTTTGAAAAGGGAATTCATTAATGTTCTTTGCCATCCTCTGGGCATGCCTAAGTAACAATGGAAGGGTGGGTCTCTTTTCACAATTTCCGTGGGGAATTAGAGTGGTCATGTTCTTAGGTTGCAGATACCATCTAGAACCCTCTAAGGTTAGAGGTTCGTAGGGGGCCCTGTCAGCTTGTTGGGAATTGGGGCAACATTCTCCAATGGCATAGATGGACTCAGTCCCCATATTCTGATGTTTATGTTTCCTGGACACACAGTCCTACTTAATTTGTTGGAGCGGTGTAACATAGCACCATCAACGTTGTCGGTCAAGTACGTATTTAATGGGTCTCCTGAGTAGTTCTTATGTGTGCCCAGATACTCCTAGTCACTTTATATGGGGACATTCGAGGTGTTAGGGATTAATCCTCCTCAGCTAAATAGGAAACCCTATTTTTGTCTGTAGGTTGTTCAAATGTCAACCATATAAAGTATCGCCCCATTGCAGTTTTTCCCTTCTTTGGATTCCATTCATTAATTATAGTGGAAGCAGTACCAGTGATTATTCCACTTAATTGCAGACCTGCAGTACCACAAATGTTAGAGCAGCAAGGGTTCCCTCTCACGGGGGAAGTGTTACCATTGTGGTTGTGGCCCATGAAGAGTACAACACAGAGGTATGCTATTCATGGGTCTTGATTCCTGAAGCAGATATCAATACACAAACATTTCACACATACACTGAAGCTAAAACACCAGGACACTACAGAGCCAATGAAGATACAAAAAATACGATTAACATTCCAAGAACATTCATATTGGTTCCAAGGTGCACTATCACATGTACTAAACAATGTAAGACTGGGTCCCCTCAGTAATGATGGAGTGACCAGGCCAGTCCTAGCCTGCTTTACAAAATACCCTACATTAGGACCATTAACAGCTGTAGAGCTCCATGCTCTATACTAAGGACTAGTCGGACTATACAGATGTCCAACACAGTTTGTTATGCAATCAATAACAGCAACCCAATTGAGTGCTATTCAAGCTACCCAGCCACATATGGCCGTGCCTGCAATTAGTCCAGTGACTATTAAAGCAATTATGGGTAAGGTTCCTACCAGACAGGAGGAAATTACGTTATGGATTACACGAAAAAACAAATCAGCTTGAAGCAGTATTTCCCTATATGGGACCCCATGACAAACATAGAATTCTCACAATATGCCTACCACTGGGAATTGTTTACTTGGTAGATGAATGTGCCACATGGGTGTAGGAAAGTGCCCCTCTTTGACATGGTAACACCCACTGTTTTCCCTAGTGCTGATGCTTTTCGACTGAAAGTGCACTGGGTCCCTGCTAACCAGACCCCCAGTACTAGTGCTCTTTACCTTAAAACAGATAAATGTCTTCTAACCCAATTGTTAAGGACATTAGCATTCCAGACTGATGCCAGCGTTGGATATATTATGGCATGTACCTAGAGGGCACCTTAGGGGACACTTCCAGCCTACGCCCACAGATGAGTTTCTAACCCTCTGCTTGGGACAGCCAAAGCCCTCAGAGGTCAGGAACAATGCCTGTTCTGGAGGAAAGTGATCACACCTCCTCCAGCAGGATGGCTAGTGAAATAGCACACCAAGGCCAGAGACTTGATAGCCTCTACAGCTTTTGATATGGGACTCCAGCTTCTACCAGACCTGGGGAATGCCACCACATGTCATGGGGCCCATTTGGCACCAAAGCAGGAGGAAATATTAGCTAGTCAGTAGGTGTGTCACACTATCAGGGGGTGATACCCTGAAACCGTTCCCAGGATGCTTCTTTTTGGTCTAGGGAGAACCTGGCTTGGCAGTGCGGGCTGGGCTGTTCCCAGGAGGAGCATAGTCAAGACTGATTGGCATATGGTTAAGTCCAAACTGGGGTGGCGTGATGAGCAAAAAACTATGGATTAAACTAGGCCTGGGCGAAGCACTACGCTACGCTCGCGTAGTTTGCGAAGTTCGCGCTACTTCGCACTACGCGAACTGCACGTAGCACAGTGCGAACACGCGTAGCGTAGTGTTGCGTAGTGCTGCGGTCATTTTTTGCTTGCTCGCGGTCCTCAACGTCAAGTTGGCGACCGCGAGCAAGCAAAATGACATCCTGGCGAGACTTTTTCCTTGTTCGCGATCGCGAGCATGGAAAATAAACCTCCCGGCGAGATTCCCAACGCGAGAAGGTCAGGTTTCTCATTGCGAGGGGTCGCGTATGCTCGCGACCGCTCGCGATGAGAAACTACCAGTTCGCGTTGAGAAAGCTGCAGCTCGAGTAAAAATCTACTCGAGCAGCAGAAAACTACAGCTCGCACTGTGCAAGATGCCATTTTCAATGATTGCACAGTGCCGGTTGCTTGTCCGCACTGTGCAATCATTGAAAACAACATCTTGCACAGTGCAAACATGTTACTTCGCAGTTCGCGAAGTGCTACGCGTAGCTCGCGTAGTGCGAACTTCACTTTGCGTAGCTTCGCGAAGTGCTACTTCGCGAACTACGCCCACCCTTAGATTAAACCAAGATCTGAGACTGGGATGAGTGTTTGATTTTTTCAGCATTCCGTCCATTATTTGTTCTTTTTGCTTTTTCACCCTAAGTGGGAAGGGTATGCCCAGACTGTGGACCCTTGCTCGCTGTCCCACTGGATTCAGGCTAGCTTGCCTGATGACGGGTGCTAACCCAAAGCCGGTCCCCGGATGCTTGTTTCCAGTCCAGACAGGTCTCTGGTCTGTGGCCTGGCAGTTCGGTTAGGAACACCATTATTTACACAGAGCTAGTACTTCATAAACAGAGCCTCATTTACAAGCCCATTGCGCCGCCGGTGCGTAATTTTTTTGACCCAATAGGCTTTCCCATATTTACAACGCCACGTAAAGTAACCCTTCATGACTTTTTTATGCCCTTGTATAAAAGAGGCATTTAATGGGTGTTGCTGTGGGTGTTCCCATGCAACATCCATGGAACCTGACACATTCCCAGATTTACAACATTTTGTACAGCTGGAAATGCACTGCACTCCTATGCCTCCCCAGTGGCGCAATGAGGAGAAATACTTTTATTTCTTCTTGTCTTGTTTTTTCCTCTTTCTATGTGTGCTGCATTCTGTAGCACACCTAGAAAAAGGAAAACGTCATCAATAATTGTTTTTGTGCAGGTAGGTGTGTCTTCCTGCACAAAAACAATCATCCCCACACTGCAGGCGGCCTTGCAACATGACACAAGGGGGCACTGCTGCTGTTTGTGCACCGGCGCAGGGGAGAAGGACAGGAATGCGCCATATCTTGTAGTTACGGTGCATTACTGCCCTTATATTTTGATGCACGGCAGTGCAGCAGGAAGGCTTGCTGCGCTGCCATGCGTCAAAATATAGTAAATGAGGCCTGCAGTTTTTAATTATACACCATGGGAGCATTGCCCGACACCACCAGGGGTTAATTCAAAAACATAGCTGCAAAAGTTAGCATATTTTTCTAGCAGCAACCTGTTAGACACAGAGTTTTACTATTAGAAACGTACCCCTTCCACAGCAATAAAAAATATGCTCACCCACACAAAATTGATCTATTCAGATTCATTTATTTCCCAACTGTTCGCAAAAGGTTATACATTTTGGAAAGACAACATTGATTTAAAAACTATTCGGGGAGTACACAATTGGCAAGTGCACGGCAATGAAGCTTTATTTAGAAATTGTTTGATCGGTAGACAAATTATTTTTTCTTGAACAAAACAGTGCAGCAAACCACCTGCCTGGGGTTGGCTAAAATTAAAGATATGAATGCAGCAAGCATTCCATCCATTGCATGTTTTGACAATTGGCAACATTTTACAAATTATACTGAGGATCAGCTCAATACCATGATACAGATAATGGTACATATAATTTCACACTTTCAAGTTCAGAAGGAAGGTTAGCGTGGTCTATAGGCACTAATGACTGTTATGCACAGTTTTTAAACACCACAAAAGGTTTCAAAGCAAGCAAAACAGACTCATCTTATGTGCAGACACAACATTCAGCAGTGGTTACAACATACGTATAGGGAAGTTATGCAAGCAATGGTTTTAGCTTTCTACCTTATCTACACTTAAGAAACACATGTCTCACCTCTCTGATGACATGAATTTACAAGATTTCTTGTTAGATCTTAAATCACCATGGTCTAAATGCTTTCTATACGCCATTTACAAAAAACGTTAGGTTTCCCAGCAGAAAGCTGCTGAACTTAGATGAAAAATTGACAGGGCTAATTTGGCTGTTGTAGACAGCAGCATGGCAACATTATCCACTCACATTTATTCTCTGAATAATATTGAGAAAGTGACCTGTTCTTCTTACAACATGGGCAAAGTCAGCTTAGATCGATTATGCAACTGTGTTGATGTAGTAGATTTTAAAATCGAATTATGTGCCCTGGAAACACCTAAACGGACTGAGTTATTTTTGCCTTATAATTTAACACACTCTGAAAAAACATGGTGAAAAAAGATGCAATTTACACAATGTTAAGCGTTGAGCATTTAGAACAATTGCCCTTCAAGTACCTGAAACACCACCTGCTATGTGGCTAATCCACAGATTCATTTCACTACCAGTTTCTAAGTTTCATTTTTACATCGTGTTTGAAACATTTTCAACTGGTTAGATATGAGGATTTCAAAAAGACAGCCAGCAGTGGTGTTTCTGCATGGCACCCGTCAAATATCCCAATCTTATAGTTCTCTTATGCCCACTCCTGGAGTTCTGACTGCCCACAAAACTCAATCCTTGGTAAATGCTTTCACGGTATTAGGAGGGCAACCTAATTTCTTTGTTCACGTTGAACTTTCCAAATCAAATTGCATGTACCTGTAATCACTCTTTTGTTTTCAATTACTTTCCATATCTCATTTTTTTTATTAATTTCCAGTCGTTGGTGACTTTTTCTATAAAGTACTTTTTATTGAGTATCCAATTCCATCACACTTGAAACAGACCCAGCCGATGCATTTCATCCCTTATAGGAACTTCATCAGGGCAATTTGATTTATCCTCCTTCACAAAATTCTTCTTTTCCACTCATTCCCCATTTAAATGTCTGGGCTCCTTTCAAGCAGCCTTTCGGCGTGTGTCTCCTAGTCCTATCCGATTGATCGGATAGGACTAGGACAACGTTTGGAAATGAATTGAAAAACGAGATATGGAAAGTAATTGAAAACAAAAGTGATTACAGACATATGCAATTCGAATTGGAAAATTCAATATGAACAAGGAAATTAGGTTGCCCTCCTAATATTGTGAAATTGGTTGGATATAAGGCATCAAGAGAGAGATTTGTATACAAGACATTGGTCCTGCCTTTCGATTACAGATGTCAGAATGGAGAAACTGAGGTCTTTCCTAGTGGAAGCAAATGTGAAACTTCGTTTGGCCATTCATTACTCTGTAAATATGTAACACTTCATGGTTCCTATAATGCAGCAATTTGGAGTGTTATATGAAGGGTGCCCCAGCATCTTTCATTTGGCCAGTTTTCAAAATACTTACAAATGAGAGGTATTTGATTCTGAACGACCAAGTTTGTTATAGGATGAAACCGGGAGTACCATATGTGGTAATGATTTCTAGGGCCGTGTCCTGCTGCAACAATGTACTGTTCTCGCACACACACACAGTCAGAGAAGTTACAGTATGGCCATAGATTTTTATTTTCAATGTGAACTATGATAAGTTAAGCAGACTGAAAGCTTTATTGTTCCAAAAGGACATTGCATTGACCTCTAGACTAGAGAAACGTTTGATCTCCAGGTTGCACGGCCTTTTGCTGAAATACAATTGCTGCTGTGCACAAACCTATCTCAACATTTCGGTGAACTAGTGCACCACATATTTAATGCTTCAAAAACGCATGTGTAGAATACTTTTTCAAAGTGAATGAGTCTGGCTTTGTCAGCACGTTCCAGACTATATTTGGAGCGATTCATTCCTTAGGCATACCATTAGTTTTATTCCTGAGAGTTGGGAATTTAGTTCTCTTTTTGCTGCTCTGCAATGGACGTTCCCCCTTGAGGCCAAAAGGTGATGGATTTGCAACATGTCCTGCTGTGTTGTAAATGCATGATACAGTACTTTGAAGTGTCTTTTCTACAGGAACTGAACCATAACTGGTCTCTGTCCCTCCGACCTATATGGTTACACTGTCTACAACCTGTGTTCCACTGCCTGCTTGGTACTTTGGAGTGTGCAATGGATCTGTGTCTTGGAATGCAATTGGTTCAATTTATGGATATGGATCTGAAGGTGCGTCCGTCGAGGATTCATCTCCAGTGGTGTCCTATGAGACTACCTTTGCTACAGGATACGTATTACAAGCCTTTCCTGGATGCTTCAAGTCCTGGATTTCTGGATCATGTCACCTCCTCTGTGGGTACACTGCCAGCTAGCACAACATCAACGGCTTCTGATGGGTCTGTATATGACCATATTTGTTCTTTGGAATATGCAGTCACGGCTACTGTACAAACATAGCCTGCTGCAGCTGATTCTGTTCTGGATTCCATTTACTCTCCAAACTTATAAATAATTTGTGAGCCTCCTGAATTTTAATTTGGCACCTTGTTTTTATTTTAAGTTATATTTTTATTAGTTGTATTAATTACATGTTTTTATTTGGTATTTTTAAACACATTAAGGCTTTTATTCTCTTTTTATTATTAAAGTACATTTTTTATTCATTAAGCTTACATGTTTAGTTTTTTTTTATATTAGCTTTTAAGTTTTAGTTTGATGAAGAAGTCTTCCTCTGGCCAAGGAGTGGGTGTTGTAAGGTTCAACATGGCCCAAACACAAATCACCATTTCAGTTACGTTTAAACTTGACATCTTTTATAAATGGTGACTTTTAACATGCTTTGCACATACAAGATAGCATACTTAAAAATGGCAGGCAGGACATTTCTTAGCAGGAACATTTTTAAGATACCTAGTACATTTTGTCCAAGGCTAAGAATATTGAGCATGATAATCTTGTTTTTATTTGAGGAATACGTTTATGGATTATCATGGATGCTGTGTCTGAGATGCAGCACTGCTGATTCCAATCTCTATCCTGCAAAGGACAGTGGCCTGTTCTGCATCAGACTAACTTCCTGATACATCATACACAGATATGGAGAATTTGGTTGTCCCAAGAGATCTGGCAGAGACTACTCTCACTATGCCCACGATAGTGTAGGAGTAGTCATATGTGCATTATCATATAACCATATAATCACACATTATTGTCACAGTGGTTGAACTGTTTATCTTTTTCACTATTCTTGTAATGCTGGTAACAATGCTTTGTTTCATTTTTCTAAAGATTGCAGCTCATGTTTTTACACAAGCATACAATTTCTTCAATAAGTGTTTGAAAAAGCCAATTTGTAGATTTTATTGTATCTCCCTCTGGGCTTGCCAACGAAAGGGTAGATCTGTTTCCACTATTTCCTTGGGGAATTAGAGTGGTCGTGTTCTGAGGGACAGATACCATTCGGTACCCTGTAAGATTAGGGATTCTGAAGTTTTTGTTGCCTGGATACATAGTCCTTCTTAATACGTCGGAACCGTAAGACATAGTCTTACACATTCACAATACATAGCTGACATGATGCAGTAGCCTCAGGTGCTGCTAAATGTCAGCCAAAGGAGCATTAGGCATTGCCAATCAAGCGCTCCTTTACCCTATAAGAAGCCAGAATAGCGAAGGTGGGTATACCTTCAGCCCTAGTCCTGTTTCTGATTGGGGAGAAGCCCGGACCAGGCATAAAAAAGGTAAAGTTATTTTCAGTGTTGAGACATTTTCCTAAGTATGTTTAAGTAGTTTTGTGAGTGTGGGTCCATGTGTCTGTAAGTGCAGCGGTGCACCCTGTCACAAGCCTATGTTCCTATTGTTGAAGTCTCGCCTCGAGGAGAACTACATTCTATCGTTACAAAGGCTACAAGGCCATGCGCATAGAGACAGTTCTCTATTAGTGAGTGGCACTACTAAGATAACCTTCAAGTATGCAGCCACATTCCCGCTTGGCACAATACTTATGATGTGGCACTTAGAAGTAGATTGCACTAGGTGCCTGAAAATTAGAATGTATTTGTAGCTGTTGCTTGAAAATGTTTTTACCTTGAAAAAAAAAAGACTAGAGGCATTTGGCAAAACAGGAACAGTTGGCTCAATTAAACACTTTGGCTTGGAGCCAGTTACAGAAGCGGGTTTGAGGGCTGGCTTAATGTAAAATCAAATTTGACAAGTCTTTATACAGTTTTTGGATGCCATAAAAGTGCTTCTGACAAACTTTTTTGGTAAAAGAATGCGGGCCTTTTCTGTGGAGTCGTAAATAAGGCCCTGATAACAAATGCAGGGACACAATGTGTGCCAGTGGGTAACGTGTGCAGATGTTCTGCAAAAGGGGCATTTGATCACTGTGTCTACTGTGTGTGCTGTGGCATCTGACTTTATGATGTTTTGGGAATGCGCCCACCCCTCAGGTCATTTGTGCTATATTGGGGCCAATCTCCCTGGACCATTGTGGTGTCGCTGAGCTTATCTGAGGTATAGACCTGAGTTTCCTGTTTACACGTTTGTTTGCCAACTGGGTGCCACCCCACCTGTGACCTGCCAATCTGTAACGTCTGGCCTAGGTCACAGGCCTGCCTGACCATGTATTTCTGAGTCGGGTTGATGGAGAGTTCATAAAGGGAGAATTTGTTATTAGTGATGCGATTTCACTCATATATGTGAGTGTATCATTATGTACAGCGGCATCGATTTTTATCACTATTAACATTCCCGCCTCTAGTGGGATTTTCAACTACATTATCTAACCCATACTTCATGACAGTCATATTATTGGAGACATGTTTTTCTTCAGTTTTCACTATCACTACTTTCCTAGTTACTTGCATTCTACCTAATTTGGGGACTGCGTTTTTACAGCAGGAAACCCCCAACCACACATAACCACACATGAACAATATAAATATGAAAACGGACAACAGTGACGTGCACAGTCTTGTCAGTCAATGGGGGAAGCAACACAAATCACTTCAAATACCATGCTCTTCATGCATGTCTCTTTGTAAACAGTGCAATACTTGGATGACAAGAGTCAGAGTACCATTATCCATACTGCTACCAGGGATAAACGTGCAGCAGGATGCACCATTCTTGGCACACTCATCTCTCTCCATTGCAGTCATTAAGTTCAACACATATCGATGTAGCATCACCATGAGGCGGATGGCTCTTAGTTCTTCCTTGATCGCATTAAGCATGAGCTGAGTGCTGTTCATCATCTTGAGCATTACCCACCTGGTTATTTGCAACCAGCAGGCATTCACTTTCGTCTGCACTGTGAAGAAGGGTATGGACTCCCCTGCATTGATTTGGGTGTCAGAAAACAGTGTTAATTCTTCCAGAATGTCCTTGTTCTGAGCCCAGTCAAAATAATCAGCAGTTCTTTTTTCTCTAGTCTGATTCAACAGAGCTGTCTTCGTCCTTCGCGGGTGTTGGTGCGACTCTGACAGATATTCTCTGGGAACGACCAGGGTCCTTGTGTATATGGGGACGAGAGAGCAATGGCTGTCATACTGGGATGAGCTGAGTGCAGGCAAACTCGCCATACTGCCAGTAGGTATCCATCAGGGTGGAAGTGCTCCACTGCATGTGTGGAATGTGCAGTGCTGCACCACAGGTTTCGTTTCACCCCAATGGAATGTTTCTTTTACCACTGAAACCCAAGGAATACAGTGTAAGTTTCTGTACAATTAAGGGTTGCCCCTTCCCTTCTCAACACGTATACCTATTCACCTGAGTATCCTAGAGTTCCTGACATGGGATATCTATGCTGTGGTTCAACCCTCCCCTATGAGACCTGCTTCTCTATGTAGCATCAAGGTGAATGGCCCAACACTGGAACTCCATGTTTGGGATCCATTTGTTATCAAAGAAGGCAGCCCCAGAAATGCTTACGGCCACCCTGTGACCACAGATGGAAGCAGGAGTAGATTTGTTCATGCATTGGTGCTGTGGTTTTGTTACCCCCAACAATATCTATTCTGGAAAGTCTCAGGGACAAACAGTATCCTCCCCTATTCCGCTCCTCCTGCGCATCCTATCTAGCTCAGGCTGAATGTCGTTAGGCTCAGTGAAAAGGTACAATGCTGTGGGTTTGGTCTTGTATCGGGTCCGATTCACTATTCCTTTACGGGGTTCTACTCTGCTCAGTTGTATCTTGGCCCTAATTGTACATAGGTATAGGTTTGGGAAGCATTTTGCTTTGTTAGGGCTATGTTTTGGGACAAGTAAAGCCTGTCTGCGCCTACTGCATGCGGTATCAGCGAACAGACGTAGCATGACCAGGCTGTTGTCTTGGAGCCCAAAGTGTCATGTACTGATACCACAGGTTGTGTAAGAGGGTGCTGTGTAGTGCATGTGGAATACTAGTGTTTGATCTGGTGAAATGATAAGTGATGTGGGAAAGATCCCTAACGCAAGTGCGGCAATAGCTTCGGGATGGACTCCACATTCATTGGTGATGTATGGATGCGGAAACACCCATAGTAAGCAGAGGGTACATAGAAGTGCACCAATACATAACTTATTGAACATTGCAGGTCTTGGTATGGATCCAATGGAAACGTCTTTAATCCTCTGGTAATTAAGAGTGTCTTCAGTAAACAAAGTTTGAGGCAAAAAGTTCACTGTACAGTTTGTAGTTCTTAATTCACACTCTGTAGATCCTGTCAGGGTGCTGATGTGGCCACTGAAAAGGTGGTGTACTTGGACGTTCGATTGCCACTTGTTAAATGAGAGCTATGTTTGTTTGGTTAGTTAAACAGTGCATCATTTTCTTTAGGAGTTCGGGTGCCTTCCTTTCCAAGGGTGTGCTCTCCACACTCTATTCATGCAATTTTTAGTGAGGCAACGAAATGTGGTGTTGCGGGGATTCTGCACACACAGAACTATGTGCAGGAAAACAGGACCATGGTGTGTAGGGGCTAAGCCTTCCTACCACTTCAGTACCCAAAATCCCAGAACTGACTAGCTATAGTGTCTCATTCGTTCTGCTACATAATCACGAAGCTACAAATGATTAGACAACCCAGAAAATGACACTCCCAACTCTCTAAAGAATTGCAGTAGCAAGACGTACCCTTTCGCTCACTCACTTGTACTTGTCCACAATAAGATTAGTCAGAGTCACTGATATAGTTTAAAATGTTTATTTAAACTATCGTGCTCTATAATGCACTATACGAGCTACTACCAGCAGCAAAATGCATAAACCTAAAACAGTTAGCATTGTAGCAAGTCCATAGACTATGAAATGGGAAATCATCGTATTCAGACAGTGGATAAAGGACTATAAGGCCTAACCACCCTCCCCTTGACTAGAAGAAGTTTTATTATATAAAGAAAGATATCTCGGCTTTGTCAGCAGACCCCATACCTTAGTGCCTAGACTGTAGTTTTTACATCATAGGAACTGGAAAGGTCTCTCTCCAAGTGTGTGTTGAATCAACATGCCATCCCATAATATCAAAGCACAGGTTTCCAGCACCTGCAGCTGTGTAGCATGTTTTATCTGTGTAGCATGTTTTGTCTAAGTGCTAGGGACTGACCAGAACAGAATAACAAGGGGCATTGTTTATCGAGCTTGCATATTGTGTTCAAATTAAACTCCAAGAACAGGCAGAGAACGCAGAATGCAAACCTTTCTCATGTGAAAGGCACAAACAGAGTCTTGCAAAATAAAGTCATGAAGTAACGTGCGCAAAAGCAGCATCATGGCAGCAGAGTTTATGCTAACTTAGCAATGTCGACAATGACCTTAATGGCCACAATACAGAGGCCTCAGTCAGGGTATCTTTTTTTTAAAGTGCGCTATTGTTCATGGGGCGCATCAATTTTTATGGGTTGTTTGGCCTTTGACCTACACGTGCGTGGGGCGGTGTATAAAGAGGACGTGCATTGCAATTGAATGTGGTTGGCTATCACAACATGCCCTGAGGTCACCTGTATACCCCTGTAGTCCCAGCATGCAGCGTGCTATGTGACCCTCCCTAGTGACTCCAGGTGTCTTGACTGCACTCTTTTTCAAGAAGTTCTTTTTGGGGGTCTGGCTTTGGGCTTCCTTTTATTGGTCTTCTGGGTGTTTCCCCAAGGTCTCACATGATCTGCTGTTTTATTCCAACAGGGAAAACAATGGCGGTGATCTTGAGGCTGTATCACTGCCTCCATGTGCTTTAGATATTGCGGTGTCTGAGATTGGGCTTACTGATTAGGCCTGATACGAGGGTGAGCACGTTCTTGAGTATCGATCTCGCATGGAGTTGTGATGGACTAATGAACTCCCTTTTCCCTGAAACTCCCCTCTCCCTCAGACCATGTATTTTAGCTTGCACACTTTTGTTGTTATTCTGGAGGTGCATGTCCCGGCGAATGGGCTTTGGACACTTAAAAAACTTTGAGGGATAAGGGAGAGAAACATTGCTGAAGCACTCGTCGAAATTCGTCTAATGAAGGTGCTGGACTGGGACAGTTGGTTATTTCGGGCAGACCTCCCCTCCCGACTAACTCGGATTTTGTGCGGTGGAGTTGGTGGGGTCTTCGCTATCCCAAGCGTACAGGAAACCTGGCTCCAGACACTGGAGGACAGCTTTGTTTTGGAACTTAAAGGGGGCCTCCATTGGCTGGAGGCAGCTAGTTTTTTGGGGGAGCTATGGGAACCTCACCCCATGAAGGAAGTTTAGTCCCAAGCTGGGGGTCCAAGAATGGGGTCCTTTCGATTTGATGATTACAGCCCATCCCAATTGACTTGCGGGTGCAGGGGCCTAGGTGTCTGTTTTTAAGGACTGGATGAGAGGCCGCCCTGCCCCCTCATCAGCCTGCCCTCCCCTGGGGTGTTCTCAGCCTGCCTTGCCTTGGGAGATCAGCAGTAGAGTGGGGCCTACGCACCATGAATGGCGGACTCTAGTGAGGATACCCGATCGACAAAACACATCCAACAGCCCTGAATTCTGGAACTCAAGTAAAGGTTTGAATTATTTATGTGTCTCATTAGCCATTCTTTTGAGTTTTGGTACAGTGAATTGTGAGGTGCGCATGAAATGGATTCTTTGCATTGGGGGTTTTGACTTACTGCACATTTGGGTTCTGTGTTTGCGCAGAGGCATTGCCTCCCCAGACAATTACCCCTCCCTGCAGGGGTTGTGTCCCTGTCCCCAATGGGCTGGGTTTCCTGTCTGCTGTTGATGTTGCCACACGTTTGTCCAACCACATGATCCCTGTTGTGGTAGTGCGGTACCTGACTGTCTTCCCTGGGGCTGTGTGATGGGGTTTTTGCTAGGGCTGGCCCAGGTTTGTCGACCTCTGTTCATGATATGCCTTTCACCGGCATCGATCAACCATGTGGCCTATTCTGAGGCATGACGGAAATTTTCTAGGCCTCCAACATTATAGTCATGTTTAAATCCCTTGAGGTTTTGTGGTGGAGCCTTCCTCGTGCGTCGCTCAGTAGGGGTGTGTGGGATTGCTGACTCATCTAGCAGGGACACTTTCTTGTGGTGGTTATTTACCTTATATGTCATATTTCCTACGGTGACAGGCAACTCGTCTATGCCACTTTCTTATGCACGGAGGTGTGAAGGGGATGGCAGAGGGTGAGTTTGGAGGTCCGACTTGCCATGATTGCCTCTGTGTGCCTTATCCCTGCATTCTGCCTTACCTCGGGGGCCCAGCACGTCTGGGCGTGTAGCGGTCTTGGCTTTCTTCGTCCTTCAGTATCTTATTGACTATCGAGGTCTTTATCTTTTTGGGTGTCTCAACTAAGAGGCAGTTTCTGCGGTATGCCCATTGTCGAACACATTTGCATAATTCAAGGAAATTGTCCGTATATTCCAAGACCACCTCAGCGAAGGCGGTCTGATTGGTAAGGATTGAGCTCACCCGTGTACATGCAATGCTGAAGTATTTTATTGATGCAGGCTCTAGGGAAGGGGATCTGAGGGAGGAGAAGGCTACTGTTCAGCAAACTGGATGGACATTTTGAGTTTGGTCATCAGGTCTCGTCTCAGTATATTAGCCAGGAATGAGAGAAAGTATAATAACTGTTCTCTCATCTGATTCCCCCTACCTCTAACTCAAGAGGTTCTGTGACGGGGGACCCTGTCACAATACCCAAGAAGCCTTGTACAACTACGGTATTTCTTGATAAGGGGACTATACCTTACCTCAGGCATGACCTTCTTGGGCCCGGGTATATTAGGAAACTGTACGGGTGTTGTTCACAAGTACTTTGATGGGTGGATCTATCTCTGATCAGTCTGGGGTGGAAATGAGGGTGTGGTTGTGTTTGGAAGCCTCTTCTGCTTCTGGAATCGATTGCCTTATTCTCGTCATCGGATCCCAGGGGACTAGGGCCCTCACCCTCGCTGGTTTTATCACTGTCCAGACCTGCTATGAATCTCCCTGTCACTTGGGTGGGAGTGCGCATTCTTTGCATTGCTGGAATTTGATGGGCTCTATCACTAGAATGTGGTGGTGCTGGTATAGGCCAGGCCTGCTGTCCTGTTAGATTCTCGCACCCAGACCTAACAGTTTTTTGTTTGGTGGGAGATCCTTTGGATCGCTTAACTGGTGGGTTGGTGTATCCTAATGCAGGGATAGCTGGCAATGGGGAGAGCACCTCCATACGTGCATATGCAGAGGAGGTGGGGACGCTTTGCTTATTGCCTGTAAAATGGGATTGTCGGCCTGGGACTCCTCAAAGATGGCCCTCATCTCTAATGTCCCTCTCTCCTGTCCTTTTTCTGTCCTGTATATTTGGTCTGTATGTGTATCTTCATGTGCTCGATCATATTGGCATTGAAAGTTCCCTCCTTTGGACAGGGGAACATGTGTACCTTAGTATGTGCATGCCATTCGTGGCAATACTTCATAAGTGTTTTAGCCTGTGTGGGGAAGCTGGTTTATATGTGTTTCAGTGGCGACTCCATGACAAGCTGGGTACTACTTCTAAGGGACACATGCACCCTAGTTTTTTTGGGCTTTAGGTAATTTGTAAGTTCTACTCTTGTAGTAGGGAAACTAATATACATGAGGATTGCTGGGTCTAACTACTTACTGTTCTTGGAATATAATTTTACGTTGAAAAAAACATAGACAAGAGGCGTTTGGCAAAACATAAACTGTTGGTTTAATTAAACACTACGGCCGGGAACACAGTTACAGAGTCGGGGTCTGAGGACTGTCTCAAAGTACAATAGTTTTGAACGTCTTTTTATACATTTGTCGAAGCATCATAAACAATTCATGGATCCTGTTTTGGGAGTGGAATGTGGGCCTAGTCATGAAGCCATAAATTCCTCCCACCTGATAACAAATGCAGGTGGGTCTCAACCTTGCGTGGACAAAATGAGGGCCAGTCGGTAATTTGTGCAGATGTCCATCTTGGGCAGCGCGTGATCACTGCGTGTGTTGTGTGTGCTGTGTCTTGATTGGCTGAGTGTTCCTAAATTTATGTGGCATCTAACTTTATGGTGTTTTGGGAAAGTGCACTCCAGCGGCCATTTGCATTTTATTGGGGCCAATCTCCCAGGACCTTTGTGGTGTCACTGCCTATCTGTTGGACTAATCTGGGATTTTCCTGTGTGCACGTTTGTCGTGCTGATTATGTGCCACCCCACCTCTGATCTGTCTATCAGTAGCCTCAGGCCGAGGGCGCAAGCCCTGCCTGACCACGTATTTCTTACTCAGGGTTGATGGCGAGGCCATATTGGGAGATTTCAACAACAGTGACATGATTTCATTTTTGTGCATACTTGTATCATAGCGTATATCGACATCAATATTAACATTCCCCCTTCTAGTTGAATTTTCAACTACATCTTTCATCCCATACTTCATGACAGTCACTTTGTTAGGGGCCTGTTGTATTTCAATTTTAACTGTTACTACTTCCCTAGTTACTTGCATTCTACCCAATTTGAGGAATGATTTTTTACAGCAGGAAATCCCGACTTGTCGGAAAACACACAAAATAAGTACAAGCATGAGAATAGGCAGCAATGTACGACTCCTGCTCAGGGGCACCTCTCTTCTTATGCATGTCAGTTTGTAAACGATGCACTGCTTGGATGTCAAGAATCAGAGTATCATTGTTCATACCGTTTTGTTGCCTGGGATGAATGTGCAACAGGACACACTGATCTTGGCACACTCCCCTCCCTCCATTGTGGTCACCAAGTCCAGCGCATACTGATGTTGCATCACCATGAAGCAGATAGCTCTTACTTCTTCCTTGATGGCATTTAGGCCGAGCTCAGTACTGTTCACCATTTTCCTCATCGCCCATCTGGTTATTTGCAACCAGCGAGCGTTTGCTTTCGTCTGTACTATGAAGAAGGGCTTGAACCCTCCCACATTGACTTGTGTGTCAGAAAACTGTCTGAATTATTCCGGAATGTCCTTGAACTGAGCCCAGCCAAAATAATCAGCCGTTTTTTTTTCTTAAGTCTGATGCAATAGAGTTGTTTTCTTCTGTAGTGGATATTGGTACAACTCTTACAGATCTTCTCCAGGAATGACCAGGGTAGGGGTGTGTATGGTGACCAGGGAGCACAGGCCTCATCATCAGGGACAAGCTGGGTGTAGGCAAATTTACTGCATTGACGGTAGGTATCCATCAGTGTGGAGGTGCCCCATTGCATGTCTGTATTGTGCCACAGTTCTCATTAGTGCTGAGTGGAGTTGTTCCTTTACCTCTGACACACAAGGAATACAGTGTATGTTTCCGTACAGTTAGGGGTTGCCCCTTCCCTTCCAACCATGTGTACCTATCTATCTCAGTGTCCATATTTCCTGACAGGGGTTTTCTATGCCGGTATTTAACCCTCCCCTTCAAGTCACATTTCCCTTCATATTGTTGAGGTGGATAGCCCTACACTAGAACTCCATGTCTGACATCCATTTATTATTAAAGAAGACTTCACCAGACACGCTAAGGGCCACCCTTGGACCACAGATGGAAGTTGAAGCAGACATGTTTGTGCACTGGTGTGGGGGCTTTGCTACCTTCAAGAATCTTTTTTCTGGAACGTCTCGGGGCTAAACAGTATCCTCCCCTAAAGTGCCCCACCTCCGTATCCTATCTAGCTTCTTTTGAATCTTGCTAGGATCAGAGAAGAGGTATAGTGTTGTGTGATTGCCTCATAAAGGGTTACGTTCACTACTACTCTATGGGGTTCTACTCTGTTGGGTTGTATCTTGGCCCTAATCCTACATAGCTATAGGTGGAGAAGGCATTTTGCTTTTTTTGGGGCTATCTCTTGGGACAAGAAAAGCTTGTCTGTGCCTAATGCAGGTGGTATCAGTGAAGAGATGAAGCATGACCTGGCTGACATCTGGGCACCCATGGCGGTCATGCGTTGATACCATGTGTTGTGTAAGATCGCGCTGTGTAGTGCGTGTGGAATACTAGAGTTTTGTTCAGTGTAAATATAGGTGACATGGGAGAGGTCCCTCTGTAAGCGCTGTGCAAATATCTTGGTTGGCTTCATTTGACTAGGCAGATCTTTGGCAACGTATGGATGAGGCCACACCCACAGTAAACAGAGGGTATACAATTGTACAACAATACATAACTTGTGAAACATTGCAGATCTTGGGAAGGGATCCAAGAAAGATGTCTGTGGTCTTCCAGTGAGTGGGGGATTTCTTTACTTTAGAGAGGTTTGAAAGAGTTTGGTGTAAAAGTGTGATAAAAGTTTGAAGTCTTTGACATGCGCACTTGAGTCTTTGTTATGTTTATGGGGGTGCTTGCTGGAGAGATGGTGGGCCGCAGGAAGGGTAGTGTACTTTTGTGGCTCGATTGCAGAGCTGTTGGATAAGGGCTGTTGTTTGTTGGTTACGTTTTAGAAAACATTGGATCCTAATGGATCATCATCAATCATCTTTGGGTATTCCTGTGCATTTGTTTTTTATTGGTGTGCTTTTACATTCATACGTCTTATTTTTGGTTGGGCACCTAAAAACCAAAGACAAGAGGTGTTTGCCAAAACAGGAACAGTTGGTTTAATCAAACACTACAGCCGGGAGCACAGGTACAGAGTCGGGGTCTGAGGACTGTCTCAAAGTACAATCGTTTTGAACATCTTTGTATACATTTCTAAAGTATCATAAAACAATTTATGGATTCTGTTTAGGGAGTGGAGTGTGGGCCTAGTCATGAAGCCATAAATTTCTCCCACCTGATAACAAATGCAGGTGGTTCTCAACCTTGCGTGGACACAATGAGGGCCGGTGGGTAGCATGTCCAGATGTCCGGCATGGGGAGCGTGTGTTCACTGTGGGTGTTGTCTGTGCTGTGTCCTGATTGACTGGGGTTCTTAAATTCATGTGGCATTTAACTTTATGGTGTTTTGGAAATGTGCGCCCCTTCGGCCATGTGTTTTTTATTTGCGGCCTGTCTCTGAGGACCATTGTGATGTTGCTGCCTATCTGTGGGACTATAATGTTCCATAATGATGTTATCATGAATACATAACGCCTGTTGTGTTCCCGTCCTCTTTCCCCTTTTTCTCTACAAAACTCACCTCCCTATTTCTTCTCCTCCAATGCCTTATGTTTCCCTTTTTTCCCCTTCTTTGTCCCTCTTCTTTACACCCTAGCTCTCTTCCCTTTTTGCCTGTTGTCACGGGGATACACACCAACCCCCATTTTCTTCTTGTTTTTCTTGCTCACCATGAATGTGTGTACAGCCCTGTGGAAGCCCCAGGCTGGATGGCCATGTAAAGGGGTGAAACACGTGTTGGCTGTCTCTCACTCACTCTCACGGATAGAGTGACTACACCTTAAAAACTACCAACAAAATGATCCTTTGTCTGACTGGAACTTTTTCCTGAAGGAATTTAAAAAACAGTCTTGCTCTTACAACCACTTTGAACGTATCTGTTGGACTAATCTGGGTTTTTCCTATTGGTGCATTTGTCCTGCTGGTTATGTGCCACCCCACTTGTGATTTGTCAATCAGTAACCTCAGGCCTAGAGAGCAGGGCCTGCCTGACCACGCATATCTTACTCGGGGTTAATGGAGAGGTTAATAGAGATTTCAACAACAGTGATGGAATTTCATTTTTGTACATACACGTATCATTGCGTACATCAACATCAGTATTAACATTACTATGAGTTCAATGGTATTTACAGTTGCATCAATACAAACATTTCACAAACACAATAGCAATGCATATGAAGGGTCACAACCTGAAAGAAAGTGCAATTGTTGAAACATAAAAAAAATTGGCAGAAAAATAGCAGACTTTACTGTGATATGAAATACCTATAAAATAGAAACACCTTCATGTAGCACATTGTGACATTGATAAAAACACAATACTGAATACAAAATACAGTTGTATTCATTTACAAGCACCAAAACATCAAATTACCACAACATTAAATATACCTATTGATGGAGCAGGTAAAGCAAAAATGTGTATACCTCCTCTATTTTGCATGAAAATACTAACTATTTAACCTACTTATTATAAATTTACTAACAGTTTGCAGTGTTAAAAACTAAACCAACCTTTTACATACACCAATTACGCTTGGGACTTATTTCTTTTTGCATGGCAAATTAACTCTAATAATTAAAATATGTACGCATATTAATAGTAGTACATGTGGTAATAGGTATCCCATGATTTATGTTGATTTGGTGATGTTTGCGTTCCTGTTTGGATCCTAAAGGTGAATATTATCGCTTTAAATGTCGCTATATGCTAGGAAAATACTAATACATAAAGGGATTAGTGAGGGTTTAACATTAGAATCTTCATTTCTTTGTATTAATTCTTCTTTTGTGTTTGTTTCGCTTAAGTTGACATTTGGGCCTACCTAAAAATGGCGTCCGAAACGGAGTTCAGAAGTGGCCACCGTCTCGTGAGTGCGATGTCTACTGCGCAGACTCAGATGGCTCCATAAGACCTCCAAAATAACCTAAGACACAGTGTTCCTGGTCAAGGATAGGAACTTGGTGGACTGCCAAACTTCAGTCAGTAAAAACTGGTATAAATGAACAATTGGGACATGCAAGCAAACCTTAAATATTGTTGCATAAGGGCGACATGAACTACGGAAATGATCCTGCAAAATCCATGAGAACATCCACTGATGTAAAATCGGACGTTTCCAATCAGCCAATCATGTTCGTTCTTTGCCTAAAAATGTTTCATGTTATCCCGAAATTCATTATAAAAGATTAGTAGAATAGGGAGGGTGTGCTAGGCATTCTGCGGTTTCGATGACTGCACGCCCTCTTTTGACTCCACAGGCGATGACAGATGCTTGCACGATTTCTGGTCCTTGGGAGATCTTTGGGACTGTAACGTGCTGAGCAAAGAACTTTTGGACTTTGAGCTCTGGCCTGCTTTATTTGGACAATTAGCGGCTAAAATCGGTTATGCAGAGCTAAATGAATTAGAGAAAAATCCAGATAGCAAGAATAGGTAAATATAAATGTCATGCATTTTGTGAACACAATTCTAAATTTGATCAATTATTAATGCTGATATTAATTTCAAATAATGTTTAGATAAACAAAAATGATTAACTGAGATTATGAGTTTGTGGTTTTTCCAATGAAAAGAGTAAACGATTCTGAGTCTTAAATGTGTTTTAGCTGGTTCTAAATCACCATCAACCAATCCAACTAATTAGTCCGTCGACCAAGTGGTGGAGTGCCTTGATGTTTAAGGTTAGGAATCTATAGGGGTGAATGCTAATGTACATTTTGTAAAATAACCTTTTCTTCCCTATAGGTAATAAGGTACCCCCACATGTCCAGCGCATCCTTTCTCCCGAGTGCAAACCTGTGAAAGAGACGTATGAGTGTTGGTGTTATGGGCCCCACCAATGAATGCGTGTGTGAATGAGTTAGTGTGACGACGGGTCTGCGACGCAGGGAGGGTTTGTAAAAATGTAGCCAAAACCTAGTTTTGCACTGGATCACTAGCATCAATTTCAACACTATAAAAGAGAAATCTGACAGGAAAAAAAGTATGACTTTGCCAAAAATAACTGAGCCTGCTCCAAGCACATGCTATCCTGTGACCAGGAGAGTCCTGCATGGTACTCAGGACTAAATGAGCCCGACAGTCTGTCAATATTGGCTCCGAGACAAAGGAAATTACAATTTTTGGTGTAGAAAAGGAATAACTCGAAGAACCACAGACCCTTCTTGGCCAAACACAAGCTACATCCGCAATCCTAAATCGAAATCGAAATCTTCCCTAATGTCCAAATTGCACCCTGTTTCACACCCAGGGACTTAGTGCACAATCTGTATCACGCCCAGTGGTCCAAGCGAACAACACCTCTCAATTCTTTCAGATACCAAGTTTTCAAGAGACCAATAGGACTGAGGAAACCCTTTTGGGCCGAAAAATAAGATTGAGGTACTGGCACTATATCACACCCAGGGCCCATGCGTACCATCTATATTATGTCCAAGTGGTGAGGCCTCAACCCTGTATCACAGCCAGGGGCAAGCGTAACAACAGTATCACGCCCAGTGGTCCTAGCGTTAACCAATTCCTCCCTCCCTAGCGTGCAGAGTATAAAAAAAAGGTGACCTCCACGAGAATATCTCCGAGGCCACTCTCATTTCAGACACATAAACTAGGTAACATGCCAGATTTCTGTCAGTGGCAGGACACTCAGGTTACATTTTTGCGCTTTTTCCTAGTTTGTCATACGCTAAATGCTGGGGACTAAGGATCAGATGTGGTCTCTTACCCTCTGACGGCAGCTTCAGGACAGACCTCCACCCCACAGATTCAGTAGAACTTCCAATCAATTGAGGCGTCTGCTCACCTTCCTTGTTGCGCAGATGTGAATCCGTCTGGGCGCAGTCCATTTTCTTTGGCTAAAATCGGGGCCGAGGTACCAATCTCTCCTATCTGGTTTACCAACATGTTGTTCGAATATGGATTTACCTCGAAAAAATAAAAGACAAAAGGCGTTTGGCAAAACAGGAACAGTTAGTTTAATTTACACACTTCGGCCGTGTTACAGAAGCAGATCTGAGGACTGTCTCAAAGAACAATCAAAATGGACAAGTCTTTATACACTTTCTGGATGCCATAAAAGTGCTTCAGACGAACAATTTTTGGTGAAAAAATGCATGTCTTGACTGTGGAGTTGTAAATAAGGGCCCTGATAACAAATACAGGTGGGCCTCAACCTCGCGTAGACACAATGTGGGCCAGTGGGTAACATGCCCAGATGTCCAGTGTTAGAAATGGGATCTCTGGTTGGCTAAGGCTTGCGCTAAAGCCAGGCACAGACCACCACTCTAGTCAGGGCAAGGGAGTTACAAGCCAAAGATAACCCCTGCTCACCCCCTTGGTAGCTTGGCACGAGCAGTCAGGCTTATCCCGGAGGCCATGTGTAAAGCATTTGCGCAACACACACGGCAACAACATACTAGGCACACCACAAAAGGAACTCCACACACGGTTATATCAAAAATAGCCTTTGTATTATCATAAAACACATTAGAATAGTAATCACACAATATACACTGTGCCAACTGGCACTAGGCAATATTTACAGGGGATAATATACACATGACAGGGCCACTTGAACCACTGTCAGAATCATCACTTAGTAAAAATAGTAAATGTAGAACATAGAATAAACATAGAACACAACCAGTAATTACTGGCAAACACTGTCCACAGCATCATCCTGTAACACAAACCATATTATGCACAGTATCACATTAGGCCTGAAATATATTCTGCGCCAACCTCATAAGCATAAACACATTATGCAATCTTCTCATAAGTATAAACGCATTAGATCATAACCTCCTAAGCATAACTCACATTAGGAAATAATCTCATTAGCATAAACCACAGTAGGCAAATAACCTCATACCTAAACCATAGTAGAGAATAACTCAAACATAACACAGTATGCAAAACCTCATAATCACAAAACCACATTAGAGGTATAAAACTGGGTGCGTAAATTATACTATATAAATCATATTTCCTAACACCACATAAATCACATTAGGGCCTGGCGCCCTATTTACCTAACAGTCCCCCTGGCCAACTGGCCTTCTCAAAGGGGGCTCAAATGCCCTGTGTCCAAAATGTCAGGGGCGCTGCCAACGCAGCAGTATCCAAAAGCGCGTCATTGCGCTGGGGCAAAGGAGTGCACCTCACTCCTATCTCTGAAAACCTGCCCCCAAAGAACTGTGGCCTAAACGTGGCAGCTGGCACTAAGTGCTACGCAGCTGTGGGTCCAATAAAGGCCTGGGCACTCAATGTGCCCTCTGAACCTAGGTGGACAAATATGCAAAGCGTTGCAGCTGCCCACGCTCTCGCAGGGCAGCTGAGAATCAGCCAACAATAAAACAAGCACTGGCACTACACGTGCCGTGGGAGCCCCCCTCCGGGACTCCTAAAATAATGGGGTAAAATGTTGCAGCTGTCCGCTATTAGGTGGGGCAGCTGGGTCGCAAAAGGAAGGACTGGCACCACTGTGCCTGAGGGGGGCCCTACTCTGGGGCCCTTACAACAAAAATGCCCCCACCATGTAGTTGCCCGCAACGGCAGCGCCACTGCGAGGAAATGAAGGCACTACACGTTGCAGCTGCCCACTATCAGACAGGGCAGCTGAAGAGACCAAATACGCACTGGCATGGGCACAGGGGGCGGGCACCAACAATGTGCCCCAACACCACCCCCCAACCACCGTAGGACTCAGCCCTCACTCACCGGGCTGCTTCGAGGACTCCTGACTTCTCCGGTCTCCCTGGGGAGGATTCTGTCTCCTCCCCGCTGAGGAATCTCGGCGCTGGGAGCCCTCGAGGCTCTGGTCAGGTTTCTCCGCTTGGGGCTCTCTCCACTCCTGGGAGCCCCGCGACACGATCAGGACTCACTTCACCCGGGCCCCCTCCTGGGACCCGGGACTTCGCTATGGGAGCCCGCGAGGCTCCAGCCTGCTTCTTTCGTCACACGGCCCGCCCACAACCAGGCACGGCCTCCTGGCTTCAGGGTTGCGCTGGCAGCGGCCTGGTAATGTTTCCTTCTCGGCTGCGGCAATGCGGGTTGGGCACCCGCTAGTAAATTGTGCATAAAGCAGGTTGGGCACCCGCACTTAAGAGATCGGCAAATGCGGGGTGGGCACCCGCTTGAAGCCAGAAATGCGGGGCAATCCCTACGTCGGGATTCCCTTGAAGACGATCGCAGCCCAGAGTTGCATGTGGAAAACAGAAACGCTCCTTCTCAGGATAAATAAAGCGCTCTGCAGATATAGAAATAAATTGCTCACCAGGCGCTAGGATTAAAGTCCAGAGGCAATGCTGGGCCCAGGGAGGCCAGCACACAGGGCCCTCCAGCAGGGAGGTACGTCCCCATGGCGGTTCCTCTTGTGCCCCAGCAGCAGCAAGCCCCTCGGCAAGTCACCAACAGCGCAAGAACTGAACATTTTCATGGGGTCACTGCCCCTCTACTTATACCACATAATCCTTTGTCTTAGTGCAGGGCATGGGGGAACCAGATGCAACTGGTTCAGGGGGGATTGGGAGCACTTTGTTTTGCAAGCTCCTCTTCCCCTTTGTCAGGTGGGGGCTAGGTGATCAGACACACCACAGGGGGGGCGGAGCCAGAATTCATTAGAGAAGGCACCATCCTATTCAGAGTCAGGGGATTACCCCTCCCACTACTCTTAGCCCAGATGTCCTATCCAGCCCAGCGCTGACTCACCCTGCCCCTCCTGGAGTCACACACACCTCCCAGCTCCTGTCACTCACAAGCCAGACATACAATTCACATCAGGCAGGCAGACACATAGCATCCAGAAATGCCAACTTCTAAAAGTGGCATTTCTAAAATAACCACAATAAATCTGCGCACACCATTGCGCAGCATTTATTCACACAATTTCATACCTACCAAACTTGACCACACTGCTCCTCTCATAACAGGAATTACCACTGACACACACCGATCAGGGAATCCCCCATGCATTCCTATGGGAGGGCAGGCCAACCTTACAAATGTAACACAGAGAGCGCACACACTTTACACTGGACCACAGTGCTAAAGTGCCCAGAGGCCTAAAACCACCGATACCATGTCAGGAAAAAGGCAAAAAGTTTAGGGGTGAACCTGCCAAAAAGGGCCAAGTCCAACATCCAGCATGAGGGGCGCATGATCACTGCATCTACTGTGTGTGCTGTGTCATGATTGGCTATGTGCTCCTAACTTCGTTTGGCATCTGACTTCATGATGATTTGGGAATGCCCGCACCCCTTCGGCCATGTGTGCTTTATTGGGCCCAATCTCCCTGGACCATTGTGGTGTTGCTGAGTTTATCTGGGGGATGGGCCTGAGTTTCCTGTTCGCACATTTGTCTGCCGGCTATGTACCACCCCACCTGTGACCTGTCAATTGGTAACCTCAGGCCTAGGTCCCAGAGCCTGCCTGACCATGTATTTCTGAGTTGCATTGATGGAGAGTTCATGACATGCGAGTTTGTTAAAAGTGATGCAATTTCGCTCGTCTATGGGAGTGTATTATTATGAACAGTGGCATTGATTTTAGCAATATTAAAATCGTCAAGCAATTTTTTAGGTTAATATGCCTCGACACCGGTATAAAATGTATGTAATAGGTTGCACTATAAATGTAGTTTTGTATTATAAGGATATCTACGATTTCACCCCACGAAGGGAAAAAGGGTGGGACTGGTGTGCAAGCTGCAGATCTATAATTTACATGGACTTCAGTAAATTGATAACATTTAGAGAGTAAATGTTTTATGACAGCGTTATGGTGAATCTGTCGGCCGTGACAGTGAGTGAGATTCCTAATCCATTCCCTGATTACTGCTTATAACGACAATGTTCTCACTTTCAGGCATTCCCTCTGTGACATTCCTGCTCACTTGTAGTACACTCTGCCGGCTTCTCTCCCATGGCTCTCTCCTAAAACAGCACATGGTGAGCTCAGTAGGGTAATGCACCTGCTGCAGAGATCTACAGGTGAGATTAAAATTCTTACAAACTGGACCCTGTCTTCCTTACTTTTTTCCTTTAATTTTAAATTCCACATTCCTTTTACGCACAGGCTATTAAAGGTCTTTTTAAAATGTGATAATGTATGTATGCATTCACTCATGTTAAGGGTGTCCTGAGTGCCCCAAATTCATCTTTCATATGCACGAACATCATAAACCGGGTGTGACTAAGCTTGGCAGAGATAAATGCTGTTCTTAAGATGCTCGGATAACACATTGGTGTTTAAGAGTTACTTGCAGACATTACAGTGCCACAGAAACCTCCCCTTTCTTTTCTCCACTTCTCATATTTATTGTCAGCCAGCAGACATTTCCTTCACTCTGTCACATATTTCTTGCAAACTGGCAGGCTACGACAGTGAGTCTAGAAATGGATGTGGCCTGCAGGTCAGGAGCCAAGAAATGTCACTTCAAACTTTCATCCGTCTAGAGCCGATAAATTGAGAGCCAGTGTTTTATATAGAGCGCTACATAAAACACGTTGTTATTCTTCTCGTTCTTCTTCAGTAATAGAAGTCCGTGGCTAATGATGGTGACTGCGCGTGCATGGCATATTGAGAGACGTGCTCATCCTAGTGGGCCTTCCATAACAAATTGAAGACAAAATTTCAAATAATCTTTATTCGATCATTTTTCAGGTGATCATGAAAGACATTGGAGACATTCTTCTTGGTGATGAGCTGGTTCTCCCTGCAGGTGGCCATTTTGTGACGTATTGGTGATATGGTGACATGCTGGGTATCCCTGGATCATGGTGACCCATTCATGAGATATTGGCTCACTCTTGGAGACTGCTGTGTGTCCCTGCATAATGGATTATTCTCGATTTATTGATGCCTGGTGCCATGCTGCTGGCTGTCCATATATAATGGTGGCCCATCAATAACATACTGCGGCTCTCTTGGTTACTTCGTGGCTATCCCATAATAGCAAGTCCATTCTTCACACATTGCGTCCATGCTTGACTGACTGTCCTTAACACAATTACGGTGAAAATCACTCTTTTGATGGAAATCCCTAGTATTTGATGATGATGACACATGAGACGGAAACAAAGCATCTGTCAATGTGCGACAGTAGTAGCTGTGACTGCTCAGCAAAAATTACAACTTGGAGTGTTAACAAATGAGCATTTGAAATTTGGATGCAAAAATATATATTTTTTTGTAAGAAAACTACTAGATTCTATATCAGAATTACATTTAGTTATGTCAATGGAAATTCTTTATTTCATAGTGAAAATGCCTTTATTGTATGAAACTCTCAAGTTGATGTTTTGGATAAAATGAATGTGCTTATGAAATATTTTCAAAGCTAGTATTTGAAGAATAAGTCATTCTTAGATATCGAGGGTTTGTGCTGATTTTATATGATCAGTCCCATAGGCCACTTCCTGCTGTGGATGTTTCATCACTTGTGTTGGGAGATTTCATCATTTATATTGTTAAGGTTTGTACGATATTCCAGGGAATCAAGAGTTAAAACGAATTTTGGAAAAAGAGACTGTAAAATTGCTATATAATTGTTTTTATAAAATTACTTTGCCAGATTTCTTAACTGCATGTAGCATATATATATAACTCTTTAGCTGCTTTTTAAAAATGTTCTAAAAATGACACACCCCTATTAAAGCTGAGTAAAGTGCTAAATTATGGGGGGGGGTTGGACTAGCGCTCTGTGAGCATTTGTCTGTACCCAGTATGCTTGCAGCATAGCGACTGAAATGAACCTCTAAAAATTCAGGGATCTAGGTATGTTCCACTAACTAATGCAGGGCGACACATTACCCATATGGAATTTAAAGTCAGATGGGCAAGGCCAATCTAATAAAAAAATAGTATAGAAGGTTAGTAGATTCCCACAATTTGGTTCAGTGGGAAGATGGTTTAAATCCCTCAAAATGGTGACCTAATGATGGGCTGAAGTCTTCACAATATGCAGGCTCATGAGAAGGTATGAAGTCCCCAAATTTGAGGTCACAGGGTCAGGTGTGGAATTCTCACAATGGTGGCACCCAGGCTATTAGAATATAGAAGAGTATAGATCGAGAGAAGTGGACTAACTCCATAAGAGGCAAGACATCCACGGGGGTGTGGCCAGCTGGCCATGATGGCGGACGCGCTTTAGCGAGGCTGTGCCCCGAGATCTACAGATCCAGCATTTTTCCAGCGTGAAGCAGCGCCATCGACCTGGCAGCGGCAGCCCATTGGCACGGGGGGCTGCTGGACGACTGTGTAAACGGCCAGGAGGCCCCTGTTCGCAATGGCTGCCTAAACTGGAGCCGCGCAATTGTCCCCGTGCCATGAGACGAGTGATGGCGAGGAGCGTCGGACCACAGCGGTTGGTCTGCATAGCTGCAGCGGCGACTTTGAGGCAAGGCGACTCCCTGGGCATGAGCGGAGGCGTCCGGTCCCTTGCTCCGCGTGGGCAAGTGACTTTTAGCCCAGATGTGAGCCGCTGCGGAGCCCTGAGGCACGGAGGGCCACACTCGGAGGCCGCAGAGGACCAGGTCGGCCCTGCTGGTGAGGGGCGGCTCCAGATGCGTACGGCAGCCAGTGCATGTCCACTAGGAACCCCGGCAGACCATTGACACAGGGGAGCTGCTGGAAGAGTGGGTAGCGGCAAGTGCGAGTCAGGAAGGAGCCGGGCCCTGAAGTGAGGAGTGCAGGGTGTCCTTGCTGCCCGTGACTGCAGATTGGGGGCTTGTGCAGCGCCACCCGTCAGACACTATCTGGGAGCTCTTCCCGAGAGTCGGCAAAGCGATGTCTGCCGAGGCCCTCGCCAGAGTGGTTATCGCGCAAGAACCACACTCCACGCTGTTACTTGAAGCGTAAAAGGCCATTTTATTAGGACATGGTTGCAATCATTTAGACTTTATTCGACAGTACATAAATGCAATAAATATACTTTCCCCAACCCATACCGACTCATTCTCCTTTCATCCATTCTCAAAACCATCTCACCTGTTAGACTCTTCCCCCATTCACTCGGTGACCTCCTTCCTCTCCCCATCACTTGCCCTCCAAGCATCCTCAGTGTAATTTCCTTCATTGGTCATTGCTTCCCGCGCCCGCTATCAGTCACCTGTGTACCGTTCTCCCCTCCCGAGGGGTGGATCCGCCCGTATGTGACTACCCACCCCTCCAAAGTACCGTGACGCCTCTACTCTGCAACCCTGCCCTAAACTGGCACGCTCAGCCCAAAATCTATCCCCACCCTTCGCCTAATGTCTGTAGGGTGGGTGGGCGGACAAACTTTTTTCTCCCCCCGGTGGTGCTCAGGAAGAGGCCGGAAACTCCTCTCCTGACACCTATATACCCTCCCAACTCTCGCCCCTCTCCTTCCTATGATCCCACCCCCACCATGTCCTTCCGGTCGTTGCGCGAATTCCCCGGGGGAAGACTGGTCTGCGACCTTCACTTCCCCCGGGGCCCGCAACATCACTACTGCATCAGGTGTAGCGGGCTGGATTGAACCCTGACCCCTACTGGAAAACGGGTGCGCAGAGGTGCTAAGGAGTACAGACGTGATTGGAACTGATGCCTGGGATCCCGGCCTTGCATTGCACTGCATGGAGGTGGACTACACTGGGCACACCCGGTCAGGAAGATTGGTGCTTGACCTGAGACTGCTGACCATCGGGGCGTGCTGGTTGACCCCCCTGCTATCCAAGGTGCTGGGGATGTAAGGAAGGGGGCGCCTGCATGGCAGACTGTTGGTGGCCCATCTGTGGGCCTGCTGTAACTAGTATTACATACTCGCTTACTTGTGAGCACATGGGACCGTGAGTTGGGGCGTGGCTGCAAGTAGTTGCAGATGGTTCCACGCACTTCTTTCACACCGCTGAGGACGCATGGGAATGGCTTGAATCTAAAGGACACCACACTTCCCCGAGTCAACGGCAAGGCGGCGCAAACCCAAGGACGGGGAGTCAGAGAGGACAACGGACCAGGTGTAGGTCACATGCAGCGGAAACCCTGGTGCAGTCGGCGGCTGCACCAGATTGCGAGCAGGTCCTTCGGGAGCAGAGAATGTGCTGCAGGCGGTGGTGGAACTGGGAGACCGACGGAGCAGCAGGTACGCTCATGCCTCTTTGAACAGTCGTTGAGCGAGGACAGCACACAGGCTATATGGACGACTCCTGAGGACTCACAGGCACTTCCAGTTGTGACACCCCAGACTGCTGATGACCTAATGAAGCGGCGCTATGCGACTCACAGTCACGAAAGTATTGTGTTGGGTGGTCGCATGACTGTGGGCCACTTGCACTGCATGCATAATTCCCGTCTGGGTTGCCTACTTACACTGCACACAATAGCACGGTTGGGGGGACCTCTTCCGATGGGAATATACTCCAGTCTGTTGATCGCACACACATGCTAGGCACAGCTGCACAGCACACACATATCTACATACAAGTAGGATCCACCACCATTTACCCTATTCCTTGCAAGCTTAGCCCACCCCACCTCCTATCAGGACTATAGCAGCGTGTGTTACCATGCTTTGCCTTAGGGCACTGTTGACAGTTTGGGGAGACACGTTGTTTTTCTGCCCTACCTCAGTTGAGCCGATTAGGGGCTCCCCCCACATCCCCTGTTCGAGTTCCTAAACTCCTACCCGCCTGGACACTGCAGCTATTATTTGCACTCAATAGAGATACCCCATGTCGCAGCTTTGCCCTTTGCATTGACAGCAGCCTGCGTAGCGTGTCGCTCATCCAACATGCCCTATGCTTCCCACAAATGTAACTACCTGGAACGTGAGGGGGCTCCACACACCAGCCCGCAGATACGGAGTGTACGCATATCTTAAGCGGCACTACGCTCATGTGGCGCTCATGCAGGAAACGCATATCTCCCAGCCGGAAATCAGTAGACTGCAGCAGAGGTGGAGGGTTCAAATACTAGCCACAGGCTACTCAGCTAACGCCAGGGGGACTCTGATCTGGGTGCGGCCTGGCCCCCAGTTTGACGCAGAGGAGGTTGTCATTGATCCCTATTGTAGATATGTATTCACCAGGGGACGTCTAAATGGGATACATTTGGTGTTGGGGTCTTTATACGCTCCGAACACGGACCAGTGGGATTTTTGGCAGACGTTGACGGATTTCCTCTCACGCTGGTGTCACTTTTCCTGGTTGCCGGGTGGTGACTTTAATACGGTCTTAGACATGACATTAGACAGGTAATTTCCACCCTACACAGACGGCTGAGTCAGCCAATGCTAGGCATCTAGGGGAGTGGCTGCATAGGTGGGTTTTAGTAGATGTATGGAGAGCTCTTCACCCACGGGCACGGAGGTATTTGCACTACTTACACCCACACAGGCTGCATGTGTGCATAGATTGATTTGTTGCAAGCGTGCCATTGTTGGCGCAATGCCTAACTGTGGACTACCATGGTAAAACACACTCTGACCATAGCCCACATGCACTGACACTGGGAAGCAAGACTGGGGGGACCAACTGCCCATCTATGGAGGCTCCAGACTCTGGCGCTAGAGGACCCACCTTTCAGGGCAGCGGTACATACAGCGATAGACACATACTTCTATCGCAACACAGGGTCAGTCACCGACGAGGGCATTTTGTGGGACGCCAGCAAGTCGGTGGTATGGGGGTGTTGTATGGGGCTGAGATGGAACATTAGGAAGCAGCTGGACGACGAGGTGAAACAAATTGAGGATTCATTGACCCAACTTGAGGCTGACTTAGCGCAGGACACGGATACACAACCAGACATCGATGCACAAAGGGCTCAACATGCCGAGGTGATGGAGCGGCTAAGGTGTCTGAATTATGCATCACACGCTGCACGCACTCATGCAGTGGCTGATAGGGCGGGCAGTCTGTTAGCTTGCATGATCTGGCAGGAACATGTGCAGACATCTGTACTATGGCTGAGATCAACGATGGGAGCGCTGCTCACCACCTAGCATGAAATTCATGGTGCGTTCACTGCGCATTACACCAGAGTGTATCAAATGGTGAGCTGTGTGACACAAGCCGATATAGAAACTTTCCTTGCCCCTTTACCTTTGCGCCAGGTCACAGCTGACCAACGTAGTGAGTTGAGTGAACCGCTCACACTGCTGGAGATACACAGTGCTATCAGCTCCCTTGCTACGGGTAAAGTGCCATGCCCAGACGGCTACCCGGCGGAATACTACAAGGCTCACCATCAACTCCTGGTGCTGCGCCTTCTCGCAGTCTATAATAACGCACAGAAAATGGGCGTGCTCCCAGACACGCTCCGCGAGTCCCTGCTGGTGTCCTTGCCCAAGCCTCGCAGAGATCCGAAACTGATTGGATCTTACCGCCCTCTGGCATTACTTAACACCGACTATAAAGTGCTGGCTAAAATACTAGCAAACAGGTTGGCCCCATTTGTGCCGCAGCTAGTACACACAGATCAAAATAGCTTTGTGCCTACCCGCAGCATGTTGTTAAACCTGGGCCTCTTCCTCCTGGTGGCGGGCTACGCTGGAGGTACGTGGGCGCATGCCTGATGCCTTGTGCTGGATCTAGAGAAGGCGTTTGCCACCTTAGAGTGGGAGTTTCTGTTTGCTGCGCTGCACAGCTATGGGGTAGGGGAGGTCTTCCTGGACATTGTCAAATTGCTTTACACTCAGCCCATGGCCAGGGTAAAGACAGGCCCATACGTATCGGCTCCGGTCCCCATAGAGCGTGGTAGGAGACAGGGCTGTCCGCTCTCCCCATTGTTATTTGCACTTGCCATTGAGCCACTGGATGAAGCGCTCCCTATCACACAGGATGACTGGGGAATTCCATTGGGGTACGGCACACATGCGGTCTCCCTATATGCAGATGACCTGTTAATTTATCTTAGGGATGTGTAGCAACCGTGTGGAACAATTGAAGCCACTCTTCTTGGATTCGCCTCGGTGTTGGAGTTAAAGGTGAATTGGGAGAAGTCCTGTCTGTATCCGTTTGTGGGGTCGACTCCTGACCCACACTTAGTAGTCAATGGCAGGGCTGTGCACTGGCAGACTGAAGCGTTTCGATATCTGGGGATTCTCATATACGGAGAACCAGGAGACCTCCTGGAGAAAAACTTAGTCCGCGCTGTTACAGAGGTGAGGGCTCAGATGTCCTTCTGGACTACCTTGCCGCTGGCGGTCATGGGCAGGATTGCATTGTTATAAATGGTGGTCCTGCTGCATCTCCTTAATTTTTTTACCAACTTACCTTTACACCTTAGGCCTCCCCTTCTTTAAAAACTTAGAAGCTGACATGAGGCAAATTATATGACACGGATAGCGGAGCAGAGTATCCTTGGTTAAGATATATCCACTGACCATGCAGGCTGGGCTCTCACTGCCCAACATGGAACAATATTATCTAGCTGCACAGCTTCAGTGGGTAGCGCGCAGGCTAACCTTGAAGATACAGCGGAGCAGACGCCCGGGTTCACCCATCCCCAAATTGTTGCATTGTTCCATTCGGGTTGAATGGTAGGTGCGGCTACGCAGCTGCTGGTTAAAGTGGCATATCATTGTTATCGACATAGCCTGAGCATCACGCGCCACATGGTGCCATATGCACCGTCACTCCCTATATTAGGTACGCCCAGGGGGCTCAGGGCTGTAACGAGTGTGGAGCTGCTGGGAGGAGGCTGGTAAACAGACATTAGGTGATCTGTATAGTGATGGTCAGCTCATCCGGTTCACAGATCTGGCTGAGAGGTCGGACTTGCCACGTGGTCAGTTTCTCTTACATGCCGCAGTGATACATGCACTCAGCGGGATGTGTGGCAACGTGGCAGCAATACCCCACTCACTTAACTGTTCAATACCTACACGAGCTGGGCACAGGCAGTCACTTGACCAAGTGGTTTGCGGAGTCCCTTAGGATCCACATGTCATCATGTCTGCTTCCCATGCTGCACAGCTATGGGGTAGGGGAGGTCTTCCTGGACATTGTCAAATTGCTTTACACTCAGCCCATGGCCAGGGTAAAGACAGGCCCATACGTATCGGCTCCGGTCCCCATAGAGCGTGGTAGGAGACAGGGCTGTCCGCTCTCCCCATTGTTATTTGCACTTGCCATTGAGCCACTGGATGAAGCGCTCCCTATCACACAGGATGACTGGGGAATTCCATTGGGGTACGGCACACATGCGGTCTCCCTATATGCAGATGACCTGTTAATTTATCTTAGGGATGTGTAGCAACCGTGTGGAACAATTGAAGCCACTCTTCTTGGATTCGCCTCGGTGTTGGAGTTAAAGGTGAATTGGGAGAAGTCCTGTCTGTATCCGTTTGTGGGGTCGACTCCTGACCCACACTTAGTAGTCAATGGCAGGGCTGTGCACTGGCAGACTGAAGCGTTTCGATATCTGGGGATTCTCATATACGGAGAACCAGGAGACCTCCTGGAGAAAAACTTAGTCCGCGCTGTTACAGAGGTGAGGGCTCAGATGTCCTTCTGGACTACCTTGCCGCTGGCGGTCATGGGCAGGATTGCATTGTTATAAATGGTGGTCCTGCTGCATCTCCTTAATTTTTTTACCAACTTACCTTTACACCTTAGGCCTCCCCTTCTTTAAAAACTTAGAAGCTGACATGAGGCAAATTATATGACACGGATAGCGGAGCAGAGTATCCTTGGTTAAGATATATCCACTGACCATGCAGGCTGGGCTCTCACTGCCCAACATGGAACAATATTATCTAGCTGCACAGCTTCAGTGGGTAGCGCGCAGGCTAACCTTGAAGATACAGCGGAGCAGACGCCCGGGTTCACCCATCCCCAAATTGTTGCATTGTTCCATTCGGGTTGAATGGTAGGTGCGGCTACGCAGCTGCTGGTTAAAGTGGCATATCATTGTTATCGACATAGCCTGAGCATCACGCGCCACATGGTGCCATATGCACCGTCACTCCCTATATTAGGTACGCCCAGGGGGCTCAGGGCTGTAACGAGTGTGGAGCTGCTGGGAGGAGGCTGGTAAACAGACATTAGGTGATCTGTATAGTGATGGTCAGCTCATCCGGTTCACAGATCTGGCTGAGAGGTCGGACTTGCCACGTGGTCAGTTTCTCTTACATGCCGCAGTGATACATGCACTCAGCGGGATGTGTGGCAACGTGGCAGCAATACCCCACTCACTTAACTGTTCAATACCTACACGAGCTGGGCACAGGCAGTCACTTGACCAAGTGGTTTGCGGAGTCCCTTAGGATCCACATGTCATCATGTCTGCTTCCCATTTGCGCCCGCGGGGATGCAGACTTTGGTGACCCACCACAGATAGTGGGAAAAGATACTCGAGAGCCCCACGCCTACCCCACGCAATGTCAGATTCCATCTCATTCAATATTATGTTGTCCATAGAGCCTACCTGACACCGGACCGTATGAATAGATATTTTGGTCGCACTGATGCTGTGTGTGCAAGATGTGAGGAGAATGACGCGACTTTGCTACACATACTCTGGTCATGTCCTACTATTCAAACGTAGTGGGTATCTATCACGGACTGTTTGACTCAATGCACGGAACACACCCTGGACTGGTCGTGGGAGGTGTGCATTTTGGGGCTCTTCCAAAGGTCCAAGGGCCACAAAGTGACCTCTAGGTTCATAGATCTGGGCCTTATAGTTTCCAAACCTCTACTTACGCGTCGGTGGAAGTCTCTTGTCCCCCCAGTATCAGTGGCTCGGTGTCACTCCTTACAATGTTGGGCGCAAGTGGAGACTGTGGCGCTTCGCCGCGAGGATGCCACGGGGTTACATAAACAACCTCTAGCGGAGGCATGGGGAGCAATACTGACTGACTTCTGCACAACCTGGCGAGATCACTTGGAAGCGCAGGCAGATGAGCCTACAGCGGACACCGGCTGAGCAATAGCCGCTAACATATAACATGCAGGTAGACGTGAGACTCGTAGCCGCCTAGCACAAAAACCTCTGAACATGAATATTAGACGTACTCCCCCCCCCCTCTGCCCCCCCCCTTTTCTCCAGCAATCCCCTTGCTCTCTGTGGTCAGACATATATACAGCCCCCGAGCATCACCACACGTCATCTGCTTGGCAGTAATTGAATATTGGGAAGCGCGGGATGCCAAGGTATACGCTAAGACTAGTACTCACGGCTGGGCGGGCTGCTGGGGCTGCAGGGGCGGGAATGGCGAGACTCGGGCATAAGACATGCAGTGATACATGGATTCACTGTAAATGTTCCAGGCGACGGAGGGTACACTGTTTAGAGTTATGTTTCTGTTTTTTAGTTAATTGCTCATTGTTTAAATCTGTATGCAATGACAGCATAGTAAGGACCCGCAACTGGAGCTCGTAAACTTTGATGATGCTGTAAATGAGGAAAGCCACAAATGTATTAGTTGTTTATGCAAAGATTCAATTTGTATGGTGCCACAACTGTGTATAAATGTAATGCACACAGTGATTATAGCAATAACAATAATAATAATAAAAACAAAGTTAAACAAAAAAATAGAGGCAAGACATGCACTGGAAAAGGCACACCACAACCTATGACTTTTCAGTGATGTAATTTCATGAACAGCATGGTTTCTCGTTCTTAACACTTTGATGTTGATCATCTGGGCAATGTGGGTGCCCAGCTTAACAATACTGAAGATGTGGTCTATTTATTCTCCATGTTGGCTGAGAGGTACCCTGGAAATACCATACAAACAGTTAAAAAAAAGATGTCAACTTACATGTAGCTCACATTGATGGGGGAGATAACACTCTCTGCCTCTTGAATCTGCGATTTACTGATATCAACCCCAACAACCTTCTCAAAGTAGGGGGCCAGGATCCGTGTGCTCTGTCCAGTGCCACAGCCAACATCCACTGCCATGCCAAAGGGCTTACCTTTCTGAAGATGGAGGACAGAAGAGTCTTAGCAAGACTATCACATGAAGGCTTGATTCATTAACAAAATTCATATTATAGTGAAACAGTGTGCCAGTTGTCTCTTAATATACAATGATAATCATCTAATTTCATCATTTCTGAAAATAGGACTCTCACTTTAATCAGAACTTCCCTGCTGGAGCAGATGAGAACTTATAAAATAGGCAGTATTCATCTGAGATGCTGGCATGGGTGTGCCTCTGGAGGTTCATTCCACAGGTCATATATTAAATGACCATTATGGTCATGTAATTTAAACTAAAACAGCGTACAAAATAGAAACAACAAAATACATAATTCACTCATCCTCGCTACAATGGCATTTTCAAATCACTCTGGAAATTAAGAAACTAAGGGGTTATATTTCAATTCCCTTTGTTGGTGAAAGACTACAGAGCTCACCAATTAAAATAAATTGACAATTATCCCTATAAAAGAAGCTTCTCCAAATAGTAGCTCGTGAGCTACCAGGAGCTCTTCAGTTACCTGTGTCTAGTGAAGCCTACTAAATTAAAAGTATGTGCTTCATTGAATTTATCTATATATATATATATATCTATATATCTATATATATATATATATATATGTGTATATATATATATATCTATATATCTATATATATATATATATATATATATATATATATATATATATATATATATATATATATATATATATATATATATATTCACTTAAAAAACCATAGGTTTCACACACGGTATAGTTAGGAATTAGCATTTTAAAAACCTTGCAAATTCACTTAAAAAACCATAGGTTTCACACATGTTGTAGTTAGCTGGACATTTCACTCGTAAAAAACCATTGAAATTCCCCCGTTATAGTTAGTTCAGCTAACTATAACTCGCGCGCCCGCAATCCACTGCTGATGACTTCACATATTACATCACTGATGACATGGTCAGTGACATCACTCATGACTTCACTGATGACATCTCAAATGACATCACTGATGACATCATCCAGTGAATATGTGTCTTTCTGGAAAAATTATTATTTTTCATATATGTTATCTAAAGGTTAATGGAAGAATAAATTGGTAAATAAGTGTCTAAATGGATGTTTTTTTTTGTAAAATTAATTGTATAACTGACTTATTAACAGTATCTTAGTGAATACAAGTATTAGTGAGTAATGTTTAAATATTTAAATATCTGTATCAGTGTCTCACTTTGTGTATAAGTGGCTGCATGGGTTGGTGAGTAGCTACATGAGTGTGTATATGGGTTATTAGTTCATTTTTAGAGTATCAGTATGAGTGTCTGTATGGTTCAGTGGGGGATGTTACTTAGCGTATAGATGCATGAATGAGTGACTGACTGTTTGTATGTGTTTTGAAGACAGTATGTGAGCAGGACAGTATGGGTGGATGAGTGTGTATATGGGTGAGTAAGAGAGTAAATGACTGTCTCAATAGTGTCTTTATGAGTAAGTCCATATGTTTTAAAGTAGTATATGTGAGTGTTGATGTATATAAGTGAGGATATATGAGAGTGAGAGATTAGAAGAGTTCCTGTATAAATAAGTATGTGTTTCTATAAGTGATTGTTTAAAAGAGTAAGTATGTGTACGTTTCTGTAGAAGTAAGTGTAGTGGTGTGTGTATAGCTGTATATGCAAGTAAATGGATGTTTATTTGCATGTGTGAGTATGTGTGTGAGTAACTCTATGTATGAGTGTAGGTGTGTAGCAGGATGTATAGGTGTATGAGTAGATATGATGACTGAGTACATGTATGAGTGACTATATAGAAGTGTTGATGAATGAGTGGATGCGTATGTAGATTTTGGAATTACTGAATAGGTTGTTCTAACTGGTATTGGTATCTCTATAGTTTTCAAAACTTTAGTTTGTATTTTTCAATGTGTGTATCAAAGTTTATATTAGGATAAGAGGAGGTCTGCCACTCTTACACAAGTATGATGTCATCAGTGATGTCATGAGTGATGTCACTGACAATGTCATGAGTGATGTAATATGTGACGTCATCAGCAGTGGATTGCGGGCGCGTGAGTTATAGTTAGCTGAACTAACTATAACGGGGGAATTTCAATTGTTTTTTACGAGTGAAATGTCCAGCTAACTATAACATGTGTGAAACCTATGGTTTTTGAAGTGAATTTGCAAGGTTTTTTAAATGCTAATTCCTAACTATAACGTGTGTGAAACCTATGGTTTTTTAAGTGAATTTGCAAGGTTTTTTAAATGCTAATTTATAACTATAGCATGTGTGAAACCTATGTTTTTTTTCGGAATTTGTAAGGTTTTTTAAATGCTAATTTATGTATGTATTATTATATTTTTTATATATTTATTTTACAATAAACTACCTATGTATATAGTTATAGATTGACTGTATCCTGTAATATGGAATGGCTCAGCTCGTTTTTTTTAATTTGGATAAAGTTGAACAGCATAGTTAATATCTTCTATAAACTTATAAACATTTTAAAATGTTTTTTTTAAAGTGTTTTTCACCATGCGCGCACCCCGCAATTTTTAAAAAAATAAATAAAAAGGCCTAGGACTTTAGGAAGTGTCTTCCATTACTTGTTTTCACGTTCTTAACTTTTCTCTTTGGCTATCTTCTGCCGCGGAGGTGCGTGCTCCATGCGCGCATGCATGCGTGCTCCGTGCGCGCATGCGTGCGGGCACCGTGCGCGCACGATGCGTGCATCGTGCACGTGCGCGCATGGCAAGTCATGTGATTATGAAACAACACTTTTCATTGGTTCATAGTAGTTTCTGTTCCAGAATCTTCAAACACCACACCCACTCCCCTCACTATTTCTTCTTATTTCCTGGGAGAAGGAGCTGAACAGCTTTTCCAGTAAAATTTTACTAGAAAATGGCAGAACAGCAGTCAACTTCTGGGAGTGAGGAGGAGACCTTTGTGGAACCACCAAGGAAGAGCAAACAAAAACACTCTTTCATCTGGAATTACTTCACTTTTCCAGAGGGCCAAAAGAAGGTGAATGCGCCGAAGGTGACATGCACTATTTGCGGAAGTGGCTTGACTAGAGGAGATCCCAGCAAAAAAGACTCCTTTAGTATTTATTCGATGCTGAGACACTTTAAAACAGTGCATCCAGTACGCTATGCTCGAGAAACAACTAGAGCCCTAAGGGACAACCCTCCACCTGCTCAGCCGAGCACATCATCTGCGGCCGCAGATTCACAGTGTACAAGATCTCTGGATATCCGCCCACTGTTCAAGAAGATGCACATACATTGCAATGTGTGCAATGCTGTTCTTTGTTACGGAGAGAGCAGCATTAATTTGATTGAGAACAAAATCCAGCAGCACACATGCTCCACCCCATAATTTTTTTCATTTATTGTTTTTGTTCCTGTTGAACAGTTTTTCATTCCCAGTTTTTTTTTGGTGCTCTAAAAAAATAAAACAAAATACAAAATTGTTAAAAAACGAAAAAAAAAATACAAAACAAAAAAGACAAAAAAAAACCAGTTCTTTTCAGAACTCACTTCACTTCTCCAAGAAGAGCTATATTCCTAATATACTGTGTTGTAATTTTATTGAATGAATGTGTAGTGTATACATGAATGATTGAAATGATTCAAATGACTGAGTGAAGAGGAGGAAAGGACTGACAGAATGAGTGAGAAAAGGAAAGGATGATCAGTCATGAAAGGGAAGTGAAAGACTGACTGCAACAAAAGGACTAAGGGTAGAGGATACAGGTAAGAAGAGTGAATGAGTAAGGGAATGGCAGTGAGTAATGGAGAGTGATGGAGGGGGAATGAGAAAAGGGGTACAAAAAAACACTCAATGAACACAACGGCTCTTTTTAGAGTCAACCAACATCTAACACTTAAACTTGATTTTTAATTCTATTTTTTTAAAGATTTTTTTGCCGCCGTACGCGTGCCGTGCGCGCACCCCGCGATTTTTTGAAAAAAAAAAAAAAAATTTTTCACCCTTCGGGGTCCTTCAGGGACCCCCTGACAAAGGCTAGGGTGTCAGGAACTCTCTACCCTGCCCCCTTTTCACATTCTCCACCTTTCTTTTTCACTGTCACACACAAAATGGCGTCCAACACTTCCTGATTTCGACCGATTGGAATGTTGACTGACATCTAACCACCAATCAGAATTACGCTCGCGTACGGCACGGTGCGCGCACGGTGCGCGCACGGTGCTCGCATATAGATATTTATGTACTTTTAACTGCAATTTTCTCAGGAACTACTGAACAGATTGACACCATATATGCAAAAGGCACATGCCTGACCTGAGGACTACCTCTTTGCCAAATTTCAAGTAATTCTGTTCAGCCGTTCGGGCTGTACCTTCGACTAAAGGTCCTATGGGAAAATGCAAAGGGAAAACGCGTTTTCTCAGCCCCCGCTTGATGAATCACCCCGAGACTTTCAGGGTAGGAGCTGAGCGGAGCGCCCCATTAGTTTTTAAAATTTCACGAAGATAAGTCAACCGACGCCAAAGTTATTCAAAATAGAATTTTCAGATCTCCTATGGGAACTCGGTCCTAACTATAACTTTCTACTGGCGACCACCAGTAGATTATATATATATATATATATATATATATACACACATGTGTATACATCACAAACATGTGGGTATTTTGAGAACTCATAAATGTATGTTTAAAGAAAAATTTTGACTTTTCAAAATTAATTTAAAGCTGATATTTAAGTGATAAATCATTTGGCATTGGAGAGACGTTTTACATTACTGTGGGCAGGCCTGTCTGATGCACTAAGATCACCTCTTTTAGTACCCTTGCATACAGTGGCCAAAAATGTTAATCTTTTCTAACATGGTCACAATTATATATTATATTATTGGTAGCTCAGGATAATTTTCTTTGAATATATGTAGCTCTTATTACAGAAAAGGTTGGAGACCCCTGCTATATAATAATGTTGTTGTTTTTCTTTTTTACCTGAAACCCAATTGAAAGCTTATTTACTTTTAGTTGTGACCACCTTCAAAACACACCTCCTTCATTGGTACAATCCCCACAGATATATGCAAGTTCTACAGCAATACAAAGTGGGCTAATGGGTTTTAGACGTCCATCTATATGCAAATATTCCGGCAGTATGAGTGAAGAAGAGTATAAGGAAACAGCATTCACCTGACCAAAACCTCACACACCTGACAAACAGTAAACTAGCAAGCACAAAAAAGCAGCTTATGTCGTAGGCTTTGCCCTCTTTCTCTAGAGCTGTACTACTTTGCTGACTACCAGAGACCTGCTACAGCCTCAATGAATCAGTTAACACCACCCAAGATGGAGGGGACCTTCAAAGAAGAGGCAACCCTTAAAGTTAGTTTTTGTTGATTGCTAATAGGAACTACATGGTCTACCTTCATAGTCCCTCAGTGGAGCAGAGAAGGCAGCCATGTGGCAGGAACTGACAGACTCCGTCAATTCATTGTAGATATAGGTACACGCTCAGGGAACTTAAAAAAGAAGTGGCAAGTCAAGAGTAAGTTGGTGAAGAAGACAGGAAAAGGCTCAAATGAGCACAATCTCAAAGTTAATAGGCCTGGCCGATGTTTTAATTATGCAAAAACAATCCGAATAATTTTGTTTATTGTTCACGTTACTCTTGTGATGTCAAATTAACAAAAAATCACACAATTATGCTTGGATGTGAAATTTAGAGTAATCTGTGACAAAAATGCTACTGCAAGAGCAAAGGAACCAAGCGTGAGTGGCTGCTGCTGTTCATGTTCTGTTGCAATTAACCTGGGGCAGATTCTTCATTATGCCTCTGGGGCTGTGCCCCTGAAATTATTTCCTTTACATTCCTGAACATATATTAAGTAGAACGATTTAGTTTAGAGATACAATTGTATCTTTAAACAGATTGATGTATTTAAGTCTGGGCTGTGTGTCCGAGACTACCTGCCCCGCCTTGCTCTGAACCAGGAAAAAGAAGCCAGGCAGTAAATCATCTTTCTGAAATGGAACGCATGACACAGGACTTACTGTTCTACAGCCCTTCATAATGAATCATTGCCATTGTAGTTTATGGCCGTATTTTCTATAGGCCAGTGATTTTGGCAGCGTCATGGTTTGGGGCGTTGGAGTCTCTCCCTGCGTGAGAGCAGCCGTCCATCATTCACGGCATAGATCCCACCCTTTCCCATTTGTCACACGTAGGAGTGGATGCAAGCACTGGTGCACATGTGTTTTGGTGCCTTGTCCTCGGTAATGGCAAGTGTTTGCTAACCTTCTGATATGATTTTTTTATGAGACCACTCGCAATGCTAAACTCTGCCACTGTGACAACCCAGGGCCTGGCTGCACGTTGCTTGCACTGTTAGAAGTGGAGCGGCAGCATTTGGTGCCCCGTGAAATGGATATAAAAGATGAGCAGGCCAGGGTTCTTGTTCTCATGTAAAGTTGATACAAATATCGAAGTCAAGGGAAAAGACAAGATATGTCCTTACAACAGACATGGATTGATTTATGAACAATGAGTGTTAAAAACATTAAGGCAATGCATGTCAGCGATTTAGTTCCTCTCTTATTTCAAGTTTTCCTTAATTTTGCCTCCTCCCTTGAGAGTTAGCTATTTAGTCATGTTGTGTTTCTTTCTGTATTTTATTCCATGCATACTTAGAGCTATGCATGTATTTATGAGGGGCTTTGATTGAGACCTCTGACGCTGACCCTGAAGCCAAAGCAAAGTGCCTATCAGTGGGTTGGCCTCTCTGCAGGGCACCCAGAATAACGGTCATGTATTCCAGTTGCGATTGCAATTTTGTGAAAATGTGTGTGCAGGGGTGCACGATGGCAAAATATTAACAAGGCGAAAGCAAAAGTAAAATAAATTGCTGAAATGTCAGTGAGTGTAGTGTATGTTTGGACGTGGTGAAGTGAGGGAGATGCGGGGAAGAGTGAAATGTGGCTGCTGAAGAGGAAAAAGAGGTAGTTGAAGATGTGCAGGTCTTTTTAAAAAAAAATTCTTCTGGAGGAGAATCAAGCCTGGACCCCACGTTTGTCCATTATGCTTGCCCGCTTCGCTCTCTACATAAAAGTCATACTAAACTTTTACGTCACACTACTTTCAAATATCACCAGCCGCCACTGCAACAAGCACTATTTCCTTAGCACAAACTGCATCCTCAGGTCAATTTTGGACACACAGATTGTGAGAAATTGGGTTTCTGGTTGTCAGAGGTATGCATCCCATCCAAGCAGGAACTGCAATCCCAGTCAGGGTAAGTCACAAACACAGCCTAAATGAACTTGTGCTCACCCTATGGTAGCTTGGCACAGAGCAGTCAGGCTTAACTTAAGAGGCAATGTGTAAAGTATTTGTGCAAAACTTCAAACAGAAAAACTGTGAAAACAGCACAGAAAATGTTTTCATTTAATGGACAAAATAAGACCAAAATGACAGAAAAACAATAAGTTTAAACGGAGTTCTGAGTTTTTTAAGAATAAATTGAAATATAGTGCTTGAAAGCAGAAAGCGCCAGCCGGGGCTATATGGTCATGCTTGCTGGGTCAAATTCAAAAGTTCAGGCTGGCAGCAATGGAGCGCGGGTCGGATATAAGACTCAGCCTTGGGCCGCTGCAATCTACCTTAGTTCCATCGTCTATGAAGATGAGATGCGGAAAGCAAATGGCCGATACCCCGTGGTCGAACCACAGGATGAAGGTGATGTGTCCGAGCCATGTAAGGTCGGAGACGCGTCAGAACTGGAGGAAATGTACCGCGCAGTCGACGAGGTGATGTTCTCGATCCTGGCAGCAGCACTGAGGCGTCATTGTTGATGGAGATGCACAGGTTCGAGTTGCAGAATTAAGTCAATGCGTGGATTCTTATTGGAGCAGCCCATTATACCCACTTCCAAGGGTCCAGGACTAGATTGGCACCACTCTGCAGGACCAGACTCTCCGATGGCAGAGTTAATGATGTGCTGTAGCAGGTGAGTTGGAAGTCCTTGATGTCCCAGAGATTTCGAAACAGGAGGCAAGCCAACAAGCCCTTTGAGTCCCTTTGGTTCTCCGTTAGAGAGATGATGGTTTAGTCTTCACACCCAGGCAAAAAGGGCAGTAGGCAGTATGTCAACACAGTAGAGCAGGAGCCCAGCAGAGTAGCAGTCCATCAGAGTGGCAGTCCTGTGAGCAGCACTTGGCAGAGTATCCACAAGTTCAGAAGTGTACTGCAGTTGTTGTGTCTGAGTTCCAGTACTTATACCCAGTTGGGCCTTTGAAGTGGGGTAGACTTCAAAGAGATGCCTTTGAAATGCACAGAGTCCCTGCCCTTCCTGCCCTGTTCCAGACTCACTGCAGGGGGGTATGCAGCCCTTTGTGCGGGGACAGGACACAGCCTAATCAGGTGTAAGTGTCAGCCACTCCATCCCATCCTGTCCAGGCTGGGCCATCAGGATGCGGATTGTCCATCAGTCACACTTAAACTCCCTATGTGTGTGGCTGCCTAGAGGGAATGCACAAAGCACAACTGTTACCCACCCCAGACATGTATTCAGAGACAGGCAGAAGGGAACAAAAGGCTAAAGTAAGAAAATGACAACTTTCTAAAAGTTTATATCACAGGGGAGTGATCCTGTTAAGGCAATGGCGGCAGGATCCACACAAAGTAACAATACCGTGAGAAGCATCCTACACCATAGATTCTTTAGTAGTTCCAGTGGCCACATAATTACTCTGATCGTACACTTTCAACAACGCATTTCATTAAGTTTAGAAAATTGTTTTGATATTATCCCACACCTGTACAAAGAACAAAAATATACTGAAGACATTTATTTATGAGCACAACAAAATTGACAAATTAGAGATGATAACATTATAAACAATTATGGATAAAAGACATTATTTAAACTTTTTTTAGACATATAGCACATGCACAAAGGGCTTATTATCGGTCATAAAATGATTATGATACCTTCACAAAAATACTTAACATAGTCAGGAAAATAGCACAAACATTTAACATCAATCCACAAAACTGACATTTATGTTATCAACATATATCCATTTATCAAAAATGAGTGTCCAACATGAATTGCATCAACATAGGAGATACAAACTTGTCCTCCTTATGTTTGTCACAAGTCCAACAAGCACTGGTAATGGCAATAAGTCTCGCTGTATAGTGGAGTTTAGTGGAGTGGATAGGAGTGAAAAGTAGTATTATGAAGTGTTGTGTAGGGAGTATGGTGTTGTAGAGTGGAGTATAGTATTAGAACTGAGCATAGTGTCATAGAGTGGAATATTTTATAGTGTTGTGCAGTGGTGTAGAGTGCAGTGTGGTGGTGTAAAGGGTGTTGTGTATAGTATTGTAGAGTACAGTGGCATAGAGCGGAGTATATAGTTTATATGGTGTAGGAGTATAACGTTATAGGATATAGTGGAGTAAAGTGATATCTAGTGTACAGATGGAGTTGCGTATAGTGTTGTATAGTGGATTAAAGTGGAGTAGTGTTGTAGAATGGCAGATAGTGGAGTATAGTAGTGTCAAGTGGAGTGGTATATAGTGGATTTGAATGTTACTGAGTATAATATAATAGAGTATAGCATTATATAGTTTAGTATTGTAGAGTGTAGTGTTGTATGGTGTAGTGAAGTAGGGTGAGTGTAGTAGTGCAAGTATATGATACCAAAAGTGCAGTGTTGGACCTGGTTGCATTCTGTTTATTATAGAAATAGTGCAATATTTATAGTCCATGTGTCAGGATGCATTAGCGGCATAATGCAGTTAGTGCACACTCTTGCTAACTGCATTATGCCAGCTTCCTAAACTTTATGTTTATTCTACCTCTACGCCCGTTACAAACCAACACACCCTACTCGATTAATGATAAGAAGCCAAGCACATTTTCTAAAACTTTATGTGTTTATATAGTTATACTTTGTTTTGTCAAACACCATCCTGTAAAAAGCTCTGGAGTCACGACTATACAAAACTGTCTAAAAACATTTTAAAGAAAAAATTATCTCATGCAAACTTTGGTGAAATCTGCCATTTTTAATATAGTTCTTAAAGGAATCAAGAGGTTCCCTGCTATGAGTCATTAACCTGAAGATGATCTCATGGCTGACTGTGCATGCAACAACGTGAGAAACATTGTTGTGAGATTAGCACTGCAATCAATGTAAGCATCCGATTTACAAAACGCATCACCTGATTCAAGCAACTAAATGATTTCAATATACAGTCATCAAAGCAATTCTGGGTTCTTAAATGTAGTCCATCAACACCGCTGCATTCCACGTGAAAGAAGAATTAGCCTTAAAGTCATAAGTTCTAGGTACCAGGTTACTCCCATTCCTAAGAAGCACAATGCGGACCTATCAGATCCAAACAACTTCCGATCTATCACCAGCAGCATGACTCTAGCGAAATTGCTTGAAAAATGCGTTGATTCACAGCTCTGCAAACATATTGATAAATATCAACTCCTGGATCCTTATCAGTCAGGATTCAGAGCAGGGCACAGCACTGAAACGGCACTAACGCACATTGTTGATGACAGTGGAGAAGTGTGCGTCAATGGTTAGAGCGGCAGACCCTGATGCAGAGGTCTGGCCCGGACCAGGGTTCAATTCCCGCCTCGGTGGGTCTTGGGCTCAATTTCCCCGGACCCGATAATTCTCGCCTCGGTGCCTATTCTAATCATGGGTCCCACTCTGCAACTCTGGGCAATAGCTTGCTTAATCTCCTCAATGGCCCCAACAGTGCTAGGATGCCTGGCTTCACCTTGGGGGTGCCCAGGAGTGGGCACTTCACAGGGAAAGGCCAGGAAGGGTTCCACAGCGGTATATAAATGCACTACATTTACATTTACGTCGTGACAGCCCTTGTCTCCTGATCCTTCTAGACCTGTCCTCAGCTTTCGATACCATCAAATACGAAAACTTGACTGATCTCCTACAACATAGGATGGGATTGTCGGGCCTGTTCTGAAATTGTTTGCCTCCTTCCTTCACAACCGCACGTAAAGGATCAAAGTTAATCATGCCCTCGCTTCCAGTACCCCTGTCCTGATTGGAGTCCTCCAAGGTTTTACGCTCTCGCCCACTCGCTTCAACAAATTTATGGAACCTCTTACAGTCATTCTGAACAGAGCCAACATCCAATACCACATGTATGCGGATGATGTGGAATTGTACCTGAAGATCTCCTCGCAAGAGGACATAATAACTTTAAATGCTGCACTTGCCCAAACTCAACAATGGCTAGCTCAGAATCATCTCCTACTAAATACTCTCAAAACTAATTTTTTTTATCACCCCACCTAACCACTCAGTTCCTACCCTTGACTGGATTATCCCTAGATTGGAATATGGGCTGGTGACCCTCGCAGGACTTCCCAAAGCTAGCCTGGCCCCACTCAAAGCTACCTTGAATGCATCGGCCAGGCTTTTAACGGGTTCTAGGAAATTTGATCACATTTCACCCGACCTTTTGAAGCTAAACTGGTTATCTATTGAAGCTAGAATCCAACTCAAGATAGATTGTCTGACTCATAAAGCCATAAACCACAATACCCCATACTATCTAGCAAATAAACTTGATCTATCGGGCTCCAGCCTGAACCTCAGAGTATGTCCACCCTTCTCTTGAAACCTCCAAGATTTAAAAAACAAGTTCATACAACTGTGCATCCCCGGTCTTTGCTCGAAGACTCTGGAACTCCTTGCCATCAGAGACTCGACCCAATACTTCCAATACTTTCTTTAAAAAACTGGTCAAAAGACTACTAATGAACGAACGTTAACGCGCTGATCATGCTCTGTGTTTTGTTAATAACCAAAATATTGAAATATTTTCCCTGATGTTCTATGATATGTTTTTACCTTCTTTTTATTCTAGTCCTTGATAGCTCCTTCACCTGCATCAACTGTTGATTTTTGCTCGCTCCCTTTTTTATCAATATTCCTTGGTGCATATCGCACATCTTGTTTTTTTCTATTTGTATGTTTTACTTGGAGCGTTCTATGGCACCACTGATACACCCTACTCTTCGTGAATGTCTTACCTCCTTTATGGTCTGTATAATTGCTGACGACAACACTGTACAGTGCTCTGATACCCCTTTGGGTCTTGTTCACACTCTATAACACTTTCAAAATAAATACCAGAAGGTCAGAGAGAGAGCCAGCAGAGATGACAAAAGACTGCCTTCTGTGCGAACCAAACAGGCTTGCTTAGTTTTTTACAATTTAGTGTTGCTCCCGTGATTTAAAACAGTGCTCCATGGTATGCTTATTTACTGCAACAAGTTGAAGAAAGGTCAGCATAACAATCAGCACACACGTGTGGTTGTGTGTAGCCAAACAAATAACTATATTGAGACCAGTAGTTAATTTGTAAAAAAACAAATACGTGCGGGGCTCTAGTCAGGAGGCAGCTTGCACCAGCCCATTTCTCATGTCAGCGCTGCCTAAACCAGATCAAACTACTAACCATAAAAGTGGGGGAGAGGATGTGGCGTAATGGGCAGAGCTGCCAACTTCGGAGTTGGGGAACCTGGTTTCGAGTCTCAGCGTCAGCTCAACATCTTGTGATTCTAGGCACATCACTTAATCTTCCTGTGCCTACCATAAATTAATGTGAACGTGTCCTTAACTGGTGCTTGTGAAAAGCGCTGGTATTGATGATTAAGTGCCGGTGCCGAGCACCGGGAAACAATCGGCTCAAATTAAGCACTGATTGAGATGTATACACTGTATCAAATGACCTAAGTAGATGGAGCTATTATACATATGTAACCCATCAACATGACACGAAACTAAAAAGACCTGTGCTGTTAATGCAATCACGGGTATTTAAAGGTATGGCAGGCTGATAAGACTTCTCATGGAGGCCAGAGTCAGTCTCTGTGCACTCCAGATCAGAAGGTCACCCACCCTGGGGAGGTGGAACACAAACTTTGTGTGGAATGTTTGCTACATACTGGGTGGAATGTATTGAGAACATTGGTGGTGAGCGGCTATACTGTTTTATATTTAATTCTGAATAAGCCATTCAGCTCTTGGATATTGAGGACCGAAATATCCCTTCCTATTCCAGTACTCAGAGGAAGACTTTTCTGTGGAAACAAAATAGTTATTTGTGGTCAGTTGTGTCCTGAGGTGCAAATGTTAAACTCGTAGCTTGCCTTTTTAAAGTACCAGTTGAACTGCTATTGGGTCAAGGCACAAGGGTGCCCTACATAATATGAAGGTGTCTGTTGGGCTGCTGCAAGACTGCAGATATCCATGCTCTGACGACGCTTGTTTATTCCTCTATAAATTCTAAAGGTTGTAGGATGGGGAAACACTAAGGGTTTGCTCGACTTCTTAGAAGACATGTTTGCCCCCAGAAATAGGAGCAGCCAACATTTGTGTCTTTGGAGATAATGCACACACCCTGAATTGAGCTATTGATGGGAAAGCCAGTAGTGCCGCAGTAACGAAAAAAGGCAATTCAGTCTTTGGAGTGAAACAAGGTGCAGGTGGTAAGGGATATGCTTGTCGTAAATGACTTAAAGTTGGACACAGAGAGTGAAATTCGGAGAGATTGAGGATGATAAGGTGTGTAATAACGTCAAAAGTAGCTCAGTGGTATCGAGACGCAGAAAAGTTAAACTGTAGAAATATTTGAACTGAGGACGTCATTGAAGGTTGAGAACTAAATCACGAAGTTCTGGTGATTCTTTGCAAGTTGAGCTTTGTGATAAGTAAAGCAGTGAGGTGTTAGAGTAGAATGGACCAGTACGTTGAATGGGCAGGTACTGTCAGGTACTTGCTACCTGTACTTCTTTTATTTGAAAGGGAAAGTACCTGCACTCATACGTTCTGCTGCAATGCATTCAATGGGAGAGTACAGGCACTTCCCCTAACCAAACCTGTACTACAGCTAATGAGTAACAGCTCTTCTGTATTTGCATTTAGAGCACTGGACTAAACACGTAAATGTGTGATCTTGGAGAGATTTTGGGGGCATATTAGCAAGATCGGTGATAAAATTATCGCCGTTTTAGCAGCAGGAAACTGCCGCTAAAACGGCATTCCAATAGAATCCCATATTCACACCAGAACATGGACTTCTATGGGAATTCTCACGGGCATATTATCAAGCCCATTATCGCCGCTTTAGAGGCAGTTTTCTGCCGCTAAACTGGCGATAATGTTTAAAGCCGTCCTTGATAATGTGCCCCTAGGTGGCTAAAGCCAGAGGGCCCTCAAGGGGAAAGAGTTCATGGAATCTTCCAGACGAAGAAGAGACTGGCATGTAGTTTGAAGATTGTTAAATAGGATAAATCCTTGGTTTGGTATTCTTATATAGTTAGAGAGTCTCTCTCTCCTTGTATGTGGAAGATGGCATTTTTTTCAGAGATATGTTCTGCCAGTGGTCACTCTGGTTTGGGGTACCAGGGGTTTAAGACAAAAGTCTATGTACTGGCACAGTGGCTCAAGAATAGTGCAACATACTGATACTGTGGGCCGGCCAGGGAGTTTTATGATGTATTACGATGCTTACTTTCTAATTATGGTTTTGTGCTCGGGGCACCAAGGACAGACTGGGAATTAAAAGCAGCACTGCCAAATTTTGTCAAACCAGCCATCCTACTGTGTGTAGCAAGCGAGAGTTGCAAACTAGCCCAACCAGCGCAAGGTGGGAATCCGGGGGTGGGCTTCTTATCCCCATCAGCGGAGCACGGTAATAAAAGTAATAACCACTGTGTTTCTAAAATTTAAAAAACGTGTGTAGTTGAAAACATCAACTGCACCTGTTTGCCTCAAAAAGCCAACAAACACAACATTCCAAACACACTAGCTGAGGCAATCGAAAACTAGGGCATGCCAAAGCGATTCAGCTATTTTACTGACCTCTGCTGGTTGTTTTCTATCAAGACAGTTAAAAAATAAAATAAAAAGTCTCTGAAAAGCGGAAGCAGATAAGTCCTTGGGCAATGCCCCAAAGCCCTATAGTACATACAACAGATCTTTCAGACAGCGAAAGTGCTGTCCAAGCTCAACCTAAAAAATGACCCTAAGGGGTTGGTGAAGGGATGAAGGTAAACCTCAACTTCCCCGGTGAATCAGTGAATAACCATCAGTGGATTGGTTTTACTAGAACACATACAATTGAATTCCAATAATAATTATTTATAATTGTAGGAAGGCAAACTCGTGCTCTGATGTCACGTACAATTGAAATTGAAGTGGTGTTTCACAAACAACGCAATGGCATAGTGAGTGTGAGGTAAGTGGGTGAGAAGTGTGCTAGTGCTATACAATATATACATCAATAGTGACTGTGGAGGATGCACAGTTATTTAATCTAGACTCTAATATAGAGTTGCAGTTTCCTGAATTGCACATACACGGTACACTATTATTGCGTCAATGTTTCAAACCTCTAGTCTTGTCATCATCAGGACAGAGAATGTGAAACACCTATGGGAGGGAAGCCACATATCAGTTTGTGATAATGATAGTGATAGATAAGTCATGTATACATGTAATATTGAATTGGGAGGAAACCTACCCATTGGGTAGTGCTCATGCAGTAAATGTCAAACGTTAAATTCTGGAATGAAACCACAAATCATAGGTCATGGAACCTAGATTAAAACTTACAAACATTACTGGCTAGTATGTGGTTATCATGCAAATTGGTACACGACACAACTGTGTCTACATGTGGTTATTATCCAATTAGGTTTGGACTCACCGAAAAACGGAACAAAGTCTCCTATATATATATTGGAGAATTTGGTAGGAGAAGGGCCCATTGATGGTCGAATGACTGTGGAACAAGTACCAGAGATGTAAGTTGACTTCTTAATGGTACTAAAAAAGAGAGGAGGATTAATGATGTGCGTCCTTAGTCCCTGGGTAGATAAGGACTGGTTCTTGAAATACAGACTTACCGCACAGTAAAATGCAAACATCCAGTGGGTGGTATGCTTGCAAAAATCGATATAAAGTCGATGAGAGGTTACCCTTTGAAAAGGAAAAGAGAAATAAATGAGCCCAGAAACCATAAACTATGTGACTGAAACATGATCACACCATGGAACCAATCCCACCGACTCAAGGTGAGATCACCGTGAAATACTCAGTGCGCTGTAACTCAAGCCAAAAGATCCTGGAGCAGATTAACAAGCCCCTTGCGCCACTTTTGCGTCACTTTTCCCATGTTAAAAGTGACACAAAAGTGGCGCAAGGGGCTTGTAAATCTGCCCCCCCTGTATTTTGAGGAGACCAAAAAATAATATATGTGTTTACCGCCAATGCGCAGAAAAACTGGCCAGAATTATGAAAATTTGGTGTCCCTCTTTAAATCAGTGTGGGACTCCGCGCGCTTCGCTAGGAGGAACGATCTTAATAACACTCGCCCAGACTTAAAATAAAATGAATCCAATATTTGACAACAGGTCTTGCATTGTAGGGGGACCAAATTATAGGTACTATCGCAGCCATGTCAACCACCTGAATAACTGAAAGTTAATGACCCTATCGCTTGAATCACTGATTTGGACTCAGCGCGCTGTGCTGCGGGAAAACAAACTAAATGACACTCACCCAAACTTAAAGCGAATTCAATTACATACAAATTCTTCGTAAAATTTTGTTTGTACGACAAAAACATAAAGTGGAATGGAATCAGCATGTGCCTAAAATGCACATGTGATAGCATGTGAATGTCCTCACATGAGTGCCAAAGGAAGACATGACATTTACCTGATCTCGTTATATAGAAGTGCTCTGCATTCATGAATTCTGAAAACAAAGGAAACAGATACCTAAGAATTGGTGAAATTTAAATTCATACCGTCACCAAGTGGTCCACAAGGCCTTGCAGGCTTATTCACAGTTAATGTCAGAGCGCCGACAAGCGTCCGTTCTGGTGTGATGCGGCCGAACTTTGGCTGAGCGTGCCTTTCTGAAGGCAATTGAGGCCCGAAGCGCGCACATGGACCCGCTGATAAAAGGTTCAGGGAAAAGGAAAGGTGAGGGGCAAGGGGGGGAGAGGGGGGGGCTTTAAAATGAACGAAACAGACTTAAGATAATTGAATAATAACTGTCGAACAATGAATTTGATTCTGAAAATATATAATGGAAATCATTACAAGTTGTAGTTCCGCAAGCCAAAGGACTTCAATAGAAATGGCATAAACGATGCCTAATTGAAAGGGTCAAACTCTATCGACGATCCAAATATAGAACACCAGAATATCGAATTCCTATATACAAACACGTAAGTACATAAACATCGAATCCAAAATATTGTTGTAAATAATATAGTTTGTTAAAATATCGAATTTTTAAAATGTCTTAAAAGTAATGTAAATAATGAAATAATGAATATAATTAACTAAAACATACTTAAAAATACTTAAATAACCTTCAAATTAATAACTAATTAATGTAAATAAAAATAAATAAACATGCATTTTTATTTTTTAACCCCTTCGCTGCGGCGCGAATTCCGCCGCAGCGCTGGGGGGGTTTCGGGGGTTTGCGGCGCCGCCATGCTCATGACGGAACCACGCCGTCATGAGTCACGGGCGAGCTGTGCTCATGACGGCGTGGTCACGTCATGACTCCACCCACTGCGCTAATCGCCCGCACAGGCGGGGAATTAGCGCCGCGTGGGAGGAGCGGCCGCCAACGGCCGCAGCATGACGGAACCACACCGTCATGAGCACACGGCGCCCGTGGCTCATGACGGAGTGGTTCCGTCATGAGCTGGGAAAGAGTTAATACATATGTATATTAACTTAATAATATTAAAAAATATTCAATATTTTAAGTGTTGGATAGTGGGAGGGTAAAATTTACTATTCCCACTCCAGTGAGTGCAACAGTAGGGTAAGCGTTGGATAGCGGGAGGGTAAAAAAATACTATTCCCACTCCAGTGAGTGCAACAGTAAGGAAACCGTTGGATATCGGGACGGTAAACATTACTTTTCCCACTCCAGTGAGTGCAACAGTAGGGAAAGTGTTGGAAAGCGTAGGGGTAAAAATTACTATTCCCTCTCCTGAGAGTGCAACAGTAGGGAAAGTGTTGGCTAGCGTAGGGGTAAAAATTAGTATTCCCACTCCGGTGAATGCAACAGTAGGGAAAGTGTTGGATAGCGTAGGGGTAAAAATTACTATTCCCACTCCAGAGAGTGCAACAGTAGAGAAAGTGTTGGATAGCGTAGGGGTAAAAATACTATTTCCACTCCAGTGAGTGCAAAAGTAGGAAAAGTGTTGGATAGCGTAGGGGTAAAAATTACTATTCCCACTCCAGTGAGTGCAACAGTAGGGAAAGTAATGATTTAATAATTAAATACAAATCAATTAATTATCAATGCCAATAAAAAGATATTTAATATTAATTACCAACTACAAAATATTTAATAAATAATTATGAATACCAATAATATTATTTATTAAAAATTAATTACCTATTAATAAACAATTACCGATCAATTGATTTTTTCCCACCCTATTCTCCTATAAACCCATATCCCGCTACAGAACTTAAAGGCAAAATAAAATTAAAAATAATTAATAATTCCTAAAAATTAATATTTAATTTACTATAATTAAATTACTTCCCACCCTATTCCCCTATAAACCCACAACCAGCTACGGAATTAAATTGCACAAAAATTAAATAACATAAAATTCATTACTTTAAAAAATTCAAACATACATTACAAAAATAATACATACTTTTAACACATATACTAACACTTAAAACACTATAAAAAAATTAGATATTTTTAACAACTATATCATGACTGTCGATATTACTAACTTCGATATTATGAAAATCGATATTTCTTACCTGAATTTCGATATTCTGCACCACTATATTTTTGCAATTCGATATTCTGTCCATTCTATATTAAAAACTTGATATTCTGTCCAGTCGATATTTTATTTTGGTTATTGCGACCAGTTACCGGATTAGTGAAGACAGAGGCATCATAAGAGCAGAATCTAAATTACTTCTGGGGGGCTCCCTTCGCTTTGCCGATGTAGTGCGTATAACACTGAGTCATTTTTGAGACTACATGTGGCAAATAGTGCATTTTAAAGCACACAGGGTCAGTATCATTATTCTCCGCATAACATGATTTTGGGTCTCTCAAGGAATTTTAGCACAAATGTTCTATTTTAATACTCATTAGGCAAGTAAACTATGTGCAATGTGTAACACCAGATTCTATTTAACATAACAATCTCAGGCAAATCGTACACTCCAAACACTCAGGGCCAGTTGTGTCAACCAAACTAGTCTTAAAAAAATAATTTACAAGCTATTTCAGCATCCTTCCGCCAATGGAAGGTTTTGAAAATTGGAACCAAATAATGCAGTTTAAGCACATTTATTTAGTTATTGCTCTGTTCACGCTTCATTTACCTGCACACAATATTTTTATGTTATTTTCTGAATATGATGTTAGTATAGTAAACAGCTTTGTAGCTGTTTGGGTGAAGCTGCCACATATCCTAGCCCTATAGCACAAAGAATGTTGAATATATAATATTTGGTACTTTGTGACAACTCCCACAAAATATTTTTGAATTTGAAATGCTTGGGTAGTCATTTGGCAAGAAGCACAACCCATGTGTGATAAGATTTGCTCTAATAACATCCATTAAGGATAGAAAATGAGCACACAAGCTTGATTATAGATGACACCCCCACATCATAGAGGGGTGTCAATCTGAGATTATCAAGGGTAAGAGATGTTGACCTAGTTTTCCATTTGGCACTCATCACACTGCACTCAGTACCCCTTGCCTAAGTAAAAGGATCTTAAAATAAACAGAGCTTTAAAAGTCTTATGTATTTTTAGGTCTTGCTTAGCGTTGCAGCGCTAATGCGCTGCAATCGCTTTGCGAGGCATGCAGTATACACTATAGTGTGGATGCTTTGTGGAAGCTCCGCCCACTCTCCGGCCATTGGCTTAGGTTCTAAATGCTGCCTTCCGATTGGTATTAAGCTTGTTAGTCCCTCCCCATAACAGCCATGCAAGTTATGTGTGTCCTTCCACGGCTACTAGCCCCTTCACAGCACAGACTACTTTCTTCCTGTGCCCCCCTCCCGCAGTCCAATGCCTTCCTGGCACCGCCCCCCTTGTGCCTCGTCACCCTCACGCATTGCTATTTGCAATGCAATAGTTCTCATGTAAATGCGAGTCCTATTGCATTGCCAATGCTTGTTGGTATTACTCTAATCTGTTTTACGCAGTGCTTTAGGGTCACGACATTATATAACCTACCCTGTAGATGAGACAATATCCGCGGTTCAGCAATTAGACGAAAGAAAATGTATGCTCTCCAGCTTTCCCTTATTCGCAGCGCCAATGTTAGTGCCGACAGAGCCCACAAGAGTGCAGCAGAGCTCCAAACAAAATGACTTCGCAGCAATTTATTTTCAAGACAGTCAAACTGTCCATCTCAGAAAATCATTTCAATGAACACTGCAGAAGATGAAAATTCTCTATTTCCATACATGTGGGCTAAGTAAAATTCAGCAATCCAACACACTTAAGAACTGATTTCAGACATTTTCAATTGTGCGTCCAAGGGAGTATTGTCCTCTTGTTCCGATCACGATATTGCTTCAAGAGGAAAGGTTTATCCATTCGTTAAAAAGAGTGGCTTAAGTGTTTTTTACACTGGAAAATAAACATCTGGGATTTAATAAAAATAAATCTGAGATTTAAGTACTTGAACATTCCTTACTGAGTACAAACGTGTCCCCTACCTCTCCTGGTCCAAACAAGTCTCCTGTATGTGACAATCTCTTGGGGCTCCCACACATTTCCCAACTCACAGCGCGGGCAAGAAGATGTAATCTGCAGGAGGAAGAGAGGCTCTGCTGAAGGATGAACCGTGTGCAGCTTGTTTTAAAACCCATGGCATAGCAAATATGCAGTAAGTATGTTTCAAAAATGACTTAAAAGGTTTCTCTTTGCTTCAGAGTACATGCAGTTCTCTACGTTTATTGACTCGTTCAAGTAAGTGAATTGTGTAGCTGTGGTGCGCCAGACCCCTGGACTGCTCACTTCACTGGTGTTAGATTTTGAAATATTACAGCCTGCTGTGACCGCTGTGTGTATCTCCCAGCCTCTCCTGAGGCTTGCCCAGCACCATGCTGTCATATACTGCTAACTGCACCAGCCGGAGTCCGCGAGTCAGCTGACTCTAATTAATGTACGCTCTAGGCCCGAGGCAGCTGGGCTCTGTGTTAGAGCCTCTCACACCCTGTTAGGTGGTTCTGCAGTATAAACGCAAGTCCTTGCTCCTTTTAGTGTTAATTCTTAGCGGAGCCATGTGAACTGCTTTCTAGCTGTCTGCTTTTTTTTCTAGTGGTGAGTGACATCTGAGGCTAATATTAGTAGTTACTTCACAAGTCTTACTTTCCTGCTTACAGCATTCTCTTATGAATAAGGTGGCCCCTGCAGTTACAGCTTTACCGACTTAGTTCACCCCACTCCAAGTGAAAAACCTTTTCCCATCACAATAATTTTTTGCATGGCCTCATCTTGGACAACAAACACCACCTGGTAAAAGTGATTTGTTTTATACTCCTTGTTTTACCATGCTCCTTTTCTTTTATTTTTGTCTAATTGGCAGTCCTTCTGCCTTTTTATTCTTAATAGTCAATACATTATGCCAACCAAAATTTCCAAGTTTATTATATGATCAGCATTGTACAATAGAAGCAATACAATAGCAATAGAATAAAACAAATACTTCCCATCACTTTTATGAAATATTTAAGTAAACAAGACTCGGTGTCTAGAACAGAAGTATGGGCATGGTCTTCAATACTATGTCACATAAAGTGATGCTCGCCCTCTTTCATATCTTCCAAGGTTTCAGATTGCTATGTATGATATTTTTAGAATTTCGTTGTAATTATGACTCAGCCACCTCATGAATTTGCAGCAGTTTTAAGATCTCAGAGTTTCTCGTTGCTCAAATGGGTCAGATTTCTGATATTTATGTTTCCCTCATCTTTTATTGGTTGATTGTGCTGGCGAGAAAAGTGTCACTCATAGTGGTTCTAATGGCACTCATAATTACACAGAAATTATGAAAATGCCACACATAGCAATCTAAAACCTTGGCAGCTATGCTCTTGGGTAATTTCCACGTTTCCTGCCTTGTGCTTCAGCTGCTCAGTGTTTCTCCCACTGAGACACTGGAGCAGTAAACCCTGAGCCCTGCAGCGCACAAGGAACTTCACTTCCATTACAGTCCATTAAAGGAGCAAGTTGGTCAGAGCACGAGCGCGAAGCACTTCCACACACAGGGTGTGGGAACCTGCGAGTGGAATGTGAATAAGAAAGCACTGCGCCACAGTGGAATGAGTGCTTTGTGCATCGTCGAAGGAAAAGTTTTTTTCAGATGCGTCAGTGCTTAATTTGTCAATTACCGGTGCCCAAAGCTCTGCTCTGAAGGCCTATTAAATAAATGTTGGCGGGCCGAATACCAGGGCTCTCCAGAATTGAAACCACCCCAGGCCTCTTTAATACAGTACCTGACACCCTTGGCTCGTTTATTCCTCTTGCTGGTTCCTGCTGTCTCCCTTTGTGACAGTCCTTAAGTCTTTCTCATCCTCCTTCTTTCACTTTGTGTGTTTAGGTCGAGCATTCGAGACCTCTTGTATATACTTTAGTATATACTTATTATATACTTATATGTGTATGTACTATGTGGGCTCCGGGGATCAGCCCTAGGACTTGTCTGCTTCCGCTTAAGGACTTTTTTTTTTCTGTTCAACTGCCTCTATTTGTCTTAATAGAACTATACCATTTCCCACTGAAAGGCAATATTTATCTCCATGTGATCCCATACCTGGCATGTCACACAGTTTGGTGCTTACTCTCTCTCCATTTTAAAGAACAGTAGATGTTCAGCACCCAGACTAATGTGCTGCATAGCTAAATACATATAGGTTCCCAAAGGCGAGACCAATTGCATTGCAAATGCTTGTTTACATTCCAGTCCCCCTACCTAGCCACTAGGCAGCAAATACGTAGCTGTTGTGGGGGTAAGTATGGGTAAAGGGATCAACCTTCGATGCCCCTACAGCTATTGCTGCCATTGTAGTGAATAAATGCCATGGCAGCTCAGGGCTGACATTAAAATCTGTAACATACCCCTGAACACAAATAGGAGCAGATTATTAAATAGCAATAGCATTAAAATAATTTGCAACAGTGCTCGATGAATGCGAATGTGTTTACTGATAGCAATGTTTGCAGATTTCTATTGATTTCTTGTGTGAAGCAAATGACATATGAAATAGGACTTTCTGGAGTGGAAGCTTGGTAGCAGTATGATGAAGTAATCCCAGAAAGAACTTTGCATACATGAGTCTGTCGTCTAATAAGAATGATGGGGCTAAATTAGAACAATTACATAATATTTTGGAGAAACCATAGTGTGAGAAAAAGACTGGACTGCAGACAAACTAGTCTCTGCTTTGTTGTGGTAGGCATGAAATTAGGAACAATCACTAGGCCCTGCAAACCTAATCCCAACCTCATTTGAGTTAACATATTGGCTAATTTGAGCAGGAAGCAACAGTGGCGGCTGGTGGATTTTGAAAGTGGTGAGGGGGGGGGGGGGGATGTTCTACCCTAATGTAATAAGCGAGCGAGGCCGAACTGCAAAAGGAGAATGCCCAATCCTCAAACTGGCATGCTTGCAAAATGACCCCCAAGCCAAGCACATACAACCAACGGAAAGAGGCCCTCTAAGTGTTTTCCACCTGTAGCACATCTCTGAACCACCTATGTTTTCATTGATTAGAATAATGAAAATGCTGCAGTTTGTTCTTATTTATCTTATGCAACTTACAACCATTGACAAAGCCTATAGCCCTGGCTGGTTATAGGTTTAATGTCACTCATATTATATATCTGGAGGCAATGACAGAAGAAGCAAAATCACAAGGTGGCAATAGGAGTGAAACTTAGACAAAATACCTGTTTCTAGGGTATTTTTCAGAAAACTATATGCAACACAACTGCTTTAAGAAATCCTTTATATTAGAATTATGCCTAAAAATCGTTTAGTTAAAAAAATTCTGTTTACCCCATCAAGTTTTGACCTTCTTGTGTGTTTAAGGCGTTATTGTGATAGCAAAGTAAAACAAATCAATGAGCACAGGAGATAAATGAGAACCAGGACTAGGTTGTCCCCACATCACTCAAACCCAATGGAAACACAAGTAGGTCATTGTCACCATCTTTAAAGTGCCATAGCCTTGAGAGACAGTCCATCCAAACAATGGCAAACTAGAAAATAATGCAGGCAAGGCTGTGGCCGAATTGGGCTGACCAAGATAAATACATTAATCAATCAATCCATAAATCCATCTATCGACTTTAAAAAAAAAATAGACAAAAAGGAAGTCACAACCATATAGACGTTCCATAAACAGATAAGGCCTCAGCCATGCCGGATTTTCTCCATACAATAAACTGCTGAATGCCTTGAAGAACCAGTGTTTTTAACTGAAACATTTCCAGGCCCTGGGGCTACCATTGTAATCATTGTGGGGAAACGTTTTAAAGCAATGTTAAATGCATAACACAATGGCATTGCAAATTAAAGAAGTTTAATGTGCCGTTTTTCCCCAGAGGGGTTCCAAGAGCCAGGAAAAGTAAATTGTGAGCTGTCCATAATGTCACTTCTTCAAACAATTTATTTGTATTTCTAATTTCTGGTGCTTTCGTTTGCTTTGCAATGCGAACATCTATCTCAAGTAGCCAAAGTCGGCCACTCGGCCTACATACATTAATCATCTAAGACATTTTAATTTACTCGTTTTTTTACACTGTCATTTGTTTTATGTAGTACAGACTGCGCACTTAGAAAGTCATGCAGACGGTTATGTACTAACCCCACTCTGGTGCCCCTGTGATTATTTATAGCGCCATGTGCGCCCAAAATGACTCTTGATGCTTCTGCCAGACAAATCTAGTATGCGAAGGAGTAACAGATGTTTATTGTCACTAAACAGTACTCAAATCAAATCAAAACCAAGCTTTATTCGATTTTAGAAGTTAAAATCATAAAAGCAGACATATTGATAAAAACAACAATTAAAAAGCAAGACGTAGGTTACATGTAAAAAGTGTCATTACGCATCAGATAAAAATATATTCAAGATAATAAAGTTGGGTTCATGTAGACCATATAGAATTCCTTAAGCAATGGTATCGCCCTGACTAAAACAAACCTATAACGGATTTAACAGTTTAGTTATTTAATTGTTTCCTGACTCGTAGCACACCCTTTAAAAAGCCCATCACTGAGCCAGTACAGTAACAATTTTCCAACTTCTGTAAATACAAGAAGGCTGGGCGGCATTGCCTCCATCCACCTTGTTTTAGGAAAGGGATCAACCATCTGCGTCTTTCATTAACATAATATTTACAAAATAAAATTACGTGTAATGTGGTTTGCGGTGAAATGTTATCACATGGGCAGCAGCAAAGATCCCTCGACCAGTCGTTGATGTTAGGGTGAGTTATGAGGCGATGGAAAGACCCAAATCTGAATCTGGATAACAGATATCTATCATATCCTCCTGCCACACGTGTTAAATATGATTGAATCTCACTTGTTACAGAAATGATTTGATGATGAATAACCGTAATTTTGTTCAGTTCCAGGGCTAGCCTGACTTCTTCTAGGTGAGTCATGCAGGTTTTTTTTAAAAATCCTTTCGGTTAGTAGAGTTCATATTATCAGGTGAGAAGTAAAAATCTGGGTGTCCTATGTCCTGCATGAACTTTTTGACATAACTGAGCCAGGGTATTTTATCCGCATTAGCCAGTCTCATGGCATCAGTTAATACTTCCCTGTTAAGACCCGTGCTAGCTGATGTCCAAATTCTGTGCCATAGCAGAATTGGTTGAATTTTAATTAAGTCAGAAATGTAAACGACTCCTAATTCACTATGGCAATTGAAAACTGAGGTACTAACTGGAACTCCCAGGATATACCTAAGAAACCCATTTTCAATACATTGTATCGACCTACAATCCTGGAAACCCCATATCGCTGCCCCGTAAATTGCTATGCTTATGCATTTTGCTTGGTAAATTTTTAGCAGCATTACGGGCGGGTGCTTCCCCAGTTTTCTCGAAAAGTTTTTTAGAGCAGCAATAGACTTCATAAAAAGTAAGCTCCTAGCCTTAACTGCTGCAGTCCATGAGCCTGTTCTATAAAAAGGACGCCCAGGTAGCTGAACAGGTTGGTGGTTTCAACCCGGTTTCCACCCGCCTGGTAACTTCTAGCTTTACTTTTCATCCCCCCACAAGTCATGACAAAGCTTTTCTTTGCATTCAGCTTTAGGCCAAGCCTATCCATAAAACACGTGTAGAAGGAAAGGGCCCTCTGTAAACCAACCTGTGTGCGAGACATAAGTACTGCATCATCGGCATAAAGGAGGGAGGCTATCGGGTGTGCGTTAACTGTCGGGGGATCCCTAGTGTGTGACACCAACTCCTGCTCCAGTGCGTTGGTATAAAGTGAGAACAGGAGTGGTGCCAAAATGCAGCCTTGCCTAACGCCCCTCTCCACCCTGAATGGCGCCGTGCACTCTCCCTTTAGTCCGTGACAAACTTTTGCACTTGCGCCCGAATACAGCTGTCTCAAAAAAAGTAATAAGACAGGGTCGACTTTTAATTAGTTGAGGACTTCCCACAACTTGTTATGTATTACACAGTCGAAGGCGGCTGAGAGATCGACAAAAGCCAGGTAGAGTTTCCCTGGCTTTGCCTGTGTATATTTGCCAATTAATACACTAAGATTCAGGATCTGCTCATTGGTGCCTAGCCCAGCTCCAAAGCCATATTGTACATCGCTTAAAATATCATTTTCTACTGTCCATGCTTGTAAGTGATCTAGGACAATTCTACCAGCAATCTTCATTAGGGAGTCCAGCAAGGATATTGGGCGGTAACAGGCAGGGTTCCCTCGCTCACCCTTTTTGAAAATGGGAACTATAATCGATTCTGACCAGGTGCTTATAAAACCCTTTTCACAACATGCTTGTAGAACCCTTGTTAGGATGGGCCCCCAGACCTCCAGGTTTGACTTATAGAGGTCTATTGGTATCCCATCCGGGCCAGCGGCCTTACCGCCACTACTAGCCTTCACTGCCGCATTCACATCTTGGAGTGAGATATGTAGATGGATTGGCCCAAATTTCTGTTTTCCACTAGCTATATCTTGTTCCTCGTCATTGGTCTCCTCATCACCCTGTAATGAGTACACATTAGTAAAAAAGTCTATCCAGGTTCTCTCACCGATTGCTACTTCGATGGAAGGTGCATCCAGGTTATTGTTTAAAAATGGGGCATTCACAGCCGACCAAAATTTCGAGCTGTCTTTGCTCTCGGCTGCCTCGCAAAGATTTTTCCATACTTTATCTTTCAGCTCGGTCACCCTAGCTTTTCTTGTAGCATTGTACGATTTTCTGCAAGCCCTGATCTCACTGCTATCTCTTTTAGTGCTGTGCAAAGCTCTCTTCAAGTTTGAGTAGCATCTGGTGCAATTTTGGTCGAACCATCCCTTCTTGGGTTTACCTATGCCTTTGCCTTCCCTGGACAGCGTACTTTTCACTACCTCGGTGATGCGGTCAAAAGCTTTTAATACATCGTCATGCGATGGTTTATCACTTAAGCATGTTAAGATGGGATCTATTGCCTTGGAGACTATTTCGTTATTTAGCTCAGTGGGATCCCGGCTGGCCCATCGAATAGCATAGCCGTTTTTCCTACCCAACTCTATATTCTGCACCCATGCAGATCTATTACATGATTTCCGAGGTACAGAGTTGGAGGCTGCTATGTTCACACTAATTGCCAGGTGATCGCTCATTATGTTATGATGGATTTTATAGCCTTTCACGTAGCTAGCGTGATGATTTGGGATGAGGACGAAATCAATAATTGATTTGGCACCTCTGCCTATAAAAGTATGGCCGAAGTTCACCTTGGGCGTACATAGGCAATTGGCAAAACCTTTAAACATGAGCTCGTTTAGGAGCTCGCCTTTTGTTGTATGATGAAAATGGGCCAGAGGATCATTCTTATTCAAGGTTAGTCCACATTTTCCCAGATCCGCAAATGGGCACAAGCTGGTATTAAAGTCGACCCCAGATGGGGATTAAGGTTATATCACCTCTTAGTTTTAGATTGTTAATGTCCTTGTTAAGATTTTCTAATACAGTCCCCAATTTATCCTTTTCTACATTATTACAAAAGTTGATTAAAACCAGGACGGTACACAAATCCATATGTATTAAGACAATTTGGTAAAAAATTTCTGCACGCACCATCTCTAAATTACACGCCCCCAACGTATTCGATACATATACACATAATCCCCCTTTCAGTCTTCCAAAAGTTGATCTGATAGCAGGTGTGTGATAGGTTTTGAAACCATTTATGTGGACTCTGTCAATAACCCAGGTCTCTTGTAAACATAGGACATCAAAATTACTAACAAAATCCAACCAGGCCGGGTCGTTCACTTTATGCTTTAGGCCTGCCACATTCCAAAAACAGACGCTACAAGTCCCTGCCTGGTGGTCTATTGGGTCCGCCGTGATCCCCAAAGTGATGTTTATTCTAGATTCGGTACTATCTTCCTCATCCACTTGTTCTACCACGATTTGGTCCTGCAAAATTGTCGAGCCCCGCATTATGCTAGTGGGAGGGGAGGGTGGCCCCTGGGGTTGTGAGCTGTTAAATAATGGTCATTCATTCTCGTCTAAAGCAGATAGGGGGCCGAATCTATTTGACACTACTAGATTGTAATGGGAACCCTCCTTATTCCCACGGTACTGGCCTTGATTTTCCACTGGATATTTAGATGGCAAGCGGTAAAAAGAGTCCAGCGGACGTACTTGGATACTAGTGTTGGAGAGGTTCGAATGGTAAATTCTTGACAAAATTTCGCTAACAAGAGCTGGTGAACCTAACGATAACACTATACAATCTCCTTTATAAAATTTACAGCTAGTTCCAACCCAGTCAACTCTCCTCACCATCTTGAATTCCCTAAAAAGTGCGTTTGTTAGGCCAGTCCTATTACCCAACCAGTTTACGGTTTTATTTCTTAGGGCTGGCCAGGTTTCAGTTGTTGCTGGATCCAGTTTAGGTACATTAGCTAAGATGATTGTATATGGGGTAGCAGCCGGAGGGAGATTAAGTATTTGGGCTCTATGGTCCGCCATCTTGTTAATGTCTTCTCCCCCTTTACAATTATCAAGAGATTTATGACCTGCAATACCCATCTCATTATACCTAGAAGGCTTACCGACTACTGGGTGACTACTAGTAGTAGCCATGGGCCCGTGTTTAAGCGAGTCCAGGCGACCGTCATGCCCCTTGGCTGCTAAAGCACCCCTATCGGGCTCCAGAGCTGCACCGCTTAAGACCACCCTCTCTGTTTGTCCGCTACCGCCCAGCGGCCTCTGAATCTCCACGCCTATCCCTTGAGCGTCATTAGTCTGGGCCGCTAGCATTTTTTCCATCCCTTTTTCCATGTTTTCTAGCCTAGTAGAAAATGTGTTCATTGATTGCATGACAAACTCCTTTAATTCTTTAATGATTTTGTATAATTTAGCTGGTTCGCATAAGGAGTCACTGCATGGCTTTTCCCCCTTTGGGGTGCTCATACTCTGTTGTGCATTGTGTTTTGTGTTTTTCAATTTCCCCTGGCACTTTTTTGGCTGAATCTTAATGTGTCTAGGGGTGGGGGTTGGATGAATTACAACCACTTCCTCATCAGGGGTTTTATTTGCTAGCTTTGGAGTTGGTACGGTACCTACTTTGTTAGGTAAGGAGAGGGGATCACAAGCTGTTATTCCTACAAGGACAGCATCGTTTTTCTCCAGAATACACCCATTGAGCTGTTGGGCGTGATTAGAGGTACCAGGGAGATCCCTCGTTCCCGCCCCTTTGTCCCTTGATATGTTACTCTCCGTTTTCTTTAAATGGGCTGATAGGGGATCTGCAGAGTCGATGTTTAATGTCTCTTCCACTGAATTGATCTGTCTTTCGATATCCCCGACAGCCCCTGTTAGATAGTTTAATAGAGTCATATTGACCTTCCTATGTTTGCTTGGTACTTTAGGCGAATGATTCGCTGTCTGTTTTCTTTTCCCCATTGCAACCTTTTAGGGCGTCTGTGATCTCTCGGGAATAGACAGATTTAACACTCAAACAGGACTACAAAGCGTAATTAGCAGATTTTGTGCCCTTGGTGCAAGTATACCCCCTAGATACTCATTCAATCGACTTGGTTTACTTAAAAGTCATTAGTATTTAAGGCAGTTTTTGGAAAACAAATGTACAAATATGCACGCAAACGCCCAGGGAGGGGAATGTCCAGAGGCGTTAGCGTTGGCACCAAAGGTGCGAGTTGTGCTAAATGCCCAGTAGTCCCAACTTGCCCGAACAATGTCAATAGTCCAAAAAGGGGGTACAAGAAAGTGGAATACGCTCCCACAATGAGAAGCAACGGAAATGATCACAGTACCTTAATCAACAGTCCAAATGTAGAGACAGGAATCCGGAAATCCAGGAACATACATGTTAGGGGGGTAGCCCTGCCCTGGCTCCGACTGGCGATGACGGGCAAGGACGGGCCCGCCCTTGGCCCGGGCGCATCCCGCGCGCGTCCCGCGAGGCTTTGCTGGCGCTTTTATGCTCGTTGCTGGTTGTTGCCGCCTCCCTCCTGGGAGCTATGCCTCCTGGTATACAGAGTCCAGGGAAAGTGCTGGTGCCTAAAGGTGCTTTGTGCGCGTCCCGCGCCGCGAGGCTTTGCTGGCGCTTTTATGCGCGTTGCTGGTTGTTGCCGCCTCCCTCCTGGGAGCTATGCCTCCTGGTATACAGAGTCCAGGGAAAGTGCTGGTGCCTGAAGGTGCTTTGTGCGCGTCCCGCGCCGCGAGGCTTTGCTGGCGCTTTTATGCGCGTTGCTGGTTGTTGCCGCCTCCCTCCTGGGAGCTATGCCTCCTGGTATACAGAGTCCAGGGAAAGTGCTGGTGCCTGAAGGTGCTTTGTGCGCGTCCCGCGCCGCGAGGCTTTGCTGGCGCTTTTATGCGCGTTGCTGGTTGTTGCCGCCTCCCTCCTGGGAGCTATGCCTCCTGGTATACAGAGTCCAGGGAAAGTGCTGGTTCCTGAAGGTGCTTTGTGCTATCAGATACATAAAGTAATCCGTATCCACGAGAACACTTAAACAAGTCTCAGGAGATAGGCATCTGCCATTTGATGAATTAACGCCTGCACTGGCTCACACTCCCATAGAACCGTACTCATTTTATCGACCTTACAATGGATGAAAGGCAATATCATGACGGTGCGAAGCGCACGGGGGTTTGATTCCATAACGTCTCAGTTAGTAGCCTCATATCTGTTCTGAAAGCGCCCGAGGAAATCACCGGCATGAAATCACAAACTCCTAAACTGGAATAAAATCAATATGAATGGCCCCTATTATGGTATTTTCGGCACTCCGGGTATGGTCTTGTGGGCCCTTACAGCACTTTTCGCGTGGCCTTTGGTCGCGTGCAGTGTCCTAAACACTCAAGGTGTGCTGGAATGGGGGAGAAGTGCTCCCGTATGGGCCTTAAGACCTAATTGAAGCCTGCTCGAGTGATGCAAAGCCACCCATTAAGTAGCGTAATGCAGGATTTATATAGTGCAATTCTTAAGTACACTCGTGTTCCCACAGCACTTACTAAGACGGAGCCGCCACACTGACCTTCACCGGCGAGTCTGACGATTAATATCTTTTCAAGGCCTGGCAGCCGCCCAGAAGCACTTAAATACTTTTTGCAAAGCTTGTTTCTAGAATTGGCTTTCAACCCGGACCGCAACTGATTTTCTGGTCACGGCCAGCACGACAGGCGGGGGGGAGGTGGGGGGGAATGGGGTCGTCGCGGGGGGGGGGGGGGGGAGGCGGGAGGGGTTTCATTAAAAAATATATATAAAATAAAATTTACCGTCCCACGCCTACTCAGCTTCAGGATGGGTCCACTCCCGACGCCCGCGGTCCTGCTCTTCCAATTCCTGGATGCAGCTCTTATCGTCATCAATGCAGCCTCCCTCCCCTCTGCCAATCACAATGCTGCAATGGCAGCGTTGTGATTGGTGAGGCGCAGCGGAGTGCGCCCCAGCCGGGCCATTTCCTCTATGTAGGCTGTTGCTGCAGCCTACATAGAGAAAAATAGAGAATGGGCGGTCCTGCTAGAGGGCGGGGGGAGTAGCTTGCCCATTGTTGTGCATACTGACTGTTTGGTCGGCCCTGGGGCCGACCAAACTGTCACTATGCACAACAGTGGGCAAGCCACTCCCCCCCCTGCCCTCGAGCAGGACCGCCCCCAACCAGGCACTTCTGCTTTCTTGCAGTGTGAGAAGGCAGAAACATAAAATGGTCGTTTTTACCACTTATGTTTCTGCCTTCTCGCACCGCGAGAAAGCAGTGGGGCGACGCCCCCACGCCCCAATGGGGGAGCCGCCACTGGGAAGCAATTACTGCAGAGACAGAAAAAAACATCACAAAGTATTAGCCATTTTAGGCACTGCCCCTCCTGCTTGCATAGCTTTCTGCCCTATACACTATTGCAGAACACAAGACTGCCTTGCTGGCCTCTGTCCTCAAAGAAGTAATCTCTCCTTTCCACATTCCCTCCTGCTGTCTCCTCAGCTACATGTAACTATTATAGCGAGGGTCACGAAAGGTCTGCCTTTAGGCCCTATGTAGAAGGTGGGCAGCTCCTGCTTCCAAGGGGATCTTCCTGGCCTGCACTAGTATCTCCTGCTCTCAAAATACCTGGTCAGATGTTTCTCTTTCAAATCAATTTTCATAACGAACAGGGGAATCTAAACAAAGCTCCACTGATACCCACAGACTAGAACACTGGCCTCAAAACTGGCATCCCAGCCCTCATTAATTTCCTTCAAAAAGCTACACAGTGATGGAACTTCCTTCTCTGTCCACAAAGCAACTTTTTAAAATTCAATCCCTTCAAAGACAAGAAACATCCAAAACCACCTTAGATTCAAGGATGCAGTAAAGACCTGACCATTCCATAAAAGGTGACACCCCTACTCCAAAGCAGTCCCAAATCCAAACAACCACACAAAGTTGAGTCAGTCACCTATGTACTGGTGGTATGTATTTGCATCTCTCACTCCTGTTGGCTCCATTCCAAGCTTAAGTGTATCTTACAATATGCATATGTCTTTTTCCAAAAACACATTGAAAATTATGCTCATTAGGACTGCACAAGTTTGTACTGTGAACTACTTACTTCTACTAGATACTAAGTGGGGGTCTCAATTTATCCTGTGTGATAAATAGCATGAATTGTGAGTTTTGTCTAAAAATGGGACATACGATACAGATTTTAGTTTTCTCTGTGCCAAAACTTTCATTCTCTGTTATTTACAAGGCACTTATTCCCCAGCCAAGTTTTTCTGAGGTACATTTTGGCAAGGGAAAACAGTTGAAATTTACCTAGGAAAAAAATGTTGTGGTTGTGGCGCTTGCGATGTGGATATGTACTGTACCAGGAGCTACCATACATTTCGAAATTAACTAGGCCAGATATAATCGGTGTATTTCACCACTTAAGTTCATGTAACACAAAGTTTAAAGCATGGTACAAAGGTGGACACTACAAACTACAACACTTAAAAAATATATCCCAAATGTTTTTGCAAAGCATCATTGATGGTGCTTTTAAATCTGTACCTAATTCTGAATGACTAACATTTTGCGACTTTTATTTATAGGGGTTCTAGTATACAACAAATTGTAAACCTAGCATTGCTTGAACACTGTTTAAGTTAAATATATACATTCGTGTTCTACATTACACAGGCTGCAGGATGCAGGATATTTTATAGTTTTTCAGGATTGGGTTAGCTATTTTATCGATCCCAGAAGTATGAAAAGGTAAGATGCCTTTGTTGGAATTCAAATTCATATCCATGTCCGGCGGGCTTTAGAGTTGGTTCAGTGACTGAAGGTTCAAGCCAGATGCCTTGCTCTGGCTCACCTTAAGGTCCTCTTAGACCCTTAAGACCAAAAAGAGCCAAGTTTGCTTGAGGCTTTTCACTGCCACTCACACTCTAACCTTATGCAGCAAGAATTAAAAACAAAGCCTTGACCTGTAATGTAAAACAGGAGAAAGTAATAGCCATCTAGTGTCTGAAATTCACAATGAGAAACCATAAAAACTGAGGGCCCGATTCACAGAAGTAACTTAAGACAAAATCCTAAACTCACTACCATTTGGATATTCACAGAAGGCACTTACTCATTTTGGTATTCACAGAAGTTAGGAGTCCTAACTTTAGGACTTCTAAATGCCTTCTGTGAAAACCGAAAGTCTTAAAGTTAGGATTTTTCTCAGTTTAGGAGTCCTAAAGTTCTAACTTTACTACTCCTAAACTGAGAAAAATCCTTCTCATCAGTCTAGAGTTCTGGCCTAGACTTGTGGATATGCTGGTACACCATAGACCAGAGAGCGACCACGACCCACTAGTATTAACTTTAGCTAGGATGGGGGTGGAGCCCACATTGGTAGGCATGGAAACTGTAACAGGTGAAGTAATCATGTCATTAGACTGCCGTCGGCTGAAATGGGCCATGGTTGTAGAAGATGAAGGTATCTTGACGCTGATTAAGGCAGCGGTGGAAGGAACCCTATTAAGGCTCCGCACACTAGATTATCCCGGAAAACCCTTCCTAGACTTTAAGGAGGCTCATGAGGAACTATTCGCTAAACTGAAGACGCTGTTTACAATAAATAAGAAACCTATTAGGCATTATATATAAAAATCGGCCAACTGGTATAATGAGGCTTGTGGAGCTGCATTCAAGCACCTCTCAGAAACTATTAAGAAAGGGGTTCCTCAAGAAGTCAAATTAGCTAGAGTAAAATACAAAAAGGCACAAAATTAAGGCAAAGAAGGATTATGATGAGGACAGATGGGCGAGCCTAACAAATGCTTGTAATAGGAAGAATTGGTCAAAATTCTGGCAACTAGTCAAAAGGGGCAGTGGTGCGACAGGGCCCACACCGATGAATAACGTAGTTCCAGAATTGTGGGTGGAACATTGCCTTCCCATTGAGTATTGTTATTGACTACCCTGTGGTGAATTCTAATGTTGTTTTAACCTTTGATAAAGGGGAGATAGAAAGGGTCCTGGATGGGGTCCCAGCTGGGAGGGCACCCGGACCGGATTCTATCCCAGCAGATATTTACAAAAAAGATAGGAAAGACTGGATTGAATATATTTTTATCATCATAAATGCAATTGCTAGAGGTGCGTCGATTCCAGAAACCTGGCGTGGGGCCGAAATCATTCCCATATACAACAAGCATTTACAATGCAATGGTCTCGGCATGCCAATAGCTCTAACTTTACTAATGCCGAGACCGTTGCATTGTAAATGCTTGTTGGGGGGAGCTATTGCTGTTCTCTCTATGTTTTGAGTATGTGTGTGTGTGGTTGTTTTGTCATTTAGTCCACAGATCAGGTATACTGTGCGTGCCCTTTTCAGTTTGTATTGAGTTGTGTTTGTTATTTGTGTGATTTTATTGCGTGTGTGGTTGTTTTGTAATTTAGTCCACTGATCTGCTATAATGCGTGTCCTCGTGCAGTTTGTATTGAATCATCGTGTTTTCAGTATTGCTATTCTGTGTTTCAGTGTGTGCGTGTGTGTGTGTGTTTGATTTTTCATTTAGTCCACCACAGAGCTGCTATAATGTACGTGTCCTCGTTCCGTTTGTATTGAGGAGTCGTGTTTCGGTGTTGCTGCTCTCGGTGTGTTTTAGTGTGTGTGGTTGTGTGGTTGATTTTTCATTTAGTCCACCACAGAGCTGCTATAATGTACGTCACGTGTCCTCGTTGCGTTTGTATTGAAGAGTCGTGTTTCAGTATTGCTATTCTCTGTGTGTTTTAGTGTGTGTGTGTGTGTGTGGGGTTGATTTTTCATTTAGTCCACCACAGAGCTGCTATAATGTACGTGTCCTCGTTGCGTTTGTATTGAGGAGTCGTGTTTCGGTGTTGCTGCTCTCGGTGTGGTTGATGGCTGCCCGCTTGACAGGCAGAAGTGTGAAATCCCCCTGCAGGTTTCCAGCTCACTGTCCCTTAGTGACTGGGTAACAGGCAGCCTTGGAAATGAGTGCCACTGTCTCTCCTCCAGGGGCCGTCCCATCTCTTCCCTCCCAATTCCCGCCATGTACCTGGATGGAGGCGGAGCCAGGACGAGGGAGAAGCTCTGGTGGAAGCGAGGCACTTATAGATCACATTCATATGACGATAGCCAGTAGTCCACGGTCTTACTGACAGGGCTAGCAGGCCAACTTCCGTCCAGAAGCTACGAGCCTCGCAGCGCCTTGAAACCGCAGCACCATCACCACACTTTCCTGTTTAGGACTTGTCTGTAAGACAGCTAAACATCTGAGGACATGCAAGAATAGTGTTCGACGTCAGCAGTAAAATTATCCTGACTGGTCTAGTCACGAACATAAAGTTGTCCAGTCATGCTTCCTGTTGGCGGTGTTTTCGGACGCTTGTTTGCCCGATGCTGCGGGGGGGGGGGGGGGGGGGGGGGCTTCGACACACTGCAGCGGGGGCACAGCTCACGCTGAAGGAGTGTTTCACACTTCTCAGAGAGCGAGCGGGGGGCGGGATGGATGACTCGCGGCTGCTTCTGCTCCTGCCCACGGCGCGCCCAGAGACCCTTCCTCCTCCTCGAGGCACAGCCCGGGCTCCTCCAGCTAAACAAAACAGCAGCTGCTGGCTCTCGAGCGCCGCGAGAAGCGCTGTTTTACCGAACACGCGCCCGAATAGCGCGATACAGAAGGTACTGCGGTCTGCTCAGCCCGCAATAAATCAAGTGAGTAGAGAAGCCGTCACGAGTGTCCGAGGCGGAGCGGCTGCTGTGTTTTTTTTTCTTTTATGTAGCTGGTTGCGTGCAGCCTCCGTCCCCCCTTAGCATGTGTGTATTGTCACTCAGGGCCACGGGGCAGCGTGCAGTGGAAGACTACCCCCCTCCATTTCCCTCACCACAATGAGAGCCCCCTGCTGTGGCCACGGTGGCGCCCTGTCTGGTGAGAGGCCATCTGAGGTAGCATCATTGGTGTCCTTCTCCCAGAACAGTCTCCACACTGGCCGGCTGTCTGGTGCTGAAGGCGAGGAAACGCAGCGTCCTTTTCGGATCGGGGGGCGTGTTTTGCTGTGGTCTCCTCCCTGAGACTTTTCGCAAAAAACACGCCCCCCGATCCGAAAAGGATGGGGCAGGATTGGAGTGACGGGACCTCTTCTCCAATGGCTGGCCAGCATTTACGAGGCCAGCCAATGGAGAACAGGGCAGAAGAGGGGCGGGTTCAAGCCCCTCTTCTCCCAAGTCATTAAATCTCCGGACTTCCGGTCTGCCGACCGGATGGTCCCGAGACCTAAAAAGGGTGACCGTGCTAGACCAGGGAATTATAGGCCGATAAGCCTAATTGACACCCTACAGAAAATAGTTGCCAGACTTGTGTTAGGAAGAGTCAATGAATGGATATTAGATCAGAATGTTCTATCTACCTACCAAGCGGGTTTTCGTCCCCACGTCAGTACTATTGATCAAGTTTTTAGATTTATGATGACATATTGGAGTACAGTGATTTTAGCAGGGGGAACCTTATATGCAGCATTTGTTGATTTAAAATCAGCGTTTGATTTAGTCCCCCGCTATAATCTATGTTATACCTTAAAGGAAGCCGGGATGCCCTTAGAAATTTTAAGTTTTATCATTAAATTGCATGAGGGCAATTATGCACAGGTTAGGTGGGGACAGCAGGGGGAGCTAACTGACCACTTCCCAGTCAACAAGGGAGTGCGGCAAGGGTGTGTCCTTGCTCCTACCCTATTCTCCTTGTTTATAAACAAGGTTATTACGTACTATATTAATTTTCCCACTGATGGTCCAACTCTTGCCGGCTCAAGGGTCCCGCTTTTAATGTTCGCAGACGACACTTTAATTCTATCAAAAACTCAATGTGGTCTGCAACGAGCCCTTGACAGATTTATAGAGTTTTGCAACGACCATGATCTTGTAGTAAATGTTGATAAAACCAAGTTCATGGTGCTGCATAAATATAAACATATTAAAGGGAGAGTTGAAATGAATCAAGCACCATTGGAACAAACCAATACGTTCACCTATTTAGGAGTGTCTATGGGCAGGAAGATGAATTGGACTCCTCAATTAGATGTTCTAGTCCTCAGGCATAATCAGCTAGCAGGTGCCCTACTTAAAGAACACCAACTCTCAAACACTAAACCGGTGGGGCCCGCTTTATCGATTTATAATGGAAAAATTAAAGCTTCTATAATATATGGAGCAGAACTTTGGGGTTTTGAAAATTTATCACCCCTAGTTCTTGCAAAAAATAAGTTTCTGAGAACATTGACTGCCCTTCCCCGATCAACTCCTATCAAGCCCCTGCTGTCTGATCTGGGATGTTCCTCCTTTGATGAGGTTGCAGGAATTAGACCCCTAGCATATTGGAGGAGGCTTTGGACTACTCCTGAACTGTCGGCCTATGCCAATGCACTAATGCATATTAGGAACGCCGATCTGTCCTCCAAAATCAAATGGCTTCAGAAACTGAAGGGTAATCTGTTCGATATGGGGCTCCGCCACTTGTGGGAAGACCCAATAGGGAATTCATTTCCCAATAAAAACGAGTACAAAGAACTCTATTGGGCCATGACTATTAAAAAGACACTGTTAGGGGTGAGCAGCAGCTCGCTCACAGGTATCTTTTTGGAGCATAAGCCTGTAATGGAGGTAGAATCTTACTGGAATTTGATCACAAAACCAGGTGATAGGAAACTATATCACCAATTCAGAGTGGGCACTCTTCCTATAAGATCATTCACTGAAAAGTGGAATAAGGTCTATGATACCAAATGCCCCTCGTGTCCATCCCAGGTCGAGTCGATAACCCACGTATTGTTTGTCTGCCCGGCCTATGATGGCCCTCGCCGAAGGTGGCTTAAGCCTCTGTGCTCCAATCTAGGTACCAGATCGTGTATGACAGCTCTGCGTATTCTGGCAACAAATACAAGACCACATATTGTGATCGCGATGGTAAAATTTCTTAGCTGACTTTGGGCACTGAGAAGGAAAAATCTGGAGGCCGGTGTAGTATCTGTGCTAGCTATTTGATTGTCTTATTGGCATATAGGCATCCCCCGGTTATAAAGTGTAGGAATTAGTTTTATGGATGTATTTGTATTTTTAACCTCGTTATAAATGTCAGGATTTCGTAACAGCCGCTATTTAATTCTCTTTTAAGGAACCTAAGTTTTAGGGTGCTATTGTTCTTCTTTTATTATATTTTATGACACTTTTATGTTTGTACTGTGTCTTTTACGGTTGTAAATTTTCGAATAAAGACTACTGACTGACTGACTAGAGTAAATCTTGCTATGTGTACTACAATGAGCTAGGCTATTCAACCAGCTTTGCAACGTGGGAGAGACTTTGCTGCCCCAGTGCAACGCTATCTCTCGTTTTGCTAGGAGAAGGCCAAGCAAAGCCAGCTTCCTGACTGTTTTAGGAAAGTTAATCGTGTAACCCATCAGTGCCACTTCCGGTAGAAGAGCAAGTGTGAGCCCAAGAATATCTCCTAGTGTTTCGTGCACCTGTACCCAATAGGAGTGTATGTGTGGGCATGTCCAAGTTAGGTGAGCAAAATCTGTGAGCTGAGCGCCACATTTCCTGCATGTATGCGGCCTGTCAGGTTCAATTTTTTGCAATTTGGCCGGCGTCATGTATATTCTTCGGAGAAATTTAAAGTGTAATAATTTATGGCGACTATTTAGCGAGATGTCTTTTGTCGCTTTACAGCATGCGGCCCACTGGTCGTCTTAAATCGGACGCCATAAATCTGCCTCCCACTCTGCTCGGAGTCTGGTATCCACGACAGGGACCTGTGCTATGCATACTTTATAAAGTTTGGAAATTATACGTGTTCCACTCTTATTCTCAATCAGGAGGGACAGTGGTTTGAAAGGAGACAGGTTCCAGCGGGAAGCCAACTATTGTGGCTCTTAATGCCGAATATAATCTCTTTAGAACGAATTTGTCCATGAACATGGCTTCTTGGAAGCGAGCGTCCTCAGTAGCCGAGAAGACATGCCCGCCTGGGTACAAATCTTCTACTGTGTTAATGTCGAATTTAGCTAATTTACGTTGCACCAGTCTCTCTCCTATAATGGGAAGCCAACGTGCATTCGGCAGCGGACGCCTTAGTCATGATTTATGAGGCCACTCAAAGCCATGCAAGGTGGCTTTGGGTGGCATCTAAATTAAAATTAGAGCTACTTATTCGAAGTATGTATGGCAGGGTGTCGAAGTGCGCTACATCACACACATATTATATAGAGACAATGACTTATAAATGTGAAAGTCAATGTATAGGAAATGTTACTTAAGACATTGAAGGCTACAAGGTGTAAGAGTCAGATGTCATACATACTGGTTGGCAGTGGCGTAGCGTAGGCGGGCCACAGGGGTGGTTGCCCCTGCATAGTATTCTTAGGGATGCAACATTTTAAAAGAAAAAAAAAAGGGACTCGAGTCATGTTGGTGCTGTTGTCTGCAAGTGCAGGTTATGTTGTCTTGCCCGCCTTTCCCCGCAGAAGGGCTGCAGAAAGCTGTGCCCTCATGCATCTCTCATGGCCTTGGGCTAGGTGGGAGCTGCTTGTCTTGTTTCCCGATGACATGAGAGCAGCGCTGCCCATTGGCACAACAGTGGAACATCTCTTACGGTACCATTGCACCGTACAAAGAATTTGTTACTGCTTTTTGGCTGGCAGAAGGAGCATTTCAAGCCCGAGTTCTGCACTTGCTGCCTGACGTCATGTGTCGGTTTGGGATGGTGGTTGAGTCACTGGGGGTGTGGCATCCATTTATTCATTTATCCATTATTTAGTCTTTCACCATTCATTTTGTCCTTCCATCTGTATGCCCATCCATATTCAAACCTATTCAACCATTTCCAAACCTATCCATCATCTATCCTTCCATCCATCATTTCATTCATCCATCCCTGCATCTACATGTTCACTCATTCATCCATCATCCATCCTTTCACCCATTCATCCATTAACTCATCCATCCAACCATTTACCCTCTCATTCATCCAGCCATCCTTTCACTTACTCATCCATCCATCCACCCAGTTACTCATCCATCCATTCACCATTTCACTCATCCATCCATCCTTTCTTCCAGCTCTTCCTCTCCATTTCACTCATCTATGCATTCCTTCACTCATCCATACACCCATTCGCCAATCCATCCTGTCAAACATCCATCCCTCCATCCATACTTTCACTCGTCCATCCATCCTCCCTTTTTCTCTCCATCTCACTTTCACCTAGCCATCCTTTCACCTATCCATCCACCAAACAATCCACCCACTCATCCAGTCACAAATCCATCCATTGAACCTTTCACTTATCCATCCATCCTTTTGCCCATCTATCCTCCCATTCACTCACTCACACTTTCACTTATCAATTCATCAATCTATCCATCATTTCACACATCCATCCACCCATTCAATCACCCATCATCAACCTTTTCACTCATCTATCCATCCTTTTCACTCATCTATCCACCCTTCTCCCCATCCATCCACCCTTTTACCCATCCATCTACCCTTTTGCCCATCCATCCACCATTCCACCATTCAACCCATACATCCACCATTCCACCCATACATCAATTTATTTGCCCTTTCTCTAATGCATCCTTCCACCCACTCATCCATCCATCCTTTCTCTAATTATCCATCCATTCACCCTTTCACTCATCCATTCATCCCTTTACTAATCCATCCAGCCATTCACCCATTCCTTCACTTACTTACTCGCCCACCTTTTTCACATTAATTATGAGCTAAGCCTTTGTCTGCAGAGTTGCAGACAGAAGAGGCCCATCTAGAACTTCACTCTTGCTGTTGTTCCCAGGCAAGAATGGGGCGGGGGAGGGTTCACTATACCCCTGCACATAGGCAATCTGAAACCTTGGAAGTCATGAGTCATGCTTGATGCACAGTGCAAGGACATAAGGCGTCTGTGACACGGTGTTGAATCCAGGATTTTAAGTGGGTTGAAAAATGGCGTGTCCAATGTAATTAAGGACGTGGCTTAAAAGATGGTAGCTACAAATCTGTGCTTAGCATAGTGCGCTGCCAAAGTGATATTCTGCTATTTCTGTTATTTCAACCAGATATATAATACATCACACCTTCAACAAGCCAGGACTCTTGGCTTTGTCAATGGTTGTTAGTTGCATTAAATAAAAAAGCAGCAACTATGCCTTTATTGTATATAATACTGAAAATGCTTCAGTTCTAAAATAATGAGACTGAAAGAACTATAACCCCTTCTTTTTAATTTCTTTGGCTGGCTTCTTTTCATGAACTCGAGTCTGTACATTTCTTCCATCTGGTGAGGTGCAACATTTTTCATTATGTACTGTTAAAACAGAACGACTAGGCCTAGACCGAGGCACGAGGAGGCCACCACATGCAGTAACAGCTCAGACTTGCCCTTGTCATTCTGCATATGACAATCAGCCGGCATACAGAATAACAATGGGCGGGTGGGGCTGCTCTTGTGAGTGTGAGGCGGCCTCATCAGGGAACTGAGACTTCTCGCAGGGGAACAATGCTGCTCCTTGCTATGCCCAAAATTACGGACAAAAGGCGTCCGTAAAAGAGATCGTCTCAGACATCTGACATGAGATCCAATTCAGGGACGGTCCGTGAAATTTATGGACGGTTGGTCACCCTACTTGAAGGTCAGGCTGGCAGGCACCAACTCCAGCCAGGGCAGCCTAGCCGACGGCAGCTGACCGGGGGTGGGGGCTGAAGCCCGTTCTGCTCAATGAGTGTTGCACGCCTGGATGTAAGAACACCATATATGGATGGACAATAATTGGGTGATATATAAATGGGATCATAGCAGGGTGGAGAAGGGTCATGTAGGTATGCTCGGTATATGAATACAACAATTATACACCTGAACCACGTAGTTGGTTATGCAATACACATCATATGCCATGTTAGAAAGGAATACGAAATACATAGCAGAATGAGTTGGTAAGTTCAGGCTGCTTGTCTTCAGTCTGCCACAGTGTTTATGTATAGCCCTTGTGCCCATGTGCTATAGATGTATGTCCATGGTGACCAGTAGGTCAGTAGTTTGATTGATTTCCTCCCCTCCATTGTTTTTATAAAATGCATACTAACACATATGCATGATCTTGTTTGGGTTACCAGAGGTTTTAGAAAAAAGTCTATATACTGGCACAATGGCTCAAGAATAGGTCCACATCCTGATACTTGGGGGCCTATTATGATGGCAGGCGGAACGTATCCGGAAATGGGATCGCCCGCCATGGTCGCGGAGGTCCTGCAAGTGGCATTAGGATGCGCCCGCCAGACTGGGGGGCGCATCCCGCATTTTAAACATTACGGCGGGTGGTGCTGCAAGTTGTGCATTTGAATGCACAACATGACAGGCACCCCACGGTACCTGCCACCTTGTGCATGCAAATGCAGGAGGGTACCATAGGTACCCCCCATGTGCAACCCCCACCCCCCTGAAC